>NC_138094.1:30633902-31233902 GCF_964212035.1 Myotis nattereri | reverse complement strand
AATGAAACAAAATAAAATTTCCCTCTATGTTAATTGAGTCATACTTTCTCTAAATCTGGCCTTTAAAAAAATCCCCTGGGGCACAGTCCCATCCGTTCTTTGATTTTCCTTCCACTGATCCCAAACCTTGGCTGTAGTCTGCGTTCTTTCAAAGGACAAAAGCAGACCCGGAGGCCTCAGAGCTGCCCGCAGCACCCTCCTGCCCACGGCACCCTCCTGCCCACGGGAGGTGCAGTGCCCATCCCCATCTGGACCTTGGCTGCCAGGGAGAGTCAAAGCCTGAGAATCAAAGTGGCAGCATGTCATCGCCTTCACCTGCCGGAAGGCGGTCCATCCTTGCTGCTTGACACAGTCGCTGCAGGAAAGAAATATCTGCACAGCATATGTTTCAAGGGACCTGGCGTATATAGCATACTGTTCTTAATATGTTTGCTCCCCTTAGCGCTGTGTGTTTTAACCAAGGTCACCTCTCCTAGAAAGGTTGTTTCCCCAGGTAGGAACTTTTCCCTGAAGTCAGGGAGGGGATGCCTCTCCTAGAAAGGTTGCTTCCCCAGGTAGGAATTTTTCCCTGAAGTTAGGGAGGGGATGAAACTCCTTAACTAAGTGCCAGGCGGGTAGTTAATAACTACAAACAATCATGCTTAAGCTACATAATCTTTACTCCCTGGAATGGAGATAAGAAACACCCTAACCTTTGTAATAGAAATTGATAGGATTAAAATCAACTGGGATAAATACTGATGTAACAAGACAATAAACAGCAGAACCTCTCTGGAGATCGAGGCCAGAACTTGCCTGAAGATCCTGGCTAGGCTGCTGATCAACTGAACACTGTCTCCGTGTCATTCCTTCTTCGCCGACTCCGTCTAACGCTTTTGGGAACCCCTGGACCTGCTGGGTTGGACCCCGGCATTCACTGGCCTGTCTCCAGCAGCACAAAACCAGTCCTCCCTGCCAGTGCTCTGGGGACCGGCCCTCAGGGCGATGTGGTGGCGCTGTCCCCTGGCAGCCGAGTGTCCCAGGCTTGTCTTTGGGGATCTCTGTGTCCATGGTATAAATGCAAGTGAGATCAAACACAATGTTATCAATGATTGGCTTGGTAAGGTCGCCACTAAACACTTGCCACCATGGCTTCTCGGCCATGGCCTCGGCGGGCACCTGGACCCCACAGACCTGCAGGGCCAGGTGGAGCACCAGCACCGCTATGTGCTGAGCCTGGAACCAGAAGCACAGCCCCCCGCGGTAGCTGTCCCGCAGCAGGGCCCAGGCAGTGACGGAGATGGGGGTCCTTTGCCAGCTGTAAGGATTCAGCCAGTTCTTGAGAGAAATCAGGTAGTGGAGCAGGTACCTGTGTGGGTGCTGAAAGGAGACTTGGAAGCGCAGTACCCGCAGCACAAGGAGCTCGCACTGCACAATGCTGTCCCGGATCACCCAGACTAGGGAGTCCATCTCCAAGGGCTCGCTGCCTGGGTGGAAGTACCTGTTGGACACGTTGATGATGTCACGGGTTCGCAGGGGCTGTTCTTCCACTTTGCCAGCCAAGTAAAGGGCAGACATGGCGACCAAGTAGGGGTCATAGGCGTCCAGGTTGATCTCGCAGAAGAACTTATGGTAAATGGCACAGGCGGTGGCGAGGGGAATGGACTGCATCCCTAGCTTGACACCTGCCTCCATGATGAACCTTGTCACGCGGAATTGCACCCGGGCCGGGGGTTCGGGCCACCCCTTGGCGCCTGGCGCCGCGTCCTCCTCTCTGCAGCTGTCCAGGCTAAGGTCCTCCATGGGGCCCTGCTGGGAGGCCCCAGACCCCGCGGGAAGGGCAAGAGTCTCCAGTGCAGTGCCCGTGCCAGCAGAGTCCTAGCCCAGTGTGCAGCCGCCCCGCCATGCCCCGCCCCGCCCCGCGCCGCCCCACCTACCCAACCCTGCCTAGGCCTCACTGCCATCCAGGTTCCAACACCAATTATTGAAGAGACTGTATGACTCCATTCTATGCTTTTGCCTCCTTTGTCAAATATTAATTGAGCATAATGGTTAGGGTCGACTTCTACGTTTTCTGTTCTGTCCCATTGGTCTTTATGTCTGTTTTAGTTCCAGTAAGAGGCAGTTCTGAGAATGGTGGCTTGTAGTATACCTTGATATCTGGTATTGTGATCCCTCCAAATTTGTTCTTCTTTGTCCAGATTGCTGTAACTATTTGGGGTCTTTTCTTAAATTCATAGGAATTTTTGGAAACTTTCTTCTAGGTCTGTGAGATACGCCATTGACATTTTAATGGTTAATACATTAAAACTGTACATTGCTTTGGGTACTATGAACATTTTAATGATGTTGATTGTACCAAACCATGAATATGGTATGTTCTTCTATTTGCTTTAGTCTTCCTCTATCACTTTTTTTCAATTTCCTGTAGTTTTCCAAGAACAGGTTTTTACCTCCTTAGTTAAGTTTATTCCTAGGTTTCTTAAATTTTTGTTGCACTGCTAAATGGCATTTTTGTTTGTTTGTTTCTATTTCTGAGTTCATTATCCGTGTATCAAAAAGCCATAGAATTCTGGGTGTTAATTTTGTACCCTGCTACATTGCCAAATTCATTTATTAAATCTCCTAGTTTTTTTAGTGGAGTCTTTAGGTATTTCTATGGACAATACCATGCCATCTGCGAATTATGACAGTTTTACTTCCTCTTTTCCACTTAGCATGCCTTGTTTGACTTCTTCTTGTCTGACTGCATTGCCTAGCACTACCAGTACTCTGTCGAACAGAAGTGGTGAGAGTGGGCATCCCTGTCTTGTTCCTCTTCTTAGAGTAATTGCTTTTGCCCATTGAGTATGATGTTGTCTGTAGTTTTGTCACATAAGGCTTTTTTTAATGTTGAGGTATGATCCCTCTATGCCCAGTTTGCTTAGAGTTTTTATCAAAATTGGGTGTTGGATTTTGTCAAATGCTTTTCCTGCACCAATGGATATGAATCTCTCTCAATTTGTTTATGTGATGCATCACACTTATTGATTTCTGGATGTTGACTCTTCCTACTTCCCCAGAATATATCCGCTTTGGCATGGTGTATGCTCATTTCAATGTAATGTTGCATTGGATTTGTTAGAGTTCTGTTGAGGATTGTAACATCTATGGTCATCAGAGATATATTGGCCTGCATTTTTCTTTCTTTGTGTTTTCTCTATCTGGCTTTGGGATTAGAGTGATGCTGGCTTCATAGGAAGTGTTGGGAAATGGTACTTCCTTTGAATTTTATGGAATAGTCTGAGGAAGAAGGTTTTAGTTTTTCTTTGAACACTTGGTAAAAGTCCCTGTGAAGCCGTCTCGCCCAGGCTTTTGTTTGCTGCAAGTTATTTTTGTGACTGCTTGAATTTCCTGAGTAGTTATTGGCGTGGTCCTATGTTTTATTCTTCCTAACTGAGTTTAGGAAGATTGTATTTTTCTAGGAATATGTCCATTTCTTCAGGGTTGATCAGTTTGTTGGAGTAGAGTTGTCCATAGTATTTATTTACAATCCTTTTTATATCTGTGGGGTCTTTTGCTATTTTGCCTCTTTCATTTCTGATTTTGTTTACTGGGGTCCTGTTGGTGAGCCTAGCTAGAGCTTAGTCAATCTGGTTTATCCTTTCAAAGAAATAGCTCATGTCTTTATTAATCTTTTGTGCGGTTTTTGGTCTCTATGTCATTTATTTCTGCTGTGATCTTCATTATTTCCTTCCTGCTGCTGAGTTTGGGCTTTGCTTGTTGCTCTCTCTAACTTTTTAAGTTGTGCGGGTTAGATAATTTGTTAACTGTTTTTCTTGTTCTTTGAGTTAGGCCTGTAATGCTATGAAGTTCCCTCTAAGGACTACTTTCAGTGTGTCCCATAGATTTTGGACTTTTATTTTTAATTTTCGTTTACTTCCAGGATGATTTTAATTTCTTCTTTAATCTCTTCGGTAACCCAGTTATCTATCTTTGTACATAAAAGCCCTGTGACCGGAATGGCAGAATGACCAGAATAGCTGGTGGCTATGACTTGCATTGCGGCAGCCAAGCAGTCTTATCTGGGCCCCAATCGGCCATATCCCTGACCAGCCTTGCTTCCCATCTGCCCCCAATCCTCCATTCGGGGCAGGACTGATAAGAAAACCACTCACAGCCTTTCCCCTGGTCAGCCACACCCCCTATATGCGCTAACACCCAGATTGGAGGCATGGCCTTCTGGTTAACCGCCAATGGCCACTAACTGCTTCAGGCCTGGCCCCATGTGCCCCCATCTGGGGAGGCCAACCAGACTGCTTCCATACAGGAATTCATACCCTGTGCCTCCATTTATTTAATAAAAGACTATTTAGCCTCCAAGTATTTGAATTTTGTTATATCTTATTGTAGTTTATTAGCAATATAAGAGGCCCAGTGAACGAACTTTGTACACTTGGCGGAGTCCCTCACCCTCTGTCAGCCTGGGAGACCTCAGGGGATGTCTGAATGATGGCTTAGGCTTAATCCCAGTTGCCAAACATGCTTAGCGCCTCTGTGGAGGTGGGAGAGATTCCTGCCACTGCTGCTCCACTGGCCAGTCGTCAGCACAGGATCCAGCTGAATGGCGCTGCCCTGTGGGAGCTCACTGATCCCCAAGGGCAGCTCTTGCATTGAGAGTCTACTCCCTTGGGTGGTAGAACACATCATAGCAATCAGTCTTATCTCTTTTTTATGACCTTTACTTTGAGATTTCTTTTTTCTCTCTTTTCTAAATTGTTTTATTGCTTAAAGTATTACAAAGGGTATTACATATGTCTCCTCTTTCTACCCCGCCCAGACATTCCCCTGGCCTCCCCTAACTCCCAGTGTCTTATGTCCATTGGTTATGCTTATATGCATGCATACAAGTCTTTCGGGTGATCACTTACTCTCCCCGCCTACCCCCCAACCCTCCCCTGCCTTCCCGCTGTAGTTTGACAGTCTGTTCGAAGCTGCTCTGCCTCTGTATCTATTTTTGTTCATAAGTTTATAATGGTCTTTATTATCCATAAATGAGTGAGATCATGTGGTATTTTTCCTTCATTGACTGGCTTATTTCACTTAGCATAATGCTCTTCAGTTCCATCCATGCTGCTGCAAATGGCAAGAATTCCTTCTTTTTTAAAACAGCATAGTATTCCATCATATAGATGTACCACTGTTTTCTAATCCATTCATCTGCTGATGGGCACTTAGACTGTTTCCAGATCTTAGCTCTGGTGAATTGTGCTGCTATGAACATAGGGGTGCTTATATCCTTTCTGGGCTCAGAGGTGTGGCAAACTTTCCTGCCCAGATCCGTGGTTTTTACCTTACCAGAGGAACCCTGCCCTTCCTGGCTGCAAACTGTCTCACCACCTGAGTGTACTTTGCCAATTCCGGGTGGGTGTTATTAGTTTCAGCTGCTCACTCCATTTGCTCCAGGACGTGCCCTGGGACATGTATGCCTATTCCATCACCGTCTTGGCTTCTTGAGATTTATATCTTCAAATATAATTATTGATCCCCTAGTTTTTTCCCCTTCTTTGCCTGAAAAGTATTTCTCTCCTTCCACTTACAGTCCATGTGAGTCCCTTATTCTGAGGTGGGTCTCTCATAGACAGCATATATATGGGTCTTGTTTTATTATAATTTTGGCCATTATATATCTTTTGAATGGAGTGTTTAGTCCATTTAGGTTTAAGGTTATTTTGATAGGTACTGATATGTTGCCACTTTTTTCTTCATTCCTGTGTTTCTTCTGTCTCTTCTATTCCTTCTTTTTACAACAGTCCCTTCAGCATTCCTTGCATTGATGGTTTAGTAGTGAAACACTCCCTTAGATTTTTTTTTTTTTCTGTAAAGTCACTGAATTCCCCTATAGTCTTGAATGATTGCCTTACTGGATAAGTATTCCTGGATTTGGTCCCTTGTTTTGCATCACTTTGTATATTTCCTTTCATTCCCTTCTGGCCTGATGTGTTTCTGTTAAAAATCATTTGATAATCTAACAGGAGAGCCTTTGTAGGTGACTCTCTGTCTCCCTCTTGCAGCCTTTAAGGTTCTGTTTGTGTCATTATTGTTTGCCATTATAATTACCATGTGTCTTGGTATAGGTCTTATTGGTTTCATCTTGTTTGGGACTGTCTGTGCTTGTGTGACTTTTTCTTCCCAAGATCAGGAAGGTTTTGTGATTATTTCTTCTAATAGGTTTCCTAATCCTTGTTCCTCATCTTGTCCTTCTGACACCCTTATTATACACATGTTATTTGTTTCATGTTATCCCCAATCTCCCTTAGGATATCCACCTGCTTTCTATTTTTTCTCTCAAGTTGCTGTTCAGATTGTGTTGTTCAGGGTGTGTTACTCTGCCCTGTCTCCTAAATCGCTGATTCAATTCTTTGCTACTTCTAGTCTACTATAGAAACCTTCCATCGTATTTTTTATTGTAGCTATTATCAATGTTTTTCATTTTTCCTTGATTCTTATGTAAGTTGTGGATTTCCCATGCATCTGGTGTATCAACTTTATGACCCTTATTCTGAATTCCTTTTCGAACATATTGTATGTCTCTATTTAATTGAGTTCCTCTTCTGTCAATTCCTCCTTTTCTGTCCTTTGGGTGTTGTTTGTTTGTCTCCCCATTTTAGCTATCATGTCAGAACCCAGGTGCCAGGGTGTGATGGGCCAATGGCCACAGAGTGGATCCGCAATTCAATTGTACACTCCAAGACTCACAGGAGGCAATGGCAGTGGTGGGGGGCTGGAGTCCCGGTGTCCGTGGGTCTGCTGCTGCCGTAAAAAGGTCTGTGGCCAGAGTGGCTCTCAGGTGATGTGTGAGGCCCATTTGGGTAGAGGTGAGGCTGGGTTCCTAGTCATAGCAGCTCTCCCCTTCAAGATGGTTTGTTTTCTTAGAACCATATTTAACATCAAACAGTGCAGTAACATAAAAATACTAAAGATTGTGCAAAGAGCCGATTAAAAATAGAATGGAGAAACAAATCAGAACTATGTATACAGAGTTGCATTCATACTGGACATTGTTTTCTGTCATTTTTACTGAAGAAATAGTAAAACTAAGAAACCTGAGAAGCGGTAGAGGAGGAATAAAGTACCTAATCATTTTGAATGAACGATTGTTTGTTTTAAAAAATAAATAGTTTATGTAAGCCGGGTGCACTGGAAAACATGAAATAGATGTGTCAAAACATAAATGAAGTAACAGACACATTCTAAAAAGTAATCCACATTGCCCAGTCAGTATTGCTCAATGGTTGAGGATAGAATTGTGAACCAAGATGTCTCATCATCTATATCGGGTGAGGACACATGCCCAGGGTGCTGGCTGGTTTGCCAGTAGGAGCCATTTAAGGAAGCCGCTGATCAAAATATTTCTCTTTCATCTATGTTTCCATCTCTCTGTCCCTCTCTCCAGATAACCAAGAATAAGCCTACTAAAAAACAAGAATGGAATTTATGTGCTTTCCCCTGGAATGTGAGACGTTTTCGTCCTTATTACTAGGGGTCTTTGGAGGACTTTTATTAACCAACATACATTTTAGTCCTTATTACTAGGGGTCTTTGGAGGAATTTTATTAACCAACATATATGGTTCTGTGTTGAATACTTCAATGGAATATTGTTAATAATGAAGTGTTTCATAAACTTACCATGAAAAAGGACTCTGTCATTTTTGAAGGAAACACTTGGTTTGGGAGAAGAATTTGAGGTAGATCTTGATTTTAGTTGCAATAATAAGTAGGTTTCAAACAGTTGCTCATTTGTTCAGGTTAAATGTTATGTAGTGTTGATATTATGTGTACTCATTTTAGTCTGTGGGTGGAAAAACAACTAAAGTAGACTACACCAAGAAACCATCTTTTCAAAGTGGGGGTGGCTAGGGGGCACCACTTCCATCAAGAAATAGAGGTGATGTGAGAAGTCTGAGAAGTGGAAGAGGAGGAAGTAAGAGAAGCAAAAGGACCCTCAGGTGGAAAACACTTAGGTAATGTTTCAAAATCTAGGGATGGTAGGAGATCTGAGGTAGGTAAACACATAATACAATATGCAAATGAGGTATCATAGACTTGTGTACCTGAAGCCTATGAGATCATATTAACTTCCATAAATTCAGTAACTTTAAATTCATAAAGTTACTGTCAGTAACTCAAATGTTTTTAAAAAATTAAAAAAAGATATGAGCATGAAACCATTATTTATGTGAAAACAGTAACATTGAATGAAGAGATACACCTCAATTTCATTCATATCATTCAGAGCAAAAGAAATGATACCTTTCATTAGATTGAGAATGTATACTGATGATCAAGATGATTTGTAATTGCTAAAGAGGTATCGCACTTCTAATAGTGAATGCAATATGTAATGTGTGAAACACTCCTAATGACCTTACACGGATAGGATTTAAACCTCAAGCTAAATTCAGTCTATTTTAGCATTACTGTTTGCCTCTAGTCACTTCAACAGTTCTCTGAAGAACTTAATTCTATTGATCATATTTTAGAATGTTACACTTTGGGAACAGGAAGTCATGTAGGTTTAAAGTGAAGATTCATACTTATTGAACTACTAAGAATTTGTTCTGAAAGTACCCTTCTTTCGTCTCAAAAAAGGACATCAGTTCACCTTGGAAAATTCCCACTGAAATAAAAGTTGGTCTAACTATATAAACGTCAAGGACACACACTTCATTATTTAGAATTGGATTTGAAATACTAGTTTTGAGTATAGGAATGTGCAACCCTGTACTGTGTAAAGTAATAATCTCTATTATTAAATTGATAAGATGATCTTGTACTTAGGTTTGATGTAGAAAACTTTCCATTTGGAAACTACATAAGAGAAATGTCTATGGTATTAAATAGATTCACAAAGGGGACTCTGACTCAGGAAAAGGCTAAAAACCAATGATTCACCAAGTTTATTGGTCTTTCTTTCCTTCTTTCTTTCTTGTATATGAGGAATATGAAACATGAATAAAAATGTTGACGAGCTATTTTCAGGGAGTTGTCTTTTAATTAATTTATCTAATTACTTATTTGACTGACAATGAAAGGAAAGTATATTCATTTCAACATATCTGTAGCAGGAAAAGTTGGTTTCATATTAACCAGTTTTCCAAATTTCAAAGATTTAGTGTCCATTTGTGATAATTAGGTGTGTGACATTTCACGGGAAATTTCCTAGTGTTATTGCAGGGTTTGTGCAAGATGAAGGTGAATGTTCCTGTTTTTACCATCTGGGTGATACTGAGAAGAGTTTGCCAGTTCATATTTGGCCACATATGAGGATGCTCATAGTTCTTCTTTCCCATGACGAATTACAGAATTGGAAGATAAGCCTCTTTTCTATTTGAAAATGAAAACAGTGATTGTTAATTATGTATGATTCAACATGTTTTCTTTAAATGCTATTAAAATAGAGTGTAGTATTCTGATCAAAGAGTTATTTTATAAATGAACTGTAGGAATTATGTGATAACATTCGTGAAATAACACTTTTTTGTAATGCATCATGTTTTGACTTTTTATATTTTAATTTTTAACTATGACATTACATGTTTTAAAAGCTTTTATTGAGATGAAATTAGTTTGAAGACTAGTTGAGACTGTTTTCTTGTATTTTTAAATAACTTCTTTCACTTAGTATATCTGGATTCTCTGCATTCAAATTCTGGTGTGTGTGTGTGTGTGTGTGTGTGTGTGTGTGTGTGTGTGTTTTGTTTTGTTTTATTGGCATGTATATATAATTCTGCTTCAGTTCTTTCTCAGTTATCCAAACTGATTTTCAATAACTCTGACCACTGTACTGAAGACATGTGAAGATAGAATTTTATCATTTTGTGCTAACCAGCATGCTTATGACCATGATCCTGTTTAGTAAATATTTATACACAATAACCAGACTTGACCATTTAACAAATGTTGACCCTACTCACGTAGAATGATGTTATTTATGACACAGAGGATGGCGGACATACAATTAATCTTCACAGAAGTGGCTGCAGGGTGGATTCCCTTCCACTGAAAAGAACTCCATCTTCAAGAGGTTGGGATCCTCCACCTACAAGACCTGCCCATTCTGATCCAAGGCAAAGCATTACTGGGATGGGATTTCAAGGTAAATGGTACAGTCTCTCATGGATTAGAGTAATGAGCTGTTTTAAAAGGAATGCTGCACTTTAATTTCTGGAAGCCATGTGGAAAGTGAGTAGTGGATGGGCATCTGTACTCAACACTATCTTATTGTTTCATTGTTAGGAATAATTCTTCATCTTCTGATTAGTGAGGTAATAAGTAGATAACACCAGAGTGAAGAATGCATTCCTTTTAATCCATGTTGATACAGTGTCCCTCTTTTTTATATTTACTTTTTTAATATTTTAAGAAAAATGGTTTTAGTGTCGTAATGTTACATTGAAGAAATGTTAATATTTCCAGGAAAACTATTTTAAATGTAATAATTTTACATGCAATAAGCATTAATATTCCAAGAAAAACAATTTTAAATATAATAATACTGGAGACCCAGTGTACAATTCATGCATGGGTGGTGTCCGGCCTGCACACCCCAATCGCCAGGTTGGCCAGGGGGAGGGGATACAGGTGTTTGGCCGGCTGGCTCCACCCAGATCGAGTGGGGGATCAGATGGGGGAAGATGAAGGCCAGGGGAAGGGGCTGTGGGCAGATTACTGGCTGGCGCATCCTCGATCATTGCGGGGGTGGAAGGGGGCCGTGGACAGAACAGTGTGGGGCTGCCTGCAGGGTGCAGCCCTGGATGCTAGCCAGTCTGTCCCACCCCATGGTGGATCTCCTGGTCAAACTCCTGTTTGAAGGGACAATTTGCATATTAGTCTGTTATAATATAGTGTTACATGCAATAAACATTAATATGTTAAGGAAAAAATATTAAATATAATATTACCAAAACAGTGCAAACCTATTTTATCACAAAAGTTGTAGGAATTATTAAATATATGAAAATAATAGGATTCCTTTTATTATATTCTAAAACATATATTTTTTACTCTGGCTCTATTTTATTCATCTGTTTATTCTTTTATGTTTTGAAATATTTTTTATTGATTTCACTGAGAAAGGGAGAGGGAGAGAGATAGCAACATCAATGATGCGTGAGAATCATTGATTCTCTGCCACCTGCATTCCTCACACTGGGGACCAAGCCCACAACCCAGGCATGTGTCTTTGGCCGGAATCAAACCTGGCACCCTTCAGTCTGGAGGCCAATCATCTATCCACAGTGCCTAACCAGCTAGGGCTATTTTTTTCTTTATTGATTAAGGTATTACATATGTGTCCTTATCCCCCATTTGTCCCTCCTACCTCCTCCTCATGTCATCACCCCCACTGGTGTCAGTGTCCATTAGTCAGGCTTATATGCATGCCTCAAGTCCTTTAGTTGATCTCTCTAACCCCACCTTCCCCTACCTTCCCTGCAGCAACCTTTTGCAGCAAAGATTCAGGAACTGCAAAAGTGTATGAACTGAAATGAATACACTATACGACAATTACATATTTAGAAGGCGTGGGGGAGCCAGGTGAAGGCATTTCTCTCTAGTAAAGAGGCTCTCTGAAACCCAGGACCCATCAGTTTTTATTTACTTTAATACACATTTGCCCTTTAGCAAAGCATACAGGCATATCGATGGTAAAGTTTGGTAAACAATAAAAGTATTATCATGGTAGGAGGTTGCTTACAGCCATTTTGCCAACAGCAGGGTAGCAAAATGCTCATTTTCCGCCATGCTGAATATCAAAGTCCATTCGCCTGCTGTGGGATTCTCGCTGTGATATGTTCACTACTGTTGGTCTTTGCTGGCCTGACATTTCCCCCTTTTTGCTTTCTTAATTAGTTTAGAAAGGTGTCTGCCATTAGCTGGGCTCAGATCCTTTTAAAACTTTTCATTCTGCATCTTCAGACTGGAAGCAAACATAGAAGAACAAGAAAGAAAGACATTAGCGGTTACTCTAAAAAGGAAACGTAGGGAGATTCGACGACAAGGATTGAGTTCTTTCATGTCCTTCTAAATATTATTGTCAGGTATTTAAGGAATTCATTCATAGCAGGCTTCTTTTGGGGCCATTTGTTTTTTATGGATCCCTTTCCCAGTCACTGTTAGCTTGTGACATGACAGCAATGATGTTCGAGTTCTGGATGGTGGACAAATGGTGAGAAATGACAATGTAGGTCTGAATTTTTTTGGCTTTGTCATGGGCAACCTGCACCAATGCACCGATGATGAGTGCTAGCATGGCAAGGCGTCTTCACCATCCCCTATCTCTGGATGTTTCTCCTCTGACTCCTCAGCGTTTTGCTTGGGGCCTCTGCTATCTGTGGTTGCAGTACTCTGGTCTGTTCCTCCCTCAGGTTCATGTTGCAGGAACCATCCAGGCTTGGAGGAGTTTTATGGAAACACACAAGTATATCCTCGACCAAAGGTTAATAAAGGGACCCTTCTATAAACCAGACTCGGTATCTTTCCATTTAACCAGACTATTTCGGTTTGGCTTATTCTGACACCAGTGTAATTCTATGGGTGTCTTGCCATCAGCATTACAAGGGAAAATTTTAAAGTAATTAAGGCTTGGTGTAGTCTATTTACAGGAGATTTCTTCACTATTCCCCCACTTTTGTTTTTCAAGTTGGGATTTAGAGGCCCTTGTAGCAGATATAACTTGCAAGGGGGACATTTCTTGATAATCTGTTATGTCTGCTGTACAATATTTTGGCAGGCTGGTGTAAAAGTTGATGAGATTCTGTGGCCTGTTTAATAAAATAACTAATTGATAGGCCTATGCATTTCCTTTTGTTAAAGGACCTGGACTTGTTCAAATAGTATAGATAGGCATCGGTCACAGACATTTAAATTGAGTAGTTGCAGTTCTGTTTACCAGGCCAGCAGCATAGGCAGATCAGAGATAATATGAAGAGGCTTTTGGAAATCCTGCAAGTCAGCCTTGATCGTTTCTAATTCGATTCTTTGCACAGAAGTATGACTGGTTTGAATGACTTGGTCTGAATTCTTTGCATTATAAGCAGCTTTACAATGAGATGAACTATCAGTAAAAACAGTGACTGCTCCAGGAATAGGTTTCTGCCTATTCAACTAAGTTCCCCCGAAATATTCTTTTTTTTTCATTTGCTAATTTAAATCAGTCAAAAATAAGGCTTATTTCCTAACTTTGTCATTGGGTGGGGACAGTAAATGACACTAATAGGGTTTTTGCTATCAGTCTTTGAGTATATTGACATAAGCGTTGTTTATGGAGGCAAAATGCAAATGGTTTACTTTTCTTTATGAGGCCTAATACATTTATTTTTAATTCCAGTTTTCTAGATCTTTGAAGGTAATCTGCTCCTGTTTTTTCTCCCAGAGTAATTTCTAGGCCACATTTAGAGAGTTTCTTTTAAAAACATTTTTTTTTCTTTTAAATATAACTTGGTTCCTTTTCAGAAATACCAATAAGAGGTATGCTGGCCAATTGTGCAATGCATAAAGATTAAGTATAAGTAATTCCCTTTTTTCTATGGTGTCTTATTAATGGTGAGATTTAATGCTCCAATAATAACTTTTTGTTTTCCTTGTAAATAGTAGCAGAAGAGATTTAAAAATTTATCCTTTTTATTGAGCTTAAAATTTACTTTTAAACAGCATTCTTTTGGCTAGTGCTCATTTGTAAAGGTACAGAAATTTTACTCTGGACTGTGTTAGAACCAATTGCTAATAAAATATCTGCTTCTCGTATAACTGAGTTTATATGAGACCATGATTATATTGTAAAAAGCTAATTTATTTAGTGACTAAAGTACGCATCTTTATTGAGAAAGCAAAGTAAGTAAACTTATACATTTGACCTATGAAGTCCAGATGTTGCACTACCCCCTGGCCTGTCTAAAGATCTGGCTGTCAGGGCTCCCATCTTAAAATTCTGCTGCTGAATAATCTGATGTTGCTTAAGAAGTATTCAGCAACTTTGTCCTGCCCTCCCTTAGAGGGTGAAACTTTTATCACATTTAAAATACGTGCATGTAAAGAGAACACAGTTATTAATTTTTATTTGATGAAGCTTCAAGTAATTTCAAGTATATTAGATTGGGGTAATTTGGTTTGAAAATATTTCTTTTCCTAAAATATTTCTTTTAAGAAGAGTAAACCCTTGAATTATTCCAGGGCACTTGACAAGTGTCAAAGCTACCTCTTCGTTAAAGTCTTGAAATTTAACATGGAAAGACTATCACAAATATGTGTAACCCAAACATTACATTATATATTTGTTGTAATTACTCTAAAATAGATCAATAAAATTTAAACTGGTTTTATATTAAAAATTTGGTTCAGACCATAGAATTAATCCTCTTTTTTAATCAGTCCAATAAAATAGTATATCCTAGGTTGAAATTTTACCACACATAGTACACATAAGGACTACAATATATTTTGTGCTACTAAGTTTTTCCAGAGAAATCACAAGAATTATTTTTCTTGATAATGAATTTCTAAACTTTATGCATTGTATCATTACGAGCATATAGTTTCTCCCAATTTAATTTGAACTTTTAACTATTGGAAGCCTTAAATTTTAGGTGGTAAGTTAAATCCTTAGCATTTCTTAGTTTAGTAATACCTTCACATTTTTATGGATATATTTCCAATAAAATTAACAAAGACTTATTTAATTAATAGATTCAAATCTGTCCTTTGTTTTTTCATTCGAGTCAAATTCAAATAAATATTTCAAAATTTTGTTATTTCAAAACATTTAGAGTTTTAATAAGTTTTATTACTTAATGTAAGCAACTCCAATTTTTTAAGTTACCAAAGACTTTAGAAAAGTATGTTTAGACGTATGAGGTTGCCAAAGAAGTAGGGGGAGAAAGGAAGAAGGCCTGTAGCCATTGGAATTTTAAAACCACCACATTTTTCCTTCAGAGATAACATCTAAGAGTGCTTTTCCAGGTTCTCTGCTTTTACAGGGAGAAGATCCACTGGCCCTTTCCTCCAACAGAGAGTGCAGTCCGCCCTCTCCTCAGGGACTGCACCCTCACCATCAATATATTTATTTATAACTATGGGCCCGGTGCACGAAATTCATGCACTGGGGGGAGGGGGGGAGAGTGTCTCTCAGCCCAGCCTGCCCCCTCTCACATACTGGGAGCCCTCAGACGTTGACCCCCATTACCCTCCAATCGCAGGATCGGCCCCTTGCCCAGGCCTGACACCTACGCCAGAGGTGTCAGCGGAGGTGTCAGGCTTGGACAGGAGACCCACATCTCCCCCCATCACTGGCTCTGACCCCCGCCCATGCCTGATGCCTCTGGCCCAGGAATCATGCCTGGGCAGGGGACCCTCATCTCCCTCTGATCGCTTGCTCCACCCCGCGCCCAACCCTGACGCCTCTGACCCAGGCTTCAGGCCTAGGCAAGGGGAACCTCATATCCCCCCCATCACCGGCTCCACCTCCCTCCCAGGCCTGATGCATCAGGCCTGGGCAGAGGACCCCCAGCCCCCTACAATTGCTGGCTCCCCCCCCCTGCCCAGGCCTGATGCCTCGGACAGAGGAGTTGACCCTCATCACCCTCTGATCACCAATCACCAGATCGGCCCCTTGCCCAGGCCTGAGGCCTTTGGCCGAGGTGTCAGGCCTGGGCAGGGGACGCCCAGCTTCCCACAGTTGCAGGTGGCTCTGCCCCTGCTCAGACCTAACACCTTTAGCCAAAGGCAGTAGGCCTGGGCAGGGGACCCCCAGCTCCCTACGATCTCCCGCTCTGCCCCTGCCCAGGCCTAATACCTCTGGCCGGGGCATTAGGCCTGGGCAGGGGACCCCGAGCTCCCCACGATCTCCCGCTCTGCCCCTACCGAGGCCTAACGCCTCTGGCTGAGGCATTAGGCCTGGGCAGGGCATCCCCAGCTACCCACCATTACAGGCTCTGCCCCTGCCCAGGCCTAACGCCTCTGGCCGAGGCATCTGGCCTGGGCAGCGGTGACCAGCAGCGGCAGTGGCCCCGTGATCGCAGGCACTGCTTTAGGCCCAGGCAGGGGACCCCTAGCTCCTGGGACTGCCAACTTCGCCCGTGCCCAGCTCCCCTCACCGGCTCCAACCCTACTTCCCGCTATCACTGGCCAGGGTGGCAAAGGTGCCCAATTCTCCGACCATGGCTTGCGGGCAGGGCTCTTAGCTCCCCCCTGGGTTTCTGATCACTGTCAGTGACAGGGGGCTTCTTCCTGCTTTCCCTTTTGCCTCCCTCCATTGTGCCTACATATGCAAATTAATCGCCATCTTTGATGGCGGTTCACTGTCATCTTAGTTGGCAGTTAATTTGTATATCGCCCTGATTAGACAATGAAACGGTAGCGGTCGGACGCCAATTACCATTTTTAACTTTTGTTAGATTAGATTATTACTGAAAAGATTTGTCACAAAGCCTTCATTTTAGTTATATCTATCTATTTAACTTTTAACAATTTTGAAATTCCAAAAGCCAGTTATCACCATCTAAGGGCGTTTCACTTTGGCAAATTTTGCAGCAGAGAAAACTTACTGGGTTTTCATTGGCTTTAATGTTATCCTTGGAATATGGTCCATTATTATTTAAGAACTGCCCCTTCTTATGGAAACACTAATCTTATTGCTTAAACACAGCCTGTATATTTTCCTTGTGTCATTTTCACCATCTTATAAAGAAAAACAGTCTTGGGTTTGTACTATAGCATCTGTGAAGAGATGGGGGTCAGTCCAAGAGGCCACCCAAAATTGGGTGGTGTGTGACTTCTCTTAAGCTAGTGTTTTTCTCTTCATGGATACAGAAATCCCAGAGATATCCCTTAAATAGTGAGGAATGTCTCATCTATCCAAATTTCAAATGACGGTCTGGGAAATAAAATGAGACTTTTAATAACACTCTCGAGAGTGGGCATACATTTTACAGGATCACCAAAAGACTAGTAATTAATGGGTTGGGAGGTGTTTTAGATATTTAGTAATGGCCTGTCCATCTACTGTTTCTTTTCTTATTAAATTAAATTGAAGGCATGCTGAAAAGACTAACAATAAATAACCAAAACAGATTAATAATAATCAACTGCCATGCGCCCATAACATAGAGACAAGGCTTTATGAATCAGAGTAGTTTTCATGTATCTTATCCTATTGTGCTCTTCATGACATTGGCTGTCCTCTAAAGTTATTTTACCTAAAATCTGCCTGTCCCAAGGTGTCATATGGTAATATTCAGACAAAGCATTAAAGAGTCCTTTTGTAAAATGAATGTTAACCCCGTTTTCTCTAGATGCTGTGCCTTTCCACACTAGAGGTGGAGGACCCAGGGCTTAGGTATTACAGACTTTTGATCCCCAATATGAATTAGGCATAATGCAGTGTGAACAAGAGTCCACATAGTTCAAGATGGCAATGTTACTTTTTTTCCTTGAGCCTGATTTCAGAGAGTACCTTTTGGTATTTTAATTTCTTTATCCTTGATCATACAAGTAAATGTTTACAATTATTTATTTAATTTTTTGCTTTATAATCAAACTTTCCCTCATTATAGCCTGGCAGAAATGAAAGATTTTCCGCCCACTTTATGTTTCACAATTTCCAAAGCTGGCATGGGCTTTGTGCACAGAGAATTTTCCCCACCTTTTCAGTGCACTTCTCAGCTTTCTGGTGAAATGTCTTCATTTTTCACTCTGGTGAAATTTCCTCTCCAGATGCCCCACATTGGGCGCCAGAATGCTGCAACCTTTTGCAGCAAGGATTCAGGATCTGGAAAAGGAGCTGCACACAAATGAATACACTAGACAACAAATATAAATTTAGAAGACATGGGGGAGCCAGGCAGAGACCTTTCTTTCTAGCAGAGAAGCTCTCTGAAACCCAGCACCCATCAGCTTTTATTGACTTGGCTTTAGGTTTCTCATATATGCCCTTTAGCAAAGCAAACAGGCATGTCAGCAGTCAAGTATGCTAAACATTAAAAGGGTTATCAGGTTAGGAGATTTCCTTCAGCCATTTTGCCAACTGCAGGGTAATATAATGCTGATTTCCATCCTTGCTGAATATCAAAGTTCATTAGCCCTCTCTGAGAGATACATATAGATATGTATATCTATATCTATATATCTATATCTATATCTATATCTATATCTATATCTATATCTATATATACACACATATACATATACATATATATGTATGTATGTATATGTGTGTGTGCATATCCTATCTAATAAAAGAGAAACATGGTAATTGGCGTACGACTGCTACCCTTCCCATTAGCTAATCAGGGTGATATGCAAATTAACTTCCAGCCAAGAATGCGGCCGGCAGCCAGGCAGCTTAAACTGAACATGAGGATTGCTTGCTTCCGTGCCAGAGGACTGCAACATTCCCCGCCTGCCTTGCCGGCCTCTGAGCTTGCAGTTTAAGAAACATTGTAACATATAGAAGCTAAACAAAACCCCAGAAACCAGCTTTCAGCCGGGTGGGATCTCAGAGCTGGAGTTGATGCAGAGTTTCGATTATAGAACCCAAACAAACCAGACACCTGCTTTCAAGAGCGGAGGCCTAAGAGCTGGAGCCTCAGAGCTAAAAGTGGCTCAGAATAAAAAAAAAACAAAAACAAAAAAAAGGAGCAGTTGGGAGCTTCAGTCCCAGCCTGAAAACAGCCCTCAGCCCCTCACCCAGACTGGCCAGGCACCACAGTGGAGACCCCCACCCTGAAGGGTGTGTTACCAGCTGCAAACAGCCATCATCCCCTCATCCAGACTGGCCTGGCACCCCAGTGGGGACCGCAACCCTGATCCAGGACACCCTTCAGGGCAAACCAGCCAGCCCCCACCAGTGCACCAGGCCTCTATTCTATATAGTAAAAGGGTAATATGCCTCCCAGCACTGGGATCAGCAGAGCCAAGAGGCCTCCGGGCACCCGGATCAGTGTGACAGGGGGCAGCGCCCAAACCCCCTGATCTCCCTGAGGCTCTCTGTGTGACAGGGGGCGGGGCCTCAACCTCACTATCCACCCTAGTCTGTTCCTGACAGGGTAAGGTGCCCCACCCCCTTATCGGCCCTGCTCTGTGCCTGATAGGGGAAGCTCCCCAACACCCTGATCTTCCCTTATCTGTGTGTGAAGGGTCGGTGTCCCAACTCCCCTATCGGCTCTACTCTGTGAGTGACAGGGGGGAGCCCCTCAACCCCTTGATGGGCCCTGCTCTGTGCGTGATAGGGGGAAGCTCCCCAACCCCCTGTTCGGCCCTGCTCTGTGCGTGACAGGGTATGGAGCCCCAACCCACCTGATGGACCCTGCTCTGTGCTTGACAGGGGGTGGCGCCACAACCACCCCATCGACCATGCCTTGAGTGTGACTGAGTGTGGCATTGCAACTTCCTGATCCACCCTACTCTGTGAGTGACAGGGGGCAGCCTGGCCAGTCTGGGTGAGGGGCTGAGAGCTCTTCTCAGGCAGGTGGGTGACTGAAGCTCCCAACCTCTCCTTTTTTTAATTTTTTTATTCTGGGATTTATTTATCTTCTATGGCTGTCACTGGAACTGAGGGCTGGCTTTAGCTCTGAGGCTCAGCTCCAGCTCTGAGGCCTCGGCTGCTGAAAGCAGGTATCTGTGTTTGTTTGGGTTCTGTTATCGAAACTCTGTTGCAACTCCAGATCTGCTGGCTGGCTGAAAGCATGGGTTTGTTTAGTGTCTATAATTGCAACATAGTTGCTTAGAGTGCAAGCTCACTTTCCAGCAGTGGCAGGCAGGGAACCATGGCTTCCTCCTTCACTGGAGCAAGATAGCCTCCTGTTCGCTGCAGCTGCCTGGCTGCTTTTTCTCTGCATCCTCTCCAGCACTTGTGGTTTTTTATTTTTTATTTTTTTCTGACAGCTACTCTGACAGTGGTGGATTGGTACTTCTCTCATTTTGATTCACATCTCTTGGACTGTTATTGCCTTTGAGCATTTTTTCCTATGTCTCTTGGCCTTATGTAGGCCCGCTTTCAAAAAATGTCCATTTAAGTCCTTTGCCCATGTTTTGATTGGATTGTTTATCTTCCTATTGTTAATTTGTGTGAGTTCCCTGTCAACTTTGGAATTCAACACTTATCAGAGATACCATTGGCAAGTATGTTCTCCTATGCAGTGGGCTTTCTTGTTGTTTTGTTCAGGATATAGTTTGCCGTGCAGAAGATTTTTATTTTGATGTGGACCATTTGTTTAATTTCTCCTTTGTGTTCATTGCCCTCAGAGCTGTGTCAGTAAAGAGATGCCAAGACATAAGTCTGATAATTTGCTGCCTGTGCAGTCTTCTGATATTTCTTCATATAGATTCCCAACTAACGTTCAAGTCCTTTATCCACTTTGAGTTTATTTTTGTGTATGGTGTAAGGTGGTGGTGTAGTTTCATTTTCTTGCATGTGTCTGTCTGATTTTCATCATTTATTGAAGAGACTGTCTTTTTTTTAATTTTATTGCGTAAAGTATTACAAAGAGTATTACATATGTGTCCTTTTTGTTTCTTTGTCCTTGGCAATCCACTGGCCTCCCCTACCCCCCTGTGTCTTATGTCCGTTGGTTATGTTTGTATGCATGCATACCAGTCCTTTGGTTGATCTCTTACCCCTTTCCCTTCTGCCCCCCCAACCCTTCCCTGCCTTCCCGCTGCAGTTTGACAATCAGTTTGAGGCAGCTCTGCCTCTGTATCTATTATTGTTCATAAGTTTATAATGGTCTTTATTTTCCATGAATCAGTGAGATCATGTGGTATTTTTCTTTCATTGACTGGCTTATTTCACTTATCATAATGCTTTCCACTTCCATCCATTCTGTTGCAAATGGTGAGTTCCTTCTTTTCTACAGCAGCATAGTATTCCATCGTGTAGATGTATCACAGTTTTCTAATCTATTCATCTACTGATGGGCACCTAGGCTGTATCCAGATCTTAGCTATGGTGAATTGTGCTTCTATGAACATATGGGTGCATATATCCTTTCTGATTGGTGTTTCTGGTTTCTTGGGATATATTCCTAGAAGTGGGATCACAGGGTCAAATGGCAGTTCCATTTGTAGTTTTTTGGGGAATCTCCATACTGCCTTCCGTAGTGGTTGCACCAGTCTGCAACCCACCAGCAGTGCACAAGTGTTCATTTTTCTCCACCTCCTCTCCATCACTTGTCGTTTGTTGATTTGTTGGTGATAGCCAATCTGACAGGTGTGAGATGGTACCTCATTGTTGTTTTGATTTGCATTTATCAGATGATTAGTGACTTTGAGCATGTTTTCATATGTCTCTTGACTTTCTGAATGTCCTCTTTTGAAAGGTGTCTATTTAGATCCTTTGCGCATTTTTTGATTGGATTGTTTATCTTCCTTTTGTTAAGTTGTATGAGTTCCCTATAAAGTTTGGAGATTAGGCCCTTATCTGATATGACATTGGCAAATATGTTTTCCCACGCAGTGGGTTTTCTTGTTGTTTCATTGATGGTTTCTTTTGCTGTGCAGAAGCTTTTTATTTTGATGGAGTCCCATTTGTTCATTTTCTCTTTAGTTTCAAGTGCCCTAGTTGCTGTATCAGTGAAGAAATTACTTTGGCATATACCTGAGATTTTGTTGCCTTTGGATTCTTCTGGAATTTTTATGGTTTCCTGTCGTACATTTAAGCCCTTTATCCATTTTGAGTTTATATTTGTGTATGGTGTAAGTTGGTGGTCTAGTTTCATTTTCCTGCATATATCAGTCCAATTTTCCCTGCACCATTTATTGAAGAGACTATCTTGACTCCATTGTATGTTCTTGCCTACTTTGTCAAATATTAATTGAGCATATTCTTTCGGGTCGAATTCTGGGCTCTCTATTCTATTCCATTGATCTATATGTCTGTTCTTGTGCCAGTACCAGGCAGTTTTGAGAACAGCGGCTTGGTAATACAGCTTGATATCTGGTATTGAGATCCCAACTACTTTGTTCTTTCTCAGGATTGCTGCAGTTATTCGGGGTCTTTTTTTTATTATGGATGAATTTTTGGAGAGTTCGTTCTAGATCTGTGAAGTATGCCGTTGGTATTTTAATGGGAAGTGCATTGAATTTATAGATTGCTTTGGGTTTTGTGGATATCTTAATGATGTTGCTTCTACCAGTCCATGAACAAGGTATGTTCTTCCATCAGTTTATGTCTTCCTCTATCTCTTTTTTCAATGTCCTGTAGTTTTGTGAGTAGAGGCCTTTTACCTCTTGACTTAAGTTTATTCCTAGGTATCTTAATTTTTTTGGTGCGATGGTAAATGGGATTGTTTTTGTAATCTCTCTTTCTGAAAGTTGACTATTGATGTATCGAAATGCCTCAGATTTCTTGGGGTTAATATTGTATCCTGCTACATTGCCAAATTCATGTATTAAGTCTAGAAGTTTTTTGATGGAGTCTCTAGGGTTTTATATGTATAATATCATGTCGCCTGCAAATGACAGTTTTACTTCCTCTTTTTCAATTTGGTTTCCTTTTATTCCTTCTTCTTGTCTAATTGCAATGGCTAATACTTCCAGTACTATGTTGAACAGGAGTGGTGAGAGCTGGCATCCCTGTCTTGTTCCTGTTCTTAGGGGAAATGGTGTTAGTTTTTGTCCATTGAGTATAATGTTGGCTGTGGGCCTGTCATATATGGCTTTTATTATGGTGAGGTATGATCCTTCTACTCCCACCTTGCTGAAAGTTTTTATCAAAAATGGGTGTTGGGTTTTGTCAAATGCTTTTTCTGCATCAATTGATTGGACCATGTGTTTTTCTTCTTTCAATTTGTTTATGTGATGTATCACGTTTATTGACTTGCGGATACTCTACCATCCTTGCATCCCTGGGATAAATCCTACTTGGTCATGGTGTATGATCTTTCTGATGTACTGCTGGATCCGATTTGCTAACATTGTATTGAGGATTTTTGCGTCTATGTTCATGAGGGATATTGGCCTTTAATTCTCTTTCATTGTGTTGTCTTTACCTGGTTTTGGTATTAGGGTGATGCTGGCTTCATAGAATGAGCTTGGAAGTGTTCCTTCCTCCTGAATTTTTTGTAGTAGTCTGAGGAGGATAGGTTTTAGTTCTTCCTTGAATGTTTGGTAAAATTCCCCTGTGAGGCCATCTGGTCCTGGGCTTTTGTTTGCTGGAAGCTTTTTGATGACTGCTTCAATTTCTTCCATAGTTATTGGCCTGTTGAGATTTTTAGATTCTTCCTGATTGAGTTTTGGAATGTTGTATTTTTCTAGGAATTTATCCATTTCCTCCAGGTTGTCTAGTTTGTAGGAGTAGAGCTGTCCACAGTATTTTTTAACAATCATTTGTATTTCTGTGGTGTCTGTGGTTATTTTGCCCCTATCGTTTCTGATTTTGTTTATTTGGGTCCTCTCTCTTTGCTTCTTGGTGAGCCTGGCTAGAGGTTTGTCAATCTTGTTTATCCTTTCGAAGAACCAGCTCTTGGTTTCATTGATTTTCTGTATTATTTTTTTGGTCTCTATGTCATTTATTTCTGCGCTAATCTTTATTATCTCCTTGCTTCTGCTAACTCTGTTTTTTTTTGTTGTTGTTGTTGCTCTCTTTCTAATTCTTTGAGTTGTAGAGTTACATGATTTACTACCATTTTTTCTTGTTTTTTTGAGATAGGCCTGTAGAGCTATAAACTTCCCTCTCAGGATTGCTTTCTATGTGTCCCATAGGTTTTGGATTGTTGTGTTTTCATTGTCATTATTTTCCAGGATGTTTTTAATTTCTTCTTTGATCTCATTGGTAACCCAATCAATATTTAATTACGTGCTCTTCAGCTTTCAAGTGTTTGAGTATTTTGGGTTGTTTTTATTGTAGTTTATTTCTAATATTATGCCATCGTGGTCTGAGAATATGCTTGGTATGATTTCAATCTTCTTGAATTTGGGGAGACTTTGTTTGTGACCCAATATGTGGTCTATTTTTGAATGTGTCTTAAGAGCACTTGAGTAGAATGTATATTCCTTGGCTGTGGGGTGAAGCATTCTGAAGATGTCAATTAAGTCCATCTGATTAAGTGAGTCATTTAGGATTGCTGTTTCTTTGCTGATTGTTTGTCTAGAGTATTTATCCAGTGATGTCAGTGGTGTATTAAAGTCCCCCTCTATGATTGTATTGTTGTCAATCTCTCCTTTGATATATTCCAGGAGTTTTTTTGTTTGTTTGTTTGTTGTTTTTTTTTGTATTTGGGTGCTCCTGCATTGGGTGCATATATGTTTACCAGGGTTATATCTTCTTGATGTATTGTTCCGTTTGGTATTATGAAGTGGCCTTCTTTATCTCTTGTTATGGCCTTCACTTTGAGGTCTATTTTGTCCGATATAAGTATTGCTACCCCAGCTTTCTTTTCCTTTCCATTTGCCTGAAAGATAATTTTCCATCCCTTCACTTTCAGTCTGTGTGAGTCCCTTCTTCTGAGGAGGGTCTCTTGTAGACAACAAATGTATGGATCATTTTTTTTTTTTTTTTATCCATTCAGCCACTCGATGTCTCTTGCTTGGAGCATTTAGTCCATTTAAGTTTAAAGTTATTATTGAAAGGTACTTGTTTGTAGCCATTTCTTTTTTTGTGTGTGGCTGTTTTCTTTCTGAGCTTTTTGTTCCTTTTTTTACACCAGTCCCTTTAGAATTTCTAGCATTGCCGGCTTGGTGGTGATAAACTCTCGTAGCCTTTTTTTGTCTGTGAAGCTTCCTATTTCCCCTTCAATTTTGCATGATAGCCTGGCTGGATAGAGTATTTTTGGATTCAGTCCTTTGCTTTGCATCACTATGTAAATTTCCGTCCATTCTTTTCTGGCCTGATGTGTTTCTGTTGAGAAATCATTGGATAATCTAATGGGAGATCCCTTGTATGTAACTTTCCATCTCTCTCTTGCAGCCTGTAAGATTCTCTCTTTGCCCTGAACAGTTGCCATGATAATTATGATGTGTCTTGTGTCGGTCTTTTCGGGTTCACCTTGTTTGGGACTCTCTGGGCTTGTGTGACTTTTTTCTTCTCCACCGCAGGGAAGTTTTCTGATATTATTTCTTCCAATAGGTTTTCTAATTCTTGTTCCTCTTTCTGTTGTTCTGGCACCCCTATTATCCATATGGTGTTTCGTTTCATGTTGTCCCAAAGCTCACTTACGCTCTCCTCCTGTCTTTTAATTTTTTTCTCCAATTGCAGTACAGTTTGGGTGTGTTTGCTTCCTTGTCTTCTAATTCACTAATTCGGTCCTCTGCTTCTCCTAGTCTACTGTTGATACTTTCAATGGTGTTTTTTATTGCAGCTATATCACTCTTCATTTCTTCTTGGGTCTTACTTAAGTTGTTGATTTTTTCATCTCTTACTTCTTGATTCTTGCTTAAGTAGTTGATTTTTTCATCTGTGTTTTCTTGGTTCATCTATATGTTTTTCATTTTTTCCTCCATCCGGTTTATGCACTCTAGGACCCTTATTCTGAATTCTTTTCTTCTCATGTTGCATTCCTCTGTATCACTTAGCTGGTTTTCTGGCGAATCCTCCTTCTCTTTCCTTTGGGGGTTTCTTTGTATACCCATGTTTGTTCTCACTGACATATCTAGACGTTGAGTCATTCATGAGCTGCTCCCTGGGTGGCAGTGGCTCCTTGGGCTGCGGTTGCTCCTCGGGCGGTTGCGGTAGCAGCTTTTCCTCAGTTGGCAGCTCCTCTTATGTGTGCTGTTCACAGCTTTGGTGACTCTTCTTGCTGGTGGGGGGAGGCTTCACATACAGCTGCTGATCCTCAGAGGGTATGGTGATCAGGAGGCTGCTGCGGCTTGGATCTGCTGCGTTGATTTAAGGGCACATAATGCAACATGTCAAGGCACAATGTAACAGGCACTGAAAACAAATATATTCACAATATTAATAACCCCAAATAAAGGAGACTGCCCAAATTAAGAGGATTAGGGGATAAGGAAGAAAGAAGAGAAAAAGATAAAAGAGAAACAAGAAAAGAAAAGTAAGAATGAAAAAAGGAGTTCAAAAATGAAATTGGGAAAAAGGACGGGGAAAAAAGAAAAAAAAGATTGAAAAGAGAGAACGAAGTAGAAGAGGGGAAGAGACTATTTACATGAGTAGAAAACTCTGATAGAACCGCCACTAATCCCACCAGATTTCAGCAACAGATCACTGGAGATGAATGCAAACTACAAATAATCAATAATATCAAGAGAGGCAAGGGAAAACTGAAGCACAAAAATAACTGTCGTAGAGCGGGGGTGTAGAGAGGGGAAAAGCCAGCAACAGAAAAATAAAAAGAAAAAGCAAAACAACCTCACAACCAGTCCTAAACCATACACACACACACACACACACACACACACACACACACACAAAAACAAACAAACAAACAAACAAAAAAACACCCAAAATACTCAACAATCAAGCAAACAGCACTAAACATAGAAAGATAACAGAAGGGAAAAAATTTTGGATAGTGAAGAAAGATAAGGGATAGGTGTATAAGGATTTAGAGCAGTGGAGTGGAAATAGGATATATAATTAGGGTGAAATTTTGACAGGGGGAAAAAGAAGGAATCAGGAAATCTAAAGCAGGAATAGGGTAAGAGACACAGGACAACAAAAAGGGAAAAGTGGGGAAGAGGGTTTTAGCATAGAGGTAAAATTGAGGTAGGGAAAATTGATGCTATAGGAACGATGAAAATAGAATGGAGAACACTAATCCCAAAATAAAATAGAGAGACAATAAAATGTCACTTTAAAAAAATCGCCGAAACCGGTTTGGCTCGGTGGATGGAGCGTCGGCTTGCGGACTGAGAGGTCCCAGGTTCGATTCCGGTCAGGGGCATGTACCTGGGTTGCGGGCACATCCCCCAGTGGGAGATGTGCAGGAGGCAGCTGATCGATGTTCCTCTCTCATCGATGTTTCTAACTCTCTATCTCTCTCCTTTCCTCTCTGTGAAAAATCAATAAAATATATATAAAAAAAATAAAAATAAAAAAATAAAAAAAAAATAAAAAAATGGTAAAGTGGTAGCAGCAATAATACTGGTTAAACATAAAAATGTGGTAATTAAAAGGATAAAATCAGCTGATGGAAAAAGAAGAAAAAAATTGCTTTCTTAGTTAAAAGGTGAAAAAAGAAAAAAAAATTGCAGTAGTGAAGGTAATTCGGTTCTTCTCCTCTTCAGTCTGGCTCGCCTTGGTCTTGCCAGTTATTCAGGAGAGTGTTGAATTTCCCTGCGATACACTGTTCCTCAGTATTGTAAACCATAGTCCTGATTTTAAAGCAGGCCGTATTTTTGTCCCAGACTGCCTTAATTTGTGTTTAGCTGAGATTAAGGTTGTGGCTCAGCCTCTGGGTGGCAGTATTTTTGGGTTGGCCTCTGAGGCTATACAGCTTCTCTATCCAGTAGCAAGGGTTTATTTTCTCTATTGCACTTAAAACTGGTTTGGGGAAGTCAACTCCCCAGAACCGGTTCTTTAATCGTGGACCTGGTCTATGTTATTGCTGGGACTGAAAGTCCCTCTATAGGCCAGACCCTGTTAACGCCCAGGGACTGATCAGATTATTTTAATCCTTCATCTCGTTCAGGGTCTAATCTGGGTTTGGCGGTGCTCCTTGCCTGGGGGCTAGGTGAAGGAGTCCCACACTCCGGAAAGAATGGCTGCCCGAGTCCTGGTCCCAGGGGTGTCTCAGCACTAAATTCGCTGGCACCTCTCCCGGCGCCCCCTTTCTCCCCAGCCTCTCCCCAGATTCCACTCATCTGCACCTTCTCCCTCTCTTCAGCACAGGTGAGTGTCTGTATCTGAAATGTCCTATGAACAGGGTTCAGTGAAAATAAACAAACAAATGCTGGCCACAGAAACGGGGAAGTCTGAATTTCTGTAAGCTCCTCTCTTACCAGCACTGCATGGTCTGTTCAGCTGTTGAGGCAGCCCCCTCTAGGCTCAGTCCTCCGTAATCACAGAACCCAGATCTCAAATCCCCCTGTGCCAGGAATCCCGCGGATCTCTTTTCCCCAGTCAGGGGCTGTGCCTGTCCCAGTGCCATGCGGTCTCCCTCTGACCCTCTGGGCTCAGAGGTCTGGCAAACTTTCCTGCCCAGATCCCTGGTTCTTTTACCTTTCCAGAGGAGCTCTGCCCTTCCCTACTGCAAACCGTCTCACCAGCTGAGTAATTTCGCCAATTCGCGGTGGGTGTTATTAGTTTCAGCTGCTTACTCCATCTGCTCTGGCACAAGACCTGGGACGCGTCTGCCTATATCGCCGCCATCTTGTAGAAATCAAAGAGACTGTCTTGACTCCATTGAATGCTCTCGCCTCCTTTGTAAATTAATAATACAGCGTAATGACTTGGGTCCACTTCTGGGTTCTCTGTTCTGTTTCAGTGGTATATATGTCTTTTCTAGTGCCAGTAGCAGGCAGTTTTGAGAATGGTGGCTTTATAATATAGCTTAATATCTGGTATTGTGAGCCTTCCATATTTTTTTGTAGTTCCCTTGATTGCTGAGGCTATTTTTACTCCATATGAATTTTTGGAGAGTTTGTTCTTTGTCTGTGAAATATTCTGTTGGTATATTAATGGAGATTACATTGAATCTATAAATTGCTTTGGGTAGTATGGACATCTTAATAATGTTAATTCTGCCAACCCATCAACACGGTATGTTAGTCCACTGGTTGATATCTTTATCTCCTTTTCAATATTCTGTCATTTTCCAAGTGCAGTTCTTTTACTTCCTTAATTGAGTTTTTTCTTTAATTCCTTTATTGCAATGGTAAGTGGGATTCTTTTCTTAGTTTATCTTTTTGGGAGTTCATTCTTGGTAAATAAAAATACATATATTTATGGGTGTTAATTTTGTATCCTGATTCATGACCAAATTCATTTATTATGTGCTTTTCCGGTTGGGATGACTTTTATTTCTTCATGTCCGAGCACTATGGTAGCACTTCCTGTAATATGTTGAACAGGAATGGTGAAAATTGGCATCACTGTCATGTTCCTGTTCTTTCATGGGAAATGGTTTTAGTTTTTGCCTATTGAGTATGATGTTGGCTGTGGGTTTCTCATATATGGCCTTTATCATGTTGAGTATGCTCCCTCTATTACCACATTGCTGAGACTTTTTATCAAAATTGGGGGTTGGGTTTTTTCCAATTCTTTTTCTGTGTCTATCAATATGATCACGTGATTTTTAACCTTCAGTTTGTTTATGAGTTGTATCACATTTATTGATTTGTGAATATCATACCAGCCTTGCATCCCTGGAATATATCCCACTTGATCATGTCATTTGGTCCTTTAATATAATGCTGGATGTGATTTGCTAATACTTGGTTGAGGATTTTAGTATCTGTCATCATCAGCTATAGTGGCCTGTAATTCTCTTTCTTTGTAGTGTCTTTACCTTCTTTTGGAATTAGAATAATGCTGACCTCATACAAAGAGTTTGGAAGTATTCTTTCCTCTTTGATTTTCTGAAACAGTTTGAGGAGTATAGATTGTAGTTTTCTGACTGTTTGGTAGAACTCCCCTGTGAAGCTGTCCAGACCTGAGCTTTTGTTGGTTGGAAGTGTTTTGATTACTGCTTCTATTTCATCAGTTGTTATGAGCCTATTGAGGTTTCTTAATTCTTTCTGAATCAGTTTTGGTAGTTTGCATTTTTTACTGACTTCATCTATTTCATCCACATTGTCCAGCATTTTGGCATATAGTTGTTCATAGTATTTTCTTACAATCCTTTGAATTTCTGTGGTGCCAGTGCTTACTCCTCCACTCTTGTTTCTGATTTTACTTATTGGAATCATGTGTGTTTGTTTCTTCATGAGTCTTGCTAATGGTTTATCAATTTTGTTTATCCTTTCATGGAACCAGCTTTTGGTTTCATTGAATTTTTTTTCTCTGTTATTTTTTCTACTGTAATCTTTATTTTTTCCTTCCGCTACTTACTCTGGGCTCTTCTTGTTGGTTTCTTTCTAATTCTTCAGTTGTAGGGATAAATAGTTTATTGCTGATTTTTGTTATTTTCTGAGATAGGTCTCTAGTGCTATGAAGTTCCCTCTCAGGACTGCTTTTGCTGTTTCCCAGAGATATTGTGTTGTTATTTGTTCATTTTCCTTTTTTTCCAAAAAGTCTTTGATATTTTCTTGATCTCATTGTAACAAATTCATTGTTTAATAGCATGCTATTTAGCCTCTAAGTGTTTAAATGTTTTTGGGTGTTTTTACGCTAGTTGATTTCTCATTTCATTCCACTGAGATCCAAGAAGATGCTTTATATGATTTAAATCTTCTTGAACTTGTAGGGACTTGTTATGTGTCCTACCATGTGGTCTATCTTTGGGAATGACCCCTGTGCACTTGAGAAGAAAGTATATTCTGCTCTGTTGGGGTGAACGTTCTAAAATGTCAATTAAATCCATCTGATGCAGTGTGTCCTTTAGAGTCTCTGAATCATTGTCTTGTCACATGGAAGATCTATCCAGTGAAGTGATAGGAGTGATAAAAGTCTGCTACTATGACTGTCCTGTTTTCAGGCTCTCCATTAAAGTCCCCTGGAAGTCTCTTTGTTTGATTTTTGTTTGTTTGTTTCAGATGTATAAGTAATTCTTTCTGAATCAATTTTGGTAGTTCGCATTTTTTACTGACTTCATCTATTTCATCCACATTGTCCAGCATTTTGGCATATAGCTTTGAATTGGCATGTATATACTAGAGGACCGGTGCACAAAAATTTGTGCACTTGGTGGGGAAAGGGGGGTCCATCAGCCGGGTCTGTGCCCCCTCGCAGTCTGGGACCCCTCAGGAGAAAACGACCTGCTGGCTTAGGCCTACTCCTGGGTGGCAGAGGGCAGGCCCAATCCCTAGGTTCAGCCCCTTATCGGGCTCAGAGCAGGGCTGATTGGGGAGTTGGGGCGCCTTCTCCTGTCATGCACAAAGCAGGGCAGATTGGGAGGTTGCGATGCCACCCTCACACATGCTCAGGGTAGGGCCGATTGGGGGGTTGGGACACCGCCCCCAGTCACACTCAGGGCAGGGCTGATGGGGAGGTTATGGCTCTACCCCATCACACACAGAGCAGGGCCCAAGGGGGAGGAGAGGGTTGGGGCCCAGCACCCTGTCAAACACAGAGCAGGGCTGATCAGGGGTTTGAGGCGCCGCACCCTGTCACACACAGAGCCGCATGGCGATCAGGGGGTTGGGGAGCTCCCCCCATCGGCACCAAGCAGGGCTGACCAGGGGGTTGGGGCGCCTTCCCCTGTCATGAAGAGAGCACAGCGGATAGGGAGGTTGAGGTCCCATCCCCTGTTACACATGGTGCCTCAGGGCGATCAGGGGTTTTGGGCGCTGCCCCCTGTCACGCTGATCCCCGTGCGTGCCGGGAGCCCTCTCAGCTCTGCTGATCCTGGTGCTGGGAGGCATATTACCCTTTTACTGTATAGGATAGAGACCTGATGCATGGGTGGGGCTGGCTGGTTTGCCCTGAAGGGTGTCCTGGATCAGGGTGGGGGTCCCCACTGGGGTGCCTGGCCAGCCTGGGTGTGGGACTGAGGGCTGTTTTCTGGCCGACTGAAGCTCCCAAATGCTTTTTTTTTCTTTTTTTTATTCTGGGCCAGCTTTAGCTCTGGCTCCAGCTCTGAGGCCTCTGCTGCTGAAAGAAGGTATCTGGTTTTTTTGGGTTCTATAATCGAAACAATATAGAACTCCAGCTCTGAGATCCTGGGCTCACTGAAAGCACGTATCTGGGGCTTTGTTTAGCTTCTATATTTGTTACAATGTTTCTTAAACTGCAAGCTGAGAGGCCGGCAAGGCAGGCTGGGAACGTTGGTGTCCTCTGTCACTGAAGCAAGCAAGCCTCATGTTAGTTTCAAGCTGCCTGGCTGCCGGCCGCTATCTTGGCAGGCAGCTAATTTGCATATCTTGCTGATAGCCAAAGGGAAGGGTACCGGTCTTATGCTAATTACCATGTTTCTCTTTTATTAGATAGGAGATATACATATATTCCTATGTTGGATGAATATTTGTTTCCTAGGGTAATATTTTCTGCTGGTTGATCCCTTTGGTATCATGCAGTGACCTTTCTGTCTCTTGTGATGGCCTTTATTAAAAAGTCTATTTTGTCTGATATGAATATTGGTACTCCAGCCTTTTTTTCTTTCCATTTGCATGGAAATTTTCCCATTCCTTCACTCCAATCCTTTGTGTGTCTTTTGTTTTCAGATGGCACTCCTATATACAGCATATACTTGCATCATATTTTTGTATCCATTTTGATACCCTATGCCTTTTGATTGGAGCATTTACCTATTTATATTTAGAGTTATTATTGATAGGTATTTATTTCTTTCCATTATCTTTCTGTATGGCTAAGTTTCTGTCTCTGTTTCTCATTCTCATTACAGCAATCCCTTTGCATTTCTTGTAATGCTGGCTTGGTGACAATTTACTCTTTTAGCCTTTTTCTGTCTATGAAGCTCTGTATTTGACTGTCTATTTTGAAGGAAAGAATTGCTGTATATAGTAATCTTGGTCTCAGATCCTCTCTTTCCATTAACTTGAGTACTTCATGCCAATCCCTCTGGCCTGTAGAGTTTCAGATGAGATATCAGGACTCATCCTTATGGGGACGACTTCGTAGCTAACAGTTTTCTTTTTAATTGCTGCCTTGAAGATTCTCTCCTTGTCTTTAATTTTTGGCATTTTAATTATGATGTGTCTGGGCACGTGTTTGGGTACTTCTTCTTTTGGGTTCTCTTTGGCTCTTGACCTTGTGTGGGATTTTTCTTTACCACGTTAGGAAAGTGTTCTGCCATTGTTTCTTCATAGACCGTCTCTAGGCTTTTCTCCCCTCCTGCCTCCTTTGGCACACTTGCTATTCTAATACTGTTATGTAAATGGTCCTCCTGTTTGTATTATGTCATTTTATATCTAGGACTGTTCTTCTTTTCATAGTCACTATATCTTTTTTCATGCTGTTGAGCTCTTTTACCTTCATAACTCTGAAGTCAGATTCAGATAAATGTCTTCTCTGTGCTTCATCTCCCTCTATATCTGGAGAATTCTCTAGTTCTCTCATTTGGGGGTTGTTTATTTATTTCCTCTTTCTGGCTTTCTGTGTGGGTTTGCGGTGACAAGTTAGGTAGATCCTCTGTGCCTCTCAGTCTCTAGTGCAGAATATTGTTAAAGGATGTTTCTGACTAAGTAGGTCAGGCAAAGACTCAAAGCCTCCAGAGACCTCCTCTGTCTATAGACTGATAGGATTCCAACTTAACTTGCTTCCAAGGCAATGGTCCTCAGGTTATAGCAAGAGTTTGTTTCAACAGGGTGGGGCAGTTGCCTCTGCGTGGAGGTTTATTTTTATTTATAATCTCTTAAGTGTCCTCCGGGCAAGGTGTTTCCCAGTAGTGTGTGTTAATTGTCACTCCTCCAGGAAAGGCAAATGTCTACATGGGAAAGATTTTCTCTGCTGCATGAGTAAATGACTCCTCCCAGGAAACTTGAAGTGTCTGTCTTCTGTGCTGGAACCCTTGACTCCCCAGTTCTGGCTTTTTCCCTCACAGCTCCAGTCCACTTCACCCTCCCTTTGCCAGGGCACAAGCTGCGTGGCTCCACAGGGAAATTTGTGTGCTGGCCCTTTAAGAGGAAACCTGAATTTCTAGCTGTCTCTCCCTGGCAGACAGTGCCCTGCTGCTATTCACATCCACAGGTTATATGGGTACCCTCCTCAGTTCTGGTGCTCTCTGCTAGGAGGCGCAGCTTGGGGATTAGACCCAGAGTTCTCAGTGGCAGTCCTCCACAGCTGAGATATCTCTCCGAGACTTCAGTTGCTTTCTGTGGGTGTCAGGCCCGCCCCTTCAAGCCTCCTCTCCTCCTACCAGTGTCTATGTGGCCTCCACCTTTGGTCCTCGGGTGTCAGGGTTCTCTCCTGTGAGTTTTCCATTGATTATTCAGGAAGTTGTTCTGTATTTTAGTTGGAATATCAGTTTGTTCCTGGGAGCATGTCCCTGCATCATCAATGATTCTGCCACCATTCTTTTAAATATATTTGTACTTATCTCAGAGAGGAAAGGAGAGCTTGTGAGAGTTAGAAACATCAGTGATGAGAGCGATTCTTTGATCAGTTCCTCCTGCAAGCCCCAGGCAGGAGATTGAGCCCACACCCAGGCAAGTGCCCTTGACCTGAATCAAATCTGAGCCCTTCAGGCTGAAGGCCAGTGATCTGTCCACTGTTCCAAACTAGCTACGGTTCTGCCACCTTTTTCAATCTTCTTCAGAATCCCTCTGCATTGTAAAGTCCCTGCTAACATTCTTGTCCAATAGGCTTCTCTTTCATGTGGTTTCAGGATGGAGTTGTGCATGAAGGTCCTAATGTCCTGTGAGTGCACATTCTGATCAATAGCACCATCAAGAAATGTGCAATGAGGGATGATCAGTAGGAATATAGTAACAGAAACCTGCCATGTCTCTTGCTGTTTCTGTCTCTGTTTGGATCATGATGGAGCCCAACTAAGGCTCTTGTTTCCAATAGGGTGTTAAAGGATACACCCTGCATTTCAAGCCATGTTCTTCTGAGAATACTTTGGAAAGGTGCCCTACTCTAAAATGTATTAGGCCATTTAATTATAAGGCCAGATCTTTTTATAAGGATAAGGCTTTCATTTTTAAATTTTTTTTTCATTGCTTAAAGTATTTCAAAGGATATTAGAGATGTGTCCTTTTTTTTTTGTTTTCTCCCCTTGAACTCCCCAGCTTCCCCCCCAACCCAGTTTTTATTTCTTATTGAATTAATAGTCTAAGAATCACATAGATGTATAAAGATATACTTTGTGCTTCCAACAATCATGTACTTAATGAGGAAATATGAAGACGAAATAACGACATCTTAATCAGGAGAATATAAGTACAATAGGTCCTCATGTTACTTTTAAGATCTATTCCTGCAGCACGTCATAATGATTTTTGCCGTAAGTCAGAACCCACCTAGATAAGCATCTACATCACTCACATGGAGCACACATACACAGCAGTAATGAGGTGAAACAATAAAAAAAAATAAAATATAAAAGTAAAAAATTAAAAGGGAAATAACGATTCCTGACCTTTACTTGTGCTAAATCCTATCTAATAATAGACAAACAGGGTAACTGACAGTATCTTCCCTTAACCTCCCATTGGCTAATCAGCATGATATGCAAATTAACCACCAACAAAGATGGCGGTTAATTTGCATAAGTAGGTGCCCAATGGCTATAGGCTATTGGAGCCTGCAATCAGAGCTGAGAGGTCCCCTGCCAGGGCCTGATGCCTTGGTCAGAAGCGTTAGGCCTGGGCAAGGGCGGAGCTTGGATTTTGGGTGTTGCAGGGGGTAAGCCAGCGATGGTGGGGAGCAGGAGAGGGGTTGGCGATGGTGGGAGCTGGGGGTCCTCTGCCCAGGCCTAATGCCTTTGCCAGAGGCATTAGGCCTGGGCAGGGCTGGAGCCGGTAATTGCAGGGGTACTATTGGTGCCTTCCCAGGTCTAATGCCTTTGCTAGAGGCGTTAGTTTTGAGCAGGGGAGGAGCCTGTGATTGAGGGGAGCATGGGGTCTCCTGCCCATGGCATTAGGCCTTGGTAGGGGTGGAGCTGGCAATCCTCGGAGTTGGGGGTCCCCTGCCCAGGCCTAATGCCCCGGCCAGAGGCATTAGCCCTGTGCAGGTGCAGAGCCAGCAATTTCGGAGAGCAGGGAGGCAGCTGGCCATGGCGGGGAGCAGGGGCAGAGCCAGTGATCATGGGGAGCAGGGTCTGAGCAGACGATTGAAGGAGTTGGTGGTCCCCTTCCCAGAGCTAATGACTGGACCACAGGCATTAGGCCTGGGCAGGGACCAAGCCGGCAATTGGTGTGAACTCCAGAGGAAACACCTTTTCTGACTGCTCATTGGTAAAGCTCCCTCTATGCCACTGGTAATATTCTTAGTAAATTGGGTAATAAGAATCAAAATAGGTGATGTAGGGTTTTTTACCGCACTCCTGGAGAAAAAAGGAAGGTCCACTGCTGGAGGGGTAAGAAATGTCATATCCTATCCTTGCTGGTTTTGCGGAGTGGATAATGCCTTGGCCTGCCCACTGCTGAGTCTTGGTTCAATTCTGGCTAAGGGCATGTACATAGGTTGCAGGCTCCTCCCTGGCCTGGGCCCAGGTCAGGGCTCATGCAGGCGGCAACCAATCAAAGTGTTCCTCTCACTTTGATGTTTCTCTCTGTATTTCCCTTTCTCTTCCACATTCTTGAAAAATCAATGGAAACATATTCTCAGGTGAGAAGGAAGGAAGGAAGGAAGGAAGAAAGGAAGGAAGGAAGGGAGAAAGAAAAGGAAGAAAGAAAGAAATGTCATATCCTATGAAAGACACATCTTGAGAATGCCTAATAAAAGTTGTCATTTTTTTCATAGTAAAGGGACTGGAGTCCGTGTTGATGAAAACACCTTGGTGGCTGAGGTTGACTGGCAGTGGCTGCAACAGCGGGGTGATTGAGCTGATATCTTTGCCTGATAAGCCCGGTCGGCGCCCACAAAGGGAGGCCAGGCTGTGGCTTAGGCCAAAGGGAGCATGGAGCAGGGAGTAGGACATCCCCTGAGGGCTCCCAGTATGTGATAGGGGCCAAGCTGGGCTCAGGGGCCCCCCTCCAGTGCACAAATTTTTGTGCACCTTGCCTCTAGTAAATAATAAAAAACATAAAGCACATATGTAAATACATATAAATGGTGGAAGTTTTTTTAAAATAAATACTCAGAGGATGGCACTGTAACCACAAAATGATGTACTTCGAGTCCAATGTAACCCGCCGACGGTCTGCATTTTCTTAACAGACTGAAAAGTGATTAATGTGGGTCCTGATGGTGTTTTAATGAAAACAAGGGTGGGAAGGCACACTTGAAAGAGTCAGGCATTGCAAGTTCCAAATCATTGCATGCACATAGTTGTGAAGAAATCAGGTAAAAGTGACTTATTCATATTAGTAAAGAGATGTTTTAAAATCTAACATAGAGACCCTCACTATAAATTATGTTGGAAAATTGAAAGTATTGAGAGCATCAGTGTAGTTAAGAAGAATATGCCTCTGCACTTGAATATAGACAAGCATCCTGCCCATTTCAATTTTGGATGAGCTAGTGAGCAAAGAAAATTAGTGAAAGGCTCCCTTAGGGGCATTAGTGGAAAGAATTAGCACTGGAACATAGTAATATTTATGGGAATGTAATATTTCTCATATTTGAAGGAGATTAGTGCCCTTCATATAAGCCATTAAATAATACCGCTAAAGAGCAGTTAAATCTCAATGGCCATCATTACCAAAATTCAGTTTCTACTTTAAATTATTCAGCATTAGAAGAGAACCATGCTAAATGGGTGATAAATTATGAAATGATTAGAGGCCCGGTGAATGAAATTCAAGCACCGGCGTCATCCCACAGCTTGGCCTGCGGCCTCACACAATCTGGGACCCCTTGGGAGATATGGGACTGCCAGGTTAGGTCTGAAATCTCCTGAGGGATGTAGCAGTGCACAAAACGGCAGGCAGGTGGGCAGGAGCCCAAGCTGGAGCCAGGTGCTGTGTTCCCGCTCATCCAAGCCCCACTCCACCTGCCACCACCAATTGGTAGCACTGTGGCATAGGCAGCGAAGGCTCCTGCTGCCACAGCTGCACTCTCCAGGTATGAGCCTGGCTTCTGCCTGAGCAAGGGTCCCACTCTGGGAGCTCCCTGACCACCAGGGGGAAGCTCCTGTGTTGAGCATCTGCCACCTGCTGGTCAGTGTGCATCATAGCAACGACTCATAATGGTCCCTTAGGCTTTTGGCCCAATAAAACCTTACTATTCACAGATGACATCTTGCCACTATTAGAATACTTGTGGCCCTAATTAATTAATACTAAGGAAATACTAAGTAATACTAAGGAATTAATTAGAAGAAATATTGTAATGCCGCTATTTGCCCTTTCTCTATAATAGAAGTGTCAACCAAATTCAGGATTGACCATGACAAATTGAAACACATGCATACCATTGGCGCCAGCAAGAGCTGCATATGTTTCCCACATGGGCAGGTCAACCTAGAGTGACAGAGAGAGAGCGAGAGGGTGTAAACTTGCTTAATTAGACCTGCTGTCTAAGGTAGCTAAATTTTTTCCAACCCAGTGAAGCAGCGCAACTTCTCTTTCAGGTAATTGTGAGCAACACAGCAGTAAATTTCAACACAAAGCAGGTTATTATTGTAGCTCACCCAGGGAGAACAAAGAGTAAACCATTTAACTGCAGCAGTGTTTGACTATATTCTTCACAGTGAGAAAACCTGAAGTCATTTACAAGTTCCATCATTTCTTCCTTATTTTCAGTCAGGTCAAGTTTCTCAGCTTTCTAAATCTCTGTTTTCTGGCTAATGAAGAGAAAATAGGATACCACCGAGTCTACCATCTACCTATTCCACGACTTCTGTGAGGATCAAAAGACACACGGGAAAATGCTTCACAGACATTTGGTTAGTGTAAAATATTCCCACCTGGCTCTAAACCAAGTCATGTTCCAGGACTGAAGAAACTGCAAGGAGGTGAGTTGCTGGGGAGAGGAAGCCGGGCATTGCTACATGATGTCATTACCCAGATGGACACTTAGCATATTTGCCTTTTATAAATGTAGATTGCCAGTGCACATCACGTATACTGGCTGTGGGTCTGATGGTCACAAAGACATACAGTCACTCAGTCTTTTATATGTAGAGAGAGGCCCGGTGTACAAAAATTTGTGCACTCGAGGGGGAGGGTGGGTCCCCTCAGCCCGGCCTGTGCCCTCTCGCAGTCTGGGACCCCTCGGGAGATAACAACCTGCTGGCTTAGGCCTGCTCCCGGGTGGCAGAGGGCAGGCCCAATCCCTAGGTGCAGCCACTGGTCGGGCTCAGAGCAGGGCTGATTGGGGAGTTGGGGCACCTTCCCCTGTCACGAACAGAGAGGGCGGATAGGGAGGTTATGGCCCCGCCCCCTGTCACACACAGAGCCTCAGGGCGATCAGGGGGTTTGGGCGCTGCCCCCTGTCACGCTGATCCCGGTGCCGGGAGGCCTCGAGGCTCAGCTGATCCCGGTGCTGAGAGGCATAGTACCCTTTTACTATATAGGATAGAAGTCTGGTGCACAGGTGGGGGCCGGCTGGTTTGCCCTGAAGGGTGTCCTGGATCAGGGTTGGGGTCCCCACTGGGCTGCCTGGCCAGCCTGGATGAGGGGATGATTGCTGTTTGCAGCAGGTCACACACCCGTCAGGGTGGGGGTGCCCACTGGAGTGCCTGGCCAGCCTGGATGAGGGGCTGATGGCTCTTTCAGGCTGGTCAAGCCCCACCCCAGTGGATACCCTAACGCCATGAAGGTTTGGCCAGCCTGGGTGAGGGGCTGAGGGCTGCTTTTAGGTTGGCCAAGACCCTGGCGATGGAAGCTCCCAGCCTCTCCTCTTTTTTGTTTTTGTCTTTGTTTTTTTTATATTCTGGGATTTATTTACCTAGTATAATTGAAAATTTGTAGCCTTGAGTGTAGCTCAGAGCCAGCCAGGGCGGGCGGGAGGCTTGGCTTCCTCCATACCAGGGGCAGCCCAAGCCTCCTGCTCGCTCCAGCTCCGAGGCCACGGCCAGCTTAAGCAGAAATCTGGGATTTATTTATCTTCTATAATTGAAAATTTGTTGCCTTGAGTGGAGCTCAGATCCGGTCATGGCAAGCAGGAAGCTTGGCTTCCTCCATCACTGGGGCAACCAAGCCTCCTGCTCGCTCAGCTCCATGGCTGCCAGCTGCCTTATTGGTTGGTTTAATTTGCATATAGTCACTCTGATTGGCGTGTGGGCATGGCTTAGGTGTAGTGAAGGTACGGTCAATTTGCAAGTTTGTCCTTTACTAGTGTAGACTAGAGGCCTGGTGCACAAAAATTTGTTCACTCGGGGAGGTCCGTCAGCCCAGCTTGTACCCTCTTGCAGTCTGGGACTCCCTCGGGGGTTGTCCACCTGCTGGCTTAGCATGTCCACCTCAGCTGGAAGTCAGACATCCTTCTGGCCACCCGAGAGCCCTCAGGAATGTCCACTTGCCAGCAGGGAGAAGGCGTAAGCTGCAGTAGGACGACCTTAGCACTGCTGAGAAGGCTGGAGAGGCTCCCAACACCACCACTGTGCTGGCCCCCATCAGCTTGGCTTGTGACTGAGTAGAGCTCCCCCTGTGGGAGTGCACTGACAACCAGGGGGGCAGCTCCTGCATTGAACATCTTCTCCCTGGTGGTCAGCGTGTGTAATAGTGATCAGTCATTTCCAGTTGTTCTCCTGATAGAGTTAATTTGCCTATTACCCTTTTGTTATATAGGACAGAGGCCTGGTGCACCAGTAGGGGCTGGCTAGTTTGCCCTGAAGGGTGTCCCGGATCAGGGTGAGGATGCTGCTGGTATTCCTGGCCAGCCGGGGTGAGGGGCTGAGGGCTGTTTTTAACCCGCTGGTGACCCAAGCTCCCAGACTCTCCTTTTTTTAGTTTATGGGGGATTTATTGTTTTTTGGGGGGTAGTTTATAATTGAAACTTTGTAGCCTTGAGCAGAGCCCATGGCCAGCAAGGGCTGATGGGAAGCTTGGTTTGCTCCATCACCTGGGGAAACCCAAGCCTCCTCCTTGCTCCAGCTCTGTGGCTGCTGTCATCTTTGTGACAGAGTGATGGTTAATTTGCATATTGTTTTTTTATTAGATAGGATATATAGATATACCCAAGTGCACAACAAGAGCACAAGGCTTGTCCTCTGTCCAAAATGTTTTTGAAAGTACACCATGAAATGTTCTTAGATAAGTGAGGAAGTTGATTTTGAAATTGCATGTGCATTACTTGGCATATTATGGACTTCCGGGAGCAATGGAAAGTGTTTTCACCGAGAAGCTAATAATTCAATACTTGCATAATGAAGGAATTATTAGTTCATAAGTGAAAGTGCATGGTGAGTGAGTGTAGCAGGACGATTAAGAATCTTTTAGTAATGTCAACAAGAGATTGTGAGAAAGACAGTGCAAAGTAGAGAAGGAGAAAAATTGACAAATGCGTGTCAAGATATAGGAAGGCACTGATAAATATGTATGTGGACATCATGGAAATTGCTTGCACTTTGTTCAGGAGTGGACAGGTTTTTCCCACCGATGGTAATTTAAGAAATTAAGGAAGATATAGAGGGAGGACAAGATGTCAAAAGATAATACATTCCAGAATAACATTCTACAGTGCATTTAACCATGAGCTTATTGGAGTCTTAGAGGAAATGTAAACATTTTCATTGAAAGAGGAAATAAAGTGGTGCTTTGAATAGTCGCTTTTTCCTTAAAACATTGATCTCCATTGTGATACCCTCACGTAAGTATTTGTCATTTACAGGACCGCTGTCATGTGTGAGAGAGAATTATGCAGGCGTTCCTTGCAAAGAGAAAACCCCTTCCAGGAGAAATTACCATTTGTCTCCAAGAAATGATGATGGCACTACTAGTTATAGGTAACCGGCAACAAAACATAAGGACACCTAATACATGCTAGGTACTGTTGTTGGTGAGGTGAAATTCATCTATCATAACACTAAATATTTACCATTGACCGACTAAGTAGCATGTAGTATATTCAGAGTCCTAATTTCCATTATTTCCAACAGTAGCCAGACCTTGACACCTTTCTGTTCCTTGTGCACAGGATTCCAGTTGTTCTAAATCCCCAACATTTCCTTATGTTTTCCTCTTCAAACATTGGAACCTACTTAGGAATAAAGTATCTCATTTTAGTTGATTGGCACTTCCCTAATGACCCATCCTTTCATGAGCTTGTTAGCTGTTTGTGTATCTTCTTTGGAGAAATGTCTCTTGAAGCCTTCTGCCCATTGGCATTTTCCTATCTGTGTAGTCAGAGTGTGTCCCTGTTCTGTATCTTAGAAGGTGATTTCAAAATACTTCTGCTTTATTTCCTTCAGTTATTCCGGCAGAGGTGATCCAGGTTCCCGAGTCAGGAAGCATTATGGCCCACCATCTAGGAAGGGTGCACACTGTGACCATGGCCTTTCAGGTTCTGGAGATGAGCACTCCTGTAGGAGACACAGGTGTTTAAAAGCCTTCTCTCTTTTTATCTAGTAGCACACTGCAGTTGTTAACTTGGACAAAATTAATACCGTGTTTTTTTAACATAGTGATCGTGATGGCTGTGGCAGCAGTCCTGGTAGATATTATTCTGAATATCGAACTGGAGGCTCTTACAGAGGTTCCTATGAGAGCTATGGTAAGTGTCCAGACAGACTGTGTGTAAGTGACAGGATTGGATTTAACAGGCCGCCTTGTGATTTACTCTAATTTTACTTCCATTTGCCACAGGGAGGACTATATGCAGTATGGGTTTTGTATTATCTGTGAGGTCTTGTTTTCTTTTGTTAGCAGCTCATTTGGAACAGTGCAATTCTTTCAGGGGTGAAGGATCACACTCATTTATTGTCTTTATTAAAGAAACAAAGTACAACATTTTCTTTTTCTTTTTTTTTTCTCACCTGAGGATATATATCATTGACCTCGGGAGAGTGGTACGGAGGGAGTGGGGCTGAGAGAACTCTACATCAATGTGAGAGAGATACTTTGTTTCGTTTCTTCATGTACAATTCCCATCCAGCGACAGGAATGGACCCTGAAAATCAGGGTCATGCCCTTGACCTGGAGTCAAACCCGGTATCCTGCAGTGCAAAGGCTGGTGCTCGACACACTTAGGCACAACATCCAGGGGGTTCTTTTCACTTTTTTCTTTTTCAGAAGGAGAATTTGATAGTGTGAAGCATAGAAATAATACGAAGGTCAGGATTTCAGCCTGTTTCCAGAAAATGTGCCTTCACATATATTCATAATCAATTATTTCATTTAAAACATTATTCTTCAGCTGTATTTTAGATAAATGTAAGCTCCCTTGCTTGCCTCAGCAATACTGACATATTTTTAGCACAGGTGTATGTATAAAAGCATAGGTTTTCCAACTATGTAAGGCTTTACTAGGGTCATGTCATACTGACTTAAACTTATTCCTTAAGATGTTAAAGTATTGTTATCTGGTCACTGACTTTCCAGGAAGCTCAGGTGGAGCACCACCAACATGAGGGCCCCTCTGACTTATGGTGGAAGGAGTCGCTGGGATGATTATTACAGCCGCAGACGAGATGGATATGATGGAGGGGGATTAACAATTACTGCAACAGCTGATGGGACACCCCTGTAAGAGGTCCTGAGCGTGGTGCTGGCGGGGATCATAGGATTCACCATCTACGCAGGAGAGAGTGAATCATACAGTGCAGTAGCTAAACTATTGGGCTCCTCTGGAGGAGTCATAGGGGAAGCCCCTGTGACAAAGGAAGTAGACACTGAAATAAAAAATAATGCTAAGGTTTGGTTGACATTTAATTTGTAAAGACATTGCCTTCTTTTATTTAAGAATGACTAAAAGCAAACGGTGGGATGGGGAAGAAGCAAGAATTATCGACCCTTTATGAAATTTCTTTATAGAATGCAAAATTTGAATTATTCAAGGTTTTTTCATAGGTGTTCATTTAATTACAATATACTTAAATGTTTAATTTGAATACTTGTTGTGTTAAAATTTTCAGAATAAAGTTTCCCACAAAATTGAATTTGTCTGACTTTACTACAAACATACAAAGCAATGTGTTTGGATGGTGAGTTATATTCATGGCCCAGATTTCCCAGGGTGTCTATGACCATACGTACATAACGTCTTTGAAGTGAACTGTATACAAAATGAAGCACTGTGTTTCTGCTTCAGGGCATGCTGCCCTGTTTTCCAGTTAGGGAGGGTACACAAATGAGGTATTCTCCTTGGAAAACCTAAATGGATAAACGGATTGAAGAACCTCTGACAAGGCTGCAAAACAAGGATTCCTCCAGCTCTGTGGCCCAGACTTTGCCCCCTAAGATACTGATAAGGAGCAGGCCGATCCCAGTGGCCCCAGGAGGAAGAGGAGACCTTGAGGAAATAGGAGATGGTGGTGAGCAGCAACAGGGCAATGTGGCGTGGCAGCGCAGCAGCCTAGGCCACGGCATGAGGAGGATTTGCAGACACCTGTGGAAAGGAGTATAGGAAGAACATGTCATGGCAGCCCCTGTTGAGGGCCAGGTGGCAAGGCCTGAAGGTGCTGTGGGCGGCCTAGAGGGAGAGCTCAGAGGAGTGGCTCAAGGAATCTGCTTTGACTCTGAGTGACAGTGGACATGCACACTCCCTCCTCCTACCTAAGCCCCCTGGCTGAGCTGGAATTGCACTGCCCTTGTTGTACTGGTAGTTCCTGTCTCAGGCACACACCCTGCGGCCCTGGTGTCACAGGCTGTATCCCTCCCAGCATCCAGGGGTCCCTTTGAGAGAAAAGCAATGGCCCAGGAACCTGGCAGCACACCGGGGGAGACCCAGGCGGCCCCTCCTCACCCGTCCTGTCCGCTCACTGGGGGCCATCGCCCACTCATAGTTCTTCAGGGCATTGAGACACAGGTCCTTGTTGATGATCTGGTAGGGCAAACAGACCTGGGTTAGGAGAGCACAGGGACCCGAATAGAATCCCCAGCAGCAGGCGGACACAGGAAGCTGCATGCTGGCATGGCCAGCGACATCCTACCTCAGCAATCCTGCCAGATGCTGCCACACTGTAGTCAGAGAACCAGTAGAAGAAGCTGGGGCTCCTGTCCTGGTGCCTGTGCATGGAGGCTTCTCATTCACAATGCTGGTACCACTGAATGGGAGAGGCATGGGACACCCTGTATCCTGCAAGAGAGGGGTCTGTGAAGCTGGGCACAGCACCTTCCAACCGTGCCCACCACCAGCTGCTATTTTCATTGGGCTTGGAAATGCCCTGGAGAGACCCAGCATGAAGCAATGCAGATTTCTGCTAGTGCTGGATCTTGGGTTGTTTTTAACATTTTTTTCTGATGCCAGCTGCTGCTTGTTTGAGAGGTGTTAGAGAGTCTGAAGCCTGAGCCAGGCCAGGCCATGCATATGGAAAAGCTGCTACAAACAGCTTGGCTGGAGCTGCTAATTAGATGGGGTGGGGACTCAGGAAACCACTAAGGTGGAGGAAAAAGTGTGGGCCATATATATTGATTATTAAAAGTTATGCAAATGCCCCCTAGAAATAAGCAAAGTTTTACATGTCTCCCATATGATGAGAGATTACATGCATTGCCCTCTCTTCATTTTTGCATTGTCAGCTTTTATTCATTTTAAAGTGTGCCCAGGTGGTCAACAAGTGTGTACTAGCTTGGAAATAAAGTATTGAATCATTCGTTCAGAGTGATTTTTTTATTTTACTTATAGTCTGTATTATTTTTATTACTTCTCCGGTTAAAATGCCAGAAGTAAAAATTCTCCATTTGAATTGCATTCTTTGCTTACAGTTTAAAATGATTTCATCTCTTCTATTATGAAATAGAATCATTACATAATCTATCGTAAGTTTACATCACTCAGCTATTTTTACTTAAATGGGTCTATGAATATAACATTTTAAAATGTAGCATTTTCATTATCATAAATGCTTAAATTCGCTGATGTCCCAAAGTCAAATTGGCTGTGTAAACATAACTGATGGGATAGTAACTGATGCACATAAACAACTTCAGAAGGAAAATTTGGTATTACTTTTGTAAACAAATCCCAATAAAATTTCTGCCACACAGGGGCCCTGATACAAAGTGACAGCCATAAGAGCCATTCACATATTCTGGGTCTAAAATATTCCCTCGAGATCTACGCACCTCTGCCACATCCCCAACATTCAAGATTTAGCTAATACCCTTGGTTCCCTTGATTTTTTATGAATAAAAGCGTTTTCAAGTGCCCCCACTGATTCCGCCTAAATTACCACCCTTATTTTCCTTCTCAACATTCTTGTGCATAATAGTACTTACTTTCTTTTCCTTGAATATCTGTTGTCTTTACCACAAAACTCATTGCTGAATAAAATATGGTGTTTCTCGTACTTAGCACTCAGAAGGCACACATGTAAATATCTGTTGAAAGAAGAAATTGAGGAATAACGTCTACACAAACTACATTTTGTTGTGCTTAGAAAGTAGCAAAAAGGGAATGACCATCAATTATTCTTCATAAGTCAAATAAATGGATCTTTGAACTCAACAAAAATTATGAGGCAAATCTAATTATTAGCTACTACAAAACCCTAAATATGAACGTAGAGTATAAAGGTCAATATGTAAAGAGCACCTTCAACATACCAGAAACCCAAAGGACATTGAGCAAATTAAAAGGACAATGAGGAATCACCTCACTCCTGTCAGAATGGGTACCATCGACAAATGACAAGTGCTGGCAAGGTTGTGGAGGAAAGGGAACCCTAGCACACTGATGATGGGAAAGCAGACTGGTGCAGCCATAATGACAAACAAAATGGCATGTCCATAAAAAAATTGAAAACGGAACTCCCATATGACCCTGCCATCTCACTTCTAGGAATATATTTTAGGAAACCCAAAACACACATCATTAAGGATACATGTTCCCCTATATTCATAGCAGCACAATTTACAATTGCTAAGATTTGGAAAGCACCTAAGTGCCTATCAACAGGTGAGTGGATAAGACAAACAAACTGCTATACATTGACACAATGGAATACTACTCAGCAGAAAAAAAGGAAGAACTCTTTCATTTGCTAAGCATGGGTGGACCTATAGAGCATTATGCTCAGGGAATAAGCAAGCCAGAACTACACAAGTATCGTGTGATCTCACTCTTATTTGGAATCTCATGAACAAAATACATTGATTTAAAAATCATGGAGGCGGAGACATGGAAGCATGGACAGGCTGTGGAAACTCACAGGGAAGGCAGGGGAGGGTGAGTGGGTGATAGCTGAGACATAACCAACCAAGGACCTTGTGTGAATGTATGCACAACCCACAGAAGCAGACAATGGGGGCGGTCAGGGCCTGGGGAAGGGAGCTGGAGTGGCCTGGAAGGGTCGCTGGGGGGAAGGAAACAGACATATGTAATACTTTCAACAATAAAGATTTTTAAAAAATAACTGCCATGAAAAAAAAATGGAAAGAAAAAGGACATGTTATACGTTTTCAGGGGACAGGGGCTGTGTACACTTCAGGAGGACAGCGGCCTGATGTTAGCTCCCGGTCCATAGCTTCTCAATACCTTTGACTTGGGTAGTCACTGACATTGCAATTTTCTTAGACACCTACCCTTGTCAGCACAGAAGACAGGTGACGTTTTCAAGTTGCCATGACTGCTAAACCAGAAGCCGTGGAACTAGACCGAGAAGGTAGCAACCCTGATCGTCATGGTTCACTGGCTTGTGGATAGCTGACATGAGCTAACCTCTAGGCCAAGCTCCATGGGATTCTCATTACCCAGAGACCTGTGGGGAGTCGATAGTTCCATGCTCTGTCAGAGGTCTTCTCTGGGCATCAGAGGTGGCTTCCATCCCCTCTAAGTTCCAAGGTGTTCCTACCAAGGTGGGGAAACCATTAAGGAGAGGGTGCTGTTGACACATCTCAAAATGGACTGGGGTCTGTGCGAAGGTATATCCTTGCTTTCAAAGAAGAAAGGCTTTACCATGGGCGACACATCTTTGCCCAACATAAGCCTTTCTGGCGGACTTTAAAGGATCATGAATTGGATCAGAGGGGCCCGGGCCCTGGTCATGAGCTGGGGAGGGAGGACAGGAGTAGGAGCAGAGCATGGTGCTCGGTATTCACTATCTAAGGCCGCAAGGGGTCAGCAAGGGCCTGTAGTTGGGAAAGGTACTTTCGTTTTTATCCTTTGCTGTGTAGAGTCTCATTAGCTGCATGCTGAGCCATTCCTAAGTGGGACACAAAGAATGTTTACTGTTTGTATCAATGTTGATTGTGTCAGGATAATTCCTTTTCTGGAAGTGCCAGTAAGCATCTCCCAACAGAGCGGGATCAAGAAGGGGTTGAGGGAGAATTTCCAATCTCCAGCTCTGCCCGTGGTCCCCGAGAAGGGCAGGATTTGGATCGCCCTAACCCCAGCCATCCTGTGATGTTCTTGTTACCTTTGTCCCACACAGCAATGGGGGATGTCCTAGGATTCCTCTGCCTTCAGCACTGTAACTCCTGCAGTAGGAAAGTAAGGACACCCTAAGGCGGCCTTGATTCCCTCGGCTCTGTCATTGGGCTCCGTCTGTCCTGACTCAGAAACACACGGATGGGGCACAGGCAGGTTTACAGCTGTGAGTATGGGAAACACAGAGTTTATGCCTGTATTATTATTTATTAATCATGGTATTCTTTTCCACATGAACAACTGTTAAGCTACTTTTGCTCCACCCTGGATATATAAAATAGGTTCTCACATGGTTATTGATTACTGAGGCAGGAAAGTCCCAGGAGCTGCCCACTAAGCTACAGAGACAGGAAAGCTGGTGTTGCCACTCAATTTCACTACAAAGGCCCGAGAACCAGGGAAGAAGATTATGTAAATTTCAGTCTGAGGGCAGGAGAAGGTGAGATGAGATGTCCCCATTCAATCCATGAGACACAGGGGGGCTCAGATCCTTCTTACCTGGCCTTTTGTTCTTCTCAGATCCTCAGCGGGTTGTTTGAGCTCAATCTCACGGGAGGGCAATGTGTCTGCTAAACTGAGTCAGCCAGTGACATGTCGGTCACAGCAAGGAACACCCTCACAGATACACCCAGAAATAATGTGTAATCCTAGAACCCCGTAGCCCACTCGAGATCACCATTAAATTAATCTTCACCATGAACACCTATCCTAATTTCCCTGAGAATGAGGACCTTGCTAAGATATATGCTTTCAGTGCTAAAACCGGGGAAATCCTGGAAAAATGGCAAGAATCAGTCACAGTGCAGTTTTTCCAGTGCTTCTGCCAGGCTGATTGAGACATCCAAACAGTTCTTGGCATTGTATATACACAGCAGAAATACATATGTGCCAGGTAGAAACTCATCGACGTATCGCAGACCCCTTGAGGGTCCTTGCAAAGAGGGCACACACACACCCGGTATCTCTTCCCTTGTGGGGAAAAAGGAGCCATTTTGGAAAGAGGCCAGGTGATAGGGAGACAGGCATTGTGAGAACCGCCTCCAGATTAGGAGTCCATTGCTCTAAGGGAGAGGACATTCTCCGTAAAACAGAGTTGCAACTCAAGACCTTTACTGCTCAGTCTCCTTGGATAGGGTGTCACAATGAGGTATCCCAAAAGACTGAGAGCACCTGACTCTCCTCAGACCCTCAGCAACACAGTCCCCTTTTCTCAATTGCTCTTCTTTCAGCAATGGGCCCAGAGAGGGACCACCCACTGAGGAGGGCCATCCTGCCAAGAGAGCCTGGGCACTCAGAATTGAAGTGGGCAACAGTAGAAGAAAATCCATCTCTGGCACTCTGCTCTGCGGTAGAGATGAAAGCACTTAAAGTGGAGATTCTCCTGAGAGCGGTAAAATGGCCCCATGCATGCTCGCCCTCTTCTCCCCATGACTGCAGTTGAAGAGGTGGAAAGAGTTGCATGTTCTGGGACTCTGAAACACAGGTAAAGAGGAAACCGTCACTGTCCCAAAAGAATAAGCTAGAGAGAAGGTTTGCATGCCATGGTGAGAGAGGCTCCTGCAATGTTTCTCCAGCCCATTGTGAATGAAGGCTGTGGAAGCATCTTCAGGGCACGAAGGGAGCCTGTGAGCACAGGGCCAGTTGAGTTCCCAGTGTCCCATGATCTGGCTCCACTGTGTAAAGAGTGTCACTCCTTGTGTGTGAGCAACAGTAATGATCAGCCTTGTCCTCCAACTGAAGCCCAGGCATGGTCAGCATGGCTGTGTTGCCAGACTTGGGGCCAGAGAAGTGCTCAGGGATTCCTGAGGGCCAGTGTGACCCCATAAATCAGGAGGTTAGGGGCCATGTCAGAGACATAAACGGTACCAGGTCACATAACCCAGTGCCATCACTTCTTCCAGCAAGCAGATGGTGACCTACTTTCCAGGTGTGCCGGACAAGGCACAAGACCCTGAGGGCAGACAAGGACACAGGACCCTGAAAAGACCACGAACACAATCTGGCGAGCCAGCCTGAGAGAATGGGAATAGTTTGAGTGTTTCTTCTTACTCAGGACACACTGAGACCTGGTGACTGGATCCAACCTCAGATGCCCTTGTCTTTCCTCCTGTGGGCATCAACATGGTACTTGACTGAGGAATTGAGGACTTCCCTCATGTGACATTGGGAGGAAAGTGCGGACAGTGACTGAGGTTGTCTAGGAAAACATCCAATCGCTTGGTTACTCCAGAACCATGGACAAATCTGGACTCTTTTATTCTTTCTCAGCCATTTCCTTGACACTCTCAGTTGCAATGAGTCCTCATGCCCCCCCTTGTCCCAATCTGCATAGTGTCTGATGCTCGGGGCCCGTTATTGCCACTTCCAGAAGTAGAAATATTGGGAAGTTGAAATGTTGGGACACAGCAGACACAGGGCATACACCTCTGTGGCAGACACAGACTCAAGAGAATCTCCTGTTAAACACCAGTGAGGACTTCATACAGGTCAGGGGTAAACCACAGCAAACTTCCTCCCCATATGAGGACAGCGGTGCCCCCTGACGGCCTAAGATGATTCAACCTGAGAGTCAGAGAAGGCAGCTGAGAGGGAGGTGGCAGACTCTGCTCTGTCTGCTTCTCTTACTCTTTCAAGTCCAATCCAGCTCAGTACCTGGCCCCTCGATAACTCCTACATGCATCTGAGCCCAGTTACCTTTGTATCCCAGTTTTTTTCACATGGGCTGTCACCGGCCACAGGAGGTGGACCAGACCCTCCCCTTAGGACCATTTTGCTTGTTTCTAGGTAGTTTTGGCAGAGGGTTAGTGCTCCTGAGGTAGCTCTTTGCCTTGCCTGAGGAGACATTAGACGTTGAGTAAAATCAATTGCAGGAGGGCAAGTGGGTGAAAAGAAAATGGGATCAAGGGAAGACAGAATGACTTCCCACAACGTTGAAGGTCACAATACCCATGATGGAGAGAGCTCAGTAGGACTGATTGCACTGAGAGGAAAACAGGAAGTGGGATCCTGAGTTTGAGATTCAGGGAGGTGACTTGGCAAGAAACCTAACCCCAGGTCTTCTCCCAAGAGTGTGGCAGGATCTCAAATGGGGCACACCATGTTCTTCACTATACCCCCTACATGATCCACTGGGAATCCTCACCTCTGAGCCATGTGACTTCTGGTGGCAAAATCTGCCTCATGCACAGAGAGATGGTTGGCGGGGTGTATTCTTCTGGAAAGAGTTGGATTTGGAGAACAGACAAGTCAGAACCGAGTGGTCCTTGCCAGATTGACATGGCACTGTACTCAGGTAATGACTGGAAGTCCTATTGATCAAGATGCTCCCACAAAGCTAGGGCACAAAGTTTGTATTATTGTTCATACCACAGCACAGACATTCTGAAGAGCAAAGGGTGGTGACACCTTGGCTAAGGGAGGTCAGACATCTGTGATGGAGCAGAGCCGTGTAAATTGGATATGTTAGGCGGTGACAATATTCTATGTGATACCATGCATTCAGTGTCAGTGCCTAAACCTGTATGTGCTCCATTAAGTCAGTTTCCACAGTAATGTCTTTGGTGTGAGATAACAGTGAAATGGTACTAATCCCTGACCTGTTCTTAAATCCATCAGCTGGACCTGTGGACCAAGTAGACTGAATCCTCATCTCCTGGGAAAAGTGTGGGAAGCCCTGGGTGCATTCCAGTTATCCTCATCCTTCCTGCAGGAAGCAGACCTCTGACCTTCATGGAATTGCACCTTGTCCTCGTTCATTGCGCCTTGTTCTGTCAGGACCACAGGGACCCAGGGCCAGTGCTTCAGGAGTAACCACTCTCATTTAACACCATCCTCTACCTGTGTGCCCACATGATAACACGTGACGTAGACATGCTAAGCATGATGGCTGCCAGAGCAGGCAAAAGGACCACTTGCAAAAATAGTTAATAACCAATAGAGCTAAACAAATACATTTAAACACACTAATATTTATTCCCAAACCCATACTTTCAGGTCAAAGAAATATAATAATTTCCTTTCAGAATGCCAACTAGGGAGAAAGATGAAACATCCGGAAATAGTACATGATAAAGAGAGAGGCACCTGACACGGAGGTTCTGTGACACATGAAAGGTCATGCAATGTGGTTCTGAGTCTCTGACTGAATCTTATGGGAGAAGAGTGATGGGTACATTGGCCATAGTGACACCTAAAGCACTTCTAATCCCTTCCATCAAAAATGACCCTTCTTCCGCATCCAATAAAAATTAAACAGGTGTCCAATGGTGTTACTTGAGAAATGCAGGGACCATGTCTCCCATCTGAGACCCCAAATACCCAGGGAACAGTGTGCTTCTTATTCCAGCAAGGTCTCATCAGAGAGACCCTGAGCACCCAACAGCTTGTCCTGGTTCTCCTGGTAATAGTCCCTCTTATGAAATAGTGACTACCTTCTTAAAAGGAAATGGTGGTCCACCTTTGAGGAGAAACACTAGAAGGGCCAGTGGGGGCTCCCACAGTCCTATGAACATCGAAATAACATGCAACCTATGGGCCCTGCTGTTACAGTCAGGAGCCACAACCAATCTCAGATGCCATGGTGGAGGGTCAGCAGAGCCATTACTCTCTGGTTCGTACTGGTGTCCAGCATAGCGACATTGCTCGCCCCCCGCCCCCTCACACACACACACACACACACACAAACACACACACCCTACAGGCAGGCTCACCCCTCTGACAAGCTTTACACAGATGTGGGGCTGGGACTCAGGATCTTCTCCGCGTCTTCATTAACAGGGACTCTTTCCCACTGCGCTGTGACACAACTGGAGAGGGTTTACATGGGTCACTGTTGCAGCTTGGACGATTAAAGCATGATGGTAAACAAAGCAGTACTTGGGAAAATGTCACCAAGTGACTTAAATGGAGAAAATTATAGCAAAGACTTAACTTCCAGGTAGGGTGATCATCCATGTCATTTCTAAGAGCTGACATCTGCAGGGCTGGTAGTCAGAGATGGCTTACAGCCTTTGGATCATGAGGTCACACATCAGGGCTTGTGGCACCTTGGCCCAGCTTCCTTCAACAGTCCTGAACTTCTTGGCCTGATAGTTATGTGTACTTGTACTGTTTGATGCACTTTAACTGGGATTATCACTGGAAATGTGTTGCAGCATCACGGAAATCTTTGGGGACCCCTGAGGAATGGGGCCACCTCCCACAGATTCTGCAAGATCCAAGCAGCCATGGGCTGCTTTTAGAAGCATCCTTTAGATACCTGAGTGCAGAGGTGATTCTGAGAGGACACAGAACCTTTCACTCAAAACCCAGCCTCAAACCTTCCTAGGTTCTGGGAAGTATTGGGAGCATAAAAAGACAGAAAATCAAATTGGAAGGAGGGGAGAAAGGAAGAGAAGGAAATAAATTTTTTTCCTTTATTCTCATTCCCACTTCATTTGTGGAGAACTGAATCCAGGTGGTCTGCACAGGTATGAGAGTGTTATGCCCAGAGCTCGGGGTCCCCAATAATCCACCACCAGGAAGCCTCCTCCGATGCAAAAGCAACGAGTCTTTATTGATCAATTCTAGAATTGGCTCCCAGCCTCTATCCGGCACAGCGGTGAGGCGAGAGAGAGTGTCCCAGGAGAACAAAGGTTATATAGGGCTAGCTATTTGGGGTGGGCTTTAGGGGTGGCGTGAGTTACAGACATTGGTCAGGGTTTTACAGCATAAGGGTCAGGAAGTGACCATCATATTCTGAAGGTTGGAGCCGTCCTCCACTGTAGCCTTATTAGGACCGTCACTACATTTCTGGAGCTTCATTGGTCCACTCAGGTGGGTGGTTGGGAGAGTTAGGACAATACCAGCATTCTTGTGGTCACTCTCGCGGGGGAGCGGCTTGGGCTGAGGGCCCAGCCTTGCAAGACAAGATAGAGGAGAGGGAGAAGAGTATGTCCCTGCTTCGTCCTTGAAGAGGGAGGAGGGTGCATTTCTGCTTAGTTCTGCTTAGTTCTTTCAAGTTCCGTTTTGTCCCTTCAAGAGGCTAAGGGATTTAAAGTGGGGATTTCCCAGAGCATTGTGGGAAACCTACCCAATAAGCACACGAGGGGCCTCCTTGTGGCTGTTACAATGAAAGGTTGAATGAGTGGTCATCTGGATGCACAAAACACAAGTAAAGACAACCAGCCAGTAACGGAGAGTTTGCTTTGGGATTGTGTGTGAGAGAGGACACTATCTGAAGAAAACAACTGTGCTCTCAATGCTTTGTGAGAGGAGGAAGGACAGAGAGAGGATGAATTTTCCTCAGAGCCATGTTGCATGAGCACCTGCTCGGGGTGGTGAAGCATCTTCAGAGCAAGGAGGGAGCCTGTGAGCCCAGGGCAGGTGTTGGTCTCACGTTCCCACAAACAAGCACCACTGTGGATTGTCGAGTGAGACTCCCTCCATGTTCTGCGTGGAGTAGGGTTCGGTATCTGAAAGAGGAGCCGCACAGCAAATGAGAGAAAAAGATGCGAGATAATTTTGCAATATTGGGGGACCAGGCGGCAAGTCCCGAAGGACTTCCTCCTTGGTCAGGCCGCTCCAATCTTTTATTGATCTGGAGTAGCCCTTAGGGTAAGGAGGTTTCAATGAAACACAGATCAGCAGAAAATTTCCAGGAATAGACAAAGTATCTGATTAGCCCATCAATAGATTTCTGGGAGTATCTGATTAACAATAATCAAGAAGGATCTACATAAGTATCTAAGGAATTAAGGGAACTAAGGTGGGGATGCTTCAACTATTATTACCTAAATTAACTGAGTGGTTCCTAGATTAACTGGGTGGTGCACAGCCCTGACCTTTGCTAGGACTTTCAAGCCCTGACCTTTACTAGGACTTTCAAGGGCTACTAGCTTTTGGGGGGTCTCTGTCTAAACTCAGCTAGTGAAGACAATGAATGGACTCCGGCAGTGGGTAGTGCCATGGCTCATGTGAAGAACAACAGTACTAATCATCCCCATCCTGTAATGGCAGCCCAGGCCTGGGCAGTGTAGCTCTTTTTCCACATTTTTATCAAGAGAATAAATAAGGGATCACTGATGGCCATTTTTGGATTTTATAAACCAGCAGTTTAGGGCCATGCCTGGTCATTCTTTTTACTAGGAGACATGATCATAACAACTAAAATCATCGCTGTGTCTGGCACAGGTGGAGGAGACTGCCTGTCCCAGAGCCCTGGACACTGAGTGAGGCTGAGTCAGGGCAGACTGGGCCAAGGGCCCTGAAAACAGCAAAAGCACTCACTGGTGGGTGCAGTGCTGGGGACCTGGTGAGCCTGAAGAGGAGGCAAAGAATCAGGCCAAGGTGAACCCACGGTCCCTTCCACAGAGGCCTCACCTGGGCCCTGAGTGAGGCCGGTGAGCAGGAGCAGAGGCCAGGTCATGGTGGAGCTACACCAACAATGCTGCCTTCTGACACCCCAAGCCTGAGCCTGGCTCCACACACTTCTCTTATCTACTCCCCTGCCTCAGAGGAGGGAGGGGCCTCCATGCAAATCTGCTTCCTTCTCCTGCCTCAACACATTCCACTCCATACTGACCTGGAGTCTACATACACCTGCAACCCTGGAAAGAAGAGCTTTCCCAAGAATGAAGCTCTTGCCCTGGCTGGCTGGCTTAGTGGGTCACAGCATCATCCTGGTATGGCAAGGTTGGGTGTTTGATGCCTGGCCAGTGCACATACAGGAATTCATAATGAGTGCTTAGGAAATCAGAACAAAACCTCCACGTCCTTCTCTCTCCTCCCCTCTCTCCCTAAATTCAATCAGTAAATGCTTTCAAAACAGTCAAACTCTTTCATATACTCTAAGTAAGGTCAGACAGAGCCCAGGACAGCATGCAGTAATGGAGCCAGTCAAGGGATACCTACCTTTTCTCTTCAGGGAGTCCTGGTGTCTCCTGGATGAGCTATCCCAGGACTTCCCTTTGTGTGGTGTGGGCAAAGGTAAAGACAGCTTGACTGAGGCAGGTTAGGGCACTCCATTTCCTGGGTGTCAATGGCAGAGCTGGGGTCTGCATATTGCCCTCCACTCCTTCTTATTCCCCTTAGTGAGGATGGCTCCTCTGCATGGCTCCATCCTCTGTCTTTGCAGTGGTTTTATTCTGAAGCAGAGCCCTTGAATGTATTAGCTCTTTTAAGAGATGATGTATCGGGCACAACAGTTTGGGGACCTCATGGGCTTGCAGGGAAGCAGCACTTCAAACTTCATCCCAGGACAGCATAAAGCCCAGCAAGTACCTTCCCCACATCCAGGCTCTTGTGCCTCTAGGGTCCTAAGACTATACATCCCCCTGGGGTGCCAAGACTGCATTCCTCAGGGAAGGCAGCTGAGTGGGAAGGGGCAATTCCCAGATTACTTCCTTCCCATCTTCTGTCCCTTCCAGCTCAGTACCAGGTTCCTTGACCCCTTCTATTTCCCGGTGAGCCCATTGCCCATTGTCGATCAACTTCTTCTAGACTGGAAGGTGTTGCCTGACACACCAGATGCTATTATCAGGGCTTATTAGTATGCCCCACCATAGACTAGGCACCATGGTGCTGCTTGTGAGGCAGCTCTTGGCTCAAGGCTGAGGACACATTACCTAAAAACACCGAATAGCAAGGTTGGATGAGAAACATGGTGCCAGGTGAAGACACACTGACTTCTCAAATTGTGAGGAGAAAAATATTGTACAAAGAAGCAAAGGCTCTGTGAGATTGAGAAGACCCAGAGGTTTAGAATAGCAGAAGTCAAGGTGAGAGATGCGCTCAAAGAAGCAAAGGCTCTGTGGGATTGAGAAGACCCAGGGGCTTAGAATAGCAGAAGTCAAGGTGAGAGATGCGCTGGTTCCTTGTGGAGATTCCAGGGAGAGTCTGTTTCCTGGCTCCTCCAGTTGCTAGGTCGCCAGCATTCCATGGCTGTAGCAACATGACTCCAATCTCTGCTCTGTGGTCCCATCTCCTGCTCATCTTCTGTCCCCAACTCTGCTTGCACGCATTGGTAATCCACTGTATTAGTCAGGGTTCTTCAGAGCAGCAGGAGGATATGAGGACTTGGCTGGTGTGATTCCAAAGACTGAGAAACCCCAAGATCTGCAAGCTGGGGGGCCCAGGAAAACTGTTGGTCTAATTTGGCCTGAGACTAAGGACCTGAGAACCGGAAGAGCTGATGGTTTAAGATCCAGTGTGAGGACAGAGGCCTGTGAGATGGGATGTGATGTCCCAACCCTACAGTGATTCATGAATATAGGGGTGAGTTCCTCCTTATGTTCTAGTCAGGTTCTCAGTGCATTGATGCTGTGCACATAGGGAGGGTGATATCCTTTTAGGGTCCACCACTTCAAATGCTAAACTTCTCTTGAAACTAGCTCAGAGACACACCCAGAAATCATGTTTAGGTTGGGCTGCTGTCCTGTCCTGTGGGCTGTGAAAACAAGGCATACAATTAACAATCCCAGTCCCCATCTCAAAGCCTTCATCCCATCTGCAAACTCCCTTTGGCCTTATTAGGTAACATTCCCAGATCCCAGGGATTAACAACAGGATATCTTTGTGGCCTCATTGCCTAGGCTCTGGAACCAGCCTTCCAGTCCTGCACAGTGACACACACACACACACACACACACACACACACACACACACACACACACATGCACACACGGCTCTGAGAGGCTGTTCTCAGGATGTTTTGCACAGTAGCACATGGAGGTGTTCCAGACACAGGAGCTACCCCAAACCAACTTTTAAACAGCGTTTAAATTGACCTGGCTGTCCTTTTCTTGAAATACTTTTAATATTAATGGAAACCTGAGAGTCTGTTCCCACTGCTTAGGACTGCACACAAAGTAAGGGAAGGACCTAGAAATATCCATCAGTATAACCTTGCTCACAGTCTAGCTTCTGTAGCCTTCACTAGTGCTTCCCATTGAATTATGCCTTACCATAAACCAAAGAGGACATTTTCCTCCTACAATCAAAGACATTTTAGGACGTCGCTTATGAATTCCCACACTGGTTCCCATGTGGTTCTTTGTTTAAGGAATTCCTTCCCTCCCATCACGGGCAGGAAGATGCTTTCCGTGTGGAGCCTGGGTGACATCCATTGGCACCTCTCAACTTTCTGCCCTTTCCTTCCTTGATGTCTAAGGAGGCACTGGGCCCAGCACCTACCTGGCATTACAGAATTGAAGGACAGGTGATCAGGGGGTGACTCCACCTGAGAGAGGAGAGGCTCCCCCTGGTCCCTGTGAGGCTCTGTTCCAGGAGGGGCAAGGAGATTCCTCAAGCTGGGACTGATGGCTATACTCTGAGTTTGGGAAAATACGGAAGAGAGAAGAACCGGGTACACAAGGCTCCAGAAGCACAAGCCCAAGTTTGTTCAGAAGTTCTTCATAGACTCCACATTCATGACACCTGTGGGTGGATGAATTTCTTCATGCTTTCATCTAGGCAAATTAGGTGAATGTAGTTAGGAGGAAGTTGCTCAACAGACAAAGCCCCATGCTATCTTTTGATAGATGGGGCAAAGGAGCCAATTGGGAAATATTTCATCAAGATGGAAAGGACACTGTGTCAAGCTTGGTATGAGGGCAGCGGGTAGGGCCTTGGGGGGGTCAGTTCTGTACAGTGCACAGGATTTGTCCCTCCAACTCTTCCCCAGCTCAGTCCTCATGAAATATTGACTGATTGTTGTGTCAAAGGAGACAGAGAGCCTAAAGGAAGTTCTCATCTGTGGTGTCTCTTGTGGTACGCTTCTTTTTCAAGGGGCCACCAAACTGGAGTAGGTTCCTCGTGTCCATGAGGAGAGGTGAGAGGACTTCAGAGAGAACTCCAGCCATGGAGACATAAATGTCCCTGGACACAGGGAAACAGGAATTCAGTGAGCAGGAATCCTGGGAGCTCAGGCAGGTTTGCTCTCATTTCCCCCAGTTGCTTGAGGCACTGTGGTAAGTGCCACAGATGGGATATGAAACAATGACATCAGCCCCCTTCCAGGCTGGTGCCTAGAGATGATCACAGAGGCTGGAGTGCCGAACCGGTAGCCAGAGGAATGGTCTGAGATCCCTGAAGGCTACAAACTGACAGGATCCATCAGAAGTTGAGAGTCAGTGCCCTTGCCTTATTGGTGCTAGGCCACCTCATTATAACCCGCACTCCTCCCCCCCCAGTGTCACTGGCTCTTCTGGAGCTTCTGCTTCAGAGACCTGAATGCTGAGGGAGGTTGAGTCATGAAGAGAGAGTTCATGAACTTGAAAATGAAGACAAAGGCACAGGCAGATTGCAAGTCCAGGACCATGGCTCCAGTTGAGCCTCAATGAAATAACTGGTACCCAAGAAACAAACTATGCCTGTGCAGTGATCAAGGGTGGTGAGGAGCACAGGAGCCCAGCCATGCTAGAGGCTCTCAGAGTGCCTCCTGAGCCGAGAGCTGGACAGGGCAGCCTACCCCTGGGGTTATTGGTCTCAGCAGGCTGTCCTGTGTTGGCGGTGGAGGTGGGAAGGTGTTCATGCCTATTCATTCAGAGGCCTTCTCTGAGCCTGGACTGTCTTCACTGTCCCCCCTCACTTCAGACCCCTAAAGGTGGGACCTCAAAGAGTGTCCTGCCTCCTTGAGACCTGGCCAAGAGGGTGTGTCTGGTATATATGTTTAAAAATAAATCTGGGAGGGGCTCCCCATGGAGACAAGGCCCCGGAGCAGAGTTATTCAGGGCGAAGAGCTGAGACCACAGGACCCAATAAGTGTGAGCCAAGGTTTGTTCCAAAGTTCCACAACTGTCTAAACCAGTGTTCTCAACATTCCTAATGCTGCGACCCTTTAATAAATTTCCTCATGTTGTGGTGACCCCCCACCATAAGATTATTTTCGTTGCTACTTCATAACTGTAAGTTTGCTACTGTTATGAATAGTAATGTACATATCTGATATGCAGGATGTAGTTCCATTGTTCCTGACCCAGAGTTTGACAACAGCTGGTAAACAAACATTCATGATACCTGCGCATGATTCACTTTCTCATCTATGGGTGCAAATCAAATATAAGGAGCAGTTTAGGGAGCCCGGAGCCTCACCCCACATCCCCCACACACACCCCACTTGGAGGTTTGCAGAGCCCAGAGACCTCTGCTCAGCACAAAACTTAGTGAGCCCTGGACTGAGGTTGGGGACACTGGGGCCCAAACAAAGGTTCCCTGCTGTGTCCCTAATTGTGGCTGCAGCTGCCACACAGCCAAACAGAGCTGCAGCATCTACCCTTGCAGTGTCTCCCCTTGACCAGTGCTTGCAACATCTCCCCTGGGACCAGTTTCACCAACAGCAGTCCCTCCCCACCCCTGGAAACAAAGTACTCAGCCTTGTAGTACCTGCTGTGCTGCACATAGCAGATGGTCAGGGCCTCCCTGTCCAGTACGGTAGCCACCAACCCCATGTGATGATTAAGCCCTTGAAATATATGCAGTGCACTTGAGGAGCTGAGTTTTTATTTTAATCTATCAAGGTAACATATACTTTGGTTATTGTTTAGAACACTTTGAGTGTGTCAATGAATCTATTTTATCAAATGCTAGGGAATGCAAATACAGACTCAGCATTCCTGATTTAAAAAGATACAATTTAGCACTCAATCCTTAGTGAGATGGCCTGTGAGAGACATCAAACTAAGAAGACTTTGTGCAAAACTTGAAGGTAAAATACCTCATTAACATTTTTGTTGTTGTTGTTGCTTAAAGTATTACAAAGAGTATTACATATGTCTAATTTTTCCCCCCACCCTTGACAATCCCCTGGCCTCCCCTACCCCCCAGTATCTTATGTCCATTGGTTTTGCTTATATGCAGGCATACAAGTCCTTTATTTGTGGCTGCTTGTTTCTTCTAGGCCAGGCGAATAGACAAATTAACACACAGAGATTAACAGGAAAACATCAGGGGTTAGTGCATGTGCAAGTAGGTGTCACATAGAATTGACGTAGCCATAAAATTACAAACACATTGAAGCAACATTGGGTATATGACATTTTTAAAGTTTTTAAAGCAAGTTTTTTATTGATATCAGAGAGGAAGGAGTGGGAAAGAGAGGTAGGAACATTAACGATGAGAGAGAATCATTGATCCTCAGCCTTCCGTGGGCACCACCCTGGGGATCCAGCCTGAAAACTGTCATGTGCCCTGATAGGAAAATGAATGCTGATGCCTGGCTCATAGGTCCATGCTCAACTACTGAGCCAGGCCGATTGGACTATGTAGTATATATTTTGAACAAAGGAGAAAGGGGGGACGTTATTTTTCAGAAGTGAGAATGGGCAATTTGCAGGTAGTTGAGGAAGAACAGAACACACGTGTCAGGAAAATTAAGAAACCATGAGACACGGGTTATCTAGCCAACTGACACCAGTCTGAACCCTCTTAGCCAACGGTTAAGAAATAAAGGAAACCAAGTTTCTGCCACCCTGAAGTTTCTTTTGGGGATATTGATTTTCAGCTGTTTATTAAGTAGCCAAAGTGTCAGAGAGCACCTTTGGGCACCCCAGCACCCTCCTGGCCAAAAGAGAGAGAGGGAGAGACCTTCTTCAGAAGATTGTTGCCTTTGCCTGATTGGAGTGAAACATGGTAAACAACAGGGCTTCAGCAGATGTCTATTAGCTAGATACCCCTCCTCCCCTGTCACCATCAATCAGGAGTGTGGGAGCGGTTCCCAGACATTGTTGGTCCCAGGAGGCAGGGTTATAAATTCCAGTGGCTGCTGTGTCCAGTGCTGGAATTGGTGGCAGTTCAGCTCACCCAGCACACCTCGTAGGCCCACAGCTGGACAGGGCAGAGGCTGGGTCCAGGATGGCTGGGCCCAGGGCCTGGAGAAAAGGGGGAAATGCAGAGGAGAAGAGGGGGATGACTCAGGTGAACCTGGAGGGGAGGGAGAGGCGTCAGTGCAGGCACCCACATGAACTTGCCTTGGGAACGGTCACGTGTGTCCTGGGGAGAAAGAAGGGAGTAGAGCCCAGGCCATGGGGGAGACCCCGCCAGGACAAATAATTGCCAAATGCATCTAGGAAAGAGGTGGGAGAGCTAGGCTGAATATCTAGTTCCAATCTACACTAATAAAAGAGAAACATGGTAATTGGCGTACGACCGCTACCCTTCCCATTTGCTAATCAGCGAGATATGCAAATTAACTGGCAGCCAACATGGCCGCCGGCAGCCAGGCAGTTGATGGGAACAGGGAGGCTTGCTTGCCCCAGCATGAGGATGCGAAGGTTCCCCATCTGCAGCTGGGGGGCTCTGAGCTCCTGAAGCAACAACTCCAAAAGATACAATGTTTTAATTATAGAGGCTAAAGGATGGCGGTTAATTTGCATACTCAGGCTGCAAGCTGAGCGAAGCCATACAGCCCTGAAGCAGCAGGGCAGAGAGGCCACAGGGCCCCGGGAACAGTGGAGCAGACAGGCCTCCTGGCCGGGGATAAGTGGAGCCAAGAGGCGTCAGGACCCCGGGATCAGCGGAGCCCCGAGGCCTCAGGACCCCGGGATCAGTGGAGCCGAGACGCCTCAGGACCCGGGGATCAGCGGAGCCGAGGGCCTCAGGACCCGGGGATCAGCGGAGCCGAGAGGCCTCCCGGCACCAGGATCAGCGGAGCCGAGAGGCCTCCCGGCCCAGGGATCAGCGGAGCCGAGACGTCTCAGGACCCCGGGATCAGCAGAGCAAGAGGCTTCAGGACCCGGGGATCAGTGGAGCCGAGAGGCCTTCCTGTATAGGTTATCAGTGGAGGTGAGAGGCCTCCTTGCCCCTGGGATTAGCAGAGCCAATAGGCCTCCCTGTCCAGGTTATCAGCTGAGCTGATAGACCTACCGGCCCCTGGGATTAGCTGAGCTGAGAGGCCTCCCTGTCCAGGTTATCAGCGGAGCCAAGAGGCCTCCCTGTCCAGGTTGTCAGCAGAGCTGAGAGGCCTCCCAGCCCCTGGGATCAGCGGAGCCGCGAGGCCTCAGGACCCCGGGATCAGCGGAGCGAGAGGGGTCCTGGCCCCAGGGTCAGCGGAGCAAGGAGACCTCCCGGCACCAGGATCAGCGTGACAGGGGGAGCGACCAAACCCCTGATCACCCTGCAGCTCTGTGCATGACAGGGGGCGGCGCCCCAACTCCCCAATAGGCCCTGCTCTGAGCCTGACCAGGGGCTGCACCTAGGGATTGGGCCTGCCCTCTGCCACCCAGGAGCAGGCCTAGCCAGCAGGTCATTATCTCCCAAGGGGTCCCAGACTGCATGAGGGCACAGGCCGGACTGAGGGATCCCCCTCACCCCTAAGTGCACAAATTTTTGTGCACCGGGCCTCTAGTATAAAATAATAGAGTTGGTTCCTGTTTGTTTGTTTGTTTGTTTGTTTCTGCTTTTTATCGGTTCTGCTCTAGGTGACAATCCCAGATCCACTGGGGCTGAGAGCAGTCGCCTCATTTGTCCACATTCCTCCATCTATGTAGCTGGAAAACTTAAACTCTGCTAGTTCATAGGCATGGGGAACGTCTGGAGGAATGGCAGGGTAGGGGCACACAAGAAGCCAGCCTCACCACCCTGCTGTTACGCTCTGCCCCCACGACCTCCCCACACCCTATGGTGAAGAGATGCAGGGTCACCTGCATGAGAGGGACACAGTGTCCTCTGCCCACTCTCTCTCTCAGATAAGGTCTCACAGTTTGCAGAGTCTGAATATTCCCCAAGTCTGAGTGAGGAAGAGAAAGGCAGCACAATGTGTCTGAGGCTGCCTGTCACTCCTTGAGCCAAGTTAAGCAGAGAGAGGTTTGAACCACACAATGAGCGTTTATCCAAGGATGCGGTCAGTATGGGGAGAGCAGTCGCTCACCCTGGAAATTCGGCTCTCAGCCTCTTGGGGAGAAGATAGCTACCTGTAGCTGCCAGCTGCAAGTGTCACATGCAAAGGGGAGGGGAGGGCCTACTATCTGCCCTTCAGGAGCTCAAAGGCTGACCACAAGGTGGCTAATCTCTCAAGACTTTAGGAACAGCTCAGCCTCTTCCTGGGATGAGATTGGAGTGGTCAGCCTTCCTGAGGAAGACCCCAGGAGGGGGACAGGGTGCAGGCACAGCTGCCAAATCAAAGCCTGTCCTGTGCCTGGTCTCTTCGCAAAATGCAGTTCTTTTCTGAGTATTGGGCCATGGAGGCAGCCTGTTTTCAGTAGAGCCTGTTTCATCCTCCAGTGTCCCAGGGCCTCGTATTTATAGTTTGTAAGTAATGATTAAACAACTGCGGCTCTATTCTTATTAGAGAAGCCCTTCCCCACTATGAGAAGCTGATTTTCAAGGACACCCAGGAGATGCCTCAGGCCAGCTTGGATGACAGGGCTGGGCCTCAGCTTTGCTCTTCCCCTCTCCCTCTCTCCTCACAAGCCTGACTTTTGTCTCCTAAAGAGACTATGGAAAAGCAGGCAGCAAACCCTGTCAGACTGAGCATGCCAGACCCCCTGTGTGCCCTGGAGGCGTCACCTGAGAGGAGAACCCTGGGTTAAGGTTCAGCTAAGGGGCAGCTCTGCCAGCGCCTGAGCACCAGGCTGTGGCTGGTGCCTCCCCACCTCTCCTCAGCTTTGTTGGCCTGCTCCTCCTCAGGAGCCCCCTGCCCAGTCGTTCTGCTTTCAGGCCCAGGTGTGACTTTGCCAAAGGGATTTGTTGGTGAGAGGAGAACCCCTTCCTGAGGGGGCAGGAAGGCAGGGAGGCTGCCATCACCTGAAGGCTTAGGGGAGGTGAGCAGAGCAAAGGCTGGATTCGGGGCTTGTCAAAGAGCTCTGGTGACCCATACCCCAGGGGTAGACTGAGGAGGGCACCTGTGGAGAGAGACAATGTAATTGCATCTGGCCAGCTCTCCTCTGCCCCGGGGGTTACTAAAATGTCCCCATCCAGACAGTAGGGACAGTGGGCTAGCCCAGGGCAGGGCGCTCTTTTCTAGACAGAGGGCTGCGGTGGGGTGGGAGTGGGGCGCCAAGCCTGGCCCAGGGAACAAGGTAGGTAAGTGGCAGCCACAACCACAGAGGGAAAGGGGTCCCCAGAAACACAGACCAGGGGTGGCGAGTGGGAGGTAAGCTGGGGGTCGGGGCCTCCTGTTTCTCCCTCCACTTCCGCGACCGCCCCCACCCTCATGCCTGGAAGCACAGGGTCCCCCTGGCAGTCCCCCACCCTCTGCCACCCCTTGCAGCCTGGTGGGTGTGGCACAGGCGCCCCTGTCCCCACCTTCTCTGGGCCTGTTAAAACACGCCCCCCCTCCTGCCCCCTGATCTTGGTTTGTTCCTGATCTGTGATCCCACGAGATTTCGCCCTGGCAGGAACCAGGGCGCAGTCCCAGGAAGCTTGCCAGGCGCAGCCCCCCACCTCTTCCTTCCCGCCAGCCTCCCTGCTGTACAAGAGTCCATGTGGTGAGGAGCAAGGCCTGTGGAACAGGTAATAGCACACTCTGGGTTCTTGCTGTCTCCAGGGGTGAACTTGCTCTAGTCACTGGCAACCCCCAGCCCCTCCTGAGTCGGCTTTTTCCATCTGGAAATGAGTTCCCACCTGGTTGGAGTGAAGGCCTGAGGTCCAAACCTGGCTCGCTGGCGTGAGGCCTTCAGCTTGCTGCGCCAGAGTCGCTGAGGGGACTTACACGCAACAATTCATGGAACTCTGGCGTCGGCCTTTATTGTGTGACCTCAGCTGGCCGAGTTTGCAGTTGACCAAGGGGGCCCCCACAGGCCCCGGCGCCAACACCCCCGGGATCTGGGTCCTCAAGTCTGTGGGCTCTCAGGCCAGCCCAGCCCTGCTCAGGGCGTGGGGGACAGAGAGGGGGCCGAAAAGAGGCTGCTGGACGGTGGGAAGTGTCCGGGAGGGAGAGGTCGCTTTCCGCAGAGCACCAGGGCCGTCACTCATCATTGTCCTCTGGTTCAGCTGGTGAGAAAGCGGTGGTCAGGCTGGGAGATAAGAGGTGACTTCCACTGAGAGCGGCAGAGCCCTCTCCTGGTGTGAGTGTGCGGGTGCCTGAGTGTGCGTGAGTGTGAGTGTGTGAATTCTCACCTGATGATATGTTCCTGGGTTCCTTTTCATTCCTATTACTGATTAAGGTATTACATATGTGTTCTTATCCCCCACTACCCCCACACCCCCACCCCCACCCCGGAAGCATGCCCTCACGCTCACCCCCTGGTGTCTGCGTCCATTGGCTAGGCTTATAGGCATGCATACAAGTCCTTTGGTTGATCTCTCCCCCTTAGCCCCACCCTCCCCTACCTTCCCTCTGAGGGTGATGGTCTGATCCATGCTTCTCTGTCTCTGGATCTGTTTTTGTTCATCGGTTTATGTTGTTCATTATAATCCACAGATGAGTGAGGTCATGTGATATTTCTCTTTCTCGGACTCACTGACTGACTAGATTTGCTTAGCATAATGCTGTCCAGCTCCATCCATGCTGTTGCACATGGTCAGTGCCCCTTCCTTTTTTGTGGCAGCATACTATGCCAGTGTGTAGATGTACCACGGCTTTTTAACCCACTCATCTGCTGACCAGCACTTAGGCTGTTTCCAAATCCTAGCTATTGTAAATTGTGCTGCAGTGAACATAGAGGAGCATGCATCCTTTCAGATTGGTAATTCTAGGTTCCTGGGATATATTCCTAGAAGTGGGATCACTGGGTCAAATGGGAGTTCCGTTTTTAGTTTTTTGAGGAAACTCCATACTCTTCTCCATAGTGGCTGCACCAGTCTGCATTCACACCAGCAGTGAAGGAGGGTTCCTTTTTCTCCCCATCCTCACCAGCACTCGCCCTTTGTTGATTTGTTGGTGATAGCCATTCTGACAGCTGTGAGGTAGTACCTCCTTGTCCTTTTGATTTGCATCTCTTGGGTGATCAGTGACTCTGAGCATGTTTTCATGTGTCTCTTGGCCTTCCTTTTGTCCTCTCTGGAAAAGTATCTATTTAGGTCCGTTGCCCATTTTTGTGATTGGGTTGTTTATCTTCCTTTTGTTAAGTTGTATGAGTTCCCTGTAAATGTTGGAGATGAAACCCTTATCAGAGAGAACATTGGCAAATATGTTCTCCCATGCAGTGGGCTTTGTTGTTGTCTTGTTGATGGTTTCTTTTGCTATGAAGAAGCCTTTTATTTTGATGTCGTCCCATTTGTTTGCTTTAACTTTATTTTCCATTGCCCCAGGAGCTGCGTTGGTGAAGAGATTGCTTCAGCATATATCTGAGACTCTGCTGCCTATGGATTCCTCTATATATTTTTCTGGTTTCCAGCTTTCTGTTTAAGTCATTATCCATTTTGACCTTATTATTGTGCATGGTGTAAGTTGGTGGCCTAGTTTCATTTTCTGCATGTGTCTGACCAAATTTCCCAGCACCATTTATTGAAGAGACTGTCTTAACTCCATTGTATGTTTTGGCCTCCTTTGTCAAATATTAATTCAGCTTATTGGTTTGGATTGGTTTCTGGGTTCTCTGTTTTATTGCATTGGCCTATATGTCTATTCTTGTGCCAGTGTCAGGCAGTTTTGAGAACAGTGGCTTTGTAAAACAGCTTGATATCTGGTACTGAGATACCTCCTGCTTTGTTCTTTGACAGGATCGCTGTAGCTCTTTGGGGTTTGTTTGTTTTTTAAATATATTTTATTGATTTTTTACAGAGAGTAAAGGAGAGGGATAGAGAGTTAGAAACATCAATGAGAGAGAAACATAGATCAGCCTCCTCCTGCACACCCCCTACTTGATATGTGCCCCCAACCAAGGTACATGCCCTTGATCGGAATCGAACCAGGCACCTTTCAGTCTGGAGGCCGACGCTCTATCCACTGAGCCAAACCTGTTTGGGCTCAGGGTCTTTTTTTTCATTACAGATGGATTTTTGGAGAGTTCATTCTAGGTCTGTGAAATATGCTGTTGGTGTTTTAATGCGGAGTGCATTGAACATATAGATTGCTTTGGGTAGTATAGCCATTTTAATGAGGTTGTTTCTACCAATCCATGAACAAGGTATGTCCTTCCATGTGTTTATGTCTTCCTCTATCTCTTTTTTCAACATCTTCTAGTTTTCTGAGTGTAGGTCTTTTACCTCCTTAGCTAAATTTATTCCTAGGTGTCTTAATTTTTTTGGTGGGATGATACATAGGATTCTTTTTTCAATCTCCTTTTCTGTAAGTTCACTATTGGTGTGTAAAAATGCCATATATTTCTTGGCGTTAATTTTGTAGTCTGCTACATTGCCAAATTCATTTTCAAAGTTTATTAAATTTTTGAAGGAGTGTTTGTGGTTTTCTATGTACAGTATCATGCCATCTGCAAATAATGACAATTTACTTCTTCTTTTCCAATTTGGGAACCATTTATTTCTTTTTCTTGTGTGATCGCACTGACTAGGACTGCCAGTACTGTGTTGAACAGGCGTGATGAAAGTGGGCGTCCCTTTCTTGTTCCTGTCCTAGAGGGAAATGGTTTTTGTTTTGCACTTTGAGTATGTTGTTGGCTGTATGTTTGTCATATAAGGCTTTTATTATGTGGAAGGATGATTCTGCTATTCCTACTTTGCTGAGTGTTTTTATCAGAAAAGGCTGTTGCACTTGGTCACATGCCTTTCCTGCACCAATTGATATGATTGTGTGGTTTTTCTCCCTCAGATAGTTTATGTGATGTTTCACGTTCATTGATTTGCTGATTTTGTACCATCCTTGCATCCCTGGAATAAATCCCACTTGGTCATGGTGTATGATCTTTCTAATGCAATGCTGAATCCAGTTTGCTGAATTTAGTTGAGGATTGCAGCATTAATGTTCATCTGGAATATTTGCCTGTAAGTCACTTTCTTTGTAGTGTCTTTTTCTGGCTTTGCGATTATGGTAATGCTGGCTTCTTAAAAAGAGCTTGGGAGTATGCCATCCTCTTGAAATATTTGAAATAGTGTGAGAAAGTTTGGTTTTCCTTCTTCTTTGAATGTTTGGTAAAACTCCCCTGTGAAGCCATCTGGTCCAGAGCTTTTGTTTTTTGGAAGCTTTTTGATTACTGTGTCAATTTTATCAGTATTTATCGGTCTATTCAGGATTTTTGCTTCTTCCTGATTGAGTTTTGAAAGCTTGTCTTTTTGTAGGAATGTGTCCATTTTATTGAGCTTGTCCAGTTTGTTGTAGTAGAGTTGTTCATTGTAATTTTTTACAATCCTTTGTATATCTGTGGGGTCGTTTGTTACTTCACCTCTCTCATTTCTGTTTTTGTTTATTTGGGTGCTCTCTCTTCGTTTCTTGCTGAGCATGACTAGAGGTTCATCAATGTTGTTTATTCTTTCCAAGAACCAGCTCTTGGTTTCATTGATCTTTTGTATTATTTTTTTTTTCATCCCTACGTCATTTATTTCTCTTCTGACCTTACCTTTATTATCTCTTTCTTTTTGTGTACTGTGGGCTTTTTTCTCTAATGGAGAGGCACTCTGAAGCCCAGGACAAAACAGCTTTTACTTACTTGAATACACATTTGTCCTTTAGCAAATCAAACAGGCATATCAATGGTAAAGTTTGGTAAACAATAGAAGAATTTTCATGTTAGGAGGTTGCCTTCAGCCATTTTTCCCACAACAGGATAACAAAATGCTGATTTTCTGCCATGCTGAACATCAAAGTCCATTCGCCTTCTGTGGGACTTCTCCCATTGATATGTTAACTACTTTTGGTCTTTACCCCTTCATTTCCCCCTTTTTGTTTTCTTAAGTAATTTAGAAAGGTGTATGCCATCTTCTGGGCTCAGATTCTTTTAAGACTTGTGATTCTGCTTCTTCAGACTGGAAGAAAACATAGAAGAACAAGAAAGAGAGACAATATTGGTTATTCTAAAAAGCAAATGTAAGGAGATTCAATGAAAAGGATTGAGTTCTTTCATGTCCTTTTAAATATCGTTTTCAGGTATTTAAGGAATTTGTCCATAGTAGGCTTCTTTTTGGGCTATCAGTTCTTTATGGGTCCCTTTCCAGTCACTGTTCCCTTGTGACATGACAGCAATGATGTTCGAGTTCTGGATGGTGGGCAAACGGTGAGAAATGACAATGCAGGTCTGACCTCTTTGGGCTTTGTCAAGAGCCACCGGCACCTAGGCACAGCTGATGACTGCTAGCGTGGCAAGGCGTGGTCACCAGCCCCCATCTCTAGATGTTTCTCCTCTGTCTCCTCAGCATGTTGCTTGGGGCACTGCTATCTGTGGTTGGAGTAGTCTGGTCAGTTCCTCTGTCAGATTCATGTTGCAGGAATCCACAAAGGCTTGGAGGAGTTTTCTGGAAATACACAAGCATATCCTTGACCAAAGATTAATAAAGGGACCCTTCCTTAAACCAGACTCGGTACCTTTCCATTTAACCAGACCATTTTGCTTTGGCTTATTCTGACACCAGTGTAATTCTATGGGTGTCTTGCCATCAGCATTACAAGGGTAAAATTTAAAGTAATTAAGGCTTGGTGTGGTCTACTTACAAGAGATGTCTTCACTATTCCGCCACTTTTGTTTTCCAAGTTGGGATTTTAGAGCCCTTGTAGTAGATGTAACATGCAAGGAGGGCATTTCTTCATAATCTGTTTTGCCGGCTGTACAATATTTTGGCAGGCTGATGTAAAAGCTTGTGAAATTCTGTGACTTGTTTAATAAAATAACTAACTGACAGGCGTATTCATTTCCTTTTGTTAAAGGACCAGGACTTGTTCAAATAGTATAGAAAGGCTTCGGTCACTGAGCCATTGAAATTGAGTAGTTGCAGTTCTGTTTACCAAGCCAGCAGCATAAGCAGATAAAGAGAGAATATCAAGAGGCTTTTGGAAATCCTGCAAGTCAGCCTTAGTCGTTTCTAATTCGATTCTTTGCACAGAAGTATGACTGGTCTGCATGACTTGGTCTGAATTCATTGCAGTATAAGCAGCTTTACCATGAGATGAACTATCAGTAAAAACAGTGACTTCTCCAGGAATAGGTTTCTGCCTATTCCAACTATGTTCCCCTGAATATTCTTTTATTTCCATTTGCTAATTTAAATCAGTCTAAAACAAGGCTTATTTCCTATCTTCCTTTCTCATTGGGTGGGGACAGTGAATGACACTAATTGGATTTCTGCTATCAGTCTTTTAGTATATTGACATAATATTTTTTTTAGGAAAGCATAATGCAAATTGTTTTCTTTTTGAGGCCTGATACATTTATTTTTATATGCAGTTTTCTAGATATTTGAAGGGAATCTCCTTCCGTTTCTTCTTCCAGAGAAATTTCTAGGCCACAGTTATGGAGTTTCTTTTAAAAACCTTTTTCTTTCTTTTAAATAGTGCTACAAACTTGGTTTCTTTTTGGAAATACCAATTGGAGAGAGATATGCTGGCCAATGCTGTAATGCATACAGATTAAGTAAAACTATCTTTTTACTTATCGTGTTTTATTAATGGTGAGATTTAATGCTTGAATGAGTTTTTTTGTGTTTTTTTTTTAAGATATTTTTATTGATTTTTAACAGAGAGGAAGGGAGAGGGATAGAGAGTTAGAAACATCAATGACAGAGAAACATCAATCAGCTGCCTCCTGCACAGTCCCCACTGGGTATATCTCCGCAACCAAGGTACATGCCCTTGACAGTCTTCTTTTTTTGCTCTGGTGAGACTTCTTCTCCAGATGTCCCACATTGGGCGCCAGAATGTTGCAACATTTTGCTGCAATGATTCAGGATCTGGGAAAGGAGCTGCACACAAATGAATACACTAGACAACAAATATAAATTTAGAAGGCATTGGGGAGCCAGGCGGAGACCTTTTTCTCTAGCTGAGAGGCTCTCTGAAACCCAGCACCCATCAGCTTTCATTTCCTTGGCTGTAGGTTTCTCATATATGCCCTTTATCAAATCAAACAGGCATATCAGTAGTAAAGTTTAATTATCAGGTTAGCAAGATTGCCTTCAGCCATTTTGCCAACAGCCGCGTAATATAATGCTGATTTTCAGCCCTGCTGAATATCAAAGTTCATATCAAAGTTCATTAGCCCTCTATACACACACACACACACACACACACACACACACACACACACATACACACACACACACACATACTACTGTTGGTCTTTGCCTCAAGCACTTTACTCTGAGGTTTAACAGTGTGATCAATGCTTCTTTGTGTCTGGATGTCTTGTTGTTCATCAGTTAATGTTGTTCATGAATTTCCACAAATGAGTTAGATAATGTGATATTTATTGTTCTCTGACTGGCTTAATTTGCTTAGTGTAATGCTCTCCAAGTCCATCCATGCTGTTTCAAATTATAAGAGTTCATTCTTTGTTACAGCAGTAGAGTATTCCATTTTGTAGATGTTCCACAGTTTATTAATCCGTGCATCTGCTAATGGGCATTTAGACAGTTTCCAAATCTTAGCTATTGTAAATTGGGCTGGTATGAACATACAGTTGCGTATATCTTTTCTGATTGGCCTTTCTCATTTCTTGGGATATATACCTAGAAGAGAGAACACTGGGTCAAAGGGGAGCTCCATTTTTAATTTTTTAAGAAAACTCTATATGGTTTTCCACAGTGGTTGCAGCAGTCTGCATTCCCACCAGCAGTGCACAAGGGTTGCTTTTTCTCTGCATCCTCACCAGCACTTGTTGTTTGTTGATTTTTTTCTGACAGCTATTCTGACAGGTGTGGATTGGAACCTCATTGTCGTTTTGATTTGCATCTCTTGGACTGTTCGTGCCTTTGAGCATTTTTTCGTATGTCTCTTGGCCTTTTATAGGTCTCCTTTTAAAAAGTGTTAATTTAGGTCCTTTGCCCATTTTTGTGATTGGATTGTTTATCTTCCTATTGTTAATTTGTGTGAGTTCCCTGAAAACTTTGGAGATTCAACACTTATCTGAGATACCATTGGCAAATATGTTCTCCCTATGCATTGGGCTTTCTGGTTGTTTTCTTCAGGATTTTGTTTGCTGTGCAGAAGATTTTTATTTTGATGTAGTCCATTTGTTTATTTTCTCCGCTGTGTGCACTGCCTTTGGAGCTGTATCAATAAAGATACTGGGAAGACCTATCTGATATATTGCTACATAGGCATTCTTATAAGTTTTTTTTTATAGGTTCTCATCTGATGTTTAAGTCCTTCATCCATTTTGAGTTTATTTTTGTGAATGGTGTAAGTTGGTGGTCTAGTTTCATTATTTTGCATGTATCTTTCTAATTTTCCTAACATTTATTGAAGAGACTGTCTTGATTCCATTGTATGCTCTTGCCTCCTTTGTAAATTAATAATAGAGCATAATGACTTGGGTCCTCTTCTGGGTTCTCTGTTCTGTTTCAGTGGAGTATATTCTTTTCTAATGCCAGTAGCAGGCAGTTTTGAGAATGGTGGCTTTATAATATAGCTTAATATCTGGTATTGTGAGCCCACCAACTTTTTTCTTCTTGCTCAGGATTGCTCAGGCTATTTTTAATCTATTTGAATTTTTTCGAGGATTTTTTTCTGTGTCTGTGAAATATTCTGTTGGTATATTAATGGAGCTTACAATGAATCTATACATTGCTTTTGGTAGTATGGACATATTAATGATGTTAAGTCTACCAACCCATCAACATGGTATATTAATCCATTGGTTGATATCTTTATCTCTTTTTCAATGGTCTATAGTTTTCCAAGTGCAGTTCTTTTACTTTCTTTATGAATCAATAAAAATTTACAATTTTTAATTATAAACCTGTGTTTTCTATCAAAATTACTTCTTGTGTGAATTTTGGGACACCCTTTACTTAGGCGACTCCTGTGAAAGGGCCATTTGACCCACAAAGTGGTCACAACCCACAGGTTGAGAACCGCTATTCTAAAATGTCAATTAAATCAAATGGATTCAGTGTGTCCTTTAGAGGCTCTGCATCCTTGTTATTTTTTCATATGGAAGATCTATCTAGTGAAGTCAGAGGTGCTCCTATGTTGGCTGAATATATGTTTACTAGGGTTATATCGTCTTGTTGGTTGGTCCCTTTAGTATCATGCAGTGACCTTTATGTCTCTTGTGATGGCCTTTATTTTAAAGTCTATTTTGTTTGATGTGTGTATTGTTACTTTGGCCTTTTTTCATTTCCATTTGCATGGAAATTTTTCCCATTCCTTCACTCTCATCCTGTGTGTGTCTTTTGTTTTGAGGTGGTGTTCCTGTAGAAAGCATATACTTGCATCATGTTTTTGTATCCATTTTGCTCCACTACACCTTTAGATTGGAGCATTGACCCATTTACATTTAGGGTTATTATTGATAGATATTTATTTCTTTCCATTTCGTTTCTGTGTGGCTAACTTTCTGTCTCTGTTTCTCCTTCTCATTACAGCAATCTCTGTAGCATTTCTTGTAAAGCTGACTTGGAGATGATGTACTCCTTCAGCCTTTTACTGTCTAGGAAGCTCTGTATTTGACCGTCTATTTTGAATGAAAGAATTGCCAGATATAGTAATCTTGGTCTCAGATCCTTGCTTTCCATTAACTTGAGTACTTCATGCCATCTTCTTCTGGCCTGTAGAGTTTCTGATGAGAGATCAGGAGTCAGCCTTATGGGAACTCCTTCGTAGCTAACAGTTTTCTTTTGTCTTGCTGCCTTGAAGATTCTGTCTTTGTCTTTAATTTTTGGCATTTTAATTATGATGTGTCTGGGCACAGGTTTGTTTGGGTACTTCTTCTCTGGGGTTCTCTTTGGCTCTTGATCTTGTGTGGGATTTTTCCTTTACCAGGTTAGGTAAGTGTTCTGCCATTATTTCTTCAAAGACCTTCTCTATGCCTTTCTCCCCTCCTGCCTCTGTGGCACACTCGCTATTCTAATACTGTGATGTAAGTGGTCCTCCTGTTTGTTTGTTTGTTTGTTAAATCTTAATTTTTCTGTCTTTTTTTTTAATTGGGTGATATTTTTAACTCTGTTCTAATTCAGTGACTCAATTCTCAGCTTTCCCTAGTATCTGCCTATTCCTTCTAATGTGTTCTTTATTTGTATTATGTCATTTTATATCTAGGACTGTTCTTCTTTTCCTAGTCTCTATATCTTTTTTCATGCTGTTGAGCTCTTTTACCTTCATAACTCTGAAGTCAGATTCAGATAAATGTCTTCTCTGTGCTTCATCTCTCTCTATATCTGGAGAATTCTCTAGTTCTCTCATTTGGAGGTTGTTTCTTTATTTTCTCTTTCTGGCTTTCTGTGTGGGTTTGTGGTGACAAGTTAGGTAGATCCTCTGTACCTCTCAGTCTCTAGTGCAGAATATTGTTAAAGGATGTTTCTGACTAAGTAGGTCAGGCAAAGAATCAAAGCCTCTAGAGACCTCCTCTGTCTATAGACTGATAGGATTCAACTTAACTTGCCTCCAAGGCAATGGTCCTCAGGTTATAGCAAGAGTTTGTTCCAACAGGGTGGGGCAGTTGCCTCTGCCTGGAGGTTAATTGTTATTTATAATCTCTTAAGTGTCCTCAGGGCAAGGTGTTTCCCAGTAGTGTGTGTTAATTGTGTCCCCTGCAGGAAAGGCAAATGTCTGAGTGGGAAAGATTTTCTCTGCTGCATGAGGAAATGACTCCTCCCAGGAAACCTGAAGTGTCTGTCTTCTGTGCTGGAACCCTTGACTCCCCAGTTCTGGCTTTTTCCCTCACAGCTCCAGTCCACTTCACCCTCCCTTTGCCAGGGCACAAGGTGTGTGGCTCCACAGGGAAATTTGTGCGCTGGCCCTTTAAGAGGATACCTGAATTTCTAGCTGTCTCTCCCTGACAGACAGTGTCCTGCTGCTATTCACATCCACAGGTTATATGGGTACCCTCCTCAGTTCTGGTGCTCTCTGCCAGGCGGCCCAGCTTGGGGATTAGACCCAGAGTTCTCAGTGGCAGTCCTCCACAGCTGAGATATCTCTCCGGGACTTCAGTTGTTGTCTGTGGGTACCAGGCCTTCAAGCCTCCTCTCCTCCTACCAGTGTCTAAGTGGTCTCCAGGTTCGGTCCTTGGGTGTCAGGGTTCTCTCCTGTGAGTTTCCCATTGATTATTCTGGAAGTTTTTGTGTATTTTAGTTGGAATATCAGTTCGTTGCTGGGAGCATGTCCCTGCAGCATCCACTTATTCTGCCACCATTCTTTTAAATATATTTTTATTTATCTCAGAGAGGAAAGGAGAGCTAGTGAGAGTTAGAAACATCAGTGATGAGAGCGATTCATTGAGCAGCTCCCTCCTGTATGCCCCAACTGGAGATTGAGCCCACACCCAGGCAAGTGCCCTTGACCTGAATCAAATCTGGGCCCTTCATTCTTAAGGCCAGTGATCTGTCCACTGTTCCAAACTGGCTAGGGTTCTGCCACCTTTTTCAATCTTCTTCAGAATCCCTCTGCATTGTAAAGTCCCTGCTAACATTCTTGTCCAATAGGCTTCTCTTTCATGTGGTTTCAGGATGGAGTTGTGCATGAAGGCCCTAATGTCCTGTGAGTGCACATTCTGATCAACAGCACCATCAGGAAATGTGCATTGAGGCATGCTCAGTAGGCATATAGTAACAGAAACCTGCCATGTCTCTTACTGTTTCTGTTTCTGTTTGGATCATGATGGAGCCCAACTAAGGCTCTTGTTTCCAATAGAGTGTTAAAGGATACACCCTGGATTTCAAGCCATGTTCTTCTGAGAATACTTTGGAAATGGTGCCCTACTCTAAAATGTATTAGGCCATTCAATTATAAGGCCAGATCTTTTTATAAGGACGAGGCATTTATTTTTATTGAATGAAAATTCTAAGAAACACATAAATATATAAAGATATAATTTGTACTTCCAACAATCATATATGTATTGAAGAAATATGGAGACTAAATAACTACATCTTAATCAATAGGATAGAAGTACAGTAGTTCCTCGCGTTACATTGTTGACACGTTCCTGCAGTGGGATGTAATGCAATATTCCCGTAAGTCAGAACCCACCTACATAAGCACGTATGTCATTCACATGGAGCACACATACACAGCAGTAATGGCGTGAAACAGTAAAAAAAAAAAGGAAAATTAAAAGTAAGATAACAATTCCTGACCTTTACTTGTGGTAAATGAATAATAAGAAAACATAAAGCACATATGTACATACGTAGAAATGATCAAACTTTTTTTAAATAAATAAATGGGGAATGGCTATGTAACCACAAAACTTATGTACTTCGAGTCCAACGTAACCCAAGGAATGTCTGCATTATCACAACAGGCAGAAAAGTGATCAGTGTGGATTCAGATGGTCTGTTTTTAATGAAAAGAAGGGTGGAAAGTTACACTTGAAAGAGTCAGTTATTGAAAGTTGCTAAATCAGAGTGTGCACATAGTTGTGAAGAAATAAGGTAAAAGTGACTTATTCATATTAGTAAAGAGATGTTTTCAAGTCTAACATAGAGACCCTCACTATAAATTATGTTGGAAAATTGAAAGTATTGATAGCATCAGTGTAGTTAAGAAGAATATGCCTCTGCACTTGAATATAGACAAGCAGCCTGCCCATTTCAATTTTGGATGAGCTAGTGAGCAAAGAAAATTAGTGAAAGGCTCATTTAGGAGCATTAGTGGAAAGAATTAGCACTGAAACATAGTACTTTTTGTGGGAGATGTAATAGTTCTTATATTTTGAAGAAGATTAGTGCCCTTCCTATAAGCCATTAAATAATACCGCTAAAGAGCAGTAAAATCTCAATGGCCATTATTACCAAAATTCAGGTTATACCTTTAAATTATTCAGCATTAGAAGAGAACCGTGCTAAATCGGTGATAAATAATAAAATGACTAGAGGCCCAGTGAATGAAATTTAAGCACTGGTGGTGTCCCACAGCCTGGCCTGCGCCCTTGCGCAATCTGGGACACCTTGGGAGATGTGGGACTGCCAGTTTAGGTCTGACACCTCCTGAGGGATGTAGCAGTGCACGAAACGGCAGGCAGCCTGGCAGGAGCCCAAGCTGGAGCCAGGTGCTCTGTTCCCGCTCATCCAAGCCCCACTCCACCTGCCACCACTGCTTCGTAGCCTTGTCACATAGGCAGCAGAGGCTCTTGCTGTCACAGCTGCACTTTCCAGCCATTAGCCTGCCTTCTGGCTGAGTGATGTTCTCGCTGTGGGAGAGCCTTGACCACCTGGGGGAAGCTCCTGTGTTGAGCGTCTGCGTCCTGGTGGTCGGTGTGCATTGTACCAACCACTCATAATGTCGCTTACGCTTTTATATATATAGATATGTGTGACCAATTTGGCATGTCCTGGCCCAATAGAATATTAGTATTCACGGATGATATCTTGCCACTATTAGAATACCAGTGGCCAAGTGCGTGGATTTGTGCACATTGAAAGGAAATTAATTAGAAGAAATATTTTAATACTGCTATTTTCCCTTTCTGTATAATATCAGTGTCAACCAAATTCAGATTGACAAGGATGATTTGAAACACATGCATGCAATTGGCGCCAGCAAGAGCTTCATATGTATGGCACATGCACGAGTCACCTTAGCCATATAAATATGTGTGTGTGTGTGTGTGTGTGTGTGTGTATTTAGATAGATAGATAGAGAATCAACTTGCTTAACTAGACCTGCTTTCTGATTTAGCTCAACTTTTCCCAACCCATTGAATCACCTTAACTTCTCTTCCAGGTAATTGACAGCAACACAGCAGTAAATATCAACAGAAAGCACATTATTATTGTAGTTCATGTGGGGAGAACAACAGGTAAAATATTTAACTGCAGCAGTGTTTGACTTTATTCTGCACAGTGAGATAACCTGAAGTCATTTTCAAGTTCCACCATTTCTTCCTTCTTTTCAGTCAGGTCAAGATTCTAAGCTTTCAAAATCTCCGTTTTCTGGCTAATGAAGAGAAAATAGGATACCTCCGAGTCTACCATCTAAGTACACCAGAGCTTTGAGTGAGGGACGGGGCTGTGCAGGGTGACACCCACAGCCCTGTCCGTGATTGGAGAAGGCTTTTGAGGAGCCCACCCAGAAACAGCAGGCTGGGCCTGGCCAGGTGCCTTCTGTACCACATGCTCCTTCACAGCACCAGTCTCAGAGCCAGGGGGCATCCAGAGTCAGGCTGTGTTGGGAGACTGAGGGGCTCCTGGGGGCAGCGCACTTCCCCTCAGTTCCACTAGGGGTCCTTCAGCTGCAGGGCGCCTGAGGACTCACAGTGCACCCCAGGGCCTTTGCACCAGGAAGGACAGGGCAAGCAGGATGGCCCAGAAGGCTTTTAGCTTCACCTCAGTGCAGGAAATTGTTGATACCCAGGACACAAGGGCACAGGAGGTTCAGAGGGCAGCTTTGGGGCTGGAGTGGGAGAACTTCATGCAAGTCGGGGAGGCTGAGACCCTGGAGCTGAGTTTGGACACAGGCCAGGATATTGGGCTTGATCTTGAGTGCGGGAGAGGGGAGGACTGGGTGGCTGCAGAGCAGTGTGTGCAGGGAGAGGAGAGTGAGGTGCAGCAGGGAACCCAGAGTGAGGAGCAAGGGGAAGACAAGGAGGGCCTGTAGGAGGAGTTGCAGGCACAGGCTCAGTTTATCCTGTGGACAGAGGGCCTTCTGCAGGTGGTGCCATGGCAGGCCAAGTGGGCAGGTGAGGAGGTTTTCCCAGATCTGCAGGTGGGGAGGCAGGAGGAGGTGGTGAGTGAAGAGCTGAGGCTGGAGGCACAGGATCAAGGTGACCCACAAGGGAGTGACCACCAGGAGGAGGGGTGGATGGAGGAGCAATTAATTGCAGGGGAGCAGTTTGTCCTGCAGGGGGAGGGGAAGTGCACCATGGAGGCAGTGGAACAGGTGGGAGAGGTGGAGCCTCAGTCCAAGGCCAAAGCAAAGCCAGAAGAAGAGGAGCCAGTGCAGCAGGAGCAGGCCCAGTCAGGGCCCGGGGCCAAGTCACCTGGTCCCCTCTGGAGGTGCTCCTGGCCGTCCAATTGGAGATGGAGCCCATGAATGAGCAAGCCAGCAGGGCCTTCTCTCGGCTCAGGTGCAGGACTCGGCAGAGGCTCAAGCCCTGTTTCAAACCGAGAAGCCTCAATATCCGGCGCATCCCTGGGTTCTGGCTCACAGCTGTATCCTTGAGGGTAGAGGAGCAGGATCACAAGGAGCATGGGACAGTGCAGGAGAACCGCGTAAGCGGGGATGGTTCCCCTAGAAAAGAACATTGAGGACAAGCTAGGGGCAGTGCGCCCCGGTCTGGCCCAGGATCCTGGAGACACCCTCTGTCTTGTACAGGCACCATAGAAGCATTACCAGGGGGTCCAGGGGCAGAGCTCCAAGGCAGAGGCACGCATACACCAGGGGCTGATGCCCACAGACAGGGCTGTGTTGCACAGGCTGTTCTGGGACTAACTAATGCTGCCTTACAGGCCGTCTCTATGTCCAGTTCCTCAGTCAGAAGCAGGAATGTGTGATGTGTAACCTGTCAAGCCCCCAGCACAAAGCAGTCCGGTGGGCATCAGGGTCTGTCAGGAAACAGAGTGGTGCTGTGCCCCTTTCTGCCGTTTATGTGGAAGGAGTGGCCTTAAGGGAAGGAGAGGCCAGGCCAGGCTGCTCTTTCTAGCTGGTCCATGCCCAGCTACCAGTGTGCAGGCTCCTTGACCCAAAGCAGTTTGTCAACCACCCAGAGTTGTCGGCCATGATCAGCGTCCAAGATGAAAATATGCTCGGCCATATGATCGATTTGAAGGTAAGTACACCGGCTCCACGGAATGGTGGAGAGCAGGTGGGGAAATAGCCTGTCCCTGAAAACAGCTACAGGCGGCAGCACTGGGCTGCGATTTCACTCCCTGGATCCACTTTCCTTCTGCAGGTGAGGCAAGTCAGGCATCCCTGGGGTTGCTGCACCATTAGCCTGTACTTCCGCAGCAACCCCTACTTCTGCAACCATGTGATTGTGAAGGAGTATCTCATCACCCTCACAGGTAAGAGGAGGCTTCCTGCATGGGCTGCAGCTGGTGGTGGGCAGGGATGGAAGGCGATGTGCCCAGCTTCACATACCCATCTCCTGCAGGATACAGGTTGTCCCGTGCCACTCCCATTCAGTGGTACCAGCATTGTGAACGAGAAGTCTACAGCCACAGGCTCCAGGACAGCAGCGCCAGCTTCTTCCACTGGTTCTCTGACCACAGTGTAACAGCGTCTGGCAGGATTGCTGAGGTGGGATGTCACTGGCCATGCCAGCATACAGCTTCCTGTGCCTGCCTGCTGCTTGCGTTTCTGTTTGGGTCCCTGTGCTCTCCTGACGAAGCTCTGTTTGCTCTACCAGATCATCAGCAAGGACCTGTGGCTCAATCCCCTGAAGTATTATGAGAGGACGATGGCCCCCAGTGAGCGGACAGGACGGGTGAGGAGGGGCTGCCTGGGCTCTCCCCTGGTGTGCTGCCAGGTTCCTGGGCCATTACTTCTCGCTCACGGGGACACCTGAATGCTGGGAGGGAAACAGCCTGTAACACCAGGCCCCTAGGGTATGTGCCTGAGACAGGAACTACCAGTACAACAAGGCCAGTGCAATTCCAGCTCAGGCAGGGGGGCTTAGGCAGGAGGAGGGAGTGTGCATGTCCACTGTAACTCAGAGTCAAAGCAGATTCCTTGAGCCACTCCTCTGAACTCTCCCTCTAGGCTGCTCACAGCACCTTCAGGCCTTGCCACCTACCTCTCAACAGGGGCTGGCATGACATGTTCTTCCTATACTCCTTTCCACAGGTGTCTGTGAATCTTCCTCATGCTGAGGCCTAGGCTGCTGTGCTGCCACGCCACATTGCCCTGTTGCTGCTCACCACCATCTCCTATTTCCCAAGGTCTCCTCTTCCTCCTGGGGCCAGTGGGATCGGCCTGCTCCTTATCAGTATCTTAGGGGGTAAAGTGTGGGCCACAGAGCTGGAGGAATCCTTGTTTTGCAGCCTTGTCAGAGGTTCTTCAATCCTTTTATCCATTTTGGTTTTCCAAGGAGAATACCTCATTTGTTTACCCTCCCTAACTGGAAAACAGGGCAGCATGCCATGACGAAATAACACACTGCTTCATTTTGTATGCAGTTCACTTCAAAGACTTCATGCACATATGGTCATAGACACCCTGGGAAATTTAGGGCCATGAATATAACTCACCATCCAAACAGATTGCTTTTATGTGTTTGTAGTAAAATCAGACAAGAAGTCCCATATTGTAGAACACTTTCTTCTGAAAATTTTTGGTAATGTTAGTGTTTAAGGTTTTACAAAGGTAATATATGTGTCTCTTTCTTTTTTTCTACTGACCTCCCCCGGGCTTCCTCTATCCCTAGTCTCTTGTTCTTGTCGCCCACTCCCAGTGTCTTCCCTCTGTTGGTCTTTTGCTTGTGCTTATATTCTGAATATTTTAACAATACAATATGTAAAGGTTAAATATTTAAGTATATTGTAATTTAAATCAGCACTTATGAAACAACCTTGAATAATTCAAACCTTGCCTCTAATCCTGAAATTTCATAAGGGTACCTACAATTCTTGATGCCTCCCTCAAACCTACCATTTGCTTTTTGTCATTCTTAAATAACAGAAGCCAAATTCTTTACAATAAAATGTTGTCTGTACCTGATCATTTTTAATTTCAGTGTCTAATTCTTCTGTCACAGGGGCTTCCCCTCTGACTCCCTGAGTGCCCAATCAGGTGAGCTACTATACTGCATGATTCACTCTCTGTTGCGTACATGGTGTATCCTGTGATCACCGCCAGCACCACACTCAGGACCTGTCACAGGGGTGTCCCATCGGCTGTTGCAGTAATTGCCGTGCCCCCATCATACCCATCTCCTGTGTGGCTGTAATAATCATCAAAGGGACTGGACCACCATAAGACAGAGGGGGCCCTCGTGCTGGTGGTGCTCCAACTGAGCCTTCTGTAAAGTCAGGGACCAAATAACAATACTTGAACCTCTTTATGTATAATTTTATGTCAGTATGACATGACACTAGTAAAGTCTTAACTATTTTGAACACCTATGCTTTTATCTGCCTGAGCTAAAAAGGTATCAATGAGGCTGAGGTAGACAAGGGAGCTTACATTTATTTAAAATACAGCTGAAGAATAATGTTTTAACTTAAATAATAGATTATGAATGAATATGAAGGCACATTCTCTGGAAATGGGCTGAAATTCTGACCTTCATATTATTTCTATGGTTCACGCTGTCCAATGCTCCTTCTGATTAAAAGTGTTAAATTATCTCTTGGCTGCTGTGCCTAAGTCGGTTGAGCACCAGCCTTGGCACTGCGGGATCCCAGATTTCATTCCAGGTCAAGGGAATATTCCTGGCTTGTAGTTAACCAATGGATGGTTCCTTCCCTCTCCCTCTCATTTCCTCCCCCCTTCCTCTCCCTCTCCTTCTCCCTTGCCCTCTCCCTCTCCCTTGCCCTCTCCCTCTCCCCCTCCTCCCTCCTCCTCCCATTTTCCCTCTCCCTCTCCCCCTCCCCTTCCCCTCCCACTGCCCCTCCCCTTCCCCCCTCATGTTGAAATAGGTCAACAGTGGAAAAGTTCCTGTAATGTGGATTAGCAAAAACAAAACACACAGATACATCATGCCGCTTAAATATAATAAAACCACCATTGAAAAATTCTCCAGGCACCTAAAAGTGACAGAAAATCCCAATGCACCAATGTCTCAGGGGAAAAGAGATTGAGAGGCTGCAGGGCCACAACACAGGTGTAGAGCTGAGAAGTGGCTTGAAAGGGGCTGGAGACCCAGCTTCCTGCCTGAGGAGGTCCTTATGGTACAGAGCCCCAGTTTTAGTTTTCAGAGTGGTGGTGTTGACTTTAATAAAGGGAGATCTGCTCACTGCTTCTGCAATAACAAGGAGGCCCCCAGCTTTCTACTGTTCCTCTGCTCCTTGCTCATCCCTCCCGCAGGCATGATGGTCATCTTTCATATTCACCATGCCAGGCCCTTCCCTGCCCCAGACTGAGGGTCAAAGTATGTAGCAACAGGAACTGACATTGCAGCACCACCCTGCCAGGAGCTTCAGAGCAACAGCCCCCCTGAGACTGGGAAAACACCATGCCCTGGGATGTCTTGGAGGCTTGGGCCCAGTGGCCTCCTCTCACCACCACATGCAGGTGGCTGTGATATTCCTCCTGTGGGCCCTCTGCTTGTGCTTAAGCTCCGAAGGTACTGGGAAGCGGATGTCCTCTGTTCCAGACAGGGATTCTGCCAGGACATGGCTGTTGGTAGGGGATCCTCTGCTGAAAGGCACACCCTCATCTTGTCCATGAGTGCTGTTCCTGTGTGAGGTAGAACGTCTGGGGGTAGAAGATGTATCAAAAGAGATTTTATTCTGGACACCTGGGTGCTGGTGGGTTGAGACAGAGAAAGTCATCAGTCATGAGAGCAGAGAGAGAGAGTTTTTATTTATTTTGCTGGCTGCAAGCCGCTCTGCTGACATGAGGGTCTGGTCTGTCCTTGGGTCCTCCCATGCCAGGTGTCTTCTGGTTATCTGGGCTATGCTGTGCTCAAGGCTGCAAGCTTCTGCAAGATATCTGCTAAGCAAAATAAGGTTTTCTCTCCCCTGTTTTATTCTCTTTAACCCTTTCTACAGCCCCTGGGAGGGGAAAAGTAGACGGTCTAAAATGGAGGACTGTGATGCCCGGGTGAAAAGGGAAACTCACAGCACCCACAAAGTGGCTCAGGATTACTAATCTTAACAACTGACGAGGGAGAGGTAGACGAGGCATGATAGAGGATGGCAGGTGGGTGATGCATGGTGGTTGGCACCCAGGACAGATAATGGGTGAAGAGATGATGTATGCAAGACAGTGAATGGATGGGTGCTAAGAGATGATATACACACAGACATATGTTTAGTCTTTTAATAAAATTCTAGCACTGTGGTTCAAGTAATAGTATTTCCAGGTTTCCATCTTCTTGTTTTTAAAGTTTGATAATGCCATATGAGCCATGATTATTTAGCCATCACTATCCTTTTCTTTTCTTTTTTTTTTCACAAAAGTGCTGGACTGTGGGGTTGGAAGGATGTTGAAATGTCCGTTTTGTGTAGCAAAATAGTACATTAAGCTTTGTTACTTAGGATATGCATACAAATGGAATCGGGCTTTAAGCCTTCAAAGCACTTTGTAATTTAGAACAGCCTGTGCACCCCAGACATATAATATCAGCAGAAATCAGGTCACTGTTGGTAAGAAGCTATTACAATTGATGCTAACATTTCCATAGCATTAAAAAGGGTCTTGAAAATATGGTATGTGTAGTCCCTTTACCCTCAAGTTGGTATACCTTTTTAAAAAAGTATTTGTATTGATTTCATAGAGCAAGGGAGAGGGAGAGAGAAAAAAAAACATGAATGATGAGAGAGAATCACTGAACGGCTGCCATCTCCTTGTCCCCCACTGGGGATTGAGCAAGGGGCTTGGGCTTGTTCTTTGACCAGGAATAGGACAGTGACCTCCAGGCTCACAATTGGATGGTCAACCATCACAGAGTCACAGCAGGCGGGCTAGGTATTTAGTTCTTCAAGACAGGAACTGATGTGAGTTAGGACATTGGGTGTGCCATAACTAATTGACCTTCCCGCCCCTAACTAACTTTTCTCTGGTTAATTATTTTTGAATCATGCAACAAGACTGATTTTTGTAAAATATATATATATCCTGATTTATTTTAAAGTAGTGGATAAGAGTTCCTTTCAATGAGTCTTTAATGTACTAGTGAGGGAAATAGTCTTATTTCTTTTTAATCTTAAAGTCTAGCCAATGTAAGTGTGTCCCATATCCTTCAAAGTTGTCGGTGCTCGTTGCACAAGTATTCCTTAATATTACCCTGAAAGTCACACCATTTGGGCATCGTTTGGTGTGGGAAACTGATATAGGGTTAAGCCTTGGACTGACCTGCTGGAAAAGTCACAAGCAAGTCCTAGCTTAGAGGGCACAGTCCTCTTAGCATAATTAGGCTTGACCTTATAACACTCCCTAGATCTTATCTGGGAATCTAATGGGCTGAGGAAGTGAAAGAAGTATAACCACGGTGTGAACAAGTGAAACTCACATGAAAAGTGTAATTTTGGTAACCACTACCTTGTTTACCTCTCACTATAAAAAGTTTGGTGAGGCCTGAGCACAGTGGAAGTCCTTCCTCTTGAGTTGGACTCGCTCGCCTGGTCCCCCAATATTCCCAAATTATCTCGTGTCTTTTCTTTTTCATTTGTTGTGCGGCTCCTCTTCCAGACCCGAACCCTGAACCATGCAGGACGTGGAGGGTAACACTTACGATAGTTTGGGGTACATATTTTCTTTGGTTCTGTTATATTTTGAGATATTTCCAACATATTATACCATTACTTTAAGCTACGTTCTTTTGGATTTATTAAGAATCACTTTTCCCTGGGACAAGGTAACATATGCAGATTTCTATGTCAATAACCAAGTTTGTGCTTTGGCTACACTTTTGATCTTATATTTAAGTTAATTTGTGTATACTCGTTATACCATATATTAAGTTGTTGATCTTCAATGACTTTTAGTACATAACTCACTTATGTCCCTGTCCTTTATTTGGAGAGCTTGTTTTATGATACATTGAAGGGGGTCGGTACATATTGACCCTTTTACTTTACCTTTATCTTTTAGGGTTTGTCAACAGCCAAGAGTGGGATTTGCCTCATGATTTGTCTTGAGTTCAGAAGTCCATTTATTTGATTTATGAACAATGGTTGATGTTGTTTCCCTAGTTTCTAAGCAGAAGAAATGTAGTTTGTGTAGATATTATTTCTAAGTGTCTTCTTTCAAGTGATGTTTTGTAGCCTACACAATGATTCTGAATAAGACAAAATCCCTACTTATTGGACACTCATTTTCTATGGTAAAAATAACAAACATGCAAGGAAATGTAAATAAGTACAATCATGCACAAAAAAGATAAGAGGAAAAATATAGGGGGTAATTATTTTTAGAAGTGGTATTGGTAGGAGATAGTGTTTCTATTCATAAAATTAAGGGGATCAAGGGATGTTTGTTGAATCTCAAATGTCAGGAAGTAGGCCATGGTGTATAAATATGTGGAAAACTTTTTGGAACCAGAAAACTCAAGTGATTCCTTAAGGTGGGAACTGTGTCCAGTGGCTGTTTAGTTTGTGTCGCTGCCCATCAGTGCCAGGCATCTTGGTGGAATATGTGACTTCAGATTTGTTTCCAAAAAATAGGTCCAGACATCCAAACAGTTTATGTGGAGCAATTACAATGACCTGAGCTATGTTTACTCAAGTTACATTGATTTGGCTAAAAGATCAACCATCATGAAGTTATTGGGAGATTGAGGAATTTTAGTATGTTAGCCAAGTACTATAGTTAAAGGTATATTTCTAGGAACTCATCTTTTTATATTCTTTATTGTTTCAAGTATTACATATAGCATTATATATGTCTCCTTCTCCCCACATTGTGCTCTCCCTGGCCACTCCCACCCTCATCACATGCCCTCGCCTCCCTAGTGTCTGTGTCCCTTGGTTATGGTTATTTGCCTGCATACAAGTCCTTTGGTTGATTTCTTACCTCCCCTAGCCTCCTGCCTTCCCTCTGAATTTTGACAGTCAGTCCCATACTTCTGTGTCTCTGGATCTATTTCTGTTGATCAGTTTCTGTTGTTCATTATATTCCACAAATGAGTGAGGTAATGCAATATTTTTTCTTTCTCTGCCTAGATTATTCCACTTACCATAATGCTGTCCATGTCCTTCCATGCTTTTTGGAAAGGGAAGAGTTCTTTCCTTTTTACAGCAGTGTAGTATTCTGTTGTGTAGATGTACCCCACCATTTTTAATCCATTTATCAGCTGATGGGCACATAGTCTGTTTCCGAATCTTAGCTATTCTAAATTGTGCTGCTATGAACATATGGGTGCATATATGCTTTCTGATTGGTGTTTCTAATTTCTTGGGAAAGACTCCTAGTAGTGGGAGTACTGGATCAAATGGCAGTCGCTTTTTAATTTTTTGAGGAAACTCCGTACTGTTCTCCACAGTGGCTTTGCCAGACTGCATTCCCACGAGCAGTGCACATGGGTTCCTTTTACTCCACATCTTCCTCAGCCCTTGTCGTTTGTTGATTTGTTGATGATAGCCATTCTTACCAGTGTGAGATGGTATCTCATTGTTATTTTGATTTGCATCTCTAGGAAGAATAAGGATTTTTAGCATGTTTTCTTATGTCTCTTGGCCTTCTGTATGTGCACTTTTCAAAAGTATCTATTTAAGTCCATTTTTTGATTGCATTGTTTATCTTGCTTTTTTTTTTTAGATGGCTGAGTTCCCTATAAATTTTGGAGATTAGGCCCTTATTGGATATAACATAGGAAAATATGTTCTCCCAAGCCATGGGCTTTCTTGTTTTGGTTTGTTTGGGTTTTTTATTTTTGGTTTTTGTGTGTGTGTGTTTTTTGTGTTTGTGTGTTGCTGATGGTTTCTTTTTCTCTGCAGAAGATTTTTATTTTGATGTCGTCCCATTTGTTTCTTTTCTCCATATTTTCTATTACCCTAGGAGTTATATTGGTAAAGAGCTTCTTGAAATATGTCTCATATTTTTCTGCCTATGGATTCTTCCAAGATTTTTATGTTTTCCCTCTTACAATTAAGTCCTTTGTCCATTTTGTGTTTATTTTCCTCTATGGTGTGAGGCGGTGGTCTCGTTTCATTATTTTGCATGTATCTATCCAATTTCTCCAACCTCCTGTATTGAAAAGACAGTCTTGACTCCATTGTATGCTCTTGCCTCCTTTGTCAAATATTAATTGGGCATAAAGGCTCAGGTCTATTTCTATGATCTCAGGTGTGTTCCATTGGTCTACTAGTACACGTCTATTCTTGTGCCAGTTCCAGCGAGCTTGAGAACAGTGGCTTTGAAATATAACTTGACATCGCAATTGTGAACGGCCAACATTGTTCTTCTTTCTTAAGATTACTGGGACTATTGCGGGTCTTTTTATTTTTTATTGAATACGAATTTCTGGAGACTTTCTTCTAGGTCTGAGAAATATGTCATTGGTATTTTAATTGGGATTACAGTAAATCTGTAGAATGCTTTGGGTAGCGTGGCCATTTTAATGAGATTTAATCTACTATTACATGAACTTGGTATATTCTTCATTTGTTTATGTCTTCCTCTACCTCTTTTTTCAATGTCCTATAGTTTTCAGTGTACAGATCTTTTACTTATTTAGTTAAGTTTATTCCTAGGTATCTTCATTTTTTTGTTGCAATTGTAAATGGGATTGTTGTTTTTGTTTGTTTGTTTCTTTTTCTGTGAATTCTTTATTGGTGTATCAAAAAGCCATAGATTTCTGGGTGTTAATTTTGTATTCTGCTACATTACCTAATTCATTTATTAAATGAAGAAATTGTTTTATGGAACACTGAAGGAGTTCAATACATATTGATCCTTTTACTTTGCATTTATCTTTTAGGATTTGTCGACAGCCAAGATTTGGATTTGTATCATGATTTTTCTGTCTTTTTTTTTGATAGAGCAAATTACTTGATCTTTCTTTCTTTTTCCCAATGATTCTTTTTTTTTAATTTTTTTATTGCTTAAAGTATTACAAAGAGTATTACATATGTGTCCTTGCCCCCCGCACCGACCTGCCTTTGACAATCCCCTGACCTCCCCTAATCTCCAGTGTCTTATGTCTATTCGTTATGCTTATATGCATGCATACAAGTCCTTCGGTTGATCTCTTACCTTTCTCCCTCCTGCCCCCAACCCTCCCCGGCTTTCAAGCTGCAGTTTGACAATCTGTTTGAGGCAGCTCTGCCTCTGTCTCTATTATTGTTCAAAAGTTTATAATGGTCTCTATTATCCATGAATGAGTGAGATCATGTGGTATTTTTCCTTCATTGAGGGGCTTAATTCACTTAGCATAATGCTCTCCAGTTCCATCTCATGATTTTTCTTGAGTTCAGAAGTCCATTTATTTGATTTATGAAGAATGGTTGATGTTGTTTCTCAAGTGCTAAGCAGTAGAAATTGTAGTTTGTGTACACAATATTCCTAAGTGTCTTCTTTCAAGTGATATTTAGTAGCCTACACACTATGCTGCATAATGACTATGAATAAGACAAAATCCCCATTTATTGGGCAGTTATCCTCTACCAGAGGCCTAGTGCTCAAATTTGTGCATGGGTGCAGTCTGGCCGGCCCGTCCCCGAACCAGTCCTTTGGTCATCCCTCAATTTGGTCATGCCACAAGCAGCCTGATTGATATGGTAGCACTTCCAGTACTCACTCAAACAGGAGTGGTGACAGTGGGTATCCCTGTCTTGTTCCTGTTCTTGGGTGACTTGGTTTTTTTTTGGCCTGTTGAGTATGGTGTTGGCTGTATGTTTGTCATATAAGGCTTGTATTATGTTGAGATATGATCCCTCCAGTCCCAGTTTGCTGAGACTTTTTACCAAAAAGTGTGTTGGGTTTTGTCAAATTCTTTTTCTTCTTCAATTTATATGATTATCTTATTTTTATCTCTCAATTATTTTTAATTTTTCTCTCTCAATTTGATGTATAATGTGTATTGATTTGAGGATGTTGCACCATCATTTCATGCCCAGAATAAATCCATGTGCTCATGGTGTATGATCTTTCTGATGTAATGCTGGTTCTGATTTGCTAGGATTTTGTTGAGGATTTTAGAATCTATGTTCATCAGAGATACATTGGCTTGTAATTCTCTTTCTTTGCAGTATCTACATGTGCTTTGGGATTAGGGTAATGCTGGCTTCTAGAAATTGCTTGGAATTGTTCCTTCCTCTTGAAGTTTTTTGAAAAGTGTGAGGAGGATATGTTTTAGTTTGAATGCTTTGTAAAACCTCCTGTGAAGCTGTCTGGCCCAAGGCTTTGGTTGCTGGAAGTTTTTCAATGACTGCTTCAATTACCTTCTGTTTATCCATCTATTCAGACTTTTTTTATTCTTCTTGATTGAGTTTCAGAAGGTTGTACTTTTCTAGGAATACATCCACTTGTTCTAGGTGACCAGTTTGTTGGAATAGTATTTTTACAACCCTTTTTATTTCTTTGGGGTCAGTTGTTATTTTGCCTCTTTCATTTCTGATTGTTGATTTGGGTCCTCTGTGCTTCCTGGTAAGCCTGGAAGAAGTTCATCAATCTTATTTATCCTTTCAAAGAACCAGCTGTTGATTTTATTGATATTTTGTAGTGATTTTTTTGTTTGTTTGTTTGTTTTGTTTTTGGTTTCTATGTTATTTAATTCTGCTGTGATTTTTACCATTTCCTTCCTTCTGCTCAGTCTGGGCTTTTCTTGTTGCTCTCTTTCTAATTCTTTAAGTTGTAGAGTTAGATAATTTATTACCAGTTATTTTTTGTATTTGTTTTTTTGTGTCTGTAATGCTATGAACTTCTCTCTCAGAACTGCTTTCAGTATATACCATTGAATTTGAATTGTTGTGTTTTCATTGTCATTTCTTTCCAGGATGTTTTTCATTTCTTTTTTGATGTTTTTGATAACACAAACATTGTTTAATAACGTATTATTTAGCCTGCAAGTATTTGAATTTTTGTTAATTTTTATTGTAGGTTATATCTAATATTAGAATCCCGGTGCACAAAATTCTTCCATGAGGGGTGGTGGTGTTCCTTCAGACCAGCTTATACCCTCTACAATCCGGGACTGCTGGCTCCTAACTGCTGAAGTGCCTGTCTGCCTGCCTGGTCACCTCTAACTGCCCCCCCACCCCCGCCCCTACAGCCTGATTGACCCTCACTGCCTCTACTTGCTATTCTAATCACCCCTAACTGCCCTACCAGCTGGCCTGGTCTCCCCTAACTGCCCTGTGGTCGACCAGGTCACCTCCAACTGCCCCCTACCTACTAGCCTGGTCGCTGACAACTGTCCCTTAACCAGCCTAGTCACCTTTCACTGCCCCCCCCCACACACACACACTACTGGCATAATCGCCCCCAACTAAGTGCCTGCCAGACTGGACACCCCTAACTAAGCCCCTGCCAGTATGGTCAACCCTAACTCTCTCCCTGCCAGTTTGGTCACCTTTTACTGCCCCATCACCCGCTGGCCTTGGCACATTCAACTGCTCCCCTACTGGGCTGGTTTCATTCTACCGTCCCACTTGTCTGCCTGGTTGCCCCTCATATACCCGCAGGCCTGGTTGCCCGACACAACTTGCTGTTCAGTTGTTTGGTTTTCCCTCACCAAGACGCAACTGGCCTGGTCGCCCCATGTAGCCTCCTGTCCAGTCGTTTGGTAATGGCTCATTAACCCCCCCCACCAGTCTGGTCTCCCCATGTAGCCTGCTTGTTCAGTCATTTGGTTGTCCCTCACTAAACCCCCTGACAGCCAGGTCATAGGCAGCCATCTTGTCAGGGCGTGAGGAATAATTTGCATATTACCTCTTTATTATATAGTAGTATGCCTTTGTAATCAGAGAAGATGCTTGATATGACTTCCATCTTGTTTAATTTGAAGAGACTTTGCTTGTGTCTCAAGTGGTCTATCTTTGAAAATCTCCCATGAACATTTAAGTAGAATGTATATTCTGTATCTTTGGGGTGAACTGTTCTGAAGATGTCGATTAAGTCTGTCTGATCTAGTGAGTTGTTTAGGATTGTTGTCCCCTGTGATGGCCTTCATGTTAAAGTCTGTTTTGTCAATATGTTTATTTCTAGTCTATCTTTTCTTTTCTTTTCCATTTGCATGCAAAATTCACTCTCATTCTGTGTGAGTCTTTTGTTTTGAGGTGGGTCTCTTGATGACAACATATCGTTCAGTCATATTTTTGAATCCATTCTGCAACCCAACGCCTTTTGTTTGGAGCATTTAGTCCATTTACTTTAAGGGTTATTATTGATAGATACTGATTTATTGCCATTTTAATTCTGTATGCCTAGGTTTCCCTCTCATTTCTTCTTCTCATTACAGCAGTCCCTTTAGGATTTCTTGTAATTCTGGCTTTGTGGTGTTGTATTCTTGAGCCATTCTTTGTCTGGGAAGCTCTTTATTTAAACATCTATTTTGAATGACGGCCTTATTGGATATAGTAATCTTGGTCTCAGATCCTTGATTCCATTACCTTAAGTACTTCATGTCATTCCCTTCTGGCCTGTAGAGTTTCTGATGAGAAACCAGGTGTCAGCCCTCATTGGAACTTTATTGTAGGAAACACATTTCTTTTCTCTTGCTGCCTTGACAATTATCTCTTTTTCTTTAATTTTTGGCACTTTAATTATTATGCATCTGGAATGGGCCTGTTTGAGTTCTTCTTGTTTGTGGTTCTCTGTGGTTCCTGCACTTTGTGTGACATTTTCCTTTAAGAAGTTAGGGAAGTGTTCTGCCATTGTTTCTTCAAACACCTTCTCTATGCCTTTCTCCCTTTCTGCCTCTTTGGACACACCCACTACTCTAATATTGTTACATTTCCGGTAGTCTCACGGTTCCTTTAACCTGTCCTCTTGTTTATTAATTGTTTTTTTTTCTGGTTTTCCTAATTGAGTGATATTTTCTCTCTGACTAACAATTCACTGATTTGATCCTCAGCTTCCCAAATATGATGTGTATTTCTTCCAGTGTGTTCTTTACTAGTGTTATGTCATATTTTTTATCTAGAACTTTTCTTTTTTCATAGCTACTATATTTTTTTTCATGCTATTGAGCATTTTTACCATGATTGCTCTGAACTCTGATTCAGATAAATTTCTTATCTCTACTTCATTTTTCTCTTCTGAGAATTCTCTAGTTCTTTCATTTTGGTGTTTTTTGTTTGTTTGCTACTTTTGGCTTTCTGTTTGAGTTTGTGATGATGAGTTATGTAGATCCTCTATCAGTGGTTCTTAATCTTCTGGCCCTTTAAATACCCTTCCTCATGTTGTGACCCAATCATTAAATTATTTTCGTTGCTACTTCATAACTGTAATGTTGCTACTGGTATGAATCGTAATGTAAATATCTGATATGCAGATTGGTCTTAGGCAACCCCTGTGAAAGTGTCGTCCGACCGCCAAAGGGGTCTCGACCCACAGGTTGAGAACCGCTGCTCTACACCTCTCAGCCTGTCATGCAGGACAGTGTTACAGGCTGTTTCTGACTAATTAGGTCAGGCAAAGACTCAAAGCCTCAGGAGACCACCTCTGGCTACACACTTACAGGCTTCTGACTTGAATTGCCCCTGTAGGCAGTCATCCTCAGGCAACAGATTTTTTTCAACATGGTGGGGCAGTGGCTTCTACTGGAGACCAATTGTCATTCTTAATCTCTTAAGTTGCCTCAGAGCAAAGTTTTTTACAATCGGGTGTGTCAACTGTCCTATTCCGAGACAGGCAAATGTCTGTGTGGGAAAGATGTCCTCCTCTGCATGAGGGAATGACTCCTCCCAGGAGTCATGGGTGTCTATCTTCTGAGCTGTATCCGCTGAGTCCCTAGTCCTGGCTTCTTCCCTCACAGCTCCAGTGCACTTCAACCTCCCTTTGCCAGAGCACAGGGAAATTTGTGTGTTGGCCCTTTAGGAGGATGCCTTGGTATCCATCAGTCTCTCCATGTTTGATAGCTGGGGGCAAGAAGGGCAGCATGGTTGGGAGGTGGGAGGACAGTTGAGGGTGAGCAGGCCAGTAGGCAGAGTGGTTAGTGGAGATCAGGCAGGCAGGCAGGCAGGCAGGCAGGCGAGCTGTTAGGAGGCAGTGGTGCTGGATTTCAAGAGGGATATGTGACTTCTGGATTGGCTCAATTCATAAACTGGCAGTCAGACATCCCCCAAGGGGTCCCAGATTAGAGACAGTGCAGGCCAGGTTGAGGGACACACCCTCCTGTGAACGAATTTCATGCACCGGGCCACTGGTATATCCATAAAAATATATTTTGTGATTCCAAGAATCATATGCTTGTTGAGGAAATATGACAACCAAATTAACGCATCTTAATAAATACAATATAAGTATTTTGTCAACAGGCTGAAAAGTGATATGTGTGGGTTCATAAGGTCTGTTTTTAATAAAAAATGAGGGTGGAAAGGCACACTTGAAAGAGTCAGGCATTGCCAGTTGCTAAATCACAGAGTGCACATAGTTGTGAAAAAATAAGGCAAACGTGACTCATTCATATCAGTACAAAGATGTCTTAAAGTGTAACATAGAGTCTCTCACTATTAATTATGTTGGAAAGTTGAAACCATTGAGGGAATCAGTGTAGTTAAGAACAATATGCCTCTGCAGTTGAATATACACAAACAGCCTATCCATTTAAATTGTGGATGTGCTAGTGAGCGCATAAATTAAAGGGTCATTTGTGGACATTTTGGATAAGAATTAGTACTGAAACATGGTAATATTTATGGGAAATGTAATATTTCTCATATTTTGAAGGAGATCTGGGGCTCTTCACATGAGCTGTTAAATGCTCGTAGTACAGCTAAAGGCAGTAAAATTTATATTGCCATCATTACCAAAACTAAGTTTATACATTTAAAGTAGTCAGCAGTAGGAGAGAGCCATGCTAAATTGGTGATAAATTAGAAAATTGTATGTGTAATGAATTTGGCATGTACTGGCCCAATAAAATATTACTATGCACAGGTGATATCTTGCCAGTATTAGAATAGATGCAAGTGCACAACTAGCACATGTGGCTTTTCCTGAGTCCAAAATGTAGTTGAAAGCGTAGCATAAAAGTTCTAAGGTAAGTGAGACAGTCAATTTTGAAAGTAAATGGACATAACTTGCCTCTATATTGTGGGCATCCAGGAGCAATGAAAGTGTTTTAACCTAAATGCTAATAATTCAATACTTGCATACCGAAATAACTATTAGTTCTTAGGGGAACGTGCATGAAGAAGTGAGTGTAACGGGAAAATTAGGAAGTTTTTAGTAATGTCGAAAAGAGATTGTGAGCAACAGAGCAAAGTAGAGAAGGAGAAAAGTCGATAGAGGCTTGTCAAGCTATAGGTAGGCACTGATAAATATGTATGTGGACATCATGGAATTCCTTGCACTTTGTTCAGAATTGGAAAGGTTTTTCCCACCAATGGTCATTTAAGAAATTAAGGAAGATGTACAGGGAGGACAAGATGTCAGAAGATAATACATTCCAGAGTAACATATCACAGCACATACAAGCATGAGCCTAAATAGAGTCTAAGAGTAAATTTAAACATTGTTGTGGAAAGAGGAAATAAAGTGTTGTTTTGAATTATTGTTTTCCCATAAAACATTGCTCTCCAATGTGATATCCTCACATAAGTATTTGTCATTTACAGGAACGCTGTCACGTGGGAGAGGAAGTTATGCAGGCGTTCCTTGCAAAGAGACAATCCCTTCCAGGAGAAATTACCATATATCTCCAAGAGATGATGATTGCACTACTAGTTATAGGTAATGGGCAATAAAGCGTAAGACACCTAAACTATACTATACACTGTCTGTTGTTGAGGTGAATTTCATCTATCATAACACTAAATATTTACCATTGACCAACTAAGTAGCATGTAGTATATTCAGAGTCTTATGTCACAACTGTATCTGAGTATGTCCAAAACATCTTTATCACTCATACATAAAAGCTCTCCAGGTAAAGCAGTCGCTACCATTCTCTTCCTCAGTCCAGCTTCTATGAAAAACCAACCAGGGTTCTGTCTGTATTGATTCACCTGTTTTCCACAGATCATAGTATCAGAATGATACAGGATAGGACATTTTGTGCCTGGCTTGTGTCCATTACCATAAATGTGTCCAAGGGTCATCCATATGGCAGTAATCAGTTCAACGCCACTTTTATGGCTGGTTAAATATTCCCTTGCAGCTCTAGTGAGTGCACACAGCTCGTTTACCACTTCAACCGTTGGGGTCCTTTCCACCAGAGGACTGATGTGAGCATTTTGGACTAGTATTTCATAGAAGTCTCCAGTTATTGTGGGTGCAAAATTTAGAGTGGAATTTCGGAGTCATATTGCAATTCAGTGTTAAATGTTTGTTGTAGGAGTTTCCATTATTTTCCACAGCAGCCACGCCTTGTCCCCTTTCTGTTCCTTGTGTACAGGATTCCAGTGGCTCTAAATTCCCAACAAGCCCTGGTATTTTCCTCTTCAAACATTGGGACCTACTTAGGAATAAAGTGGTATCTCACGTAGGTTTTGGTTGGCATTTCCCTAACTATCCATTATTTTGATGCTCTTTCCATGAGCTTGTTAGCTGTTTGTGTATCGTGTTTGGAGAAATGACTCTTGAAGCCTTCTGTCCATTTGCCTTTTCTTATTTTTACAGAGGTTCATATGACAGCTGTGGTATGTGTCCAGATATACTGCGTGTAAGTGACAGGATTGGAATTAACAGGCCATCTTGTGTTTAACTGGAATTTTACTTTTATTTGCCCCAGGGAGTACTATATGCAGTATGTGTTTTGTATTATCTTGGAAGTCTTGTATTCTTTTCTTAGTAGCTCATTTGGAACAGTCCAAATCTTTCAGGAGTGAAGGATCATACTCATTTATTTTCCTTATTAAAGAAATGAAGTGCAACATTTTCTTTTTTGTTGTTTCTCACCTGAGGATATATCTCTGCTGATCTTGGGAGAGTGGACGGAGGGAGTGGGGCTGAGAGAGAGCTACATCAATGTGAGAGAGATACTTTGATTGGTTTCCCCATGCATAATCCCCAACCAGGGCCAGGGATGGACCCTGCAAACCAGGCTCATGCCCTTAACCTGGAATCAAACCAGGGATCCTGCAATGCCAAGACCGGTGCGCGACCCACTTAGGCACACCAGCCAGGGGTGTATTGTATAATTTTTTAATCAGAAAGAGCTTTTGACAGCATGAAGCATAATAGGAAGGTCAGAATTCCAGCCCGTTTTCAGAAAATGTGCCTTCATATATATTCATAGTCAATTATTTCAGTCAAAACATTATTCTTCAGCTGTATTTTAAATAATTGTAAGCTCCCTTGTCTACCTCAGCTCTACTGACATATTTTTAGCGCAGATGTATAAAAGCATAGGTTTGCCAACTATTTAAGACTTTACTAGGTTCATGTCATACTGACATAAAATTATTCGTTAAGATGTTTAAGTATTGTTATTTGGTCACTGACATTACAGGATGCACAGGTGGTGCACCACCAACCCAAGGGCCTCCTCTGACTTATGGTGGAAGAAGTCACTGGGATGATTATTACAGCCTCACAGGAGATGGGTATGATGGGGGGGGGGTGTGCATAACAATTACTGCAACAGCCGATGGGACACCTCTTTAAGAGGCCGTGAGTGTGATGCTGGTGGGGATCATAGGATTCACCATCTATGCAAGAGAGTGTGAATCATGCAGTGCAGTAGCTCAGCTTATTGAGATTCTCAAGGGCTGCCAAGAGGGAAGTCCCTGTGACAGATGAAATAGAAATTGAACTTAAAAATAATGCTATGTTATGGAAGGCATTTATTTGAAAAGAAATTGCCTTCTGTTATTTAAGAATGAATAGAAGCAAATGGTGGGTTTGGGGAAGAAACAAGAATTTTAGATCCCTTTGTGAAACTTCTGCATAGAATGCAAAGTTTGAATTCTTCAAGGTTGTTTTATAAGTGTTGATTTTAATAACTATATACTTTAATGTTTAAATTGAATATCTGTATTGTTAAAATATTCAGAATAAAGTTTTCCACTAAATGGGATTTCTTGTCTCATTTTACTACAAACACATAAAAGCAATGTGTTTGGATGGTGAGGTGAATTCTAGGCCCTAAATTTCCCAAGGTGTCTTTGGCCACAAGTGCATGAAGTCTTTGAAGTGAACTGCATACAAAATGAAGCGTTGTGTTACTTCTTCATGGCATGCTGCCCTGTTTCCAGTTGTCCGGGGGAGGTAATCAAATGACGTATTCTTGGAAAACCTAACTGGAAAAAAGAATTGAGGCACCTCCAACAAGGCTGTAAAGCAATTGTTCACCTCCTTCCTGTGGCATTTTGTATGTCCTCAATCTTTAAAGGAATAGTATATGTAGGAAGAAAAATTACATATGGAATAATATAAATGTTTGAACAAATCTAAATGTAAGCATCCTTTGGCTTATTGAAATGCCATCAGCACCTTTCTGAAGTGGGAATAACAAGACTGAAACAGAATTTGCCACTTAACAAGCTTTCCTGAATATACCTCTGAATTAAATAAACAAAAGTGCCCGTCGATTGAGATATGTATTTTTCTATAGAACTGCTCATGCACTTCCTCTTCAACTTTTTGACATTTAATATATGCTCTCCACACATCGAGTTATCTTGAAGCCTCAGTATTTTTATGAGTGAATGTCAACAAATGTCCCAACTGGGAAAATTTTTAAAAACTCACCTGTTGGACTGTTGAGTGTATAGTTATCAACAAGCTTTCCAACTTCAATTTTAAAAATCTCCCCCAAAATGTTTTGTTTCTTAGTTATTTTTACTGGAATACTGAATGGGAAATTAATTTTGGAAGCTGGAACCTCAACTGTTGAAGGACTTTAATGTCTATCCTGTTAGACTTGGGGATGGTAGTGGGACAAACCCTGGTCGGTATGGCTCAGTGAGCCCCTTTTTCATTGCCAGCTGGAATGCTGCTGGATTGGTGAAATACCTAATAAAGCCATTTGGATGCCAAATGTACTCAGCTTAATTTTACCACTGTAGGTTTGTACTGATAACGTACTATGGTGTAGAGAAATACTAGACAAACAATACAAAACTTCACATCATGAAATAGATCACTTTATATACAATACCATGGGGAAGTGGACTAGAAAGGAAGATTAAAGGGGAAGAAGGAACAGCATAAAAATCCTGACCATGACAAAAGGCTACTTCTTGTATTTCTAAACAGATATTCTGGGTATCAAAACCTTAAGCTATGTACATACTTTTAGACATATTTATTGTCATTGATTTCACAGAGGAAGGGAAAGGGAGAAAGAGTTAGAACCATCAATGGTGAGAGAGAATCCTTGATTGGCTGCTTCCTATAAGACACCTACTGGGCTAAGAGCCCAAAACGGGGACATGTCCCAGTCTGGGAATTGAATACTGACCTCCTGGTTCACGTGTCAAAACTCATCCACTGAGCCAAGCAGGCCAGGTTTTGGCTCTTCTTTATTCAGAGTCTTCCCTTTGACATTCGTGTGCTCAAGCTGCCCTGTATCCAGCCTACCTGACTGCTGTGCAGATTGGTGGACTCTGGGGTACATTCTAGTAGTAAGGAACCTACTATGTGTGCCTTACTCTCCGTGCTTGTTTTCTAATGCCCTAGAGACTCTGCCCATAGGGCCATCATGTACATGATCTCTGTGCACCAGCAGTCACCTCCTATCCAGGTCTCTTCTCTGCCCATCTTCATAGATGCAGTCTTTATCTAAGGTTTCTAAGCATCATTGCGTTGATACTATGCTTTTCTGAATATTTTGATGGAAAAGTCCAGATTCCAATATAGAATTTTTCTGGATTTCTCAGTTGTGGTCTCGAGAACAAATAAAGCGTCAAGTGCAGGACACTTGGTTTTAGAGGCAACATGCAGCAATGAGTTTTCTTTTGTTGTGTCTTAATATGGTGGGTTTTTAAAATTGATTCTTTAGAGAGAGGTGAATGGAGAGAGACAGGCACAGAAGCATGCATTCATGTGAGAGGGAAACAATGTTGGATGCCTGGGGACTTAACCTGCAACCTGGACATGTGCCCTGGCCAGAAATCAAATGGCTAAACTTTCTGGTGCACAGGACAATGCCCAGACACACTGGCCAGGGTGCACTGACTTTTATTTTCTTCCTTATCTTGCATCTGGTGGTTAATAAATACCATCAATGCTAATAACAGTGGGCAATTCCAGAGGAGGACATGCTGACAAGAGCTTTACATAAGTTGGCCCCACAGGTGAATCTCCCCACAAGGCAATGGGCATGATCTGTATGTGTGGAGGAATTAACACCCTGACCACAGGATGTTTTGCCTTTGCCCTTCCTCCCTCAGAACCTGCCAATTTTTATGATTTTCCTCAAATGCCAGAGGTTCTGATTCCCATCATGGACACTACTCCCTGTCAAGGTGGGGATGGGAAGAAAAGATGCATGTCAGACAGAGGGACAGGGAGAGGGAGAGGGAGAGAGAATAATAGAGAGGAAGAGAAAGAGAGCGTTTGCTGTAAGAGATATACATTTTCTGACCCATGTTCTCTTATCCCCTTTTATGGGGGGTGGGGAGCTCACCGACGGTTACAGAGACTTTGGCATTTTCTCTTCCTACTAAAAGAAGCAGATTGTGCCTGGCCAGTGTGGCTCAGTAGGCCTATGAACCAAGAGGACTTAGTTCAATTCTCAGTTGGAGCAGGGGCTGGAGTTTACGCCTGGATCTCCAGGTGGATGTGCAGGAGAAAGCCAGCCAATGATTTTGTCTCATTATTGATGTTTTATCCATCTCTCCCTCTCCCTTCCTCTCTGAAAACAATAAGAATTGTACTAACAAACAGAAAAATGTGCTTATATGCTGATGGGCCCAAGCTAGAAGAGTGGAAGGTAGAAGAAAAAGAAAGGAATGGCAATAAAAAGAGAACGAAGGGCCAGGTGCTGTATGTGACAAGCTAGGAAGCTGCTGACACCCAGCAGAGAGCAGCAAGCACATGAGTGGCTGGCACTGAATGAGAGGCAGTAGAAGGAGAAAAACCAGGACTGACTTCCTCACATTTAGGGAGACATACAGGCAAATGGAGCCGTGCCCCGGGCCTGGATGTGTGGCCTTCTCCCTAGGTGGTCCTCTGGCAGGCGACTCAGTGAGCAAACTGAGACAGCCTAGGGCCAGAATGAGGTGGCAGGTGGGCAGGGAGCCTGTTCCATGCTGAGCAGCTAACTGTCCATTGACTGTGGGATCCAACAGCACACTAGGACATCTCCCTTTCACTTGGTTGTATTGCCCCTCAGGGTGGCCCTCCATACCCCTATCTCCCCGGTGTGACCTTCAGCTGTGTCCACTTAAGTGCTCTCCGGGAACTGGCTTGAGGTTGTCCACTCTTTAGAACCGGGGTCTGTCACTGGCTCAGAGATGCTTTACCACCTCCTTGATTGATGGGAAGGAGGATCATGAGGGGAAAGTCTTCGAACATTAGACCATCCTCTACAAAAGGATGTCGTATTCTTAGGACAGGACACAGAACAAAGCAGGGGTTTATGCCAGCTTAGTATTTTGCTGAAAAGAATGTAAATGTGTTTATAGGCCACAGGAACTTGAATTCAAGAAGGGGATGTATCCAGGGGAATGACAGGCCTGGACTTGTGAGGCCAGTGGTCTGGGTCCCTGGCAGGCTGATATCCCTTTCAGTACTAGGGGCCTGACTGGTGCACAGGGAAGCCCTACCATGGAGCGGCCACAGGCCAGCGATGGAGGCTCCCAGTGGGGAGGAGTTTTAGTCCAGGGACTGGACTAGTTACCTGTGATGGCCCCAGAGTAGTTGTACCACAGTGGTGCTCACTGGAAGCCACTTTTTCCAATCCCTGTGGACGCACCTTGTGTGCGCTGACCCACTGGACAGTCACAGAGGTGAGTGAGTAGGTACCGGTGCACCAGAAAGAACCACCAAACCAGAAAGTATAAATGGTGATGTGATCTCCTGGGACCAACCTCAACCAGCCTAGTGTCTGCGCATCACGATGCTCATGCCTTCTTACTTGGCCAGTAACTGCAGGTGGGAGAGTTGGGTTAACATGTCATGGAGGACACCAGATGGTTAACATCCAGTTCTCTTTATTACTGACATTTATTCACAACCATTCAAGCAAAGGTAATCCCCGCATCTACCACCCAAACCTCAGTCTCTCCCCCTGAGAGATTCAGGTGGATATTTCTAACTCCTTAGGACAAATCTCCCCAAAGAAACCATTGAGTCCCCTGTCAGCATTTCCCCCCACCCTGAGTATTTGTCTGAAACTGGCTGCTGTGTTCCTGTACGGTATACTTATGTCCGGGTTTCAGTGCCCAAGGGCCCAGAGTAAAGCCTATGAGATGTACACCCAGCTGGACACTCAAGCAACAGGATCACAGAATGGGAGTTGGGTCAAGGAAAGTACTACAGCCACAGTGAGGACAGGGGTAAGCGCAGAGCCAGACCATGCTGGGCCGCCCCAACTCCTGCAGCATATGCTTCAGCACAGCATGCATCTGGGCAAGTCGGCCCAGGTTGATGGTGCCGCTCCTTTCCTCGTAACTCTCCAGGGGGGCCGCATAAATCACGCAATTCAGCTTGCTCAGCCCAACAATGTGGCGAAGCAGGTCCTCCAGGACGATCATGGAGATGGGGTTTTCACAGAAACTTAGGGTTGTGAGCTGGGAACAGTGGCTCAGGGCTGGCAGGATGTCCAGGAACTGGGCATCCATGATCCCACACTTATCCAAGTCCAGGTCCTGGAGAGTGGGGGAGGCTCTCTCTAAAAGAAATCGGAGTGACCCAGAACTGATATTGGTCAGGTTGAGCCCACTGAAACTCAGGCCTTTCAGCTGGCTGACATTCAGTTGCTGGGATAGATGTCTCAAGTCTCTTTCGAAAAGCAGGCAGTTAGTGATGGACAGGGTCGCCAAGGGGGTCCTCAGGCACCTGGGGAGACATAGAACAGTTACATGTGGGGGATGGACCTGGTGGGCAGAGGCAGGTGAGGATGATGCAGGCCTTCAGGGTAAAGAGGCCCATGTCACCAAAGCCTAGAGTGTTCCGGATGATGATCAAACCCAGGATGTTGCACAGTGAAAAGTGACATTCAAGTCAGAGCAAATTTGAGTGGAATCTTTCCCCATCTGTTATCTGCTCCGTGATGGATTCAACTGGATGAAACCTCACACACTCCATTTACTCATCCGTCAAGTGGAGCACATCATACAGCCCAGCCCAAACACACAGGTGTTCTGAACATAAAGGTGGGAGGTAAAGATGGGAGGAGCTCAGAAAGGAGCCTGACCCAGGGTCTGAAGCAGGAGGCAACCAGTGCATTTTAGTATTGGAGACATGTCCTGAAATGCCTGCAACTCGGGCTTCCTTCCAGCCACACCCTAGACCCCTGTCACCATCATCTCTTAGCCCAATGAGGCCTCTGGCAGTTGTGCAGAAAGGGCTAACCTGGGCACAGTCAGGCAACATCAAACGAGAGCTGACACCCTCCAGGAACTTAGATCACTGCACTGTTTACAAACCACCTATCCAATTTCGTAATGACTCCCTCAGGAACCCTGCATTTACCACGCATTCTGTTTGCAAGAGCCTATGGCAACCCTTGGCAGACAGATGAATGATGCAGGTTTGGAGTGAAAGGCTGCCATGGCCAAATCTCTAAGTGCGGAACTTAACCCCTGAAACCTCACCTCTGATTGGCTTTCCCCTTGTCATTGCAATCCTCACTTGGTTCTATTGCATCATCTTCCCTTCCACACCACTTACAAGGATGCCCAAAGCTACCATCCCCTGGCCTGAAGCCTCCATTACGCCAAATCCTAGCAAGGAGTCCCTTTAGTAGCCTCTGTCCTAGTGCATATGTCCTACCTTTGTCTGGGGGGTTATGTGACAACATGCAAGGTGACAGAGCGGTGAACAAGACACTGACTGTGTGGACCGTCTAGTGGCTCAGGCACTCTAGCACTGCTGAGGGACTGCACACAGGAGAGCCCATCACTGTGCACTGAAATGGAAAGGGACTCGATCTGGTCGTCAGGGAAAGCTCGCCACCCCTCACCTGAGGATCTCGTCCAGGCGGCCTCTGAGGATGGAGACATCATCCAAATTGAGCTCCTGGAGGTGGGGCAGGCTGAAGAACTGAGAGGTGACCAGGCTAACACACTGCTCCTCCTCCTCCAAGGTGGTGTGAGAAGACGTGAAGACATGGGAGAGACGGAACCGGCGCAGATTGCCCATCTGGCCCAGGTAAGGAGCGAACTTCCTCAGGGTGGACAGCTTCCAGGTACAGTTTACCTCCAAATCCTGGACAGAGTCCAGCTGCACCATATCCAGGATGTTAGTGTTTTGCTTCGACATCGCAAAAACCTTCAGCTTCTTACAGCAAAGGTGCAGCAAACCTCTCCTCTTGCTGATTTTCTTAATCAGGTAGCTGAGGGACTCATCAAGGACACCTTTCTTGAGGCAAAGGTCTACTAACAGCTCCACGGGGGCCAAGGGTGGACTTGGCCTGGCTGTTAAGCTGCGCACTTTCCTCCTCTTCCTCATGGGCTGCGGGGCCTCAGGCTCCAGCAGTGAGCACAGATGGGCTCTGGTTCCGGCCCACACAATCCAGAACTCCTGATGAACTCTCTTCTGTAAATTAAGCACCTGCAGTTTCCATCTCCTGTGGAGAAAATAGGAGTTATGCTGGGGTGCATTATGATAACAAGGAATAAGACCATGAGTCTAGGAATCTGGGCAGCTGGGCCAGACACCTGACTGGACTTTTGACTCAATGTCCCAGAATCACCTGCTCCTGGTGCTACTGGGATCCTTCATGGTCCCCATTCCTGGTACATTTAGGTGCCACCAGGAAGGAGTGGGCTCATGTCCCTTCGGTCACCCTCGGCATTTTCACCAGCCGTATATATCCGAAGCCTGTTCCCACAATGACCCCAGCAGTGGCTCCAAGGCCTGCCTCAGTTCTCCCTTTGGCCCTGCACACTCCCGGATCCCAGCTGTAACTGCTCAGATCCCCAGGGTGCTACCAGGCAACTGAATCCCCCATACCTGTGTCGAGTGTCCTGGGCAAGCAGGACATCGAGTCCCTCAAGCACAGCCTGCAAGCTATCCTGGTAAGGCTGCCGATGGTTCATCAGGGCCCCCAGAGGGAGGCAGGGGAAGGGCCAAGCCTGCACCATGGCCTTCAGGACTCTGCTGTGCTTCCCAGCGAAGGCTGCCATGAACAGAGGTGGGAAGAGCTCCATAGGAAGCCACTCCAGAGCAGCGATGGCTGAGGCTTCATCCCGCAGCAGGCTCTGACATGCCAGTTCCAGGAGTCTGCGTGGAGCTGGGAGGCTCATCCCCATGAAGCTGCTATGAAAGAGATCATGGGAGACAGTCAGGAGCAAGGCATCTTGTCAGGCTGAGCATGAGCAAACCCGGCCCTTCTCCCTTCAGAGGGACCAGCTGAGGGCCAAAGGCACTCCTCCAGCAACAACTGGAGCGCCCCCCAAATTACCCCAACCCCGTTTTCTGCTTAGAATCTCAAAGCCACTCAGCCCTGCCTCTCCTCTGCCACTGGCAGGACAAGAACCAGGCACCAAGGAGGGGTGAGATGACAACTGGACACCTCCCGCATCTACCCACTGGCTAGCTGGAATTCTGCTGTGCAGTGAGTACTGGGACACCATAGAGAGGATTCCACCCTTTCCAGAAAAAAAGTTTCTGAGGATCACTGAAGGACTGAAAACGCCTGGAGTAGGGAGCAGCCCGTGGCCCAGGACTGCCTCTTGCTAATTTCCAGGAAATAAAACAGATGTGGAAGATTAAGGAACACCCACACAATGGGTACCATTGAGGCTTTTGACGCATTTTAAATGAGGAATATAAAAGCAGCACAAACGTTTCCTGAAGCAAGGGGGAGCTGGAGGTGAGAAAAATAACGATTAATTCCAACATGTACATTTTACTGTGTGTCCCTTCTCTGAATATTAGAATGACCACTTTATCCATGACAACAGATGGCTCACATGTCACCACTAAGGCTCCTCTCAATGAGAGGCTGCAAGCCCTGGTCAGTGTTGCTCAGTGCCTTGAGCCTCCTCCCGTGCCCGCCAAAGGTCTCTTGAGGGCTCCATTCCTAACCCCCGTAGGGGGTGGGCAGGAGCCAGCTGATGGATGTTTCTCACATCAATGTTTCTCTCTCTCTCTCCGCCCACTCCCTTCCTCTCTTTCTAAACATCAATTGGCTGTTATGAAAGACATTCATTAAGACCTGTTTTCACACAGACAGCCCAGCCGCTAAAAACTACAAAAAGGATTTTGCCACTTTGGCCTACAATAGGTTCCTTAGCAATACTTGACTTTCAGACACAGCAAAAACTTACCCTATGAACCTCTATGAATGGCAAATACCAAAACAGAAATCAAAACATTTTAGAATAAGGCAAACCTGCATCCAGAGGCAAAGGCAAAGTCTGCTCATTTGTATGGAAGAAAGGACAAATCTCTGGGTTCTTGGCCTACAGGTCATTGGGGACCGCCTTAGGCTCCTGACTCACCAGAGCAGCATGGTGCAGGGAGCCCTGTGCTCAGAGCTGGACATTGACTCTCACGCTCTAGATTCTGTTTCCTCCTCTGCCTCCTCAGAAGCCATTATGCCCCGTCTGACCACACCTTCCTTCTGAGGTCCTAGCTGAAATGGCTACTTCCACCTGAGAGCAAAACCTTAGCCCTGGATCTCCAGGCATTTAATCCTGATGGGGTTTTGCACTCTCCACACCTCCAACTGAACCCTAGGTCCATTCATGAAAGGAAAAGAAAAGGAAACCAGCCTGGAAGTAGACTTGATGTGGGTGTTGGTGCCACATCAAAATTCCCTAATGTTCCCGTTAACACACCTTTAGGGAGACAGTGTATCATCTGAAGAGCGAAAGGATTTCAATGCAACTGTATTGAGTACCAAACAGCCCCTGAGACTTGATGTTACCTACAATTGCAAATCCCGTACCCATTCAAAGGGGAACAGAGGGACAGCTGGTCTTCCAGATTTTGAGGAGCAAGCCTTCCCGAGAGGAGGTCAGGCCAAAATCACATCTAGGGATTGATCAGGAGAAGGGAGGGGCTGCACGTTTGGAATGAGACAAAGGGAATTACCCAGGACAAGGTGAACATTGGGGAAACTCAAAGACACTGACTGCATCAACTTGAGAACTTAAAAGGCTAGTGGTGAAGTAGGAAACTGGGTGGATCCCTTAAACCCAAGCTGACGGGGCGTATAGGCAGGAGATTCTGTCACCCTTCCTCTGTGGAGGTAAAGGGCGTTTCCTCTCAGAAGAACCAGATCAGCTCAGCAACCTGGCTTGAGAAAATTAAATGTGAAAATGTGGGTTGTGGTGAGGCCAGAGGAGGGGTGTGGCAGCTGAACCTGGGATGTGACTTATACAATTCTGAAAGCCACTGAGGGCTGAGAGTCGTGGCTCTTTGGAATCTTGGAGGCACAGTAAAAAATAAATGTGGGGCAAAATACCTGTGTATCCTTACCAAGGAGCTACTACAAAGGGCATTCATTTTAGCTCAGGAATCCTATTCTACATCCCAACCTTTCACAGGCAACAGGTTATTCCCAGCCAAATTCCAGGGCCCGGGGCCCTAAACATGACTGCCAAAGTCTGTATAAATAACTAATGTTTTCTCAACCCCAGGGAACAATCCATGCAAATTTGGCTTCAGAAAGCTCCTTCTGGGCCCAGGCCTACAACTCTCACTCAGATTGTGAGGGAAAATGTCCTCTCTCAGGATTAAGCACAGTGCACTGATACACCTTCCCCTTCAGAAGATTTGAAGCTGTACTTGGCATGTAAGGATCTGCCATAGTTTGGGATATCCCCATGCTGTACTGAGTCACACATTGGATCTTTTGAAATCCAGGGAGACACAGACAGAGAGAGAGCCAGAGGGCGGGGGGGGGGGGGGGGCGGGGGGGAGGCAAGAGAGAGAGAGACAGAGGCAGAGAGGAGCAACTTTTCTGTAGGCTCTTCTGTACCCCCTGCATTGTGATGCCCAAACAACTTTCATATTCCAGGCAGAGGGACCACGTGACAGATTACCACAGTGGTGTTGACCTGAAAATTCCAGACTGGCTGATGAGGTTTCTGGAAGTGGTTCAAACTGTAATGAGGTCAGCAGTTGAGTCTAGACTTGGTATCATGGGCTTAAAGCCGGAGTGGTGCCACCTGGGGTGAGATTTTCTCTTTAACACAAACATTACATGCACCAGGCAGAAACTGGAAAATTGGAGGAGCCCAAGCTCAGGCAGCTTCTATGAGATTCCAGTGTCCAGGAGATACAAGGAGGCAGGAGGGACCACTTAGAATGACCTAGAAACAAAGTGTGAGCGAACATGCCTTCTTCATGAGCAAGAAATACTCCTCTATCCACCACCCCCCCCATACGGAGCCTGCTTTCCCAGGGCATGTGCTGTGGCACTGGGGGCAGGAGAACTTCATGCCCAGTATTGGACAGGCTCTGCCGACTCCCAGCACCCACACATGAATTTGGGGGATGTTTTCACCACATCCTGGTCACCTGCCACCTGCTCTCATCATGGCACTCACTTATGTACAGGACACAGTAGCCTCTGAGCCCATGAGAAGGGCCATCCTGTGCAACCGCCTTCTCCAGTCAAAAAATTGCTACTGTGATCCCAGGTCATCTGCCCTTGTGACCTCTTTTTAAGAAAGGGGGTCCTTAGAATGTGCTCCAAGTCTGGGACCCTCTTTATGCATCCCTGGAATGTCAGTCAGCCCATCAGGAACCTGATGCTGGGGACACCCACTGACAACAGAAATCAGGAGTTCTCCCCAATTCTTCTGAGCTGTTTTGGAGAACGTGACAAGCTACAGTGTACAGAAGGAAAATCAACATCCCAGCTGCCTTTCTGGATCCAAAGAGGCACCAAAGAGGCAGGACGATGCCCTTCCTGGGTTCCACAGCAAGCCCTGCCTCTGTGGGCCTTCAGAGGCCCTGGGGACCAGTCCTCATGCATGGGCCTTCCCATCGTCCAATCTCTTCACCCAGCCTTTGAGCAGATACCCTTCCAGCTGGCTTCTTTCCCTCTGCAGTCAGACCTCTTCCTACACTGACCTATTTTGTCCTCTGTGCCTTTTTCAAACTCACAAGTCTCTGCTGGCACTACCTGACCTGCCTGTGCCCAACAATACCTGGTTTCACTTCAGACCCAATGACATCTAGACCTAAACAAAGGATTGCCTCTCTTTCTTGCTCCCCAAGGAGAGCATGCCTCACATCCAGGACATGCCTGGGTCTAGCCATTGAATGCCAAGGACGCTGTAGGAGGGCTGGCAGGAGGCACTGGCACAGAGTGGACATGTTCTCAGGGATGTCCACGGGTCGGCCGATCCTCGCCCACCAAAGACAGACTCCTCTCCTCTCTCTCTTCAATACATGATTTACTCAAGAACAGTCACTGAGTGCCTAAGGTGCATTCACTGCTGTTCCGGGTGACCTGCAGGGACACTTCATGAGAATGTCACGGTCTTCCTCAGAGTATCTCTGAGGCACGAACCCTCACTTGTCTGAGTAGAGAAATGAAAAAACAAAACAACTGGGCGGGAAAATGTGTAAATCACAGGCTGGTCTTGCTTTGCCCTGTAGAGCATGCCTCACAGAATGGTACCTCCAGGTATAACCTGCCCAGCAATCCTAATAACCATAGGAAAAGTTGTCATTTTTCAATGGCCATTACAAATTTTTATCACAACATTAAAAACTCTGTTAGAAACATACCATACATGCAAATAAATAAAGTTTTAAAATCACTACTTAGCACCCTGTGATTTTAAGTATTTGAGAATTAAAAACTGACATGCGCTTTGCAAACTATTTCCTGAGTAGTTTAAACATGGCTTGCGGGTCTTCTGCTCATACAACTTTCCACACAGAGTGAGAGTCTTTTCCATGCCCTGGTCAACTGTCACATTCTTTCTAGGTTTGGATAAGCTTCCAAGGTCCCATTCCTTCCTGCTGCCTACGTGGGCACATGTCTCTGGGAGAGTTCCTTTAGTGTGAAGCTCTTTGGCCTCATGGCTTACCCTGGGACCTCTCCATCCTTTTTTTTGGTCACAACCATGTCGCTCATTTACACTTCTCTGGGAGCTGGCCGTTGTGAACCAGAAGCTGGGTTCTGAGTCACGATGATGAGTAAAAGTAATTCCTCATGTTTGGCAGAATTTAAGAAACTATGGAAGCATTTCACTTTCCAAGTCTCATTACTTCTCTCTCCAGACAAGGGACCTTGGCCGGGGCCATCAACTGACTACCTTCTCCATGTGCAGTAACTGAGGCCTGAATCAGTCGCCTGCACTCGTATCTCTGAGTGAGTCATGGGACGGTGACAAAAGAACAAGGCCCTGGTTCCTGATGTACGGCTCCCATGGCCATCACCTGGGCCAGCCTGATGGGAGTATGCCTAGAGAAGTCACCAGTGAATGGGAACATGCCACTCTCTGTGTGGCAGCGGTGGACACAATCAGGGTCATGGGCAGAGAGCAGGAGTACCCATTTAGGTGACAATCACCTGCCACAATCCAGGTGCTCAGCAGGTCTGTGCTCAGCCATGGTGTAGGGACCCAGTCAGGTCTTCAGGAGGATAGGGTAGGTGATGGTTTGATATTCTCAGGGAGAACTAGGAATGACCTGAGAGTATGTAAATTTACTGATGAGGTGCCACCCACAAGATCTGGGTAGCAGTTGTGCATGGAGCCCCCTCCAACAGCTGAGGTAGAGGGAAAGAAAGGGGTGGGGGACCCAGCTCAGCGCTGGGGCCACAGGAGGCATAGCTCCAGAGTGTCTCCCTCTTGGCCTGAGCTCCGCTATGCCCTGCCGCCTCATCCTCTGCACAGGTGGATCATACTAAGGAGGGCACCTTCCGGCAGCCCAGGGCTGACAATTCTCCGAGCCCAAACTACTCTGGAGTCATGGCCTTGATCTCTCCTCTCAGGGTCCTGCGACCAGTATGTCCTTAAATAGCCACTCTCAATGTGGCTGAGACACTAGTAACACGAGGGGTTACCACCAGGTGACCTTAGTACCAGCAGCATCTGTGTGAGGCCTGATAGTCCCAATGCATGAGGGCGAGGTCTCTCCATCCCCATTCTGTAGCTCCCAGGCCTCCCTGACCTCCTTGGGCTGTAGCCAGGGGACAGGTGGTGCACTACTGTTACTTTGTTTCAAGAACCATCCCTTACCCTCAGTGGTGCAAGCTCAGGGGAAGAGACCAAAACTTACCTGTCACCAAACACCAGTTAAGTCAGTCTGTGGGCTCTCATGCCAGCCCTGCTCCGAGCAGAGTTGCTGAACAAGGGGTCCCTAACACACTACAACTTCTTGTCTCACGCTCGCTCTCTTTTACCCCATGAAAACACAGGAGAACAAATGAGTTTTGGGGGACATGACCTGATAATACAACGGCTGCTCCTGTTTCTGCTCCCCCAGGAGGAGCCTGAGGATGCAGATCCCACCTCTTTCCCTAATGATGAGAATGGAAGAGGTGCAGGGCTTCTCTAGACACTCAAGGAGGCTCCCGTAACCAGCACACCTGAAGATGTCTTCCTTCCATGCTGGCTCAGCTCAGAATGGCCTCACGCCCTCCAGTACTTGGTTGCCCTGGTGGTCCATGGTCTCAGTCACCTGTGTCAACCCAGGTCAGAGTAAGAACCAAATGGTCCCCAAATAAGGAAACACCATGTTAACGCATGTACGTAGGAAGCCATGGGCTCCTGGGAAAATCTTCTAGAACACCGTGGAGGAATCTGAAAACTGGAGATGTGCCCTGGCTGGTTGGGCATCGTCCTACTAGTGGAAGGGCACAGGGTCGGGGCACGTACAGGAGTCAACAGTATTTCTCTCCTGTCTCTCCCCCACTCCTCTCTCTCTGTCAAATGGATGAAAAGAAAAGAAACCCAGATTACTTGAGAAGATGGCGGCTGGCAGGACAGAGGGGAAAAGGTGATGTGAGTGAAAGGGGAAAGGAGAGTGTGTGGATGTGTGTGTGTGTGTGTGTGTGTGTGCGTGTGTGTGTTTGTGTGTCTGTGTGTGAGTCAGGGACAGTTAAATATGGCAGGAGTATCAGAGCCTGGCAGAACCAGTTCTTCTGGACAGGGAGCACCTACCACCTCCGTGGACATTCCACACCATCTGGAAGTGAGGAGCAGCCTCTTGTAGGAACTCATAAACACCACTGCCAACACAGGCCTTAAACACTGCCCGCAACCCGGCAGCCATGCCAGCCCAAATCCTGCTGCCCCACCCAAAGACCAGTAGACCCTAGGACCTCCACCTCCAAAGGTACTGGCCTCCCAGAACAGTATGTGAGACATCGCCCCACCCCAGCAGCAAATATCTGGACACCACAGTTGCGCTTTGCCTGAGCGCAGGCCTTCTGAGCCCACCCTCCACAGCCCTCTTCTGGGTGCTGCTGAGAGCACCTGCTGGGCACACTCTTAGCCAAACAAGGGCGCACTGCTCCAGCAGTAGAAATTCTAAATTCCCTCTCCCTGGATACCTGCCCACAGACACCTCAGTCGTGCGGCTTCAGAGCCAGGGCCTTTCAGTTTGCGTCAGTGCGCCGCACTGACAAATGTACCTCAGTTGCCCCTGTTAGCCGCCACTGGACGTGCATATCCAACCACGGACACCGCAGCAAAAACTGAGTCTTCCCACCCAACAGCTGGAGAACTCTGGACACCACAGTTGCACCTTTCCAGTGTCCAGGCCTCCTGAGCCCAACCACCCCAACAGACATTTCCTGGGTGACTCTGTGAGCCCCTGCTGGGCACACACAATTTCAACCAAGACCACAAGGCAGCAAAAACTGGGATATACCCCTTCCTATAGCTGACTTCTGGACACCGCAGTTGCGTCTTTTCAGCACACAGGGCTACTGAGACTGCTGCCCCTAACGGCAGCTCCTGATGCCACTTTGAGCCCCAGCTGGGCGTGCTCATATCCAAACAAGGCTGCACAGCCCCAGCAGTAGAAATGTGGACTTCCCCCATCCCGACTGCCAAACACCATACACCATGGTCGCATGGTTTTAGCACGCAGGCCCCCTGAGGCCACTGCACCAGCAGGTAACTCTCAGGGCCTCTGTGACCTGCCACTGAGCACACTAGTATCCAACCAAGTGCTGAATGGCCCAGCAGAAGATAGTCGGACTTCCTCCTTTCCATCTGCAGACCTCTGGTCACTGCATTGCACTGATCCAGCACGCAAGTCCCCTGAGCCTGCTGCAAGGCACAACATGCTGGCATCCAGTCCCCACAGTAGCGCTGCTCCAGCACAAGGGCCCCCTGAGCCCACTGCCCCAGTAGACGATACTTGGGTACCTTTGTAAGCAGGCATTGGGCATCCAATTCCAATTATGGATGCTCATCCCCCAAAGCAGAAAATGGGACTTCTCCCTACACGGGCCAGAGGCACAGCACAATCACTCGGATCCAGTGTGTAGGCCCCACAAGCACACACCACTTGCAGACAGCTCCTGGTGCTATCACTGGGCATATGCCTTTCCAACTGAGGGTGCATGGCTCCCTCAGTAGGATGCAGGGCACCACCCCTCCCCCACACACACCCCGGGTTACCTACCTCTGGACAGTCTGCTGCTGGATCCTAAACCCCTTTGTGATTCAGAGGGAAATCACACTGGCCAGAATCCCACTGCCTCAACCACAAACTACGAGATACCCGCCTCCGCACACTCATAGGCCTGGGACCTCATAGTGAGTTTCAGAGTAAGGCTAATCCAGCGACGGTCACACCACACCAGCTAAAGTCACAGTTCCTGAGCCGCAGGCCCCAAGACTCCTTAATCCCAGGCAATGGTCTTTGGGAACAAACAGTGAGCACATACCAGTGAGACCTCAGAAAACCTTTTCCACCAGAGCCGGAACAATAATCACATCCAAAACACCTTGCAAAACAATGCTGGGGGTCAGTCACATTGCTAACCCGTGATAACACTTCATCCACAAATAAGACACTAACAGTCAAGACCCAACTACCTCAAGAGAACCCAAATAGCTCAAGTAGGGAGCTCCACTAGATGACCTATCCCAGAAGACCTGAGAGATCACACCATTAGAAACACCCCCAAAAGAACCTGCGTAGCAAAGCAGTTGAATCTAGCTCACAGATACAATACCAATATTACAACAAAACATAGGGAGACAGAAAAGCAATCCCCAAAGGAATGAATAAAGTGAAAACTACGGAAAAGGAGTTAAATGAAATGGAGGCAACTAACGTGTCAGATGAAGAAAGTTTAAAATGCAAGAGGAGTGCCTATGGGAGCTTTGTGACAACACCCAACAAAACAACATCTGCATCATAGGCATATCAGAAGGAGAAGAAGTGAAGCAAGGAATAGAAAACATGTTGGAAGAGATAATGACAAAAACTTCACGGATATTGGCCAGAAAATAACTATGCAAGTGCAAGAACCACACAGGGTCCCAAACAAGATGAACCCAAAAAGACCAACACTAAGACCCATCATAATTAAACATCAATGCCAAACTAAGAATCATAAAGGCCATTAGAGAGAGACAGAGAAAGTTACCTACAAGGGATCTCCCATTAGAATATCAACTGATTTCTCAACAGAAACACACCAGGCCAGAAGGGGATGGAATAAAATATACAAAGTGATGTGAAACAAGGGACTGAATACATACCCAGCAAGTCTACCATTCAAAATTGAAGATGGAATCTGGACATTCACAGACAAAAAAGGGCTAAGAGAGTTTATTAACACCAAGCCAGCAATGCAAGAAATGCTAAAAGGACTGCGTAAAAAGAAGAAACAGAAAGGCAAGATGAAACAAATATATAAGAATAAAAATGATGACAAACAAGTACATATCAATAACAACATTAAATGCAAAGGGATTAAATGCTTCAATCAAAAGACATAAGGTAGGTGAATGGATAAGAAAACATGATCCATATATTTGGAGTCTGTAAGAGACCCACCTCGGAGCTAAGGATTCACACAGACTGATAGTGAAGGGATGGAAAATAAAAGTGTTTCAGGTAAATGGAAATGAGAAAGAAGCTGGGATGGCAATACTTATATCTGACAAAATAGAACTCAAAGTGAAGGCCATAACAAGAGACAAGGAAGGCCACTACATAATACTAAAGGGGGAAATTCAACAAGAAGATATAACTCTGGTAAACATATATGCACCCAATACAGAAGCACCCAAATACATAAAATACACACTTCTGGAAGGTATTAAGGGACAGATAGCAATATAGTCATAGTTGGGGATTTTAATACCCCATTGACACCACTGGATAAATCCTCTAAACAAAAAAAAACTCCAAAGAAACAGCAATCCTAAATGACTCTCCAGTTCAGATGGACTTGACATCTTCAGAACATTTCATCCCAAAGCTACTGGATATACATTCTTCTCCAGTGCACATGGGATCTTTTCAAACACAGACTACAGATTAGGACACGCAACATCTCTTCAAATTCAAGAGCATAGAAATCATAATAAGCATCTTCTCAGGTCACAATGGCATAAAACTAGAAATCCACTGCAATAAAAACAATGAAAAAATCAAACACTTGGAGGCTAAATAGCATGCTATTAAACAATGGTTGGGTTATCAAAGAGATCAAAGAAGAAATGAAAAGCATCCTGGAAACAAGTGACAATTAAAACACACAATCCTAAAATCTATGGGATACAATGAAAGCAGCCCTGAGAGGCAAGTTCATAGCTCTACAGGCCTACCTCCAAAAACAAAAAAAAAATGGTAATGAAGTATCTAACCTTGCAACTTAATCAATTAGAAAGAAAGCAACAAGAAATGCCCAAAGTACTCAGAAGGTAGTAGATAATAAAGATCAGAGCAGAAAGGAACAACAAAGAGACCAAAAAAATATAAAAGATCAATGAAACCAGGAGCTGGTTCTTTGAAAGGATACCAACAATCATGAACTGCTAGCCAGGCTCAACAAAAACAAAAAGAGATGACCCAAATAAACAAAATTATAAATGAAAGAGGTGAAGTAACAAATGACCCCACAGATATACAAAGGATTGTAAAAAATTACAATAAACAACTCTACTCCAACAAACTGGACAACCTGTGTAGCTGGACATTTGTAAACAAGGATCTGATGTCCTGCCAAGAAGAAGCGAATGTTCTATCAGGAGCACAGCGAGAACTGCAAGCGAGTCACGCTGGGTCAACATTGCACACAATCTTGAGTTCCAAGAACATTTACGTCCCTGAGAAAGGCTCAGATTAAATAGTTGTAGGTGTAAAACAGAAAGGGAGGGCACAGCTGCAAGTTGTCTTCAATATGCTATAGTAATCCTATATAATAAAAGGCTAATATGCAAATAGACAAGAAGCAGAACGACCGATTGCTATGCTATACACTGACCAACAGGGGGCAGAAACCCAATGCAGGAGCTTCCCCTGGTGGTCAGTGCGCTTCCACAGGGGGAATGCCACTCAGCCAGAAGCCCTGAGCCCGGCTCATTGCTGCCAAGTGCAGCGGTGGTGGCAGGAGCCTCTCACATGGGGAGTGGGCCTAACCCATCAGTTGGACATCCACTCAGGGCTCCTGGACTGCGAGAGGGCACAGGCCAGGCTGAGGACTTCCCCCGCTAAGTGCACGAATTTCGTGCACCGTGCCTCTAGTAATATAGAACAAAACAAGATTTATTTTTTTATTTTATTTTTTATTGATTTTTTACAGAGAGGAAGGGAGAGAGATAGATCGATGAGAGAGAAACATCGATTAGCTGCCTCCTGCACATTCCCTATTGGGGATGTGCCCGCAACCAGGGCACATGCCCTTGACTGGAATCTAACCTGGGACTCTTGGGTCCGCAGGCTGAAGCTCTATCCACTGAGCCAAACCAGTCAGGGCACAAAACAAGATTTAATTGATTCACTGCTGACACATGACCTTGTACCAAACCCCAATAAAAACGATGGTGAGAGTGCAAGGTTTGCTGCATGCCTGAGCGAGCTGTAGCCCTCTGTCTGGCATCAATCATCCTGAGTGCTCATCTTACCTCTGTGTCTTTGGTTCAGTAAACATCCCTCAACTCTTGGCACCCAAATAGGGACCTTAAGGTAAGTACTGGGAACGCACAGGACTGAAAGGCAAAAAGTCTGCAATGGTATATGCAAAACTTTCGGCAAGCCAGGCAGCGCATTGGGGAACTCCCCAACGGCAGAGAGTCAATATATGACTCTGCTGCGTTCAGTGCTTAAAAGCACTGGGGTTAGTGTGTCTCAAGACACTTTTAGGAAATTAGCTAGAGAAATAAAAAGGCATTGTTATTGGTTTGAGCTGACAGGCAGAAATCAGTTAAATCTAAAGGTTCATGCGCTACGTCACGCTCATCAGAATGGAGATCCTATAGGACAGGAAGTTTGGTCCTTGTGTACTTTGATTACTATGGCTCTTAAATCTTTGCAGTCAAAAGCAGATTATAAGGCTACTCCAATTAAAGTTACTAGCTCTCGTTCTTACTCTGCTTGTGAAACTGATAAAGACATGCCTTCTTTGCCTCCTGGAAATAATACGGACCAAAAAAGGAAAGATTTTGAATGGAAGTTGAAGGGATATGAAGATATAGAAGAGACTGATAAAGAGGACATCCAGGATTTGTCAGAAAGTGAAACTAGTAGCACTGATTCAAGTGGTAGCGAACAAACGAGATTAAAAAAGAAAATCAAAACAAGGGATGACAAACAAGAGTTCTTAAAAGATTTGCTGACTCATACGAAGGCTTTAATATGTGGTATCCCACCGCCTCATGTTAAACCCACTAATAAGTTACAGGAATTAATCAAAAATGCTTTTCCAGTTCAACAGCCACTGTCAGAGGAGCCCGGAGTAACTCCCTCGGCTCCTCTTCCAGACCCACCACATTATTCCACAGGGGCACATAGGCAATTCCAGCTGCCCTTGCCTACTGAAATAAACAAAATATTATTTGATTCAGAACCTGGAGATGAGATTGTTCCTCCCACATGGAGAGAAGAGATAATGATTTCCTTGCATTTCTGATACAGCGGCAGCCAATGCCACAGGATCTGCAATAATATCCCCAATATCCAAATGGTTATGCTAATGTGGCTCATAGTCCTCAGTCCTCATGAGTTTAAACCTCTCAAAAGTTTAAAAGAGGCAATTAATTCTTATGGCATGCATTCCCCGTTTGTGATGGGATTATTTACTAGTTATGCCTCGGAATTTTTGCTAATTCCCCTCGATTTGGAAGCTTTGAACTAAACTGTACTGGATCCAGGAATATATTTACAATTTAAAACATGGTGGAGAGAGGAAGCTGACGTTATGGCTAGAGAAAATGCAGCAAAACAGCCTCCAGGACAAACGTTTCAGGAATTAACTGGGTCTGGACAGGATGGGCGATTGCAAGCACAGGCACCTTTTTCAGATTTGCATATCACTCAGATAAATTATGTTGTTTAAGAGCTTGGCAGAGAGTGGATACACCTGGAAAGGCATCTTCTGCTTTTACTAAAATTACTCAACAAGCAGGGGAGCCTTACACTGACTTTCTGTCAAGATTAACAATAGCAGCTGAAACCGGTTTGGCTCAGTGGATAGAGCGTCGGCCTGTGGACTGAAAGGTCCCAAGTTCGATTCCGGTCAAGGGCATGTACCAGGGTTGCGGGCACATCCCCAGTAGATGTGCAGGAGGCAGCTGATCGATGTTTCTCTCTCATCAATGTTTCTAGCACTCTATCCCTCTCCCTCCCTCTCTGTAAAAAATCAATAAAATATATTTTTTTTAAAAAGATTAACAATTGCAATTAGAAAGGCTCTCTCTCAGGAAGAGTCATGAAGATTATTTCTTCACTATTTCTTTACAACCTCAAGACTATGAGAAATTTGCATTTACTGTCCCGGCTTTAAATCAAGCTCAACCCACTCAACGGTATCAATAGAAAGTCTTACCACAAGAAATGTTCAACAGTCCTACTATATGTAAGGCATATGTGCATCAGCCTTTAGAAATAGTCAAAAAAAGATTTCCTAATACTCTAATTTATCATTATATACATGATATTTTAATAGCTTCTGAAATTCAATCCCAATTACAGGAGATTTACCAATACCTCCTTGAAAAATTCTAAGACTATAGATTAGAAGTAGCCCCGGAAAAGAAACAATGGCAGGAGCCATGGAAATATCTTGGGCAAAAATTAACAGATGTCTCCATTATTCCACAGAAGGTTCAAATTAGAAGAGACAGTTTAGAGACTCTAAACGATTTTCAAAAGTTATTAGGAGACATTAATTAGTTGAGACCCAGTCTTGATATACCTACTTATCAATTGACTAATTTATTTCAAATCCTAAAGGGGCCACCTGAATTAAATAGCCCACATGTTTTAATCCCTGGTGCAGAAAAATAATTAACTTGGATAGAACAGCATATACAACAAACACAATTAAATAGACTTCTCTCCATAGACAATTTTAAATTATTAGTTTCCACACTGAGCATTCTCATACAGGGTTACTTGTTCAAGATAGTAATGTTATTGAATAGATTTTCTTGCCTCATAAATCACAGCAAAATAAAACAGACTTATATTCAAACAATTTGCCAAATTATTTACAAGGGGAGATTAAGATTAAGACCATTATGTGGTTTAGATCCAGAAGAAATTATAGTACCTTTTACTGTCAAAAAAATTCAAAAATTGTTTCGAATATGTGATAACTAGCAAACTGCTTGTGCTCATTTTTTAGAGAAAATACATAAACATTATCCTACAAATAAAAGGTGACAATTTCTTAAGAAAACTGAATGAATATGGCCTCATCATATTATAGCTAATGAACCAATTCAAGGCCCCACTGTTTATACCAATGCAAACAAGCTAGGAATAGCTGGTTTTCATTTTCAACAGCTAACAAAGGTAATTCAGTCTCCATACACTTCAGTACAATGCGCAGAACTATTTGCCATTGTTTTATTACTACAACATTTTCCTCAAGCTGTAAATATTGTCACTGATTCTCAATATGCAGTAATTACTCACTTACTAAAAGCTTTTGCAGTAATGGAAATACTTCAAAATATTAACACTGATAATGGTTCTGCATATCTATCTACAAAATGTCAAACATTTTTTTTCAATTTCATCATATCACTCACATCACTGGCATCCCTTGTAACAATACAGGACCAGCTATTATTGAAAGACAAAATCACACCTTAAAGGAAATGATCAAAAAACAAAAACAGGGAGAATCCCCTACATGAAGACTATTAATAGCTCTATTTACTTTAATTTTTTTAAATCAAGATGAGACTGACAGTACTGCTGCTCAGCGACACTGGGTAAAGGATATTTCACAAGAATTCAATCAACCTGCGTTTTATCATAATGAGTCCTCTCAGTCATGGGATCCTGCATGGGTCCTATGATGGGGGCGAGGATATGCTTATATTTCCACAGGTAAAGAAAAGTTCTGGGTTCCTGAGAGGCGTCTTCAGCGGAGACATGGGAACCAAAAGGAAGTTCTACTTAAGTGCCCTGACTAAGGATTTCTCAGAGATGACCTTGATGGGGTCTCCTACCCGCAAAGCTCTAAGTTCAACGCAACATTCATCTGTACCAACCTGGGGTCAGGTGAAGAATCTTACGAAAGAGGGAGAACAACTGGTTTGGCATCATGGTAAAGAAGTGACGCCATCGACTTTGTTCCTTGCTATACTTGCACTAATAACCACTCAGGTAAATGCTAAGAATCATATATACTGGGCTTACAGTCCTAATCCCCCACCGAATAGAGGTGTTTCTTGGTTGGATTCAAAGGTTCGAATTTATGTTAATGACTCAAATTGGTTACCCGGACCTTATGATGATCGAGGTCCATTAAAACCAGAAGAGGAAGGTAGAGTCATAGAAAATCATACCACTGGAACTCAGCGAGTGCCAATATGCTTAGGTCAAGGAGACCATTGTTCAACAATACAGGCACAAGCCCTGCTGAACATTTTGAAAACACTATTACCGCAACAAAAAACAGGCATTTGATTCTTCTGAGTGCCCATGGGTTTAAAAATGTTAGTTGGGATAACAACAGTACACCTCCATTACTTCCACCATGTCATGTTCCTATGTTTACACACTTGTCTGATTGAGTCCATTGGGAATCCTGTAGAGGAGAGACAGTTTGGGTTTTATCTAATACTTCCTATGGAAGCATTACTGATTGGAGCCCTTCAGGTTCTGCCCCTTCCAAAGCCAATGGAGCTGATCTACGATGGCATAGAGGAGAGAACAAGTCCATATCCACGCAAGCGAATGTAAGCATCGTATGGCATGATGGAGGATTTGCTCCCCCAACACCTCATCAAGAAGGACATCCTGCTGAATCTGACTTATGGAAACTGGGGTCTGCCTTACACTCTTTGAAAGCATATATTTGCATAAAATAAGCAAATCTATAAAAATAACTCTGGGATATACACCTTACAATTTTATGCTAACAAAACTGCCTTTGCACAAGCCTGTGTTCGATTACCATTTTTATTAATGATAGATGATCAAATTGTAAGTCTGCAGAGACAAATGCATATGAAATATAACTAGAATTATTCATCACTTTGCATTACTCCTGTACCTTAGAATGAAAGTCTGTTTCCATGGGAAAAGTTTAAAAAACATATGTTCAATCATAAAAATCTAACAAAAGAAATTCTAAATTTACAATCTCATATACAAAAAATATTTCAAAAGAAATTGCATAAATTAACTGGGAAAAAAGTGTTAAAAATATGGTTAAGGAATTGCAACAATTAAATCCTATACCCCATTTACAAGCTACTTTAGGAGCTCCTGCTGGAATACTATTATTGATACTCTATCTCTGTATCATTTTATATTTAGTCTTCCAAGGACTCGGGAAAACCAAGCAACTAATTAGGAGAAAAACAGCTGTGTTTTCACTGATGCTCCATCAAATGAAGCAAGAAAAAAAAAGGGGGGTTTGTAGCAGGACATTTGTATACAAGGATCTGAAGTCCTGCCAAGAAGAAGTGAATGTTCTATCAGGAGCACAGCGTGACTTTCAAGCGAGTCACGCTGGGTCAACACTGCACACAATCTTGAGTTCCAGGAACATTTTCCTCCATGAGAAAGGCTAGGATTAAATAGTCATGGGTGTAGAACAGAAAGGGAGGGCACAGCTGCAAGTTGTCCTCAATAAGCTATTGTAATAATATAGAACAAAACAAGATTTAATTGATTAACTGCTGATTCACTAACCTTGTACCAAACCTCAATAAAAGCAATGGTGAGAGTGCAAAGTTTGCTACATGCCTAAGCGAGCTGTAGCCCTCTGTCTGGCATCAATCATCCTCTATGGCCGTCTTACCTCTGAGTCTTTGGTTCATTAAACATCCCTCATCAATCTGGACAAAATAGACATATTCCTAGAAAAATACAAGTTTCCAATACAAAATCAGGAAAAAGCAAACAACGTGAACAAGCCGAAAACTAGTGAGAAAATTGAAACAGTAATCAAAAAGCTTTCAGAAAACAAAAGCCCTGGACCAGATGGCTTCACAGGGGAGTTTTACCAAACATTCAAAGAAGAAATAAAACCAATTCTTCTCACACTCTTTCGAAAAATTCAGGAGGAAGGCACGCTTCCAAGCTCTTTTTATGAAGCCAGCATTACCCTAATTCGAAAACCAGAAAAAGAAAGAGACTTACAAGCCAATATTCCAGTTGAACAGTGATGATGCAATCCTCAACTAAATTCTAGCAAACTGGATCCAGCATTACATTAGAAAGATCATACACCAAGAACAAGTGGGATTTATCCCAGGGATGCAAGGCTGGTACAATATCCTCAAATCAATAAGCATGATACATCACATAAAAAAAAATGAGAGACAAAAAAAAAACACAATCATATCATTTGGTGCAGAAAAGGCATTTGACCAAGTGCAACAGCCTTTTCTGATAAAAACACTCAGCAAAGTGGGAATAGAAGGATCATCCCTCCCCATATAAAAGCCTTATATTAAAAGCCTACAGCCAACATCATACTCAATGGGCAAAAACTAAATCCATTTCCCTCAAGAACAGGAACAAGACAGGGATGCTCGCTTACACCACTTCTCTACAAAATGGTACTGGAAATGCTAGCCACAGTGATCACACAAGAAAAGGAAATAAATGGCTCCCAAATTGGAAAATAACAAATAAATTGTCATGATTTGCAGATGACATGATACTGCACATAGAAAACCCCAAAAACTCCTTCAAAAAATTAGTAAACTTAATAAATGAATTCGGCAACGTAACAGAGTAAAAAGTTAACACCAAGAAATGTATGGTATTTTATACACCAATAGTGAACTTACACAAAGAGAGTTTGAAAAACAATCCCATTTATCATCCCACCAAAATAATTAAGATACCTATGAATAAACTTCGTTACAAAGGTAAAAGACCTCTACTCAGAAACTGCAAGACGTTGAAAAAGAGATAGAGGAAGACAAAACTGATTAAAGAACATGCCATGTTAATGCTTGGTAGAATCAACATCATGAAAATTGCTGTACTACCCAAAACGAACTATCGATTCAATACACTCCACGTTAAAATACCAACAGCATATTTCACAGACCTAGAATGAACTCTCCAAAAATCCATCTGTAATAAAAATAAAATGACCCTGAACCCGAACAGGTTTGGCTCAGTGGATAGAGCGTCGGCCTCCAGTCTGAAAGGTGCCAGGTTCAATTCTGATCAAGGGCATATACCTTGGTTGGGGGAACATCCCCAGTAGAGGGTGTGCAGTGGGCAGCTGATCCATGTTTCTGTCTCATCAATGTTTCTAACTCTCTATCCCTCTCCTTTACTCTCTATTAAAAACCAATAAAATATATTTAAGAAACAAACAAACCTCAAATAGCTGCAGCGATCCTGAGAAAGAAGAACAAAGTAGGAGGGATCTCAGAACCAGATATCAAGCTGTTTTACAAAGCCACTGTTCTCAAAACTGCCTGACACTGGCACAAGAATAGACGTATAGACCAATGGAATAGAATAGAGAATGAAGAAATCAATCGAAACCACTAGCTCAATTAATATTGATAAAGGAAGCAAAAACATACAATGGAGACAAAACAGTCTCTTCAATAAATGGTGCTGGGAAATTTGGTCAGATACGTGCAGAAAATGAAACTAGGCCACCAACTGGCACCATACACAAAAAACAAACTCAAAATGGATAAAGGACTTAAAGATAAGACAGGAAACTAAAAATATTAGAAGAAACCACAGGCAGCAGAGTCTCAGACATATGCTGAAGCAATATCTTCACCGAACCAGCTCCTGGGACAATGGAAAATAAAGTTAAAATAAACAAATGGGATGGCATCAAAATAAAAAGCATCTTCATAGCAAAATAAATCATCAACAAGACAACAAAGCCCACTGCATGGGAGAACATATTTGCCAATGTTCTCTCTGATAAGGGTTTCATCTCCAACATTTACAGGGAACACATACAATTTAACAAAAGGAAGATAAACAACGCAATCACAGAAATGGGCAATGGAACTAAAAAGATACTTTTCCAGAGAGGACTAAAGGAAGGCCAAGAGACACATGCTCAGAGTCACTAATCATCTGAGAGATGCAAATGAAAAGGACAATGAGATACCACCCCACAGCTGTCAGAATGGCTATCATCAACAAATCAACAAAGGGCTAGTGCTGGTGAGGATGGGGAGAAAAAGGAACCCTCCTTCACTGCTGGTGTGAATGCGGACTGGTGCAGCCACTATGGAAAACAGTATGGAGTTTCCTCAAAAAACTAAAAACGGACTCCCATTTGACCCAGTGATCCCACTTCTAGGAATATATCCCAGGAACCTAGAATTACCAATCAGAAAGGATACATGCACCTCTATTTCACTGCAGCACAATTTACAGTAGCTAAGATTTGGAAACAGCCTAAGTGCTGGTCAGCAGATGAGTGGGTTAAAAAGCCGTGGTACATCTACACACTGGCATAGTATGCTGCCGCAAAAAGGAAGAAACACTGACAATGTGCAACAGCATAGATGGAGCTGGAGAGCATTATGCTAAGCAAAGCCAGTCAGTCAGTCTGAGAAAGATAAATATCACATGACCTCACTCATCTGTGAATTATAATGAACAACATAAACTGATGAACAAAAACAGATCCAGGATTCTGAAGATGGCGGCGATATAGGCAGACGCGTCCCAGGTCGTGTCCCGGAGCAAATGGAGTGAGCAGCTGAAACTAATAACACCCACCCTAATTGGCGAAATTGCTCAGCTGGTGAGACCGTTTGCAGCTGGGAAGGGCAGAACTCCCCTGGAAAGGTAAAAAAACCAGGGATTTGGGCAGGAAAGTTTGCCAGACCTCTGAGCCCAGAGGGTCGGATCGAGACTGCGTGGCAGACAGCCGTGTCCCTTGGGACAGGCATAGCCCCTGACTGGGGAAAGGAGATCCGCGGGATTCCTGGTGCCATCGGGGGATTTGAGAGCTGGGTTCTGTGATCACAGAGGACTGAGCCTAAGGGGGCAGCCTGAAGAGCTGACCAGACCATGCAGTGCCGGTAAGAGAAGAGCTTACAGAAACCAAGCATTTCCCGTTTCCGTGGCCGGCGTTTGTTTGTTTACACTGAATCCTGTTCATAAGATATTTTGGATACAGACACACACCTGTGCTGAAGAGAGGGAGAGGGTGCGGAGGAGTGGAATCTGCGGAGAGACGGAGGAGAGAAGGGGGGCCGGGAGAGGTGGCAGTGAATTGAGCGCTGAGACACCCCTGAGCACAGGACTGGGGCATCCATACGAATAACAGGGGTGCCAGAACAACAGGAAGAAGAACAAGGATCAGAAAACCTATTTGAAGAAATAATATCAGAAAACTTCCCTGAGGTGGGGAGGAAAAAAGTCACACAAGCCCAGAGAGTCCCAAACAAGGTGAACCCGAAAAGACCCACACCAAGACACATCATAATTACCATGGCAAATGTTCAGGACAAAGAGAGAATCTTACAGACTGCAAGAGAGAGACGGAAAGTTACATACAAGGGATCTCCCATTAGATTATCAAATGATTTCTCAACAGAAACACATCAGGCCAGAAAAGAATGGACGGAAATTTACAAAGTGATGCAAAGGAAAGGACTGAATCCAAGAATACTCTATCCAGCAAGGCTATCATTCAAACTTGAAGGGGAAATAAGAAGCTTCACAGACAAATAAAGGCTAAGGGAGTTTATCACCACCAAGCCAGCATTGCAAGGAATGCTAAAGGGACTGATATAAAAAGAAGAAATAAAAAGCTGAGAAAGAAAACAGCCACACAAAAAAAGGAATGGCTACAAACAAGTACCTTTTAATAATAACTTTAAACGTAAACGGACTAAATGCTCCAACCAAAAGACATCAAGTGGCTGAATGGGTAAAAAAAACATGACCCATACATCTGCTGTCTACAAGAAACCCACCTCATTAGAAGGGACTCACACAGACTGAAAGTGAAAGGATGGAAAAATATCTTTCAGGCAAATGCAAAGGAAAAGAAAGCTGGGGTACCAATACTTATATTGGACAAAATAGACCTCAAACTGAAGGCCATAACGAGATAAGGAAGGCCACTTCATAATACTAAAGGGATCAATACAACAAGAGGATATAACCCTGGTAAACATATATGCACCCAATGCAGGAACACAGAATTCATAAAAAAACTCCTGGACGATATCAAAGGAGAGATCACAAACAATACAATCATAGTAGGGGACTTTAATACACCACTGACAGCACTGGATAAGTCCTCTAGACAAACAATCAGCAAAGATACAGCAATCCTAAATGACTTACTATATCAGATGGACTTAATTGACATCTTCAGAACACTTCACCCCAAGGCCAGGGAATATACATTCTACTCATGTGCTCATAAGTCATATTCAAAAATAGACCATATATTGGGTCACAAGCGAAGTATCCCCAAATTCAAGATGACTGAAATCATAAAAAAGCATCTTCGCAGACCACGATGGCATAATATTAGAAATAAACTACTATAAAAACAACCCAAAATACTCAAACACCTGGAAGCTGAATAGCATGCTAATTAATATTGATTGGGTTACCAATGATATCAAAGAAGAAATTAAAAACATCCTGGAAACTAATGACAATGAAAACACAACAATGCAAAACCTATGGGACACAATGAAAGCAGTCCTGAGAGGGAAGTCTATAGCTCTACAGGCCTATCTCAAAACACAAGAAAAAATGGTAGTAAATCATCTAACTCTACAACTCAAAGAATTAGAAAGAGAGCAACAAGAAAAGCCCAGAGTGAGCAAAAGGAAGGAGATAATAAAGATTAGAGCAGAAATAAATGACATAGAGACCAAAAAAACAATACAGAAAATCAATGAAACCAAGAACTGGTTCTTTGAAAGGGTGAACAAGATTGACAAACCTCTAGTCACACTCACCAAGAAGCAAAGGGAGAGTACCCAAATAAACAAAATCAGAAACGATAGAGGCGAAAAACAACAGACCCCACAGATATACAAATGATTGTTAAAAAATACTAAGGACAGCTCTACTCCAACAAACTAGACTACCTGGAGGAAATGGACAAATTCCTAGAAAAATACAACATTCCAAAACTCAATCAGGAAGAATCAAAACATCTCAAGAGGCCAATAACTATGGAAGAAATTGAAGCAGTCATCAAAAAGCTTCCATCAAACAAAAGCCCAGGACCAGAAGGCTTCACAGGGGAGTTTTACCAAACATTCAAGGAAGACCTAAAACCTATCCTTCTCAGACTACTACAAAAAATTCAAGAGGAAGGAACACTTCCAAGCTCATTCTATGAAGCCAGCATAACCCTAATACCAAAACCAGGTAAAGACAACACAATGAAAGAGAATTACAAGCCAATATCCCTCATGAACATAGATGCTAAAATCCTCAACAAAATCTTAGCAAATCAGATCCAGCAGTACATCAGAAAGATCATACACCATGACCAAGTAGGATTTATCCCAGGGATGCAAGGATGGTACAATATCCGCAAATCAATAAACGTGATACATCACATAAACAAATTGAAGAAAAAAACCACATGGTCATATGAAGTGATGCAGAAAAAGCATTTGACAAAATTCAACAGACATTTTTGATAAAAACTCTCAGTAAGGCGGAGTAGAAGGATCATACCTCAACCTAATAAAAGCCATTTATGAAAAACCCACAGCCAACATCATACGCAATGGATAAAAACTAACACCATTGCCCACTCTCACCACTGCTGTTCAACATAGTACTGGAATTGTTAGCCATTGCAATTAGGCAAGAAGAAGAAATAAAAGGCATCCAAATTGGAAAAGAGGAAGTAAAACTCTCCTTATTTGCAGACGACATGATATTATACATACAAAACCCTAGAGACTCCATCAAAAAACTGCTAGACTTAATACATGAATTTGGCAATGTAGCAGGATACAAAATTAACCCCAAGAAATCTAACGCATTTCTATACACCAATAGTGAACTTTCAGAAAGAGAGATCAAAAAAATTAAGCTACCTAGGAATAAACTTAACTAAAGAGGTAAAAGACCTCTTCTCAGAAAACTACAGGACGTTGAAAAAAGATATAGAGGAAGACATAAACAGATGGAAGAACCTACCGTGTTCATGGATTGGTAGAATCAACATCATTAAAATGTCCATACTACCCTAAGCAATCTATAAATTCAACGCACTTCCCATTAAAATACCAACGGCATACTTCACAGATCTAGAACGAACTCTCCAAAAATTCACATGGAATAAAAAAAGGACCCCAAATAGCTACAGCAATCCTGAAAAAGAACAAAGTAGGTGGGATCTCAATACCAGATATCGAGATGTATTACAAAGCCACTGTTCCCAAAACTGCCTGGTACTGGCACAAGAACAGGCATATAGATCAATGGAATAGAATAGAGAGCCCAGAAATCGGCCTGAACCAATATGCTCAATTAATATTTGACAAAGGAGGCAAGAACATACAATGGAGCCAAGATAGTCTCTTCAATAAATGGTGTTGGGAAAATTGGACAGATATATACAAGAAAATGAAACTAGACCACCAACTTACACCATACCAAAAATAAACTCAAAATGGATAAAGGACTTAAATGTACGACAGGAAACCATAAAAATTCTAGAGGAATCCAAAGGCAACAAAATCTCAGACATATGTCGAAGCAATTTCTTCACTGATACAGCTCCTAGGGCACTTGAAACTAAAGAGAAAATGAACAAATGGGACTAGATCAAAATAAAAAGCTTCTGCACAGCAAAAGAGACCATCAACAAAACAACAAGAAAGCACACTGCATGGAAAAACATATTTACCAACATCATATCTGATAAGGGACTAATCTCAAAAATTTATAGGGAACTCATACAACTTAACAAAAGGAAGATAAACAACCCAATCAAAAAATGGGCAAAGGATCTAAATAGACACCTTTCACAAGAGGATATTCAGAAAGCCAAGAGACATATGAAAACATGCTCAAAGTCACTAATCATCTGAGAGATGGAAATCAAAATAACAATGAGGTACCATCTCACACCTGTCAGACTGGCTGTCATCAACAAATCAACAAACAACAGGTGCTGGAGAGGATGTGGAGAGAAAAGAACACTTGTGCACTGCTGGTGGGAATGCAGACTGGTGCAGCCACTATGGAAGACAGTATGGAGTTTCCTCAAAAATCTGAAAATGGAACTCCCATTTGACCCTGTGATCCCTCTTTTAGGAATATATCCCAAGAAACCAGAAACACCAATCAGAAAGGATATATGCACCACTATGTTCATAGCAGCACAATTCACCATAGCTAAGATCTGGAAACAGCCTAGGTGCCCATCAGCAGATGAATGGATTAGAAAACTGTGGTACATCTACACGATGGAAAACTATGCTGCTCTAAAAAGGAAGGAACTCCTACCATTTGCAAAGGCATGGATGGAACTGGAGAGCATTATGCTAAGTGAAATAAGCCAGTCAATGAAGGAAAAATACCACATGATCTCACTCATTCATGGATAATAGAGACCATTATAAACTTTTGAACAATAATGGATACAGAGGCAGTGCTGCCTCAGACAGATTGTCAAACTGCAGCGGGAAGGCCGGGGAGGGGTGGGGGACAGGAGGTAGGGGGGTGAGAGGTCAACCAAAGGACTTGTATGCATGCGTATAAGCATAACCAATGGACAGAAGACACTGGGGGATAGGGGAGGCTAGGGGACTGTCTAGGGCGGGGCGGGGAAAAATGGACACATATGTAATAACTTATGTATTACTTTAAGCAATAAAAAAAAGAGATATAGCTAACAAAACAATTTAAAAAGCCTCAGCCCTCAATTTAGATATTCTAATAAAAATTTAATTAAAAAAAAAAAAACAGATCCAGAGAGAGAGAAGCATAGATCAGACCATCACCCTCAGAGGGAAGGTAGGGGAGGGTGGGCTTAAGGGGGAGAGATCAACCAAAGGACTTGTATGCATGCCTATAAGCCTAGCCAATGGACGCAGACACCAGGGGGTGAGCGTGAGGGCATGCTTCCGGGGTGGGGGTTGGGGTGTGGGGGCAGTGGGGGATAAGAACACATATGTAATACCTTAGTCAGTAATATGAAAGAAAGAAAAGGAACCCAGGAGCATAGAATCAGGTGAGAATTCACACACTCACACTCACGCACACTCAGGCACACGCACACTCACACCAGGAGAGGGCTCTGCTGCTCTCAGTGGGAATCACCTCTTATCTCCCAGCCTGACCAGCGCTTTCTCACCAGCTGAACCAGAGGACAATGACGAGTGACAGGCCTGGTGCTCTGTGGAAAGCAACCTTTCCCTCCTGGACACTGCCCACTGTCCAGCAGCCACTTTTCTGCCCCCTCTCTGTCCCCCACGCCCTGAGCAGGGCTGGGCTGGCCTGAGAGCCCACAGACTTGAGGAGCCAGATCCCGGGGGAGTTGGCGCCGAGGGCTGTGGGGACGCCCTTGGTCAACTGCAAACTCGGCCAGCTGAGGTCACACAATAAAGGCCGATGCCAGAGTTCCATGAATTGTTGCGTGTAAGTCCCCTCAGCGAGCTCCCACTCTGGCGCAGCGGGCGGGGTTTGGACCTCAGGCCTTCACTCCAACCAGGTGGGAACTCATTTTCAGATAGAAAGAGCCTGCGGGGGAGGGGTTGCGGGTTGCCAGTGACTAGAGCAAGTTCACCCCAAGAGACAGCAAGTTCACCCCCGCAGACAGCAAGAACCCAGAGTGTGCTCTTACCTTTACCACAGGCCAAGCTCCTCACCACGTGGACTCCTGCTCAGCAGGGAGGCTGGCGGGAAGGAAGAGGTGGGGGCCAGCACCTGGCTAGCTTCCTGGGGCTGCGCCCTGTTTCCATTGGGGACGAATCTCGCGAGATCATGAGATCCAGAGCGAACCAAGATCTGGAGCAGGAGGCGGGGGGGCGTGTTTTAACAGGCCCGGAGAAGGTGGGGACAGGGGCGCCTGTGCCACTCCCACCAGGCTGCAAGGGGTGGCAGAGGGTGGGGGACTGTCAGGGGGAACCCTGTGCTTCCAGGCATGATGGTGGGGGCGGCTGTGGATGTGGAGGGAGAAACAGGAGGCCGCGACCCCCAGCTTACCTCCCACTCGCCACCCCTGGTCTATGTTTCTGGGGACCCCTTTCCCTCTGTGGTTGTGGCTGCCACTTACCTACCTCTTTCCCTGGGCCAGGCTTGGCGCCCCACTCCCACCCCACCGCAGCCCTCTGTCTAGAAAAGAGCGGCCTGCCCTGGGCTAGCCCACTGTCCCTACTGTCTGGATGGGGACATTTTAGTAACCCCCGGGGCAGAGGAGAGCTGGCCAGATGCAATTACATTGTCTCTCTCCACAGGTGCCCTCCTCAGTCTACCCCTGGGGTATGGGTCACCAGAGCTCTTTGACAAGCCTGGAATCCAGCCTTTGCTCTGCTCACCTCCCCTAAGCCTTCAGGTGATGGCAGCCTCCCTGCCTTCCTGCCCCCTCAGGAAAGGGTTCTCCTCTCACCAACAAATCCCTTTGGCAAAGTCACACCTGGGCCTGAAAGCAGAAGAGTGGGCAGGAGGCTCCTGAGGAGGAGCAGGCCAACAAAGCTGAGGGGAGGTGGGGAGGCACCAGCCACAGCCTGGTGCTCAGGCTCTGGCAGAGCTGCCCCTTAGCTGAACCTTAACCCAGGGTTCTCCTCTCAGGTGGCGCCTCCAGGGCACACAGGGGGCCTGGCACGCTCAGTCTGACAGGGTTTGCTGCCTGCTTTTCCATAGTCTCTTTAGGAAACAAAACTCAGGCTTGTGAGGAGAGAGGGAGAGGGGACGAGCAAAGCTGAGGCCCAGCCCTGTCATCCAAGCTGGCCTGAGGCATCTCCTGGGCGTCCTTGGAAATCAGCTTCTCATAGTGGGGAAGGGCTTGTAATAAGAATAGAGCCGCAGTTGTTTAAACATTACTTACAAACTATAAATACGAGGCCCTGGGACACTGGAGGATGAAACAGGCTCTACTGAAAACATAGGCTGCCTCCATGGCCCATTACTCAGAAAAGAATTGCATTTTGCGAAGAGACCAGGCACAGGACAGGCTTTGATTTGGCAGCTGTGCCCACATCCTGAACCCCCCCTAGGGTCTTTCTCAGGAAGGCTGACCATTCCAATCTCATCCCAGGAAGGGGCTGAGCTGTTCCTAAAGTCCTAGAAGATTAGCCACCTTGTGGTCAGCCTTTGAGCTCCTGAAGGGCAGACAGCAGGCCCTCCCCTCCCCTTTGCATGTGACACTTGCAGCTGGCAGCCACAGATAGCTATCTTCTCTACCAAGAGGCTGAGAGCTGAATTTCCAGGGTGAGCAACTGCTCTCCCCATACTGACCACATCCTTGGATAAACACTCCGTGTATGGTTCAACCCTGTCTCTGCTTAACTTGGCTCTAGTAGTGACAGGCAGTTTCAGACACATTGTGCTGCCTTGCTTTTCCTCACTCAGACTTGGGGAATATTCAGACTCTGCAAACTCTGAGACCTTTTCTGAGAGAGAGCATGGGCAGAGGACACTGTGTCCCTGTCATGCAGGTGACCCTGCATCTCTTCACCATAGGCTGTGGGGAGGTTGTGGGGGCGGAGCGTAACAGCAGGGTCTTGAGGCTTGCTTCTTGTGTATCCCTACCCTGCCATTCCTCCAGACATTCCCCATGCCTATGAACTAGCAGAGGTTAAGGTTTCCAGCTACATAGATGGAGGAATGAGGACAAATGAGGCGACTGCTCGCAGCCCCAGTGGATCTGGGATTGTCACCTAGAGCAGAGCAGATAAAAAACAGAAACAGAAACAACTCCACTATTTCACCTGGGAACTAGAGATTCAGCCTAGCACTCGCACCTCTCTCCTAGATGCATTTGGCAACTATTAGTCCTGGGGTGGCTGCTAATATCATGCTCTGAGCTACACACAGTCTCTCCTCACAGAGTTTAGGATGAAAATAAAACACACACACACACACACACACACACACACACACACACACACACAGCTAAACCCAACAAGACCATTGTCTACAAATGGCTGTTTGTAACTAATTCTGCCATGAAAACAAAGGGGCTGGTATGGAAAGTTACAGAGGCAGGAGACTCCTGCCTGAGGGTTGTACAAGGAGGGGCCATCAGGGGCTTGGAAGGATCCTGTTCAGGGCTTGAGGACAGACTGCACAATTTCTGAGAGAGTAAAGTGCTTGGCCAATTTGAGAATGCAAGAGACACTGGGGCACAGGGGAGGTTGATAGAGTGACACAGAGGGCAATGGATGCATCGTGGAAGGCGAAATTCAAAGGGAATCTATTTGAAGTTTGTCCACCCTTATGTTCATGATGATCCGGTTGCTTGTCAGCATTGCAGAGCTTGATGCACTAAAAAGAAGAGGTCTGTTATATGAAAAGCAAAATGCAGGCCACCTGACTGATTACATAATGCAACCCTATTCTTGTAAAATTAAATGTGAATGTAACATTCATTTATTTCATTGCCTCACCCATTGCCTCACAATGTTCACCATGTTCCTAGGTGACAGTAAGCCTGCATAAGGAAGAGAGACTGAAAGTTCCCGGGCCCCACTCTCCTGGGAAATCAGCAATTCCTATTTATGAACCTCGTAAAGCAGTCCACATGGCCACTAAAAGTGATAATGCTAGTTATCGTAAAATATCTTCCTGTAGTTTTTACAAGTTTCTCTATCACAATTGCCTCTCCTGGACTAGTGGTGAAGAGCTATTTTCATTTTAGAAAGATTAAAAGTGTCAGTCAACCAGCACTGCATTATAATGATCACCATTGTGACTTAAAAACCCTTCAGTGATGGAAGATAGGAAAGCCGGATGCTTTTGAAGGAGCTGCTGTGTGTGTGTGTGTGTGTGTGTGTGTGTGTGTGCGCACACACACTCCTGCACAGCTGAGAAAGGCTGAGTCTAGCCTGTCCTGTGAGGGGATGAAATAGAGATGAGGTGAAAGGGGTACATACTTTTGTCTACAATCACCTACAGTAAGCCTAAGGGGGAAAGAAGCTGCATTCTCAAACTAAGCATGCTTGATGTGGATGTGGATAAAACATACAGCCCTTTTTGACTAAGGAATATTTAGCCTTTTGATTTTGTAGCCAGACTCCTGCCAGGACATTTTGAACTTTAATGCTGTCAGTTGTTTTCAGGTGAAGATACTAAGATGAGGAAGATTAAACATGGGTCCAAAGCAGGGAGGGAAAATCAAGAAGGAATTTGTGGCTGATTTGTGCTTCCATGACACCCACTGTACAACAGGCTCCTGATGTCCTTAGAGGCACCTGCAATGGCCTCTGGACGTCCAGTTCTCTGCAGGAATAGATGTTGTGAAAGTTCTTGGAGAGAATTCAGGGTGACCAGAGTGCATTCGCCACAGTGTGTGGCCCGATTTGTGTGAACCACACCTTTTGAAAATTCTTTTGGCGTAGCTCTCGAGGAGCCCAGTGGGAAAGGTAGGAACCTTCATCCCTGGGCGGCATCCCTTCTCCCAGATTCGGGCCTCCCAGAGACTGGACTTGAAGAGGATAGAACCCTCCCCATGTGAGTAACTGTTGGGGGAGAGGTTGGGTGTGTGGAGAGGAACACTCAGCTGAAGGCCAGCTGCTCACTGAGATACAGGGCTCTCACAGCTCCAGGGCCTTGGCCCAGCCTCAAAGCAACTTCTTGGGATGGCGATGTAGGCTGCCCTACCGGTCCTGGTCCAATCCTACTTGTACAGGTTGTCCACTGTTTGCTCCCCTGGTTGCTAAACCTCAAGCTTGGAACAAAATACTTAGAATCCTCAGACTGCAGGAACAATTTGCATGGATAACCCTCCTCACCTGCGAACCTGGTTGGGGAGGGGATGAAAGAGTCAGTGGTGAGTGTCCTTTCAAGTGTCAGAGGGCAGAGGCCTGAGGGGCTTCCCCATGGCTGGGCTCTCCTCCCCTCTCTCTACTCAGGACACACGTGAACTTTCCCAAGGACAGTTCTTGGGTACCAGCACTGACGCCTCTCCCTCCCCTCCAGGTTCACCTGAATCATCCCTCTCTGCATTTCCCCCTCTTCTCCAGGCCCTGGGCCCAGCCAGCCTGGACCCAGCCTCTGCCCTGTCCAGCTGTGGGCTCATGAGGTGTGCTGGGAAAGCTGAACTGCCACCAATTCCAGCACTGGACACAGCAGCCACTGGAATTTATAACCCTGCCTCCTGGGACCAACAATGTCTGTGAACCGCTCCCACACTCCTGATTGATGGTATCACAGGGGAGGCGGGGTACCTTGCTAATAGACATCTGCTGAAGCCCTCTTGTTTACCATGTTTCACTCCAATCAGGCAAAGGCAACAACCTTCTGAAGAGGGTCTCTCTCTCTGAATCTTTTGGGCAGGAGCAGGTAGGGGTTGCCCAAAGGTTCTCTCTGATTCTTGGCTTCCAAATAAACAGCTGAAAATCAATATCCCAAAAGGCAGCTTAGGGTGGAAGAATCTTGGTTGCCTTTATTTCTTAACTATTGGCTAAGAGGGTTCAGACTGGTGTCAGTCAGGTATATATATATATATATATATATATATATATATACACACAATCAAATGAGCAAACAAAAAATAAACAATAAAACTTCTAGAGATCTTTTATGGAGAGCCTGAAAACAGGACAGTCATAGTAGTAGACTTTTATCACTCCTTTGACTTCACTGGAGAGGTCTTCCATGTGACAAAATAATGATACAGAGACTCTAAAGAACACACTGCATCAGATGGATTTAATAGACATTTTGGAACGTTTCACCCCAACAGAGCAGAATATACATTCTTCTCAAGTGAACATGGATAATTCCCAAAGATAGACCTCATGATAGGACACATAACAAGTCCCTACACGTTCAAGGAGATTTAAATCCTATCAAGCATCTTCTTGGATCACAGTGGAATGAAATGAGAAATCAACTAGAGTAAAAACACCCAAAAACATTAAAGCACTTAGAGGCTAAATAGCATGTTATTAAACAATGAATTTGTTACAATGAGATCAAGAAAATATCAAAGACTTTTTGGAAAAAAAGGAAAATGAACAAATAACAACACAGAATCTCTGGGAAATAGCAAAAGCAGTCCTGAGAGGGAAGTTCATAGCACTATAGACATATCTCAGAAAATAACAAAAATCAGCAATAAACTATTTATCCCTATAACTTAAGAATTAGAAAGAGACCAACAACCAGAGCCCAGAGTAAGTAGAAGGATGGAAAAAATAAAGATTACAGTAGAAAAAATAACATAGACAAAAAATTCAATGAAACCAAAAGCTCGTTCCATGAACGGATAAACAAAATTGATAAACCATTTGCCAGACTCATTAAGAAACAAACAGATATGATTCCAATAAGTAAAATCAGAAACCATAGTGGAGGAGTAAGCACTGGCACCACAGAAATTCAAAGGATTGTAAGAAAATACTATAAACAGCTACTTGCCAAAATGCTGGACAATGTGGATGAAATAGATGAAGTCAGTAAAAAATGCAAACTACCAAAAGTGATTCAGAAAGAATTAAGAAACCTGAATAGGCTCATAACAACTGCTGAAATCGAAGCAGTAATCAAAAAACTTCCAATCAACAAAAGCTCAGGTCCAGACAGCTTCACAGGGGAGTTCTACCAACCATTCAGAAAACTACAATCTATACTCCTCAAATTATTTCAGAAAATCAAAGAGGAAAGAATACTTCCAAATTCTTTATATGAGGGCAGCATTATTCTAATTCCAAAACAAGGTAAAGACACTACAAAGAAAGAGAATTACATGCCGATATAGCTGATGATGACAGATACTAAAATCCTCAACCAAGTATTAGCAAATCGCATCCAGAATTATATTAAAAGGACCAAATGCCATGATCAAGTGGGATATATTCCAGGGATGCAAGGCTGGTATGATATTCGCAAATCAATAAACATGATACAACTCATAAACAAACTGAGAGATAAAGATCACATGATCATATCGATAGACGCAGAAAAAGAATTGGAAAAAACCCAACACCCAATTGTGATAAAAACTCTCAGCAACGTGGTAATAGAGGTAGCATACCTCAACATGATAAAGGCCACATATGAGAAACCCACAGCCATCATCATACTGAATGGGCAAAAACTAAAACCATTTCCTGTAAAAGAACAGGAACAAGACAGTGATGCCAATTTTGACCATTCCTATTTGACATAGGACAGGAAGTGCTACCATAGTGTTCATGAAGAAATAAAAATCATCCCAACCGGAAAAGCACATAATAAATGAATTTGGTCATGAATCAGGATACAAAATTAACACCCAAAAATATATGTCTTTTTATACACCAAGAATGAACTCACAAAAAGGGAAACTAAGAAAAGAATCCCACTTACCATTGCAGTAAAAGAATTAAGGAAAAATCTCAATGAAGGAAGTAAAAGAACAGCACTTAGAAAACAAAGGAACATTTAAAAGGAGATAAAGATATCAACCAATGGACTAATAAACTGTGTTGATCCGTTGGGAGAACTAACATCATTAACATGTCCATACTACCCAAAGCTATTTAGAGATTCAATGTAATCTCCATTAATATACCAACAGAATAATTCACAAAGAACAAACTCTCCAAGAATTCCTATGGAGTATAAATAGCCTCAGCAATCCAGGGAACAAAAAAAAATATGGAAGGCTCACAATACCTGATATTAAGCTACATTATAAAGCCACCATTCTCAAAACTGCCTGCTACACGCACTAGTAAAGACATATACACCACTGAAACAGAACAGAGAACCAAGAAGTGGACCGAAGTCATTATGCTCTATTATTAATTTACAAAGGAGGCAAGAGCATACAATGGATTCAAGACAGAGTCTTCAATAAATGATGAAAATCAGACAGAAACATGCAAGAAAATGAAACTAGACCACCAACTTACACCATACACAAAAATAAACTCAAAGTGGATAAAGGACTTGAACGTTAGTTGGGAATCAATAAAAAAAAAAAAAACTTAGCAGACTGCATAGGCAGCAAAATATCAGACATATGTCTTAGCATATCTTTACTGACACAGTTCCAATGGCAATGCACACAAAGGGGAAAATAATCAAATGGACTACATCAAAATAAAAATCTTCTGCACAGAAATCTAAATCCTGAACAAAACAGCAAGAAAGCCCACTGCATAGGAGAACATATTTGCCAATGGTACCTCAGATAAGTGTGGAATTTCAAAGTTTACAGGGAACTCACACAAATTAACAATAGGAAGATAAACAATCCAATGAAAACATGGGCAAAGGACTTAAATGGACACTTTTTGAAAGGGGACCTACATAAGGCCAAGAGACATAGGAAAAAATGCTCAAAGGCACTAACAGTCCAAGAGATGCAAATCAAAACGAGAGAAGTACCAATCTACACCTGTCAGAATAGCTGTCAGAAAAAAATAAAAAACTACAAGTGCTGAAGAGGATGCAGAGAAAAAGCAAACTTTGTGCACTGCTGGTGGGAATGCCGACTGCTGCAACCATTGTGGAAAACAGTATAGATTTTTCTCAAAAAAATGAAAATGGAGCTCCCATTTGATTAAGTACTCTCTCTTCTAGGTATATATATATCCCAAGAAATGAGTAACATTAATCAGGACAGATATATGCAACTGTATGTTCATACCAGCCCAATTTACAATAGCTAAGATTTGGAAACAGCCTCAGTGCCTATTAGCAGATGAACGGATTAAAAAACTGTGGAACACCTATGCAATGGAAAACTCTACTGCTGTAACAAAGATTGTACTCTTATAATTTGCAACAGTACGGATGGACTTGGAGAACATTATGCTAAGCAAAATAAGCCAGTCACAGAAAGATAAATATCACATTTTCTCACTCACTTGTGGAATATAATGAACATTAACTGATGAGCAACAAGACATCCAGACACAAAGAATCATCGATCAGACTGTCAAACCTCAGAGTAAGGCAAAGACCAACAGTAGTTAATATATATATATATATATATATATATATATATATATATATATATATCCTTTCCAATAACAGACAAGCATGGTAATTAACGGTACCTCTGGCATGCTTCCCATCGGCTCATCAGGGCAATATTCAAATTAACTGTCAACCAAGATGGTGGCCGGTAGCCAGGCAGCTGAAGGGAACAGGAGGCTAGCTTGCTCCAGTGAAGGAAGAAGCCAAGTTTCCCCACCTGTCACTGCTGGGCTGTGAGCTTGCACTCTAAGCAGCTATGTTGCAATTATAGACACTAAACAAACCCCATGCTTTCAGCCAGCCGGCAGAGCTGGAGTTGCAACAGAGTTTCTATAATAGAACCCAAACAAATCCAGATACCTGCTTTCAGCAGCCGAGGCCTCAGCGCTGTAGCCAAGCCTCAGAACTGAAGTTGGCTCTCAGTTCCAGTGACAGCCATAGAAGGTAAACAAATCCCAAAATAAAAAAAGAAAAAAAGGAGAGGTTGGGAGCTTCAGTCACCCGCCAGCCTGAAAACGGCCCTCAGCCCCTCATCCAGACTGGGCAGGAACCCCAGTGGGGAACCTGACCCTGAAGGGGGTGTGACCAGCTGCAAACAGCTATCATCCCCTCATCCAGGCCCGCCAGGCACCCAAGCGGGAACCCCACCCTGATCCAGGACACCATTCAGGGCAATCCAGCCGGCCCCCACCTGTGCCCCAGGCCTCTATCCTGCATAGTAAGAGGGTAATATGCCTCCCAACACCGGGAAGAGCAGAGCCGTGGGGCCTCCTGAACCCGGGATCAGTGGAGCCAGGAGGCCTCCTGGCACCGGAATCAGTGGAGCCTGCCAGCACCGGGATCAGTGGAGCAGTGAGGCCTAACTGCCCCTTGTCAAGGGGAGCCGTGAGGCCTCCCAGCAATGGGATCAGAGGAGCAGCGAGGTCTCACTGCTCCTGTGTCAAGCGAAGCTGCGACGCCTCCCAGCACTCTGATCAGCGGAGCCGCGAGGCCTCCTGGCCCCTGGAGCAGCATGACAGGGGGCAGTGCCCAAACCCCCTGATCACCCTGTGGCTCTGTGTGTGACAGGGTGAGGCACCCCAACCCCGCCATGGGCCCTGCTCTGTGTGTGACAGGGTGGAGCCACAACCACCTCCTCGGCCCTGCCCTAAGTGTGACAGGGGTAGGCACCCCAACCCCCTGATCTGCCCTGCTCTGTGTGTGACAGGGGGCAGTGCCCCAACTCCTCTATAGGCCCTACTCTGTGCGTGACAGGGGGGAGCTCCCAAACACCCTGATTGGCCCTGCTCTGTGTGTGACAGGGTACAGAACCCCAACCCCCTTGATGGGCCCTGCCCTGTTCATGACAGCAGGTGGTGCTGCAACCTCCCCATCGTCCCTGCCTTGAGTGTAACAGGGGGTGGCACCCCAACCCCCCAATCGGCCTTACCCTGAGCATGACTGGGGGTGGCATCCCAACCTCCCGATCCGCCCTGCTCTGTGCATGACAGTGGGCGGCGCCCCAACTCCCAATCGGCCCTGCTCTAAGCCCGACCAGGGGTTGCACCTAGAGATTGGGCCTGCCCTCTGCCACACCGGAGCAGGCCTAAGCCAGAAGGTCATTATCTCCCGAGGGGTCCCAGATTGTGAGAGGGCACAAGTGGGGCTGAGGGACACCCCCCCACCAGTGAACAAATTTTTGTGCACTGAGCCTCTAGTATACATATATATATATATATATATATATATATATATATATATATATATATACACACACACACATATACCTACATACATATATCTCTGTGTATATACATATGCATATGCATACGTATACGTATACGTATATGTATATATATCTCCCATAGAGGGCTAATGAACTTTGATATTCAGCAGGGCTGAACATCAGCATTATATTACCCTGCTGTTGGCAAAATGGCTGAAGGTAATCTCCTAACCTGATAACCCTTTTAATGTTTAGCAAACTTGACTGCTGATATGCCTGTTTGCTTTGCTTAAGGGCATATATGAGAAACCTAAAGCCAAGTCAATAAAAGCTGATGGGTGCTTGGTTTCAGAGAGCTTCTCCACTAGAAAGAAAGGTCTCTGCCTGGCTCCCCCATTTCTTCTAAATTTATATTTGTTGTATAGTGTATTCATTTGTGTGCAGCTCCTTTACCTGATCCTGAATCCTTGCTGCAAAAGGTTACAACATTCTGGCACCCAATGTGGGGCATCTGGAGAAGAAATTGCACCAGAGTGAAAAATGAAGACATTTCACCAGAAAGCTGGGAAGTGCACTGAAAAGGTGGGGAAAATTCTCTGTGCACAAAGCCCATGCCAGCTTTGGAAATTGTGACATAAAGTGGGTGGAAAATCTTTCATTTCTGCCAGGCTACAATGAGGAAAGTTTGAGTATATGGCAAAAAAAAAAAAAATTGTAAACATATAGCTTGTACGCTCAAGGTTAAGGAAATTAAAATATCAAAAGGTACTCTCTTAAGTCAGGCTCAAGGAAAAAAAAGTAACATGGTCATCTTGAACTATGTGGGCTCTTGTCTGCACTGCATTATGCCTAATTCGTATTGGGGATCAAAAGTCTGTAATACCTAAGCCCTGGGTCCTCCACCTCTAGTGTGGAAAGGCTCAGCAGCTAGAGAAAACGGGGCTAACAGTCATTTTACAAAAGGACTCTTTAATGCTTTGTCTGAAAATTACCATATGACACCTTGGGACAGGCAGATTTTAGCTAAAATAACTTTAGAGGACAGCCAGTGCCATGAAGAGCAGAATAGGATAAGATTTATGAAAACTACTCTGATTTATTAAGCCTTGTCTCTATGTTACCGGCACTTGTCTGTTGATTATTATCAATCTGTCTTGGTTGTTTATTGTTAGTCTATTAAGCATGCCTTCAATTTAATTTAATAAGAAAAGAAAGAGTAGATGGACAGGCCATTATTAATATCTAAAACACCTCCCAACCCATTAATTACTAGTCTTTTGGTGATCCTGTAAAATGTATGCCCACTCTCGAGAGTGTTATTAAAAGTCTCATTTTATTTCCCAGATCGTTATTTGAAATTTGGATAGATGAGACATTCCTCACAATTTAAGGGATATCTCTAGGATTTCTGTACCAGTGAAGAGAAAAACGCTAGCTTAAGAGAAGTCGCACCCCACCCGATTTTGTGTGGCCTCTTGGACTGACCCCCATCTCTTCACAGATGCTATAGTACAAACCCAAGACTGTTTTTCTTATTAAGATGGTGAAATGACACAAGGAAAATAGACAGGCTGCTTTTAGGCAATAAGATTAGTGTTTCCATAATAAGGGGCAGTTCTGAAATAATAATGGACCATATTCCAAGGTTAACATTAAAGCCAATGAAAGCCAGTAAGTTTTCTCTGCTGCAAAATTTGCCCAAGTAAAGCACCTTAGATGGTGATAACTGGCTTTGGAATCTCAAAATTGTTAAAAGTTAAATACATAGATATACCTAAAATGAAGGCTTTGTGGCAAAGCTTTTCAGTAATAATTATAAATAAATATATTGATGGTGACGGTGCAGTCACTGAGGAGAGGCTGACTGCACTCTCTGTTGGAGGAAAGGGCCAGTGGATATTCCCCCTGTAAAAGCAGAGAACCTGGCAGAGCAACCTTATATCTTATCTCTGAAGGAAAAATGTGGTGGTTTTAAAATTCAAATGCCTACAGGCCTTCTTCCCTTCTCCCCCTACTTCTTTAGCAACCTCATATGTCTAAACATACATTTGTAAAGTTTTGGTAACTTAAAAATCTGTGTTATTTACATTAAGGAATAAAACTTATTAAATCTCTGTTTTGAAAGAACAAAATACTGAAATATTAATTTGAGTTTGACTCGAATGAAAAAATAAAGGACAGATTTGAATCTATTAATTAAATAAGTCTTTGTTAATTTTATTGGAAACATATCCTTAAAAATGTGAAGGTATTACTAATCTAAGAAATGCTAAGTATTTAACTTACCACCTAAAATTTAAGGCTTCCAAGAGATAAAAGTTCAAATTAAATTGGGAGAAATTAAATGCTTGTAATGATACAATGCATAAACTTTAGAAATTCATTATCAAGAAAAATAATTCTTGTGATTTATCTGGAAAAATTTAGTAGCACAACATATATTGTAGTAATTATGTGTACTATGTGTGGTAAAATTTCATCCTAGGGTATAAAATGTAATTGGATTGATTAAAAAAGAGGAATAATTCTCTGGTCTGAACCAAATTTTTAATATAAAAACGAGTTTAAATTTAATTGATCTATTTTAGAATAATTACAACAAATGTATAATGTAATATTTGGGTTACACATATTTGTGATAGTCTTTCCATGTTAAATTTCAAGACTTTAACCAAGAGATAGCTTTGAAACTTTTCAAGTGCCCTGGAATAATTCAAGGGTTTACTCTTCTTAAAAGAAATATTTTAGGAAAAGAAATATTTTCAAACCAAATTATGCCGATCTAATATACTTGAAATCACTTGAAGCTTCATCAAATAAAAATTAATAATTGTGTTCTCTTAAAATACACGTATTTTAAATGTTATAAAAGTGTCACCCTCTAAGGGAGGGCAGGACAAAGTTGCTGAATACTTCTTTAGCAACATCGGATTATTCAGCAGCAGAATTTTAAGATGGGTGCCCTGACAGCCTGATCTTTAGATAGGCCAGTGGGTAGTGCAACATCTGGACTTCATAGGTCAAACGTATAAGTTTACTTACTTTGCTTCCTCAATAAAGATGCATGCTTTAGTCACTTAATAAATTAGCTTTTTACAATATAATCAAGGTCTTATATAAACTCAGTTATATGAGAAGCAGATATTTTATTAGCAATTGGTTCTAACACAGTCCAGAGTAAAATTTCTGTACCTATGCAAATGAGCAATAGCCAAAAGAATGCTGTTCAAAAGTAAATTTTAAGCTTAATAAAAAGGAGAAATTTAAAAATCTCTTCTGCGACTATTTACAAGGGAAACCAAAAGTTAGTATTCAAACATTAAATCGCACCATTAATAAGAAAACATAAAAAAAAGAGTTACTTTTACTTAGTCTGTATGCATTGCGCTATTGGCCAGCATACCTCTCTCTGATAGGTATTTCTGAAAAGGAACCAAGTTTGTAGCTCTATTTAACAGAAAGAAAAAAAGCTTTTAAAAGAAACTCCCTAATTGTGGCCTAGAAATTACTCTGGAAGAAAAAACAGAAGGAGATTCCCTTCAAATATCTAGAAAACTGTAATTAAAAATAAATGTATTAGGCCTCAAAAAGAAAAGTAAACAATTTGCATTTTGCCTCCTTAAAGAAAGCTTATTTCAATATACTCAAAGACTGCTAGCAGAAACCCTATTAGTGTCATTTACTGTCCCCACCCAATGACACAGGAAGTTAGGAAATAAGCCTTATTTTAGACTGATTTAAATTAGCAAATGAAAATAAAAGAATATTCAGGGGAACTTAGTTGTAATAGGCCAAAATCTATTCCTGGAGCAGTCACTGTTTTTACTGATAGTCCATCTCATGGTAAAGCTGCTTATAATGCAGTGAATCAGACCAACTCATTCAGACCAGTCATACTTCTGTGCAAAGAATCAAATTAGAAACGATCAAGGCTGACTTGCAGGATTTCCAAAAGCCTCTTCATATTATCTCTGATCTGCCTATGCTGCCAGCCTGGTAAACAGAACTGCAACTACTCAATTTAAATGGCTGTGACCGACTCCTATCTATACTATTTGAACAAGTCCTGGTCCTTTAACAAAAGGAAATGAATACGCATATCAATTAGTTATTTTAAGGAAACAGGTCAGGGGAATCTCATCAACTTTTACATTAGTCTGCCAAAATATTGTGCAGCAGACAAAACAGATTATCAAGAAATGTCCCCCTTGAATGTTATATCTGCTACAAGGGCCTCTAAATCCCAACTTGAAAAACGAAATTGAGGGAATAGTGAAATCTCCTATAAGTAGACTACACAAAGCCTTAATTACTTTAAATTTTTCCCTTGTAATGCTGATGGCAAGACATCCATGGAAAGACACTAGTGAAAGAGTAAGCTAAAGGAAAATGTTCTGCTTAAATGGAAAGATACCGAGTCTGGTTTATAGAAGGGTCCCTTTATTAACCTTTGGTTGAGGATATACTTGAGTATTTCCAGAAAAATCCTCCAATTCCTGCAACATGAATCTGAGAGAGGAACTGACCAGACTACTGCAACCACAGATAGCAGTCGCCCCAAGCAAAATGCTGAGGAGTCAGAGGAGAAACATCCAGAGATGGGGGATGGTGAAGACGGCTTGCCATGCTAGCACTCATCAGCTGTGCATTGGTACAGGTTGCCCATGACAAAGCCAAGAAAGGTCAGACCTGCATTGTCATTTCTCACCATTTGTCCACCATCCAGAACTCGAACATCATTGCTGTCATGTCACAAGCTAACTGTGACTGGGAAAGGGATCCATAAAAATCTAATGACCCCAAACGAAACCTACTATGAACGAATCCTTAAATACCTGACAATAATATTTAGAAGGACATGAAAGAACTCAATCCTTGTCGTCGAACCTCCCTATATTTCCTTTTTAGAATAACCACTAGTGTTTTTCTTTCTTGTTCTTCTATGTTTGCTTCCAGTCTGAAGATGCAGAATGAAGTCCTAAAAGATCTGAGCCCAGCTAATGGCATACACCTTTCTAAATTAATTAAGAAAGCAAAAAAGGGGGAAATGATGGAGCAAAGACCAACAGTAGTGAACATATCAATGCGAGAAGTCCCACAGAAGGAGAATGGACTTTGATATTCAGCATGGCTGAAAATCAGCATTTTGTTACCCTGCTGTTCGCAGAATGGCTGAAAGCAACCTCCTACCATGATAATACTTTTATTGTTTACCAAACTTTACCATCGATATGCCTGTGTGTTTTGCTAAAGGGCAAATGTGTATTCAAGTAAATAAAAGCTGATGGGTCCTGGGTTTCAGAGTGCCTCTTTACTAGAGAGAAATATCTTCACCTGGCTCCCCATGCCTTCTAAATTTGTAATTGTTGTCTAGTGTATTCATTTGAGTTCATCCACTTTTCCTGATTCTGAATCTTTTCTGCAAAAGGTTGCTGCAGGGAAGATAGGGGAAGATGTGGTTAGGGGGAGAGATCAACCAAAGGACTTATAGGCATGCATATAAGCCTAATGGACACAGACACCAGTGGGGGTGATGAGATGAGTAGGAGGTAGGGGGGACAAATGGGGAATAATGACACATATGTAATACCTTAATCAATAAAGAAAAAAATAGCCCTAGCTGGTTAGGCACTGTGGATAGATTATTGGTCTCCAGACTGAAGGGTCCCAAGTTTGATTCCGGCCAAAGACACATGCCTGGGTTGTGGGCTTGGTCCCCAGTGTGAGGCTTGCAGATGGCAGAGGATCAATGGTTCTCACTCATCATTGATGTTGCTATCTCTCTCTCCCTCTCCCTTTCTCACTGAAATCAATAACAAATATTTCAAAAAATAAAAAAAGAAACAGATGAATGAAATAGAGACAGAGTAAAAAAAAAAAAATACGTTTTAGAATACCATAGAAGGAATCCTATTATTTTCAGATATTTAATAATTCCTACAACTTTTGTGATAAAATAGGTTTGCACTGTTTTGGTAATATAATATTTAAATTATTTTTCTTAACATATTAATTTTATTGCATGTAACACTGTATTATAAAAGGCTAATATACAAATTGTCCCTTCAAACAGGAGTTTGACCAGGAGATCAACCATGGGGTGGGACTGTGTAGCTGTTGTCCCCAGCTGCACCCTCCAACCAGCCCCACACTGTTCTGTCTGCCCCCCCACCCCCTGCAATGATCGAGGACCCACCAGCTAGTAAGCTTCCCACAGCCCTTTCCACTTGCCTTCATCTTCCCCCATCTGATCCCGCACTCAATTGGGGTGGGGCCAGCCAGCCAAACACTTGCATCCCCTCCCCCTGACCAACCCGGCAATTGGGGTGTGCAGGCCAGACACCACGCATGCACGAATTTGTACACTGGGTCTCCAGTATTATTATATTTAAAATAGTTTTTCTTGGGATATTAATGCTTATTGCATGTAAAATTATTACATTTAAAATAGTTTTTCTGGAAATATTAACATTTATTGAATGTAACATGACACTAAAACCATTTGTCTTAAAATATTAAAAAAGTAAATATAAAAAAGAGGGACACTGTATCAACATGGATTAAAAGGAATGCATTCCTCACTCTGGTGTTATCTACTTCTTACCTCACTAATCAGAAGATGAAGAATTATTTCCTAACAATGAAACAATAAGATAGTGTTCAGTACAGATGCCCATCCACTACTCACTTTCCACATGGCTTCCTGAAATTAAAGTACAGCATTCCTTTTAAAACAGCTCATTACTCTAATCCATGAAAGGCTGTACCATTTACCTTGACTTCCCACCCCAGTAATGCTTTGACTTGGAACAGAATGGGCAGGTCTTGTAGGTGGAGGATCCCAACTTCTTGAAGATGGAGTTCTTTGCAGTGGAAGGGAATCCACCCCGGAGCCACTGCTGTGAAGATTAATTGTATGTCTGCCATCCTCTGTGTTATAAATAACATCATTCTACTTGAGTAGGGTCAACATTTGTTAAATGGTCAAGTCTGGTTATTGTGTATAAATCTTTACTAAACAGGATGATGGTCATAAGCATGCTGGTTAGCCCAAAATGATAAAATTCTATCTTTACATGTCTTCAGCACAGTGCTCAGAGTTATTGAAAATCAGTTTGGATAACTGAGAAAGAACTGAAGCAGCATTATATATATGTGCCAATAAAAGAAAACAAAACACACATACACACACACACCGGAATTTGAATGCAGAGAATCCAGATACACTAAGTGAAAGAAGTTATTTAAAAGATACAAGAAAACAGTCTCAACTAGTCTTCAAATTAATTTCATCTCAATAAAAGCTTTTAAAACGTGTAACGTCATAGTTAAAAATTAAAATATAAAAAGTCAAAACATGATGCATTACAAAAAAGTGTTATTTCACGAATGTTATCATATAATTCCTACAGTTCATTTATAAAATAATTCTTTGATCAGAATACTACACTCTATTTTAATAGTATTTAAAGAAAACATGTTGAATAATACATAATTAACAATCACTATTTTCATTTTCAAATTGAAAAGAAGCTTATCTTCCAATTCTGTAATTTGTCATGGGAAAGAAGAACTATGAGCATCCTCATATGTGGCCAAATATGAACTGGCAAACTCTTCTCACCCACATGGGAAAAATGGGAACATTCACCTTCATCTTGCACAAACTCTGCAATAACACTTTAGAAAATTTCCCGTGAAATGTCACACACCTAATTATCACAAATGGACACTAAGTCTTTGAAATTGGGAAAACTGGTTAATATGAAACCAACTTTTCCTGCTACAGATATATTGAAATGAATATATTTTCCTTTCATAGTCAGTCAAATAAGTAAATAGTTAAATTAAAAGACAACTCCCTGAAAATAGCTCATCAACATTTTTATTCATGTTTCACATACCTCATATAAAAGAAAGAAAGAAAGAAACACCAATAAACTTGCTGAATCATTGGTTTGTAGCCTTTTTCTGGGTCAGAGACCCCTTGGTGAATCTATTTAATACCATAGACATTTCTCTTATGTAATTTCCAAATGGAAATTTTTCTACATCAAACGTAGGTACAAGATCGTCTTATCAAATTAATAATAGAGATTATTATTTTACACAGTACACGGTTGCACATTCCTATACTCAAAACTAGTATTTCAAATCCAATTCTAAATAATGAAGTGTGTGTCCTTGAAGTTTATGTAGTTAGACTAACTTTTATTTCAGTGGGAATTTTCCAAGGTGAACTGATGTCCTTTATTCAGACGAAAGAAGGGTACTTTCAGAACAAATTCTTAGTAGTTCAATAAGTATGAATCTTCACTTTAAACCTACATGACTTCCTGTTCCCAAAGTGTAACATTCTAACATGAGATCAATAGAACTGAGTTCTTCAGAGAACAGTTGAAGTGACTAGAGGCAAACAGTAATGCTAAAATAGACTGAATTTAGCTTGAGGTTTAAATCCTATCCGTGTAAGGTCATTAGGAGTGTTTCACACATTATATATTGCATTCATTATTATAAGTGCTATACCTCTTTAGCAATTACAAATCATATTGATCATCAGTATACATTCTCAATCTAATGAATGGTATCATTTCTTTTGCTTTGAATGATATGAATGAAATTGAGGTGTATCTCTTCATTCAATGTTACTGTTTTCACATAAATAATGGTTTCATGCTCATACCTATTTTTAATTTTTTAAAAACATTTGAGTTACCGACAGTTTATGCACTCTTTATTGAATTTATAGGAGTTAATATATCACATAGGCTTCAGGTACACAAGTCTATGATACCTCATTTGCATATTACATTATGTTTTTACCTAAATCAGATCTCCTACCATCCCTAGATTTTGAAACATTACCTGTTTTCCACCTGAGGGTCCTTTTGCTTCTCTTACTTCCTCCTCTTCCACTTCCAGACTTCTCACATCACCTCTATTTCTTGATGGAACTGGTGCCCTCTGCCCACCCCCACTTTGAAAAGATCGTTTCTTGGTGTAGTCTACTTTAATTGTTTTTCCACCCACAGACTAAAATGAGTACACATAATATCAACACTACATAACATTTAACATGAACAAATGAGCAACTGTTTGAAACTAATTATTATTGCAACCAAAATCAAGACCTACCTCAAATTCTTCTCCCAGACCAAGAATTTCTTTCAAAAATGATAGAGTCTTTCTCATGGTAAGTTTATGAAACACTTCATTATTAACAATATTCCATTGTAGTATTCAACACAGAACCATATATGTTGGTTATTAAAAGTCCTCCAAAGACCTCTAGTAATAAGAACTAAAATGTCTCACATTCCAGGGGAAAACACATACATTTCATTCTTGTTTTTTAATAGGCTTATTCTTGGTTATCTGGAGAGAGGGATAGAGAGATGGAAACATAGATGAAAGAGAAATATTTTGATCAGCGGCTTCCTTAAATGTCTCATACTGGCAAACCAGCCTGCAACCTGGGCATGGGTCCTGACCATGTATAGATGATGAGACATGTTGGTTCACGATTCTATCCTCTACCATTGAGTAATACTGACTGTGCAATGTGGATTACTTTTTAGGATGTATCTGTGACTTCATTTATGTTTTGACACATCTATTTCATTTTTTCCAGTGCACCCGGCTTAAATAACCTATATTTTAAAACAAACAATCATTCATTAAAAATGATTAGGTACTTTATTGCTCCTCTACCACTTCTCAGATTTCTTAGTTTTACTATTTCTTCAGTTAAAATGACAGAAAACAATGTCGAGTATGAATGCAACTCTGTATACATAGTTCTGATTTGTTTCTCCATTCTATTTTTAATCGGCTCCTTGCACAATCTTTAGTATTTTTTGGTTAGTACACTGTTTGATGTTAAATATGGTTCTAAGAAAACAAGCCATCTTGAAGGGGAGAGTTGCTATGACTAGGAACTCAGCCTCACCTCCACCCAGATGGGCCTCACATATCACCTGAGAGCCACACTGGCCAAAGACCTTTTTAAGGCAGCAGCAGATCCACGGGCACCGGGACTCCAACCCCCCACCACTGCCACTGCCTCCTGTGAGTCTTAGAGTGTACAATTGAATTGCCGATGCACTCTGTGGCCATTGGCCCATCGCACTCAAGCACCTGGATTCTGCAATGATAGCTAAAATGGGGAGACAAACAAACAACCCCCAAAGGACAGAAAAGGAGGAATTGCCAGAAGAGGAACTCAATTAAATGGAGACATACAATATGTTCGAAAAGGAATTCAGAATAAGGGTCATAAAGTTCATACACCAGATGCATGGGAAATCCACAACTTACATAAGAATCAAGGAAAAATGAAAAAAATTGATAATAGCTGCAATAAAAAAATATGATGGAAGGTTTCAATAGTAGACTAGAAGTAGCAAAGGATTGAAACAGTGATTTAGGAGACACGGCAGAGTAACACACCTGGAACAACACAATCTGAACAGCAATTGGAGAGAAAAAATAGAAAGCAGGTGGATATCCTAACGGAGATTGGGGACAACATGAAACAAAGTAACATGTGTATAATAAGGGTGTCAGAAGGACAAGATGAGGAACAAGGATTAGGGAACCTATTAGAAGAAATAATCACAAAAACTTTCTGATCTTGGGAAGAAAAAGTCACACAAGCACAGACAGTCCCAAACAAGATGAAACCAATAAGACCTATACCAAGACACATTGTAATTATAATGGCAAACAGTAACAACACAAACAGAATCTTAAAGGCTGTAAGAGAGAGACAGAGAGTCACCTACAAAGGCTCTCCTATTAGGTTATCAAATGATTTTTAACAGAAACACATCAGACCAGAGGGAATGAAAGGAAATACACAAAGTGATGCAAAACAAGGGACCAAATCCAAGAATACTTATCCAGCAAGGCAATCATTCAAAACTATAGGGGAATTCAGTGTCCTCACAGAAAAAAAAAAAAATCTAAGGGAGTGTTTCACTACTAAACCATCAATGCAAGAAATGCTAAAGGGACTGTTGTAAAAAGAAGGAATAGAAGAGACAGAAGAAACACAGGCATAAAGAAAAAAGTTGCAAAATATCAGTACCTATCAAAATAACCTTAAACCTAAACAGACTAAACACTCCATTCAAAAGATATATAATGGCCAAAATTATAATAAAACAAGACCCATATGTATGCTGTCTATGAGAGACCCACCTCAGAATAAGGGCCTCACATGGACTGAAAGTGGAAGGAGAGAAAATACTTTTCAGGCAAGGAGGGGAAAAATCTAGGGGAGCCATAATTATATTTGAAAAAATAAATCTCAAGAAGCCAAGATGGCGATGGAATAGGCAGACGCGTCCCAGGGCTTGTCCGGGAACAAATGGAGTGAGCAGCTGAAACTAATAACACCCACCCGGAAGTGGCAATGTACACTCAGGTGGTCAGACAGTTTGCAGCCAGGAAGGGCAGAGTTCCTCTGGTAAGGTAAAAACCATGGATCGGGACAGGAAACTTTGCCACACCTCTGAGCCCAGAAAGGATATAAGCACCCCTATGTTCATAGCATCACAATTCACCATAGCTAAGATCTGGAAACAGCCTAAGTGCTCATCAGCAGATGAATGGATTAGAAAACGGTGGTACATCTACACGATGGAATGCTATGCTGTTGTAAAAAAGATGGAATTCTTGCCATTTGCAGCAGCATGGATGGAACTGGAGGGCATTATGCTAAGTGAAATAAGCCAGTCAATGAAGGAAAAATATCACATGGTCTCACTCATTTATGGATAATAAAGACCATTATAAACTTATGAATAAAAATAGATAGAGGCATAGCAGCTTTGAACAGACTGTCAAACTACAGCAGGAAGGCCGGGGAGGGTTTGGGGGCAGTCGGGGAGGGTAAGAGATCACCCGAAAGACTTGTATGCATGCATATAAGCATAACCAATTGACATAAGACACTGGGGGGTAGGGGAGGCCAGGGGATTGTCAGGGCGGGGAAGAAAAAGGAGACATATGTAATACCCTTTGTAATACTTTAAGGAATAAAGCAATTTAGAAAAGAAAGAAAAAAGAAATCTCAAAGTAAAGGTCATAAAAAAGAGATAAGACCAATTGCTATGATGTGCTCTGACAACCAGGGGGTAAACTCTCAATGCAAGAGCTGCCCTTGGTGGTCAGTGAGCTCCCACAAGGGCAGCACCACTCAGCTGGATCCTCTGCTGACAACTGGCAAGTGGAGCAGCAGTGGCAGGAATCTTTCCCACCTCCACAGAGGTGCTAAGAATGTTTGGCAACTGGGATTAAGCCTAAGCCATCATTCTGACATCCCCTGAGGTCTCCCAGACTTCCAGAGGGTGAGGGACTCTGCCAAGTGTACAAAGTTCGTTCACTGGGCCTCTAATATTACTAATAAGCTACAATAAGATATAACAGAATTCAAATACTTGGAGGCTAAATAGTCTTTTATTAAATAAATGGAGGCCCAGGATATGAATTCCTGCAAGGAAGCAGTCTGGTCAGCATCCCGAGATGGGGGCACATGGGGCCAGGCCTGCAGCAGTTAGTGGCCATTGGTGGTTAACCAGAAGGCCATGCCTCCAATCTGGACGTAGGCGCATATAGGGGGTGTGGCTGACCAGGTGAAAGGCTGTGAGTGGTTTGCTTATCAGTCATGCCCTGAATGGGTCATTGGGGGCAGATGGGAGGCAAGGCTGGTCAGGGATATGGCCGATTAGGGCCCAGATAAGGTTGGTTGGCTGCTGCAATGCAAGTCTTAGCCACCCCCCATTCTGGTCATTCTGCCATTCCGGTCACTGGGCTTTTATGTACAAAGATAGATTATTGGACTACCGAAGAGATTAAAGAAGAAATTAAAATCATCCTGGAAATAAATGACAATTAAAAATAAAAATCCAAAACCTATTGGACACACTGAAAATAGTCCTTAGAGGGAACTTCATAGCATTACAGGCCTAACTCAAAGAACAAGAAAAACAGTTAACAAATTATCTAACCCGCACAACTTAAAAAGTTAGAGAGAGCAACAAGCAAAGCCCAAACTAAGCAGCAGGAAGAAAATAATGAAGATAACAGCAGAAATAAATGGCATAGAGACCAAAAACCGCACAAAAGATTAATAAAGACATGAGCTATTTCTTTGAAAGAATAAGCCACATTGATTAACCTCTAGCTAGGCTCACCAACAGGACCCCAGTAAACAAAATAATACATTCTGAATATTTTAACAATACAATATGTAAAAGTTAAACATTTAAGTATATTGTAATTTAAATCAGCACTTATGAAACAACTTTGAATAATTCAAACCTTGCCTCCAATCCTGAAACTTCATAATGGTACCTACAATTCTTGATGCTTCCCCAAAACCTACCATTTGCTTTTAGTCATTCTTAAATAACAGAAGCCAACTCCTTTACAATAAAATGTTGTCTGTACCTTATCATTTTTAATTTCAGTGTCTAATTCTTCTGTCATAGGGGCTTCCTCCCTGATCATTGCCAATAAGTCTGGGTGGTGGACAAACAGCTTTGGGTCAAGCAACCTGCACCCTGGGAGCTGGGCATGGACCAGATAGAAAGAGCAGACTGGCCTGGCCTCTCCTTCCCTTAAGGCCACTCCTTCCACTTTAACGGCAGAAAGGGGCACAGCACCACTCTGTTTCCTGACAGACCCTGATGCCCACCAGACTGTGTTGTGCTGAGGGCTTGACAGGCTACACATCACACATTCCTGCTTCTGACTGAGGAACTGGACATAGAGACGGCCTGTAAGGCAGCATTAGTTAGTCCCAGAACAGCCCGTGCAACACAGCCCTGTCTGTGGGCATCAGCCCCTGGTGTATGCGTGCCTCTGCCTTGGAGCTCTGCCCCAGGACCCTCAGGTACCGCTTCTATGGTGCCTGTACAAGACAGAGGGTGTCTCCAGGATCCTGGGCCAGACCGGGGCGCACTGCCCCTAGCTTGTCCTCAATGTTCTTTTCTAGGGGAACCATCCCCTCTTACACGCTTCTCCTGCACTGTCCCATGCTCCTTGTGATCCTGCTCCTCTACCCTCAAGGATACAGCTGTGAGCCAGAACCCGGGGATCCGCCGGATATTGAGGCTTCTGTGTTTGAAATAGGGCTTGAGCCTCTGCCGAGTCCTGCACCTGAGCCGAGAGAAGGCCCTGCTGGCTTGCTCGTTCATAGGCTCCATCTCCAATTGAAGGGGCTGGAGCACCTCCAGAGGGGACCAAGTTAACTTGGCCCCGGGCCCTGACTGGGCCTGCTCCTGATGCACTGGCTCCTCTTCCTCTGGCTTTGCTTTGGCCTTGGACTGAGGCTCCACCTCTCCCACCTGTTCCACTGCCTTCATGGTGCACTTCCCCTCCCCCTGCAGGAAAAACTGCTGCCCTGCAATTAATTGCTCCTCCATCCACCCCTCCTCCTGGTGGTCACTCCCTTGCAGGTCACCTGGAGCCTGTGCCTCCAGCCTCAGCTCTTTACTCACCACCTCCTCCTGCCTCCCCACCTGCAGATGTGGGAAAACCTCCTCCCCTGCCCACATTGCCTGCCATGGCACCACCTGCAGAAGGCCCTCTGACCATAGGACAAACTGAGCCTGTGCCTGCAACTCCTCCCCCAGGCCCTTCTTGTCTTCCCTTTGCTCCTCACTCTGGGTTCCCTGCTGCACCTCACTCTCCTCTCTCTGCACACAGTGCTCTGCAGCCACCCAGTCCTCCCCTGCCCCCCACTCAAGACCTAGCCAAACTTCTTGCCTACATCCAACCTCAGCTCCAGGATCACAGCCTCCCTCACCTGCATGAAATCCTCCCTCTCCAGCCCTATAGCTTTCCTCCAAACCTCCTGTGTCCTTGTGTCCTGGGTATCACCACTTTCCTGCACCGAGGTGAAGCTAAAAGCCTTCTGGGCCATCCTGCTCGCCCTGTCCTTCCTGGTGCAAAGGCCCTGGGGTGCACTGTGAGTCCTCAGGCGCCCTGAAGCTGTAGGCCCCCAAGTGGAACTGAGAGGAAGCGCGTTGCCCCCAGGAGCCCCTGAGTCTCCCAACACAGCCTGACTCTGGATGCCCCCTGGCTCTGAGACTGGTGCTATGAAGGAGCAGGTAGTGCAGAGCCTGCTGATTATAGGTAAAGCGCTCGCTCACTGGTGCATGCATCCAGGCCCTGGTTTGCTGAGTGGGTGCACACTGGGCCCATGCACAGGCGCTGGTAATGTGAGCATGTGGTACAGAAGGCACCTGGCCAGGCCCAGCCTGCAGTCTCTGGATGGGCTCCTGAAAAGTCCCCTCCAATCAAGGGCAGGGCAGTGGGCGTCACCCTGCGCAACTCCACTCCCCAGTCTCAGCACTGGTGTATGAACCTGGCCCCTGCAGCCCAAGGTTCCTGAGGAAGCCCACCCACTTTCACACATGAAAATCCTCCCCCAAAAAAGCTGAATGTGAAAGCTGGAATGGAGAAAGGCATGCCAGTCCCCCACTTTAACAAAAGGCAAGTTTTGTTCATGTGATTGCCTCCTTTGGGAATGGGTTTCACGTTTCATTCTTGCTTGACAGGAAAATAAACTTTTTTGTGTTGAGGTTCCCCCCTCTAGAATGTTCTGATTGGCTTATGCGGTTGTCTGTGTACAAGGAAGGCTTTGGTCTACTGGCAGAGTTTTGACCTTTTCCCTTTCCCAAGTGCAACCCATGCAGGGTGCTGCAGTGCGCACCTGCCTCCATACACCCCAGGCCTTAGCACCCTCCCTGGCGTGTAATTCCTCTCCTCTGCCCCACACCCCTGCTCACTTCCTCACAAGCCTGCCCCACACAGGGAGGGTGGCTCTACCTGTAAACTTTCACGTTCACAGGACATGCCAATGGCTTCTGTTGAGCAGTGCCTCCATCTTGAAAAGGCCAGCTGTCTTCTGTCTGACCATGGCATGTCTATGTGAGTGACCAACCAAGCCAAGGGAGTTGAGAACCTAAGGGTCAGGATCTAAAGTCTGCCCCCTGCACTCCTGTAGTGTACAAGGTCCCTGTCCCCTGGCCAAATTATAATACTTGTCATCAGAAGTCAGCCATTCTTCCTTCCTCCTCCCAGACAACACCCTGAAAGAAGAGGCCGGCTGTCTCCTCTTCTGTAGCCCTGCCTCTTTCCAGGCAGGCTGAAATGCTGGAGATGCTGCTCCCACAGCCCCTTGTGAGGTCTTTGCCCAATACTTTTACATTTCCCTGCTACCAACAACGCAGAGTCAGCAACACCTTGCAAGCTTCTTTATGGTTCTTTCAGTGACACTCATGTTAGGTGGCATATGCTCTCTGACTCTTCCGCAGGCGATCCTTTTCTCCTCTTTTCCTCCTGTGTAAAGGGAATGGACAGAATCCCTCAGCCAACCTTGGTGTGTGCCCACACACTGCATCGTTTCTGTCCTTCGGGGCCATATTTGATGTTCTGCTCCCTCTCCTCTGAATCTGGAGTGTCCCCTTCTAAACACACAACCCACACTCACAGACACTGGCATGCGCCTGAAGGTGTGTGGGGCCCCTCTGAAGCACATGTCCACAGTCAGTACACCGTGCCTTTTCCTGGCCTGTTTAACTTTCCTACCCCAGGACTTCAAAAGTCTCGTCCAGATCCTCCTGCCATTGCCAGCATTGTGGGCTCAGCTCAGCGGAACTGAGCGGTGGGTATAAAAACTGAAAGAAATGTGAATTAGAGGCACTGAAAACTGGTAAGGCATGGGAGGGTAGGACTCCGCTGGAGTGGCAAGAGGCCTAAGTGAGTGACAAAAGCACCGACAACAGGATTGCAGAAACATGATGAAGAACCATGTTTGTTGCCCAGGGCCCGAGGCCAGTCATCCTGAAAGCCATGGTGCTTACAGCACCCCCATCTGCTTACATTCTGTGGGCACCAGGACTCCCAGTTTCCCTTTGCTGCTCTCACACACATTCCTGGCGCACTAGGGTACCTCCAATTTACCCAGGCCTGGTTTTCCATATTCACTTTTCTAAGGAGATTCACAGGGGCAACTACTCACCTTTTAATGCCCAGCAGGAGGGCTCCTCCTCTCCAACAGGTCCCCTCTGCAGCTCCCTCCTCTGGGTCCTGCGTCTGCGGGGTAGTACTGCAGAGGATTGGGCCAGAGGTCCTCGCTGATGATCTGGGAAGGAACACAGGGCAGAGGGGGACCAGACCAGTCTGCTAGTCTGCTTTTCATGCACGTGGGGCTTCCACCATCACATTTTCTGACAGTGGCCAGAGCAGTATCAATCACCTCAGCAATCTTGCCTGACCCGGGCAGGGTATGTTCAGACAACCAGTTGAAGAAGCTGACGCTCCTTGTATCTTGCCAGAGGCTGGGGGCTCCACGTTCATAATCCCAGAACCAGAGGATTGGAGTGGAACTAGAGGCCCTGTACCCTGCCAGAAGGCTGGATTCCCATCGGTCCAATGTCCACACCCACCCACCATTTTCCTGCTCTTCCAAAGGCCCATCCTGGGAACTGTCACTCACCTGCAAGGCTGACATCATATTGCTTAATGATCAGGTCATTCAGGAAGTAGGGGTTGCTCCAGAAGAAAAACATCAACCTGCAGGGGTATTGGGGAATGCTCACTTCCTTCACCTGCCAAGAGATGCAACTAGTAAAGTGTCTTGTCTGCCAGCTTCTGGAGTGAGCCTGCCTGCAGGAATCACCCACCTCCCCTCCCTTTCTTTCTGCTGGGACACGTCCCACTGGGTGCCAAAGCCCTCATGCCACGCTTCACTCTGCCTCCCAGTCTGACCTCCACATTGATCAAGTAGTTCAGCAGGTCTTCATCTTCCTCAGTGATGATGGCTGATATCTGCGGGTGGTTCCGGATCTGCTTTTGGTCAAGGAGCTCTCAGAGGCTGTGAAACGAAATGGGCAGCTAAAAGCCACGGAGCCATCCTGGGGGCATACGAGAGTTGGCCGTGGATGGCAGACATTGCCCCTGTTCCAACCTCCTCACCGCCTACCTTTCTTCACACATGCTCACAACAATGGTACCTGTGGGTTCATGTTCACCTGAGCATGAACCTGCCCTAACAATCGGAGGGTTCATTTCCAGACATGTTCTGAGACCTCCCTGTCCTCTGTGTGCCTGTGCAGATGACGCAGTGCTTAGGGCAGCGGTTCTCAACCTGTGGGTCGCGAACAATGAAAATACATCCTGTCTATCAGATATTTACATTATGATTCATAACAGTAGCAACATTACAGTGATGAAGTAGCAACGAAAATAAATTTATGGTTGGGGGTCACCACAACATGAGGAACTGCATTAAAGGGTCGTGGCATTAGGAAGGTTGAGAACCACTGGCTTAGGGTGTCTGCATGGACTCAGGCCTTGTCCCTTGGGATCGCCTACACGAAATGTATGGTCTCCAGAAACAGTGGCAGCACACAACTTCTAGAGGTCCATGTGGGTCACAAAGGCTTCATTCCGGGTTGGAAATAAGCCTTTTATTGCACACGAGTTGCAATAAACGGGTGTGTGTGTTTGTGTGTGTGTATACCTCTGGTCCTTTGTGTATACCTGTGTGTGTGTCTGTGGAAGAGGGAGGAAGCCTGCCTGGAATTCCTATGGGCATCTGATGTGTTGAGAGTGGACACTGGAAGCATTCGCCTTAAACCTGGCAAAAACGAGCTGAGTGTTTACACTGAGCTTTTTGGTCAAAAAGGAAGAAACACAAAACACTACCTCCAAAGATCTTTCCACTGCCCAGAAAAGGTGCCCTTCCACTATCTGATTGTGGTGTGGTACGTTGTGCCCATACTTCCTGACCTGACACCTAGAAGCCGGCCATCGCTTTGCCCAGTGCTGTGCCACTGGGGAGGGGAGGCCCTTTCCTCTGTCCTCCTCCCTTTCACCTTCTCCTGGCTCCTCCTCCACTTACTTCCTGTGGTCTTTGTCAGCAGTGAAGCTGGAAGGGCTCAGGCAAGGATACAGCTTAGGCCCAGAAGTTGGGGATGCACTGGATGATGGCCCTTCTGCACTCAAGAATGGGCTTTCTACGCCAAGAGGTCTTGCGCTTCACCTGAACGTAGGCCCTGCTGGCTCGGGCGCTCTCAGTGCTCAGCTGGACCTGAAGGGCCGCCAGCACCTCCAGTGTGGGCCAGGTGCTTGTCCCACTGGGCCCTGGCTCTGCTCACTGCTCCTCAGGCTTCGCCTCTGCTTCTACCTGGGACTCCGCCTCCTCTGCTGCACTCATTTTGTCCCCAGCCTCAGCTTCCACCACCTGGGAGAGAAGGTCCACGTCCAGTAGCTGCCCTGCCCTAGCAGCACCTGGGCCCTCGCCTCCTAGGGCCTTGGTTTCTGCACAGCCTCACGCTTAACATGAAGGTTACCTCGCCACCCATCCTGCCCTGGCCTGCGTGGTCCCTCCCACGCCCCGCCCTGCACCTGTACACACAAGCTCCTGTGTTCACCCGAAGGGCCCTTGCGGGTACACTTCTGACACAAAGTGCTGGCGAGATCTGCAGTGTACTGACCCAGCAGGACCCGCCCCCCTCCCCCGAACCCCCCACCTCCAGATGGCACTGGTCCTGAACTGTGCAGCTGCCAACAAGCAGGTGGCAGTGTTTGGAGCTCACTGCATGTGCCCAGGTCCCTTATCTGGATCCTTCAGGCATAGTCTTGTTTTCACAGGGTAATTCTCCTACCGAGGGGGTTTGGGGCCATCTCATGGAAAGGAGGATGCACTAGCTATGCTGGGTGCGCTGGCCATGCACAAGATGCTCTTTGCACATGAACTTCAATCAGTGAGGGAGACTGCACTTGACCCCATTCTGCTCCGCCCCTCCCTTCTCCAGCACCACTGCTGGCCACCAATCTCCATGCAAACTCCTCCTTGCCCCCCCTTCTGAAGTATATATAATCCTCTGGCCTTTTCCTGGCTGTCACCACCTGCTTTTCGCATTGATGCAAGCGCCAGAGTTTGCACATGGAGAATTTGCTTTCTGTGTCACTTACAGACTGGTACACATTTGCCCCTGGTAGAATGGACAGTCACAGTCCTGGCTGGTGTCTCCATGAGCTGGAGCCTGATCCCAAACACCAGAGGTTGCTAGTCTGGCAGGTAAGGGAATTCACCTCGGTTTTGTGTTGGATTCCTGGTCAGGGTGATTAAGGGAAGAAAGGGATCTCTTCTCCTCTTCTTCTTCTTCTTCTTCTTCTTCTTCTTCTTCTTCTTCTTCTTCTTCTTCTTCTTCTTCTCTCTCTCTCTCTCTCTCTCTCTCTCTCTCTCTCTCTCTCTCTCTCTCTCAGCAGTAAATATATCCTGGGGTGAGAAATAAAAATGTAATAATAAACAGGTTCATAGGACCTGGGCAAGAGAGTGTGGGAAACTGTTTATTGCCTTCACTATCTGATAAGCATAGACAGAGAACTCCCGGAAACCCCCGAAGGCTGGGTGCCTTTGAAGCCCTCCCAAAGGTGGGAGCTAGGCGCCACCTCTGTTTGTCCAGACAGTGGTAGCTGAAACTACTCCCCCATTTATTATTATGTAAATCCTTGCTGATGGGCTAGTCTGCCTGTTACTAGGGGGTCACCTGCCTAAGGGCTATGCTATGGGTGCATCCCAGATCAATAAAAGCTTGGTGAGGCCTGAGCAAAGAAGAAGTCCTTTGGGACTTGCCGCCTGGTCCCCCAATATTGCAAAATTATCTCATGTCTTTTTCTCTCATTTGCTGTGCGGCTCCTCTTTCAGATACCTAACCCTACTCCACGCAGGGCGTGGAAGGAAACACTCAACAAGAGAGGGCACCCCAACCTGGAAGGTCTCTGAGGTCCAAGCTGGAGCCAAGGGCAAGGCCTATGGCTATAGGGGACTGTAGCCTCTATTCTTGCAGATCCAAGGCTTAGGAGAACAAAGCCAAGAAAAGGGCTCATTCTCTGGGCCTGCAGGTGATTGTTTTGCTATCTGCATCTCATTTCTTTCATTCTCACTGTCTTTTCTTCTGAATATGTGGGTGCATATGCCCTTTCTGAGTGGTGTTTGTCATTTCTTGAGATATGTTCCTAGTAGTGGGATTCCTGATCAAATGGGAGCTCCGTTTTTTCAATTTTTTGAGGAAACTCCATAGTATTCTGCATAGTTGCTACACCAGTCTGCATTCCCACCAGTAATGCAAGAGGATTCCTTTTACACCCCATCCTCGCCAGCACTTGTTGTTTGTTGAATTGTTGATGATAGCCATTCTAAACAGTGTGAGATGGTATCTCATTGTCCTTTTGATTTGCATCTCTTGAATGATTAGTGATTTGGAGCATGTTTTCATATGTCTCTTGGCTTTCTGTATGTTCACTTTCGAAAAGTGTCTAAGTCCTATGCCCATTTTTTGATTAGAATATTAATCTTCCCTTTTGTTTAAATGAATGAGTTCAGTATGAATTTTGGAGAATAGGTCCTTATCGGATATAACATTGGCAAATATCTTCTTCCAGGCAGTGGACTTCCTTGTTTTGTTGTTGTTGTTGTTGTTGTTGTTGTTGTATTTTTTGACTGCTTCTTCTCTGCAGAAGCATTTTAATTTAACGTCGTCCCATTTATTTCTTTGCTCCTCAGTTTCCATTGCCCTAGGAGCTGTATCAGTAAAGATATTGCTGAGACAGATTCCTGCTATTTTGCTGCCTATGGATTCTTCTAAGATTTTCATGATTACCCACTTACCTTTAAGTCCTTTATCCACTTTCAGTTTATTTTTGTGTATGGTGTAAGTTGGTGGTCTAGATTCATTTTTTGTTTGCATGTATCTATGCTATTTGTCCAACATTAATTACTGAAGAGACAGTATGACTCCATTGTATGATTTTGCCTCCTTTGTCAAATATTAATTGAGCATAACTGCTTGGATTGAGTTCTGGGTTCTCTGTTCTGTTCCATTGGTCTATATGTCTGTTTTAGTGCCAGTAACAGGCAGTTTTCAGAATGGTGGCTTTGTAATATAGCTTGATATCTGGTATTGTGATCCATCCAACTTTGTTCTTCTTTGTCAAGATTGCTGTGACTATTTGGGGTCATTTTTAATTTCATAGGAATTTTTGGAGACTGTGTTCTAGGTCTGTGAGATATGCCATTGGTATTTTAATGGGGAATACATTAAAACTATAGATTGCTCTGGGTAGTATGAACGTTTAATGATGTTGATTCTACCAATCCATGAATGTGGTGTGTTCTTCTATATGCTTTTGTCTTCATCTATCTCTTTTAAATTTCCTGTAGTTTTCTAAGAACAGGTCTTTTACCTCCTTAGTTAAGTTTATTCCTAGGTATGTTAACTTTTTGTTGCAAATGCAAATGGGATTTTTTGTTGTTGTTGTTGTTGTTTTAGTTTTTCTTTCTGTAAGTTCATTATTGGTATATCAAAAAGCCATAGAATTCTGGGTGCTAATTTTGTATCCTGCTGCATTGCCAAATTCATTTATTAAATCTCCTAATTTTTTGATGGATCCTTTAGGTATTTCTATGGACAGTACCATGCCATCTGTGAATAATGACAGTTTTACTTCTTCTTTTCCAGTGGGCATGCCTTGTTTGACTTCTTCTTGTCTGATTGCATTGGCTAGCATTACTAGTACTCTGTCAAACAGAAATGGTGAGAGTGGGCATCCTCGTCTTGTTCCTCTTCTTAATATTTTTTGCCCATTGAGTATGATGTTGTCTGTAGGTTTGTCACATAGTGGGTATGATCCCTCTATTCCCACTTTGCTGAGAGTTTTTATCAAAAGTACAGTCCCAGTGTAGAAAAATTTGTGCACTCGGTGGGGCGGGGGGGGTGGGGGGGTAGTCACTCAGCCTGGCCTGTGCCTTCTTGCAGTCTGGGACCCTTGGACGATGTCCACCTGCTGGCTTAGGCCTAATGCCTGAGGGATCAGGCCTAAGCTGGCAGTCAGATCTCCCTCTGGCAGCCCGGGAGCCCTTGGGGATATCCACTTGCCAGAGGGTGCAGGCAAAAGCTGCAGTGGGATATCCTTAGCGGTGCTGAGGAGGCGGGAGAGGCTCCCACCACCACTGCTGTGCTGGCAGTCATCAGCCTGGCTTGTGGCTGAGCAGAGCTCCACCTGTGGGAGGGTACTGACCACCAGGGGGCAGCTCCTGCATTAAGTTTCTATCCACTGGTGGTTAGTGTGCGTCATATTGACCAGAAATTCCCAGTCGTTTTGCTGTTAGGGTCAATTTTCATATTACCCTTTTATTATATAGGAGGACAGAGGCCTGGTGCACGGGTGGGGGCCGGTCGTTTTGCCCTGAAGTGTGTCCGGATCAGGGTGGGGGTCCCGCTGGGGTGCCTGGCCAGCCTGGGTAAGGGGCTGATGGCATTTTGCAGTCTGTCGAAGCCCTCCAGTGGGGATCCTCAACCCGTGGGGTTGCCTGGCCCACCTGGGTGAGGGGCTGAGGGCTTTTTTCATGCTGGCCACATCCTCTTCAGGGTTGGGGGGGTCCCTACTGAGGTGCCTGGCCACCATGGGTGAGGTGCTGATGGCTATTTGCAGGCTGACCAAGCCCCGCAGTAGGGACCCTCACCACATGGTTGTGTGGCCAGCCTGGGTGAGAGGCTCAGGGCCGTTTTCAGGCTGCTCACAGCCCCTTCAGGGTGGGAGAGTCCCGCTGGGGTGCCTGGCCAGCCTGGGTGAGGGGCTGATGGCCATTTTCAGGCCTGCCAGGTCCCTGGGCAACCTACGCTCCCAGCCTTTCTCTTTTCGCTTTTTCTGTTTTTCTGGCATTTATTTATCTTCTATAATTAAAACTTTGTAGCCTTGAGCACAGCCCAGGTCTGGCTGGAAACCTGCGTTGCCTCTGGCAACCCAGGCTCCCAGCCCTGCCTTGAGCAGAGGCTGGCTGGAAGCAGGTATCAGAATTTATTTATCTTCTATAATTGAAACTTTCTAGTCTTGAGTGGAGCCAAGCGCTTGCCAGAGCAGGAGGGAAGCTTGGCTTCCTCCATTGCCGGGAGCAACCCAAGCCTCCTGCTTACTCTAGCTCCGTGGCCACCATCATCTTAGTTGGGTTAATTTGTAAACTCACTCCTGATTGGCTTGTGGGCGTGGCGTGTAGGTGTGGCTTGAGCATAGCAGAGGGATGGTTAATTTGCATGTTTCTGTCTTATTATATAGGATTGGGTGTTGAATTCTATCAAATGCTTTTTCTGCATCAATTCCTATGAATATTTCTCAATTTATTTATGTGATACATCATGTTTATTGATTTCTGGATGTTGTATCATCCCTACTTCCCCAGAATATATCCACTTTGTCATGGTGTATGCTCATTCTGAAGTAATGTTGTATCCAATTTGCTAGAGTTTTGTTGAGAATTTTAACACCTATGTTCATCAGAGATATATTGGCCTGCATTTTTCTTTCTTTGTATTGTCTTTATCTGGTTTTGAGAATTAGAGTAATGCTGGCTTCATAGAAAGTATTTGGAAATGCTCATTCCTTTGAATTTTATAGAATAGTCTGAGGAAGAAGGTCTTAGTTTTATTTTATTGTTGAAACACTTGGTAAAAATCCCCTGTGAAGACATCTGGCCCAGGCTTCTGTTTGCTGCAAGGTTGTTATTGGTTTTGTTGTTGTTGTTGTTTTTTGACTACTTCAATATCCTTAGTAGTTATTGGCATAGTCAGATGTTTTATTCTTCCTGATTGAGTTTAGGAAAGTTGTATTTTTCTAGAAATATGTCTACTTTTTCAAGGTTGATCAGTTTATTGGAGTAGAATTGTTCATAGTATTTATTTACAATCCTTTTTATATCTGTGGGGTCTTTTTCTATTTTTCCTCTTTCATTTCTGATTTTTTAAATTTTGGTCCTCTCTCTTTGCTTCTTGGTGCACCGACCTAGAGGTACATCAATCTGGTTTATCCTTTCAAAGAACCAGTTCATGGTCTTATTGATCTTTTGTAGCTTTTTTGGTCTCTATGACACTTATTTCTGCTATGATCTTCATTTTCTTTCCTGCTGCTCACTTTGGGATTTTCTTGTTGCTCTCTCTCTCCAACTCTTTAAGTTGTAGAGTTAGATAATTTATTAACTGTTTTTCTTGTTCTTTGAGTTAGGCCTGTAATGCTATGAAGTTCCCTCTAAGTCTGTTTTCAGTATGTCCCATACATTTTGGATTTTTATGTTTTCATTGTCATTTGTTTCCAGGATGATTTTGATTTCTTCTTTGATCTCTTTGGTAACCCAGTCATCTATCTTTATACACAAAATCCCTGTGACTGGAGTGGAAGAATGACCAGAATGAACAGTGGCTAAGACTTGCATTGCAGCAGCCAACCAGGCTTATCTAGGCCCTGATTGGCCATAGCCTTGGCCAGCCTGACCTCCCATCTGTCCCCAATAACCATTTCAGGGCGGGACTGAAAAGAAAACCACCCATGGCTCCTCCACCTGGTTAACACCACCCCTATATTCCCCTAACACACAGATTGGAGGCATGGCCTTCTGGCTAAATGCCAGTGGCCACTAATCCCTGCCAGCCTGGCCCTGATGGGCCCCCATCTGGGGAGGCCGACCGGACTGCTTCCATGCAGCAATTCATACACTGGGCCTCTAGTTATTTAATAACAGACTATTTAGCCTCCAAGTATTTGATGTTGTTACATTTTATTGTAGTTTATTTCTAATACTAGAGGCCAAGTGCATGAACTTTGTACACTAGGAGTCCCTCACCCAGTCCTGTACCCTCTTGCAGTCCAGGAGCCTTCAGGGGATGTCCGACTGACGGCTTCGGCCTAATCCTGCTTGCCAAACATTACTAGCACTGCGGCGGAGGTGGGAGTGATTCCTGCCACTGCTGCTCCACTTCCCAATACCTGCCGAGCTTAAGCACAAGCAGAGGGCCCAGAGAACAAACATCACAGCCACTTGCCTGTGGTGGTGAGAGAAGGCCACTGGGCCCAAGCCTCCAAGACATCCCAGGGCATGGTGTTTTCTCAGTCCCAGTGGGGCTGTAGCTCTGAAGCTCTCGGCAGGGTGTGCTTCTAGTTGGTCAATGTCAGTTCCTGTTGCTACATACTTTGATCCTCAGTCTGGGGCAGGGAAGGGCCTGGCACAGTGAATATGAAAGATGACCATCATGCCTGCGGGAGGGATGAGCAAGGAGCATAGGAACAGGAGAAGAGTAGGGGAAGCTGGGGGCCTCCATGTTATTGCAGAAGCAGATCTCCCTTTTATAAGAGAAACAACACCACTCTGAAAACTAAAACTGGGGCTTGGTACCATAAGGACCCACTCAGGCTAGAAGCTGGGTAAGCAGCCTCTTTCAAGCCTTCTACCATCTCTAAACCTGTGCTATGGCCCTGAAGCCTCTCAATCCCTTTTTCCCTTAGACATTGGTGCACTGGGATTTTCAGTCACTTTTAGGTGGATGGAGAATTTTTTCAATGTGGGTTTTATTATATGTAGGCAGCATAATGTATCTGTGTGTTTTGTTGTTGCTAATCCAAGTAGAGGACCTTTTTCTAGTGTTGTCCTTTTTCAACAGAAAGCATGGAAGGGGAGGTGGGAGTGAGAAAGATAGAGAGAGAGAGAGAGAGAGAGAGAGAGAGAGAGAGAGAGAGAGAGAGAAACATCATGGTTAACTAGAACCCAGGGACATGTCCTTGACATGGAATCAAATCCGGGATCCTGCCATGCCAAGCCAGATTCTCAACCCACTTAGACACAGCAGCCAGGGGGCATATTTTTAACATTTTTTCATCAGAAGGAGCATCTGACAGCGAGAAGCATAGAAATAATACGAAGGTCTGAATTTCAGCCCATTTCCAGAGAATGTACCTTCATATTCATTCATAATTAATTATTTAAGTTAAAACATTATTCTTCAGCTGTATTTTAAATAAATAAATATCTCAGCATCACTGACACCTTTTCAGCACAGGCAGATAAAGGATAGCTTTTCTAAATATTTAAGACTTTACTAGGGTCATGTCATACTGACATAAAATTATTCATAAAGAGGCTCAAGTATCATTGTTTGGTCACTGACTTTTTAGGAGGCTCATGTGGAGCACCACCAACACAAATGCCCCCTCTGACTTACAGTGAACCAGTTGCTGTGATGATTATTATAGCCGCACACTAGGTGGTTATGATGAGGGGCAAGGCAATTATTACAACAGCAGATGGGACACCTCTGTAAGAGGTCCCGAGCATACTGTTGTCAGAGATAACAGAATTCGTGAATTATTCAGTACAATTTCTCAACTTATTGGGCTCTTTCTGGGGGAGTCAGGGGGAAAGACAGTTAAATTAAAAATAATGCTAAGGTACGGGTGATATTTAATTTTTAAAAAATAGGTCTTCTGTTAGTTAAGAATGGGTAAAAGCAAATGGTGGGTTTGGGGAAGAAGCAAGAATAGTAGGTCCCTTTATGAAATTTGTGGATAGGATGCAAAGTTTGAATTACTCAAGGTTGTTTCATAAGTGCTGATTTAAATTACAGTATACTTAAATGTTTAAACTGAACATATTGTATTGTTAAAATTTTCAGAATATAAGCACAACCAACAGAGGCAATACACTAGGGCGAGGGTTGGGGAGACCTAGGGGAGGTCATTGGGGACAAAGAATAAAAAGAGTGACATATGTACTACTATCTGTAATACCTTAAACAATAAAATTAAAAAACAACAACTTCAGAATAAAGTTTTCCACAAAAAGGGAATCCTTGTCTTATTTTACTACAAACACATAAAACCAATGTATTTGGATTGTGAGTTGAAGTCTTGCCCCTAAATTTCCCAATGTGCCTTTGATCATAAGTGCATAATTCTTTGAAGTGAACTGCATACAAAATGAAGCAGTGTGGGATTAAAAGTAACAATTCGAAGAAGTAGCAGCTGCTTGTGTAGCCCGCCCCCATCCAAGGAACAGCAGCAATCCTGATCTCCACACCCTCTGTCTGAGGAACAGCAGCTGTGTGTGAAGTCTCCCCGAACAAGCCCAGAGGAGCCAGCGCAACTGTGAACAGCACCCACCAGAGGAGCTGCTACCAACTGAGGAGCAACTGCTACCACAACTGCCCAAGGAGCAACCGCAGCCCAAGGAGCCACTGCCACCCAAGGAGCAGCCACTGAAAGACTCAACATCTAGATATGGTGGTATGATAAACATTGGTAGACAAAGAAAACCCCAAAGAAAAGAAAAGGAGGACTCACCAGAAAAGCAGCTAAGTGATACAAAGGCATAAAACATGACAGAAAAAGAAGTCAGAATAATTGTCCTAGAGTGCATAAATCAGATGGAGGAAAAAATCGACAACTTATGCAAGAAGCAAGAAGAAACAGATGACAAAAATCAGTAAATTATGTAATAAACATGAAGAAATGAAGAGTGATATAGCTGCAAGAAAAAACAGCATTGAAAGTTTCAACAGTAGACTAGGAGAAGTGGAGGACCGAATTAGCAAATTAGAAGACAGGGAAACAAAACACACCCAAACTGAACAGCAATTGGAGAAAAAAATAAAAGAGAGGAGGAGAGCCTAAGGGAACTATTGGACAACATGAAATGAAAGAACATATGAATAATAGGGGTGCCAGAACTACAGCAGAGGAACAAGGGTTAGGAAACCTATTGAAAGAAATAATATCAGAAAACTTCCGAGAGGTGGGGAAGAAAAAAATCACTCAAACACAGAGTGTCCCAAACAAGGTGAACCCGAAAAGAACCACATCAAGACAAATCATAATTACCATGGCAAATGTTCAGGACAAAGAGAAAATCTTAAAGGCTGCAAGAGAGAGAGACGGAAAGTTACATTCAAGGGATCTCCCATTAGATCATCAAATGATTTCTCAAGAGAAACACAAGAGGCAAGAAAAGAATGGACAGATATTTGCAAGGTCATGCAAAGTAAAGGACTGAATCCAAGAATACTCTATCCAGCAAGGCTATCATTCAAATTTAAGAGGAAATAAGAAGCTTCACAGACAAAAAAAAAAATGCTAAGGGAGTTTATCACCACCAAGCCAGCAATGCAAGAAATGCTAAAGGAACTGGTGTAAAAAGAAGAAATAAAAAGCTCAGAAAGAAAATAGCCACACACAAAAAAGAAATGGCTACAACATGTATCTTTCAATAATAACTTTAAACGTAAATGGACTAAATTCTCCAACCAAAAGACATCGAGTGGCTGAATGGATAAACAAAACATGACACATACATTTGCTGTCTACAAGAGACCCACCTCAGAAGAAGGGACTCACAGTCTGAAAGTGAAGGGATGAAAATATATCTTTCAGGCAAATGGAAATGAAAAAAAAAGCTGAGGTAGCAATACTTATATCAGACAAAATAGACCTCAAACTGAGGCCATAACAAGAGATAAGGAAGGCCACTTCATAATACTAAAGGGATCAATACAACAAAAATATATAACCCTGATAAACATATATGTACCCAATGCAGGAGCACACAAATACATAAAAAAAAAAAAATCCTGGAAGATATCAAAGGAGAGATCGACAACAATACAATCATAGTAGGGGACTTTAATACACCACTGGCATCACTGGATAAATTCTCTATACAAACAATCAGCAAAGACACAGCAATATTACATGACTCACTGAACCCGATGGACTGAATTGACATCTTCAGAACACTTCACCACAAAGCCAAGGAAAATATATTCATCTCAAGGGCTCATGGGACATATTCAAAAATAGACCACATATCGGGTCACAAACAAAGTCTCCCCAAATTTGAAAAGATTGAGATCATACCAAGCATCTTCTCAGATCACGATGGCATAATATTAGAAATAAACTACAATAAAAACAACCCAAAATACTCAAACACTTGTAAGCTGAATAGCATGCTATTAAATATTGATTGGTTTACCAATGAGATCAAAGAAGAAATGAAAATCATCCTGGAAACTAATGACAATGAAAACACAACAGTCCAAAACCTATGGGACACAATGAAAGCAATCTTGAGAGGGAAGTGTATAGCTCTACAGGCCTATGTCAAGAAACAAGAAAAAATGGTAGTAAACCATCTAACCCTACAACTCAAAGAACTAGAAAGACAGCACAAGAAAAGCCCAGAATGAGCAGAAGGAAGGAGATAATAAAGATTAGAGCAGAAATTAATGATATAGAGATCAAAAAACAATATATAAAATCAATGAAACCAAGAGCTGGTTTTTTGAAAGGATAAACAAGATTGATGAACCTCTAGCCAGGCTCACCAAGAAGCAAAGACAGAGGACCCAAATAAACAAAATCAGAAATGATAGAGGCAAAATAACAACACTCCCCACAGAAATATAAATGATTGTTAAAAAATACTATGGACAGCTCTACTCCAACAAACTAGACAACCCGGATGAAATGGACATATTCCTAGAAAAATACAACATTCCAAAACTCAATCAGGAAGAATCAAAACATCTCAAGAGGCCAATAACTATGGAAGAAATTGAAGCAGTCATCAAAAAGCTTCCAGCAAACAAAAGCCCAGGACCAGACGGCTTCACAGGGGAGTTTTACCAAACATTCAAGGAAGACCTAAAACCTATCCTGCTCAGACTACTACAAAAAATCCAAGAGGAAGGAACACTTACAAGATCATTCTATGAAGGAACACTTACAAGATCACCCTAATACCAAAACCAGGTAAAGACAACACAATGAAAGAGAATTTCAGGCCAATATTCCTCATGAACATAGATGCCAAAATCCTCAACAAAATCTTAGCAAACCAGATCCAGCAGTATATGAGAAAGATCATACACCATGACCAAGTTGGATTATTCCCAGGGATGCAAGGATGGTACAATATCTGAAAATTAGTAAATGTGATATATCATATAAACAAATTGAAAGAAAAAAACCACATAGTCTTATCAATTGATGCAGAAAAAAACATTAGACATAATCCAATACCCATTTTTGATAAAAACTCTCAGCGAGGTGGATTAGAAGGATCATACCTCAACATAATAAAAGCCATATATGAAAAACCCACAGCCAGCATCATACTCAATGGAGAAAAACTAACACCATTCGCCCTAAGAACAGGAACAAGACAGGGATGCCCACTCTCACCACTTCTGTTTGATATAGTACTGGAAGTATTAACCATTGAAATTAGACAAGAACAAGAAATATAAGGCACCCAAAATGGAAAAGAAGAAGTAAAATTCTCCTTATTTGCAGATGACATGGTATTAGACATACAAAACCCTAAAGACTCCATCAAAAAACTATTAGACTTAATAAATGAATTCGGCAATGTAGCAGGATACAAAATTAACATCAAGAAATCAATGGGATTTCTATACACCAATAGTGAACTTACAGAAAGAGAGACTAAAAAAACACTCCCATTTACCATCACACCAAAAAAATTAAGCTACCTTGGAATAAACTTAACTAAGGACGTAAAAGATGTCTACTAAGGAAACTACAGGACGTTGAAAAAAGAGATAGAGGAAGCCATAAACAGATGGAAGAACATACCATGTTCTTGGATTGATAGAATCAAAATCATTAAAATGTCCATACTACCCAAAGCAATCTATAAATTCAATGCACTTCCCATTAAAATACCAACGGCATATTTCACAGACCTCTCCAAAAATTCATCTTGAATAAAAAAGGACCCTGAATAGCTGTAGCGACCCTGAGAAAGAACAAAGTAGGTGGAATCTCAATACCAGATATCAAGATGTATTACAAAGCCACTGTTCTCAAACCTGCCTGGTATTCCCACAAGAACAGACATATAGATCAATGGAATGGAATAGAGAGCCGAGAAATTGGCCCAAACCAATATGCTCAATTAATATTTGACAAAGGAGGCAAGAACATACAATGGAGTCAAGATAAATGGTTTTTGGAAAATTGGACAGATACATGCAAGAAAATTAAACTAGACCACCAATTTACACCATACACAAAAATAAACTCAAAATGGATAAAGGACTTAAATGTAAGACAGGAAACCCTAAAAATACTAGAAAAATCCAAAGGCAACAAAATCTCAGACATATGCGGAAGCAATTTCTTCACTGATACAGCTCCTAGGGCATTGGAAACTAAAGGGAAAATAAACAATTGGGACTAGATCAAAATAAAAAGCTTCTGCACAGCAAAAGAAACCATCAACAAAACAACAAGAAAGCACACTGCATGGGAAAACATATTTGCCAATGTTATATCTGACAAGGGACTAATCTCCAAAATTTATAGAGAACTCATACAACTTAACAAAAGGAAGATAAACGATCCGATCAAAAAATGGGCCAAGGGCCTACACACCTTTCAAAAGAGGACATTCAGAAAACCAAGAGACATATGAAAACATGCTCAAAGTCACTAATCATCCAAGAGATGCAAATCAAAACAACAATGAGGTACCATCTCACACCTGTCAAAATGGCTATCATGAACAAATCCACAAACGACAAGTGCTGGAGAGGAGGTGGAGAAAAAGGAACACTCATGCACTGCTGGTGGGAATGCAGACTGGTGCAGCCACTATGGAAGACAGTATGGAGCTTCCTCAAAAAATTAAAAATGGAACTCCCATTTGACGCTATGGTCTCACTCTAGGAATATATCCCAAGAAACCAGAAACACCAATCAGAAAGGATATATGCACCCATATGTTCATAGCAGCACAATTCACCATAGCTAAGATCTGGATACAGCCTAGGTGTCCATCACTAGATGAATGGATTAGAGAACTGTGGTACATCTCCATGATGGAATACTATGCTGCTGTAAAAAAGAAGGAACTCTTACCATTTTCAGTGGCATGGATGGAACTGGAGAGCACTATGCTAAGTGAAATAAGCCAGTCAATGAAGGAAAAACACCACATGATCTCACTCACTCATGGATAATAAAGACTATTATAAACTTAAAAAAAAAAGAAGAAGAAGACTATAGGATTATGAAAGAGTGCATTCATTCATTCTTTTAAATACATACTGAGATCTTACTGTTTCCAAATAATACATATAGTTACCAAAAAAGAAAGAGAACTGTGCTTGCTTCGGCAGCACATGTACTAAAACTGGAATGATACTGAGCAGATTAGCCTGGCCCCGCGCAAGGATGACATGCAAATTCATGAAGCGTTACATATTTTTTATATGAAATGCTGAAAGGTATTCTTTAAGAAGGGGAAGAAGGAAAGGTAAAGATAAAAATTATGAACAACAAATACATATCTATCAACAAGTGAATCTAAAAATCAAGTGAGTAAAAAATCTGATCAGAGTAAACTGGTGAATATAATAGAATTGGGCATAGAGAGGGGGTGGACTGACAATTCTTGAGGGGGAAAGGGATGTGGGGGGTGTGGGGAGTGTGGGAGGAGACTGGACAAAAATCGTACACCTATGGATGAGGACAGTGTGGGGGTAAGGGCAGAAGGTGAGGTGGGAACTGGGTGGAAGGGAGCTATGTGGGAAAAAGAGGAACTGTAATAATCTGAAAAATAATGATAAAAAAAATAAATGAAGCAGTGTGTTACTTCTTCATGGCATGCTGCCCTGTTTCCAGTTAGGGAGGGTAAACAATTTGCATATTCTCCTTGGAAAACCTAAATGGAAAAAAGGATTGGGGAACTCCACCAAGGCTGCAAAACAATTCTTGACCTCCTTCCTGTGACATTTTGTATGTCCTCAACCTTGAAAGCAATAATATAAATAGGGAAAAGTTGCATACGGAATGATATAAAAGTTTGATGAAGTCTAAATGTAGGCATCCTTTTGCTTACTTAAATGACATCAGCACTTTCTGAAGTGGTTATACTAAGATTGAAACAGAGATTACCACTTAAACGGAACCAGTTAGCTTTCCTGACTATACTTCTAAATGGAGTGAACAAAAGTGCCCCTAGATTGTGATATGTATTTTATTGGAGAACTATTAATGCACTTTCTCTGCAACTATTTGATATTTAATGTACCACAAAGGGTATGATCACTCAAACTCTGAGTTATCTCGAATCCTCAGTATTTTTATTAGTGAATATAAACAAACATCATGAATGGGAAAGGTTTTTAGAAACTCACCTCTTGGACTGTTGAGTGTATAGTTATCAACAAGCCTTCCAACTTCAATTTTAAAAATTACCCCAATAATGTGTGGTTTTTAACATTCTTTTTATTAAAATAGTGTATGTGAAATTAATTGAAAATTTAGGAAGCTGGGACCTCAACTTTTTAAGGATTTTAAAATCTAGCCTGTCAGATTGCGCGTTGTGGGGTGGCACAAACCATGGATGGTATGGCTCAGTGAGCCCATTTTCCATTGCCAGCTGGTATGCTCCTGGATTGGTGAAATACTTAATAAAGCCATTTGGATGCCAAATTTACTCAGCCTAATTTTTCCAATGTAGGTTTGTACTGATAACGTATTATGGTACAGAGAAATACAACAAGACAAACAATACAAAATGTCCCAGCATGAAATAGATCACTTTATATACAATCCCATGGGGAAGTGGAATACAAAAGAAGATTAAAGGGGAAGAAGGAACAGCATAAAAATCCTGACCATGACAAAAGACTCCTTCTTGTATTTCTAAATGGATATTCAGGGTATCAAAACCCTAAGCTATGTACATACTTTTAGATATATATTTTTATTGATTTCACAGGGGAAGGGAGAGGGAGAAAGAGTTAGAACCATCAATGGTGAGAGAGAATCATTGATTGGCTGCCTTCTACAAGACATCTACTGGGCTAAGAGCCCACAACATGGGCATGTCCCGGCCTGGGAATTGAACCCTGACCTCCTGGTTCACAGGTCGAAACTCATCCACTGAGACAAGCAGGCCAGGCTTTGGCTCTTCTTTATTCAGAATCTTCCTTTTGACATTCGTGTGCTCCAGCTGCCCTGTATCCAGCCTGCCTGACAGCTGTGCAGATTGGTGGACTCTAGGGTACATTCTAGTAGTAAGGAACCTACTATGTGTGCCTTACTCTCCCCGCTTGCTTTCTGATGGCCTAGAGACCCTGCCCATAGTGCCTTCATGTACAAGATGCCTGTGCACCAGCAGTCACCTCCTATCCAGGCCCCTTCTGTGCACATCTTCACAGATGTGGTCTCTATCTAAGCTTTCTAAGCCTCATTGCCTTAATATTATGCTTTTATGAATATTTTGATGGAAAAATCCAGATTCCAATAAAGAATTTTTCTAGATTTATCATTGTGGTCTCCAGAACAAATAAAGCGTCAAGTGCAGGACACTTGGTTTTAGAGGCAACATGCAGCAATGAGTTTTCTTTTGTTGTGTCTTAATATGGTGGGTTTTTAAAATTAATTCTTTAGAGAGAGGTGAATGGAGAGAGACAGACACAGAAGCATGCATTCATGTTAGAGAGAAACAATGTTGGATGCCTGGGGACTGAACCTGCAATCTGGACATGTGCCCTGGCCAGAAATCAAATCGGTGAACTTTCTGGTGCACAGGACAATGCCCAGACACACTGGCCAGGGTGCACTGACTTTTATTTTCTTCCTTATCTTGCATCAGGTGGTTAATAAATACCATCAATGCTAATAACAGTGGGCAATTCCAGAGGAGGACATGCTGACAAGAGCTTTACATAAGTTGGCCCCACAGGTGAATCTCCCCACAAGGTAATGGGCACTATCTCTATGTGTGGAGGAATTAACACCCAGACCATGGGATGTTTTGCCTATGCCCTTCCTCCCTCAGAACCTGCCCATTTGTGTACTTTTCCTCAAATTCCAGAGGTTCTGATTCCCATTATGGACTCTATTTCCTGTGAAGGTGGGGATGGCAAGACAAGGTGCATGTCAGAGGGACAGGGAGAGGGAGACAGAATAGGAGAGAGAGAGGAAGAGAAAGAGAGTGTTTGCTGTAAGAGATACACATTTTCTGACCAATGTTCTCTAATCCTCTTTTTGGGGGGAGTGGGGAGCTCACCGACTGTTACAGAGACTTCAGCATTTTCTCTTCCCACTAGAAGAAGCAGAGTGTGCCTGGCCAGTGTGGCTCAGTAGGCCTATGAACCAAGAGGACATAGTTCAATTCTCAGTTGGCACAGGGGCCAGAGTTTACATCTGGATCCCCAGGTGGATGTGCAGGAGAAAGCCAACCAATGATTTTGTCTCATTATTGATGTTTTATCCATCTCTCCCTCTCCCTTCCTCTCTGAAATCAATAAGAAATGTACTTAAGAAATGGGAAAATGAGCTCCTACACTGATGGGCCCAAGGTAAAAGAGTGGAAGGTAGAAGAAAAAGAAAGGAACAGCAATAAAAAGAGAACGAAGGGCCAGGTGCTGTATGTGACAAGCTAGGAAGCTGCTGACACCCAGCAGAGAGCAGCAAGCACATGAGTGGCTGGCACTGAATGAGAGGCAGTAGAAGGAGAAAAACCAGGACTGACTTCCTCACATTTAGGGAGACATACAGGCAAATGGAGCCCTGCCCCTGGGCCTGGATGTGTGGCCTTCTCCCTAGGTGGTCCTCTGGCAGGCGACTCAGTGAGCAAACTGAGACAGCCTAGGGCCAGAATGAGGTGGCAGGTGGGCAGGGAGCCTGTTCCATGCTGAGCAGCTAACTGTCCATTGACTGTGGGATCCAACAGCACACTAGGACATCTCCCTTTCACTTGGTTGTATTGCCCCTCAGGGTGGCCCTCCATACCCCCATCTCCCCGGTGTGACCTTCACCTGTGTCCACTTAAATGCTCTCTGGGAGCTGGCTTGGGGTTGTCCACTCTTCAGACCAGGGGCCTGTCACTGGCTGAGAGTTGCTTTACCACCTCCTTGATTGATGGGAAGGAGGATCATGAGGGGAAAGTCTTCTAACATTAGACCATCCTCCACAAAAGGATGTTCTATTCTTAGGACGGGACACAGAACAAAGCAGAGGTTTATGCCAGCTTAGTATTTTGCTGAAAAGAATGTAAATGTGTTTATAGGCCACAGGAACTTGAATTCGAGAAGGAGCTTGATCCAGTGGAATGACAGGCATAGACTTGTGAGGCCAGGGCTCTGGCTCCCTGGCAGGCTGATGTCCCTTTGAATACTGGGGGCCTGACTTGTGCACAGGGAAGCCCTACCATGGAGCGGCCACAGGCCAGTGGGGAGGAGTGTTTGAGTCCAGGGCCTGGACTAGTTACCCGTGATGGCCCCAGACAAGTTGTACCTCCGTGGTGCTCACTGGAAACCACTTGTTCCAGTCCCTGTGGATGCACCTTGTGTGCGTTGACCCACTAAAAGAGAGACAGAGAGGCACAGCATTTCTGTAGGCCCTTCTGTCCCCCCTGCACTGTGATGCCCAAACAACTCTCATATTCCAGGCAGAGGGTCCACGTGACAGATTACCACAGTGGTGTTGACCAGAAAATTCCAGACTGGCTGATGAGGTTTGTGGAAGAGGTTCAAACTGTAATGAGGTCAGCAGTTGAGTCTAGACTTGGTATCATGGGCTGAAAGCCTGAGTGGTGCCACCTGGGGGCTGAGATTTTCTCTTTAACACAAACATTACACGCACCAGGCAGAAATTGGAAAATTGTAGGAGCCCAAACTCAGGCAGCCACTATGAGATCCCAGTGTCCAGGAGATACAAGGAGGCAGGAGGGACCACTTAGAATGACCTAGAAACGAAGCCTGAGCGAACATGCCTTCTTCATGAGCACCAAACACTCCTCTATCCACCCCCCAAATGCAGATCCTGCATTCCCTGGACATGTGCTGTGGCACCGGGGGCAGGAGAACTTCATGCCCAGTATTGGACTGGCCCCGCCGACTCCCAGCACCCACACATGAATTTGGGGGATGTTTTCACCACATCCTGGTCACCTGCCACCTGCTCTCATCATGGCCCTCACTTATGTACAGGACACAGTAGCCTCTCAGCCCATGAGTAGGGCCGTCCTGTGCAACCTCCTTCTCCAGTCACAAAATTCCTAGTGCGATGCCAGGTCATCTGCACTTGTGACCTTTTTTTTGAAGGAAGGGAGTCCTTAGAATGTGCTCCAAGTCTGGGACCCTCTTTATGCATCCCTGGAATGTCAGTCAGCCAATCAGGAACCTGATTCTGGGGACACCTACTGACAACAGAAATCAGGAGTTCTCCCCAATTCTTCTGAGCTGTTTTGGAGAACATGACAAGCTACAGTGTACAGAAGGAAAATCAACATCCCAGCTGCCTTTCTGGATCCAAAGAGGCACCAGAGAGGAAGGCGGATGCCCTTCCTTGGTTCCACAGCAAGCCCTGCCTCTGTGGGCCTTCAGAGGCCCTGGGGACCATTCCCCATGCATGGGCTTTCCCATCGTCCACTCTCTTAACCCAGCCTTCTAGCAGACAGCCTTCCACCTGGCTTCTTTCCCTCTGCAGTCAGACGTCTTCCTACCCTCACGTATTTTGTCCTCTGTGCCTTTTTCAAACTCACAAGTCTCTGCTGGCACTACCTGCCCTGCCTGTGCCCAACAAGACCTGGTTTCACTTCAGAGCCAATGACATCTACACCTAAACAAGGGATTGCTCCTCTTTCTTGCTCCCCAAGGAGAACATGCCTCAGGTCCAAGACATGCCTGGGTCTAGCCGTTTAATGCCAACAGCAGCGCTTCTAGAGGCACAGGGGAGGTGCATGACGAAGAGCACTCACTCTGGGCTAGAGCGACAGGGCAGAAAATGGCCCAGAGAATCCCATGAGGAACCCAGAATGGGGGACAAAAGGGAAATGGCAGCAGAGCATTGGCCAGTCTTGCTGAATCTGAGATTTGCATCCCTTAAATATCAGAGACATAATCTACCAGATTATGCAGACGGCGGTGGTGGCGGGAGGGGTTGGGGTGCAGGGGTGGCCTGGTGTAGATGAGGTGCCAGTGACATTCCCAGATCCCAACCCCAAAGGCACTGGGTCATTCCAATAGAGAGTGCATGGCAAGGTGGGGAGAATGGCACACACCGATCCTGGACACAAAGAAGAGGAGAGGGCTAGAGGGAAAGGGAGGGCCCAACCATGGCATTCAGGCCTGCAGAGGGATGCTTCTGGTGAAGATTGCACTTCTGCCTCATCAGATGGTAAGAATTATGCTTCTGACCAGAGAAGGAGAGAAAGGTTCCTGCTACTGCATCCCTGTCATACACTGACCCTAAATCTCCAACTCTAAGCCAGAGGAAGACTATTGTGGCTGAGAGGAAAACCAGATGCTATAGGCTGTACAGCCCGTTCCACTGCTGATTGTTCCCCTGGGGACGGTTCCATAAGCCTCAGGGTCACAGAAGGTCTGTCTCCATACTTGACAGAAAATCCCTCTATGCCCTATGTGAAGGCTGGCAGGACACACTGGCACAGAGTGGACATCTTCTCAGGGATGTCCATCGGTCAGCTGATCCTCATCTGCCAAAGCCAGACACCTCTCCTCACTCTTCAATCCTTGATTTACTCCAAAAAATTTACTGAGTGCCTAAGGGTACATCCACTACTATTCTGGGTGATCAGCTGGGACACCTCATGAGAATTTCATGGTCTTCCTCGGAGTATCTCTGAGGCATGAAACCTCACTCGATTGAGGAGACAAACAAACAAAACAACTGAACTGGAAAATGAGTAAATCACAGACTAGTCTTGCTTTGCACTGTAGAGCAACCCACACAGAATGGTACCTCCAGCTAATACCCTGCCCAGCAATCCTAATAACCATAGGAAAAGTTGTTATTTTTCAATGGCTATTACAGAGTTATGTCACAACATTAAAAAAACTCTGTTATAAACATAACATACATGTAAATAAATAAAGTAGTAAAATCACTACTTAGCACCCTGTGATTTTAACTGTTTGAGAATTAAAAACTGACATGCGCCTTTGCAAACTATTTCCTGAGTAGTTTAAACATGGCTTGCGGGTCTTCTGCTCATACAACTTTCCACACAGAGTGAGAGTCTTTTCCATGCCCTGGTCAACTGTCACATTGCTTTCTACATTTGGATAAGCTTCCAAGGTCCCATCCTTCCTGCTGCCTACGTGGGCACATGTCTCTGGGAGAGTTCCTTTAGTGTGAAGCTCTTTGGCCTCATGGCTTGCCCTGGGACCTCTCCATCCTTTTTTTGGTCACAACCATGTTGCTCATTTACACTTCTCTGGGAGCTGGCCATTGAACCTGAAGCTGGGTTCTGAGTCATGATGATGAGTAAAAGTAATTCCTCATGTTTGGCAGAATTTAGGAAATTACAGAAGCATTCCACTTTCCAAGTCTCATTACTTCTCTCTCCAGACAAGAGACCTTGGAAGGGGCCATCAATTGACTTCCTTCTCCATGTTCAGTATCTGAGGCCTGAATCAGTCGCCTGCACTCCTATCTCTGAGTGGGTCATGGGACGGTGACACAAGAACAAGGCCCTGGTTCCTGGTGTAAGGCTCCCATGTCCATCACCTGGGCCAGCCTGATGGGAGTGTGCCTAGAGAAGTCACCGGAGAATGGGAACATGCCACTCTATGTGTGGCAGCGGTGGACACGATCAGGGTCATGGGCAGACAGCGGGAGTGTCCATTTAGGTGACAATCACTAACCGCAATCCAAGTTCTCAGAAGGTCTGTGCTCAGTCTTGGTCTATAGACCCAGCCAGTTCTTCCAGTCAGATGGGGGAGGGGAAAACATGTTGGAAGAAATAACGACAGAAAACTTCCCTTTTACAGGCCAGAAAATAACTATGCAAGTTCAAGAACCACACAGAGTCACAAATAAGATGAACCCAAAAAGACCAACACCAAGCCACATCATAATTAAACATCAATGCAAAAGTAAGAATCATAAAGGTTGACAGACAGAGACAGAAAGTTACCTACAAGGCATCTCCCATTAGAATATCAACAGATTTCTCAACAGAAACACACCAGGCCTGAAGGGAATGGAATGAAATATACAAAGTGATGTAAAACAAGGGGCTGAATCCACACCCAGCAAGGCTATAATTCAAAATTGAAGAACTAATAAGGAAATTTACAGACAAAAAAGGGCTATGAGTGTTTATTACCACCAAGTCAGCAATGCAAGAAATGCTAGAGGGATGGAAGTAAAAAGAAGAAACAGAAAGGCAAGAAGAAGCACACACATTAAGAATAAATATAACAAACAAGTACTTACAATAATAACATTAAAGGTAAATGGATTCAGTGCTCCAATCAAGACATAAGGCAGCTGAATGGATAAGGAAACAAAACCCATATTTTGCAGTCTGCAAGAGACTCACCTCAGAGCAAAGGATTCACACAGATAGTGAAAGAGGGAAAAATAAATTTTCAACAAATGGAAATGAGAAAAAAGCTGGGGTGGCAATGCTTATATCGGAACAAAATAGAACTCTAATGAAGGTCATAGCAAGGGATAAGGAAGGCCACTACACAATACTAAAAGGAGCAAATCAACAAGAGGATATAACTCTGGTAAACATATATGCACCCAGTACAGGAGTGCCCAAATACAAAAAACAACTTCTGGAAGGTATCAAGGGATAGATAGATAGCAATAGTATCAAAGTAGGGTACTTCAATACCTCACTGACACCACTGGACAAATCCTCTACACAAAAAACCTCCAAACAAACAGCAATCCTAAATGACTCTCCAGTTCAGATGGACTTGACATCTCCAGAACATTTCATCCCAAAGCTACCAAATATACATTCTTCTCCAGTGCACACGGGACATTTTCAAAGATAAGCCACATATTAGGACACAGGTAAAGTCTCTTCAAATTCAGGAGGATAGAAAACGTAATAAGCATCTTCTCAGGTCACAATGGCATAAAACTAGAAATCAAGTGCAATAAAAACAATGAAAAAAATCAAACACTTGGAGGCTAAATAGCATGCTATTAAACTATGGTTGGGTTACCAAAGAGATCAAAGAAGAAATGAAAAGCATCCTGGAAACAAATGACAATGAAAACACACAATCCTAAAATCTATGCGACACAATGAAAGCAGTCCTGCGAGGGAAGGTCACAACTCTACAGGCCTAGCTTAGAAAACAGGAAAAAAAATGGTAATAAATTAAGTAATCTTCAACTTAAATAATTAGAAAGAGTGCAACAATAAAAGCCCATATTACCAAAAAAGAAAGAGATAATAAAGATCAGAGCAGAAATAAAAGCCATAGAGACCAAAAAAATAATACAAAAGATCATGAAAGCAAGAGCTGGTTCTTTGAAAAAAAGAAAAAAAAAATTGATGAACCTCTAGGGAGGCTCACCAAGAAACTAAGAAAGGGGACCCAAATAAACAAAATCAGAAATGAAAGAGTTGAAGTAACAAATAACCCGGCAGATATACAAAGGATTGTAAAAACTATAAGAACTCTACTCCAACAATTGGAAAACCTGGACAAAATGGACACATTTCTAGACAAATACAAGCTGCCAATACTCAATCAGAAAGAAGCAAAAAAACTGAACAGGCCGATAACTACTGATAAAATTGAAACAGTAATCAAAAAGCTTCCAAAAAACAAAATCCCTGGACCAGATGGCTTCACAACGGAGTTTTTCCAAACATTCAAAGAAGAACTAAAACCAATCTTTCTCACACTATTTCAAATAATTCAAGAGGATGGCATACTTCCAAGCTCTTTTCATGAAGCCAGCATTACCATAATCCCCAAACCAGAAAAAGACACCACAAAGAAAAGGACTTACAGGCCAATATTCCAGATGAACATTGATGCTGCAATCCTCAACTAAATTCTACAAACCGGATACAACATTACATTAGAAAGATCATACACCATGACCAAGTGGATTTATTCCAGGGATTCAAGGATGGTACAATATCCACAAATCAATGCACATGAAACATCACATAAACAAATTGAGAGAGAAAAACCACACAATCATATCATCCGGTGCAGAAAAAGCATTTGACCAAGTGCAACAGCCTTTTCTGATAAAAACACTCAGCAAAGTAGGAATAGAAGAATCATCCACATAATAAAAGCCTTATATGACAAACCTACAGCCAACATCATACTCAATGGGCAAAAACTAAAACCATTTCCCTCTAGAACAGGAACAAGAGAGGGAAACCCACTTTCACCACTCCTGTTCAACACAGTACTGGAAGTCCTGGTCACAGTGATCACACAAGAAAAGGAAAGAAATGGTTCCCAAATTGGAAAAGAAGAAGTAAATTGTCATTATTTGAAGATGACATGATACTGTACATAGAAAACCACAAACAGTCCTTCAAAAATTTAGTAAACTTAATAAATGAATTCGGCAGTGTAGCAGACTACAAAATTAACGCCAAGAAATATATGGCATTTTTATACACCAATAATGAACTTACAGAAAAGGAGATTAAAAAAAGAATCCCATTCATCATCCCACCAAAAAAATTAAGATAACTGGGAATAAACTTACCTAAGGAGGTAAAAGACCTCCACTGAGAAAACTAGAAGATGTTGAAAAAAAGAGATAGAGGAAGACATAAACAGATGGAAGAACATACCTTGTTCATGGATTGGTAGAAACAACATCATTAAAATGGCTATACTACCCAAAGCAATCTATACATTCAATGCACTCCGCATTAAAATACCAACAGCATATTTCACAGACCTAGAATGAACTCTCCAAAAATCCATCTGGAATAACAAAAAAGATCACGAATAGTGGCAGCAATCTTGAGTAAGAAGAACAAAGTAGGAGGGATCTCAATACCAGATATCAAGCTGTATTACAAAGCTACTGTGTTCAAAACTGCCTGACACTGGCACAAGACTAGACATATAGGCCAATGGAATTGAATAGAAAACCCAGAAACCAATTCAAACAACCAAGCTCAATTAATATTTGACAAAGGAAGCAAAAACATACAATGGGGATAAGACAGTCTCTTCAATAAATGGTGCCGGGAAATTTGGTCAGACAAATGCAAAAATTAAACTAGGCCACCAACTGACACCATGCATAAAAATAAGCTCAAAATGGATAAATAACTTGAACATAGAGCTGTAAACCATAAAAATAGTAGAGGAATCCATAGGCAGCAGAGTCTCAGATATATGCGGAAGCAATATCTTCACAGACACAGCTCCTGGGGCAATGGAAAATAAAGTTAAAATGAACAAATCGGAAGATATCAAAATAAAAAGCTTCTTCATAGCAAAAGAAACCATCAACAAGGCAACAACAAAGCCCACTGCATGGGAGAACATATTTGCCAATGTTCTCTCTGATAAGGGTTTCATCTACAACATTTATAGGGAACACATACTACTTAACAAAAGGAAGATAAACAACCCAATCACAAAAATGGGCAATGGACCTAAATAGATACTTTTCCAGAGAGGACAAAAGGAAGGCCAAGGGACACATGAAAACATGCTCAGAGTCACTAATCATCTGACAGATACAAATCAAAAGGAAAATGAGATACCACCTAACAGCTGTCAGAATGGCTATCATCAACAAAGGGCGAGTGCTGGTGAGGATGGCGAGAAAAGGAACCCTCCTTCACTGGTGGTGGGAATGCAGACTGGTGCAGCCACTATGGAGAAGAGTATGGAGTTTCCTCAAAAAACTAAAAACGGAACTCCCATTTGACGCACTGATCCCACTTCTAGGAATATATCCCAGGAACCTAGAATTACCAATCTGAAAGGATGCATGCTCCTCTATGTTCACTGCAGCACAATTTACAATAGCTAAGATTTGGAAACAGCTTAAGTGCTGGTCAGCAGATGAGCGGGTTAAAGAGCCCTGGTATATCTACACAGTGGAATAGTATGCTACATCAGAGCAAAAGCTGGCCCAGTATAAAAAAAAAGGAGCTGTTGGGAGCTTCAGTCACCCGCCAGCCTGAACACAACCCTCAGCCCCTCACCCAGACTGGCCAGGAACCCCAGTGGGGACCCCCACCCTGAAGGGTGTGTGACCAGCTGCAAACAGCCATCATCCCTTCACCAAGGCTGGCCAGGCACCCCAGTGGGGATCCCCATCCTGATCCAGGACAGCCTTCAGGGCAAACCAGCCGGCCCCCACCCGGGCACCAGGCCTCTATCCTATATAGCAAAAGGGTAATATGCCTCCCAGCACTGGGATCAGTGTGACAGGGCAGAGCGCCCAAACCCCCTGATCGCCCCGCAGCTCTTTGTGTGACAGGAGGCGTGGCCACAACCTCCCTATCTGCCCTGCTCTGTTCATGACAGTGGAAGGCGCCCCAACCCCCTGATCAACCCTGCTCTGTGCCTGATAGGGGGGAGCTCCCCAACCCCCTGATTGGCCCTGCTCTGTGTGTGACAGGGGGGAGCTCCCCAAACCCCTGATGGGCCCTGCTCTGTGCATGACAGGGTATGGAGCCCCATATGGAGCCCCTCTGTGTGGGATGCAGCACTCCAACCCCCCTTCTCTGTGTGTGATGGGGTAGAGCCATAACTTCCCCATTGACTCTGCCATGAGTGTGACAGGATGTGGTGCCCCAACCCCCTAATCCGCCCTGCTCTGTGTGTGACAGAGGGCGGTGCCCCAACTCCCCTATCTGCCCTACTCTGTGAGTGACAGGGGGGAGCTCCTCAAACCCCTCATGGGCCTTTTCTGTGCATTACAGGGGGAAGCTTTCCAAACCCCTGATGGGCCCTGCTCTGTGCGTGACAGAGGGGAGCTCCCCAACCCCCTGATGGGCCCTGCTCTGTGTGTGACAGGGTATGGAGCCCCAACCCCCCTGATGGGCCCTGCTCTGTGTGTGACATGGGGTGGTTCCACAACCTCCCCATCGACGCTGCCTTGAGTGTGACAGGGGGCGGTGCCCCAATCCCCCAATCGGCCATACCCTGAGCATGACTGAGGGTGGTATCGCAACCTCACAATCCACCCTGCTCTGTGCATGACAGGGTGCGGTGTCCCAACTCCCCAATCAGCCTTGCTCTGAGCCCGACCAGGGGCTGCACCTAGGGATTGGGCCAGCCCTCTGCCACCCGGGGGCAGGCCTAAGCCTGCAGGTCATTATCTCCCAAGGGGTCCCAGACTGTGAGAGGGCACAAGCCAGGCTGAGGGACCACCCCCCACCCCCCAGTGCACAAATTTTTGTGCACTGGGCCTCTAGTTCAAGTATAAGGGGCTTTCAAAGTTGCGGAGGGAGGTATGAGAGGAAATCAGGGGGAGATGTGACTTCAGTAGAGTCACAAGATGCAATATTCCTGGCTTTTAATGATGAAGGAAGCGGTCACCAGTCACAGAATATGGGTGGTCTCCAGAAGCTGGAAAGAAAGTCTCCCCAAGAGCCTCCAGAAGAGAATGCAGCCTCCTGATACCTGGATTGCAGCCTGGTGAGCCCCACACCAGACTTCTGTGCTAATAACTGTAACACATTTGCATTGTTTCAGGCCACTAAATTTGTGATAATTTTTTACGGCAGCAGTAGATAACTAACACACATGTCAAAGCTTAAAAAAAGCCTTGCAGGCATGAGGAAAAAATATTTAAAGAAGTGTCAGCAAAAAGGTAAAAGAAAGTGAGGATAGAGGGAGTTCATTTACTATGGCACATGGATTGTAACACTTTGTCAGAAAGGTTGGTCTGAGCACAATGCTGCATCAAGGTGGAGCTACTTACAGCAATATGGAGAAAGAGTATGGAAAAGAACGGGGTTGTGTTTTTTTCCAGCCTGATTCCCTAACACTGAGACCAGGATATAATAAGTGCTCAATGTTTGCAGAATGCAGCTGCAAGGAGGGGACTGTAATTTAGACAGTATAAGATGACCCTGAGATTAGGGCAGAGGTAATGCTGGCATGAAAGGCAGGGTGGGATTGACTAGCTCAGTTGAGGACCTTTGAGGGCATGGAGGAAAGGGGTGGTCTCAGGCCTGAGAGCTGAAGTCTGTGTTTGAACAATTATCACCACCTTTTTGAGAACCGGCTAAAGTTGTTAAGGTCCTTACATAAAGCAATCCTCATTACAAGGGACAGGGCCTGTTGCCTAAAGGTAGGGGAGCCCTGACTGGCTCCTGTGGGGAAGACAGCATCTGTCTCGAGTAGCTAGGGTGACTTTGTTAGGGGCAGAAATAGAACATTCAAGACTAGCTATCCTATATAATAAAAGGTTAATATGCAAATCAACGAAAAGGTGGAACAACAAGTTGCTATGACATGCACTGACCCCAGGGAGCAAATGCTCAATGCAGGAGCTGCTCTCTGGGGGTCAGTGCACTCCCACAGAGGGAGCACTGCTTGGCCAGAAGCCGGGCTCATGGCTGGCAAGTGCAGTGGCAGTGGCGGGAGCCTCTCCTGACTCCATGGCAGTGCTAAGGATGTCTGACTGATGGTTTAGGTCCACTCCCCAAGGGCTCCCGGACTGTGAGCGGGTGCAGGCCAGGCTGAGGGACCCCTCACCCCTGAGTGCCCAAATTTCGTGCACCAGACCTCTAGTTAATTATAAAAAACATTAGTCATGTTCTGCTCACTGTGATTGTTTTGTCCTGATTAAAGAAGGCACATTCTAACCTGGCTGGGAGTTGCAAGCAGGACCTAGGACCTCACTTGGAAATACGGCCCATCCTCCACATCCAGTGATGCCTTCCCCAGGATATAAGTGACACATTTTCCCATGGAACTCTGAATTAGTACCTTTCCCTCTAACTTTCTTCAAATTAAGAGAATCTATGGAGTTCCCTATACTGCACAGTTTTAATGAAAGAAAATAAGACTTTCTAAGAGCATCAAATACATTTTTTTTTATTTATAAACATATATACTCCTCTCTCTCTCTCTCTCTCTCTCTCTCTCTCTCTCTCTTTCTCTTTAAAATATATTCTTACTGATTCAGAGAGGAAGGGAGAGGGAGGGAGATAAAAACATCAATGATGAGAGAGAATCGTTGGTCGGCTGCCTCCTACACACCCCGTATAAGGGATCAGGCCAAAACCTAGACATGTGGCCTGACCTGGAAACAAACTGTGACTTCCTGGTTCATAGGTTGATGTTAACCCACTGAGTCACACTGGCCGGGCTCAATTCTTATTTATAAATTCATTCCAAGGACATATACAGCTTGAAAAGCTTTGAAAGCAGTTTAAAAAAAAACAACAACTAGCTTTTAAGTAGCAAGAAAACAGTTATAGAAGAAAGTTTAAATTAAAAGAAAAAATAATTGTTTTACTTTATTCAAGAGTGGGAACATCCTCCATGAAAATGTGTACCTTGACTGAGGATGGCTGGGAGGCCTTATCACACCTTAGGAAATCAAATGCTTTTTACAATGACAAGAAAGAGAGTTTCATCTAATTTCTCTCCCAGGGTAGATGTCTGTCAACAGAAGGTGGACATGAATAAAAGGAGGGGCTTGCACAATCAATCAGGAAATCAGCAATCTATGAGTAATCCAGAACCCAGTATTTATCTCCTCTGCCACACACCCTCCCTCCCAGCCAGTGAGCAAGACAATTACTCTCAAGTCAAGCTAAGTGAACCCCCACTCACAGTGGCCCAATGCTGACATACAAAGCATACAAATAATTCTCACTCTGGCATAAAAGTGACAACTTTCTTGGAAGAAAAGCAGATACTGTAAATTTCTCAAAGTCTTCCTGAAACATTTTCTAAAGTAATTTTTACTTCTTTAGAAAAAATGCATACCTGGCAAACCATCTGTAATAAAAGGCCCATTCTATAAAACCTTACCTGATCCTACTCATATCTGCAATCATAATCATATTTACAGACAAATATATCTATCCTAAGAAAAGAGCAATATGCTAATTAGACTGGGAGACCTTCCAGGAGACCTTCCAGATGTTCTTCTGGACAAAGCCATGGTGATGGGGCCAAGGTAGAGGCGGTTAGAGGCCAAGAGGGGAGGGCAGTTGTGGGTGATCAGGCTGGTGGGGGGCGGGGCTGTTGGGGGTAAGCAGATCAGCAGGGGGGCCATGTGGGGGCAAGCAGGCCGTCAGAGGGGGTCAGTTGGAGGTGATCAGGATAGCGGGGGTGGGGGGCAGTTTGGAGTGAGCAGGCCAGCAGGGGACAGTTGGGGATGAGCAGGCCAGTGGGAAGGGAAGGAGGGACAAGCAGGCCAGCGGGGGGGGGAAGTTTGTGGTGATCAGGCTCATGGGGGTCATGTGGGTGCAAGCAGGCCAGCAGCGGGGGGCGAGGGGAGGTCAGTTGGGGTCGAGCAGGCCGGCAGGCAGAGTGATTAGAGGCAACGAGGCAGGCAGGCAGGCAGGTGAGCGGTTAGGAGCCAGCAGTCCCAGATTGCGAGAGGGATGTGTGACTGCTGTAAACTGGCAGTAGGACATCCTTCGAGGGGTCCCAAATTGGAGAGGGTGCAGGCCAGGCTGAGGAACACACTGTCCCCCGTGCATGAATTTCATGCACCAGGCCACTAGTAAAAATATAAACAAACAGATAAAAACAAAGATAACATGCTAAAGACCACAAATTTATTATATGGCAAAAGTCAAGATTCAAAAATATCTCCCCTACTAGCAGAATTAGGTGGGAAATTAACAAAGCAGAATTTAATAGGATGCAAAATAAAGTCTCGTACTAGGGCTTTACAAAAAAAAAAACCTGCACAACAGGATAACCTAGTTTAAGACCAGTGCATCTACAAAAACACATTTTCGTTTATTGCAAGCTCAACAAGAGGCAGCAGTCTGAAACAGTGGTCCCAAAAAGCTAATGCAATTCTAAGTTGCATTAAGAGAAGACAATGTCCTCTTCACAAATAATATCATCCTGGGGACCATACTCAGTTCTGGGAATCACATTTTAAAAGAATCAATAACTGAACTGTGTGTTGGGAGAAGGGTGGGATCTAGCCTAGGGAATATTCTGCACTAAAGCTAGTGAAGGAACTGGGGATGTTTAAACTGTTTTATTTTGTTTTTCATCTCATCTGTAAAGAGGATATGCTGCATAATGGAAAAGGGAGTGGACTAGGAATGGCAAATGGGTTTCCTTTCCTGAGCCAGTTCTAATCAACTGGTAGTGACTCCCAGGACCTGGTGCTGAGAAAGATTCTGAGAGTAGAAAGGAGGGAGTGAGGGCAGAGAGAGAGACACCAACTGGTTGCCTCCCACATTATCCCAATCTGGGGATTAGGGGAGTAGAGGAGCAAACTGCAACCAAAGTAGGTACCTCTGACTGGGAATTGAACCCAGGACCCTTGGGTATGCTGCAATTCTCTAACCACTGAACAACACCCGCAAGGCTTCAGTGCATCTTAGTTCTTATACCATTCTCTGGCTATGGTTTTATTACCGTGTTAACATAAGAAACATTCAAACCTGTAAAGAATTTGGTGTTTATTTGAGCAAACTGTCGACAAGTGCCTGGAAGCAGTACCTCAATGGATTGGGAAAGTGCTCTGGAGAGTGGCGGGTTTTCTTCTATTTTTATACATTACAACCAAAGGAGGAGACATAGGTAGGTTACAAGAAATTCATTGGTGATAGATTAGAGAGGCGGGAGAAACCAAAGGGGGCTTGGGGGTGAGGGAGAGAACCTGTGGGACTGGATAAAAAATAAAATGATAGACACATACTTAGAAGGGTGTAGGATAGCCAACAGTCAACAATTAACATGAGAACAATGAAGGAATTAGTGGTAACTGTCTGGGAGCCCAAGCACATTAGGTTGTGCCACAAGGGGCCCAGAAAAAGGGAAGTTACAAGTTACCCAGATATTTCAAGGGTATCCTAGCTAATAAAAGACAAAAGGGTAATTAACCGTACCTCTGCCATGCTTCCCATTGGCTAATCAGGGCGATATGCAAATTAACTGCCAACAAAGATGGCGGTTAATTTGCATACATAGGCACAATGATGGGAGGCGAAAGGGGAAGGACAGAGGAAGCTGCCTGATGCTGACAGTGATCGGAAACCCAGGCAGCAGGCAAGAGCCGGGTGGCAGGGCAAAGGTGGAGAACCTGGGCCGCCTTTGCCCTGCATGAACTATGCAGCTGGGAGAGGGGTGTGCGGCCGCTGGGAGCAGGGCGGGAACTTCCCGGGGTTTGCATCAGGCAGCCGGGAGAGGGGCGAGAACTATGCAGCCAGGAGAGGGGCACCAGGTGGCTGGGAGCAGGGCGGGAACTTCCCTGGGTTTGCAGCAGGCACCTGGGAGCGGGGCGGGAACTTCTGCCGCATTGTCATGGCAATGCGGCAGAAGTTCCCGCCTCGTAGCTGCTTGCTCATTCACTTACTCGCTCATTCATTCACTCATTCACTCACCCATTATTCACTCACTCACTCACTCACTCAGCAAACCCTCTCAGGTCCCTGGCACCAGGCCAGGCACTGAAGTTGAAGCAGGATAAGACAGAGCAATGTCCTCAAGATGTTAGTAATTCAGTAGGGCGAAGCAGGCACATGAACAAGGCAGTTGTACGCACAGATGCAGTGTACTGGGTTCAGTGAGAGCAGTAACTAATGCCGACTTTGTTCTCTTGATACAATGGGGCCTCGGGAGCCAGGCCGCCCCAAGCCTGTAGGCCTGTGCCTAGGCCAGGAGTGGCTGGGGTCCAGGAACATGACAGAAGGCGCAGGTCGGGCTGAGGGGTCTGACCCCACCCCTCACCCTCACCCCCGAGTGCACAAATTTTTGTGCACCGGGCTACTAGTCTATCTATATAAAAGACTAATATGCTAAGTGTCCTGCCGTCAGGGTAATACGTTATGTCGCAATGCCCAGCTTCCTCTCCCTAGCGACTAGCCTCCTAGAAGTTTCTTCAGCCCAGGAACACAAGTTGCTTTATAGCCAGGTAGAAACATTCACAGTTAACCAAATGTCTGTGAAGTATTTTCCTGTGCCTCATCTCATTTGATCCTCACACAAGTCGTGGAGTAGGTAGATCGGAGACTTGGTAGAATCCTATTTTCTTTTCATTAAACAGAAAATGAAGATTTAGAAAGTTTAGAAACTCGACCCAACTGAAAAGAATTGAGAAATGGTGGGCCCTCACCGACCCCCCTCCACCCCCCCCCCTTCCCCCGCTCAAAAAGAAATAAAGAAAAGAAATGGTGGACCTTAAAAATGACTTCAGGTTTTTTCACTGCACAAAATATAGTCAAACACTGCTGCAAATTAAATATTTTACCCTTTGTTCTCCCTGCGTGATCTACAATAATAATGTGCTTCTTCGTGTTGATATTTACTGCTGTGTTGCTGACAATTACCTGAAAAAGAAGTTGGAGTGCTTCACTGGGCTGGAAAAAGTTTAGCTAAATCAGAAAGCAGCTCTAATTAACAAGTTTGTTTTATATCTATAAAAGGGTAAGTTGACTCGCACATGGGTGATACATATAAAGCTCTCATTGGCAGCAATCACATGCATTTCAATCTGTCATTGTCGATCATGAATTTGGTTGACACTTCTATTATTGAGAAAGGGTGAACAGGGATATTAAAATATTTCTTCTAATTAATTTCCTTTCAATGTGCACAAATTCATGCACCAGGCCTCTAGTGTTATTATAGATGCAAAAAGACAGATAGGCTCAGTGAAGATACTGTCCTAGAATGTAACTACCCACTATTACTGCTTTTGGTTAAAGTTTAATTTCAGATCGTCCTTTGTGGTTACTTCAGGTCTTTGAGTTTGCAAGACCATCATACAGGCCTTCCCTGAGCTTGTCAGGTTACCATGTGGCCCCTTTAACCCATAGCATCTTGGTAAGCCAGCTTACCTTTATCTTCCTCGGTATGCACAAGAGTGGGTACTTGCCATGGCCTGTGTTGCTCGGTGGTTAGAGCATCAACCTGAGCAGCAGAGTCACCTATTGGATTCCTGGCCAAGGGCACATACCTGGGTTGCAAGTCCAAGCCCACAGTGGAGTGGAATGGGGGTGCTGCAGGAGGCAACCTATAGATGTCTCTTTCACATTGGTGTTTTTCTGACTCCCCCCCCCCTGCCACCCCCCCTTCCTTCCAGTTTCTAAAATCAATGGAAAATATGTCCTTACTCCTTGGGAGAGGTACAAAGAAAACCAAAAACCAAAAAACGATAAAAAGGTAGATACTTAAAGTTTAGCTCACTGATTTTAAACCAGTGACTTTTGCCTCTCCAAGAACATCAGGCAATGTCTGAGACATTCAGTAAGGTCAGAACTGGTAAGAGGCGCTGCATTTAGTGGGCAGAGAGGCCAGGGATGCTGCTAATCACCCGGCGGTGCACAAGACGGAGCCCCCTACAAAGGGTTTTCGGGTCCCAAAAGGCAACAGTGCCGTGGTTACTGAGTGACTTAATGAAAGGCAAAATAAGCAAAGCCCGAGCTGGCGGAGCTCGCTGGGTGCAATGCCTGGGCTGTGATGGGACCAGCTGGCCAGGGGATAGCCAGGTTGGGTCCAGCGCCCTAGGCCCAACAGGATGAAGACACAGGGTTAACACCCAGATCCCGCAGGCCCCGGATGTGGTGCAGAGCACATGGCTTCTCCTCCAATCCTAGCTCTAGCCCAGGGGTCCTCGCGGGACTCGGAGGCCAAGCTCTCGCGAGAAGTGGGCGGAGCTTCCGGCGGTTGTTGGCATTGACTTGGCTGTAAAGCTCTGGGTTCCCGGATTCCCGGATTCCCGGATTCCCGTGCTGGGCTGGCTGGGTCTCAGGGAGAGGGCGGGATCGGCTGTGAGGCCCCCACCCGCCGCGAGGTGCCTCCACTTCCAGGGCCGCGGGTTTCACAGCCTCGCTCCGTATCTCTACTCTCCAGCCGCTGGTGAGAGTCGCGCCCGGTACACAACCCGCTCATCCGTGGCAAGCCGAGGGGAGGAAATGTGTTTATCCGCCATTTCCTAGTTCGAGTGGGCGGGAGAGCCTTGAGGTATACCCGTTCCTCTTGATTCCCGGCCCGCGGTTGGGCTCTGAGGACAGGTGAGGAAAAAGTACCGGGAGCACACGTGAGGAGATGTAGCATCTTGTTTGTTTCCGTTAAAGCACCAACCCGGTGCGCGGGTGAGGAGGCGAACCTTCTTGCTTGTTGTCCTGCAAGCGCCGTCCCCGCTGGGCTTTCGTGCTTTCCCGCTTTCCCGCAGGTCAGCCACTGTTCCGTCTTCAGAAATTCCCGTGCCCGCTGCCTGCCTGGTAACCGTTGGCATCTTCTCTTCCAGCTCACCGTGCCCCCCAAATATGACGTGTTGAGTCAAGACGAACTACGCACAAAGCTGTCCCAGACCTTCAAGCGCCGAGGTATCCTGGACTCCCTCAAGGTGTCGGCTTGAGGCATATCTGTTCTGTAACTTTTACAAGTGGAAGCGGTAACAGGGAGTCCGCATTTAAACCCACCGGGTCTTGGTTTTAAAAATAATATGATATGCAGGTGGTATTGGGGAGTGACGCTTTTATGTTTTGTAGAACTCGTTATCCTGGAAAGCATTCTCAAACGGTTGAGAGTTTGCCCGGTCTTCATATTCAAATAGATTTATTGACTGACATTCAGGTAGGAGCGAGTAGCTGTATAAAATGAAAACATTTTAGCAACAAGGCAAGTTTTGTGAAACTGGTTTGTAGGTTCTTGAATTAATACGTGGTTTTGTAATAGTCATGTTTGGATGAAGGATATTGAGACAATATAATAAGCATTGTGTGCTGCTTACAGTACAATAGTCTGGAGAATGACAGCTTTTTTCTTTAAAATATAATGAAAGCTCTGAAGGTTTCACTTGGGCAGCACATACGTATTAGTATGAATTAACAGCAAGGAGTAGGGTTACCTCAAATGTGTTTTCATTACTATATACAGTTAGATGTGTATTTTACACTTATCAGGGGAAATACTGAGTTTTTCCTTCTCCCCCATTGTTTTCGTAACTTAAAAAACAAAACAGAACACTTTATACCTATCTGAAAAACCCATAAAAACATAGAGGAAGAGAGTCTTTTCTGATTCAGCTATTATTGGCACAGTGGTGTGTGTGTGTATTCTTAGTTCACTGTTGTATAGTGAGCATTTTCCTGTGACCCGAAAAGTTCCTTGAAACCCTCCATTTAAGTGTCCCATGATTGGATGTATGGGTAATTTATGTAGCAGTCCCTGGTGAATGTTTAATCTTGGCAGAGAATAATTTACTAATACACTTTACATGTAAAATAACATCAGGAATAGAATTGGTTTAAATGTGTTTTCATTACTACATATATTTCAGAAGTATATCTGAAATATAAATGCTGAATAGGTTATAACCAGGTCTGTGCATCCTTCAGTTGCATTTCTCATTTTTGCCTAGGTTACGTGGCATTCTTACATTCTTGTATGACTTTGTCTATATAGAAAAGGCTAATATGCAAAGTGTTTCCTTGGAGGTTAGCCCGGGAGACCGGGAATTCGATTGCTCACTATGATGTGGGCTGACCATCGGGGGGTCGCACAGAAAATTGCAGGCAGCGAGCTGGTGTTGGCGGGTTACTGAGGGAGCAAGGAAAGGGGGAAGCAGGAACAGGGGAGGGGGGAACCGCGTGGTGGTGGTGCATGAGGGAGCAGGAAAGCAGGGAACCTGATCAGCCGTGATTGCCAGCCAGGCCTAGGGACCCTACCTATGCACTAATTTCTTGCATCAGGCCTTTAGTCCTGGAAAATAAAAGGCCATAAGCATTTTTTTAAAAATACATTTTATTGATTTTTTAAAGAGAGGAAGGAAGAAGGGTAGAGAGTCAGAAACATCGATAAGAGAGAAACATCGACCAGCTGCCTTCCGCACACCCCCTACCCAGGTACATGCCCTTGACCAGAATCGAACCTGGGACCTTTCAGTTCTCAGGCTGATGCTCTATCCACTGAGCCAAACCGGGTAGGGCCGTGGTCGCCAAACCGTGGCTCGCGAGCCACATGCGGCTCTTTGGCCCCTTGAGTGTGGCTCTTCCTAAGCCTTAGGAGTATCCTAATCTACACTAATAAAAGAGAACAATGGTAATTGGCATACGGCGATACCGTTTTTATTGGCTAATCAGGGCCATATGCAAATTAACTGCCAACAAAGATTGGCCGTTAACTGCCAACAAGATGGCGGCTAACTTGCATATGTAGGCACAATGCAGGGAGGCGAAAGGGAAAGCAGGAAGAAGCCCCCTGCCACTGACAGTGGTCGGAAACCCAGGGGGGAGCTAAGAACTGGGGGGCAGGGCAAAGGCGGCCCTGGGGCCGCCTTTGGCCTGCCCCCCAGCCATGATCGGAGAATCAGGCGCCTTTGCCGCCCTGGCCAGTGATAGCAGGAAGTAGGGGTGGAGCTGAAAGGACCAAGGCCGCTGAAACCTCCACTCCCCCTCCTTAACTAAATCTTCCAGCAAATACAAGGTTGAGAGGAAAGCCTCTCTCTCCTCCTGTGTTCCAGCTGACCTTCTCCGTAAACCCTGGTGCTCAGGTTTAGTCACAGCAAAGTTATGTTATCTCCTCCCGGGGTCGGTTAATGCAAGACAGACCACCCGAGGCCCCCCCCCCCAGGAAAGTGAGTCAGCTAGAGTCAGCTACGAAACCAAGCCTGTCCTTGTAAGAGATAAGTTATGGGTTAACTGATAGCTCGGATTCCTGCTGTCCTTGGGAAATGAGTCGATTACAAACATAGGTTGTCCTTGTGAGAAATGAATTATGAGGTGATTGTTAAACCAAATTCCTGCTTTCCAGGCCACCTGCGTGTGGTTTTTGCCTTTATAAGCTCATGCTTTGCCCTTGCTCAGGACTCCGGTCAGCCAGCACTTCCCTCGGGTTGCTGCCTGTCTGGCTGCGAGTCCCTGCGCCGCGCTTGTAATAAAAGAAACCTCTTGCTTTTGCATCAAGTTCTGGTCTCCGCGCTTGACTTGGGGCTGTCGCCTCTTCCGTCGGATACACCGGGGGTCTTGGGACCCTACATTTGGGGGCTCGTCCGGGATTTGGCGACCCCCCTCAAGCGCTAGGATCGGTCTTGGAGGTAAGCAGACTCCGGAGTCGTTTGGTGTTTGTTTTGTCTTCTGTTCGTCCTTATTTTCGGTTTTCATTTTGAAGAGGCAGGTTGTCGGCTCCGTAAGGAGTCGGCTCCTCTGGTTGAAGGGTCTTCGACCAGAAAAACTGCCACCCTGGGGGACGCCCCAGGATCGGGTGGTGACCAAGAGGTCTTGGTCACTTCTGGCGGTCCGGCGACGGGCACTCGCGTGTCCGGCCGGACCAACATCAGGGAGGGGTATCACCCCTCAGCGGCCGTTTTGTGTCTGTTCAGATTCGTGTGGTTTCGGTGTCTCGTCGTGTCTCTTTTTGTTTTTTGTGCTTGTCTTCTGCTTTTCCTCTCTGATCTAGGAAACATGGGCCAAGGAAGCAGCACCCCTCTGTCTCTTACAGTGGCGCATTGGAAAGATGTCCGGAATCGGGGATTCAACCTCTCTGTCAGTGTCAAGAAGAGTCCTTGGCAGACTTTCTGCTCATCTGACTGGCCAGCCCTAGGTGTAGGGTGGCCGGCGGATGGGACATTTGACCTATCTCTTATTTTTGCAGTAAAGAATAAAGTGTTTCAGTCGGGATCGGCGGGCCACCCGGACCAGCAGCCATATATCGTTGTATGGCAGGACCTAGTCCAAAACCCTCCCCTTTGGTTAAAACCCTGGCTGGCGCCCGGTACCTCCCGGGTTCTCGTAGCCCGGACCCCTCCCACAAGTCAGGCGAAACCCCCTCTGGTTGACTCTCAAGCTGATTTTCTCCTCTTGGATTCCCCACCCCCTTACCCTCCTCCTCTCCAGCCGGAATCGCCGGAGAGACCAGAGCCCTTAGCACCCCCTGCTCCCCCTGCAGAGGGACCGGCCCAGGGAACTCGGAGCCAAAAGAGACGTCCCACATCCCCAGATTCAACTGTGGCCTGTCCGCTTCGGCCGTACGGGCCCCCGCCCCCTCGCGGGGACGATGACGAGACGGCCCCGCTCCAGCCGCTCCAATACTGGCCCTTCTCCTCAGCGGACCTCTATAACTGGAAAACTAACCATCCTCCCTTTTCAGAAGACCCACAACGCCTAACAGGATTAGTCGAGTCCCTTATGTTCTCTCACCAGCCCACTTGGGATGACTGTCAGCAGCTACTTCAGACTCTCTTCACCACAGAAGAGAGGGAGCGGATTCTTCTGGAGGCTCGAAAGAACGCTCCCGGCCCCGATGGCCGGCCAACCCAGCTCCCCCATCTGATGGAAGCAGCCTTTCCCTTGACCAGACCGGACTGGGATTTTAACACGGCAGAAGGTAGGGAGCACCTGAAGGTCTACCGCCAGACCCTAGTGGCCGGCCTCAGAGGTGCAGCACGGCGCCCCACAAATCTGGCTAAGGTAAGAGAGGTCGTCCAGGGGCCCACTGAACCGCCCTCTGTTTTTCTTGAGCGGCTGATGGAGGCGTTCAGGCGGTACACCCCCTTTGACCCCACCTCGGAGGAACAGAAAGCCTCGGTAGCCATGGCTTTCATAGGGCAGTCAGCTTTAGACATCAAGAAGAAGCTGCAGAGGCTTGAGGGGCTGCAAGACTTTACCCTCCGGGACCTTGTTAAGGAGGCAGAGAAAGTGTATCATAAGAGAGAGACTGAGGAAGAAAAAGAGCAGCGAAAGGAGAAGGAGAGGGAGGAAAAGGAAGAGAAGAGGGAGAGAAGGGAAGAGAAAAGATTAACTCGTATCTTGGCCGCAGTGATAGGAGAAAATAAACTGCAGGAGAAAGAAAAGGGAAGGCGGGCAGGTAACCTGGGCAACAGGCCGCCGTTAGGCAAAAACCAATGTGCCTACTGCAAGGAGGAAGGGCATTGGAAGCGGGAGTGCCCGAAGAGACTAGTGAAAAAGGCACTGGCACTCCAGGAAGATAGTGACTGAAGAGGTCGGGGCTCGGATCCCCTCCCCGAGCCTAGGGTAACTCTTAAGGTGGAGGGGAAGCCTGTTAACTTCCTGGTGGACACGGGAGCCCAGTATTCAGTTCTCAAGAAACCGTTAGGGCCGGTCTCCCAGAAGACCTCCTGGGTAATAGGGGCAACAGGAAATAAACAATACCCCTGGACCACCACCCGGATGGTGGATTTAGGCACGGGAAGGGTGACTCATTCCTTCCTCGTAATACCAGAGTGCCCAGCCCCCCTTCTGGGGAGAGACATGTTAACTAAAATGGGGGCCCAGATCACCTTCACCCCACGAGGGCCGACCCTGACCCAACATGGGGAACCAATAACCCTCTTGACACTTCAACTCGAGGATGAACACCGGTTGTTTGAGGATAAAGTCCAAGAGGACGGGAGGATAGCGGAATGGTTACAGCAATACCCTAAAGCTTGGGCTGAAACTGCGGGGATGGGCTTAGCCGTCGAACGGCCCCCCGTAGTAGTAGAACTTAAGTCTACCGCAACCCCGATTGCGGTGCGGCAGTACCCCATGGCAAAAGAAGCCTGGAGGGGAATCAAGGTCCATATCCAGCGTCTCCTACATCTAGGGGTCTTGGTCAAATGCCAATCTCCGTGGAACACTCCACTCCTCCCCGTAAAGAAACCGGGAACTGATGACTACCGGCCAGTGCAGGATCTGAGGGAAGTTAACAAGAGGGTACAGGACATACACCCCACGGTTCCCAACCCTTACAATCTCTTGAGTGCCATCCCTCCGTCTCACGTGTGGTATTCAGTTTTAGACTTAAAGGATGCCTTCTTCTGCCTACGGCTGCACCCTGCCAGTCAGAATATCTTCGCCTTCGAGTGGAGAGACCCTGACTCGGGGATGACAGGACAGCTGACCTGGACTCGGCTTCCCCAAGGATTCAAGAACTCCCCCACCATTTTCGACGAGGCCCTTCACCAAGACTTGGCTGCCTTCCGCGCGGACCACCCACGCGTCACTCTTCTTCAATACGTGGACGACCTCCTCCTCGCCGGAGCCACGAAAGAGGACTGTGAGGCAGGTACCAGAGCTTTGCTCTTAGAGCTTTCTCGTTTGGGGTACAGGGCCTCGGCCAAGAAGGCACAGATATGCAGGCGGAATGTTACCTATTTGGGATATGCCCTAGAAGGAGGGAAGAGATGGCTCACTGAGGCCCGGAAGAGTACGGTCACCCAGATTCCTAGGCCACAGACCCCCCGACAGGTACGCGAGTTCCTGGGGACGGCCGGATTTTGCCGCCTCTGGATTCCGGGTTTTGCAACCCTGGCGGAGCCCCTCTACCCGCTGACAAAACAAGGGAATCCCTTCGAATGGGGGGAGGCCCATCAAAAGGCATTTGACAATATTAAGAAGGCCCTCCTCTCTGCTCCGGCATTGGCGTTACCGGATGTAGCCAAGCCTTTCACCCTGTTTATAGACGAAAGAAAGGGGGTAGCCAGAGGGGTCCTAACTCAGACCTTGGGCCCCTGGAAGAGGCCGGTGGCCTACTTGTCCAAGAGACTAGATCCTGTGGCCAGGGGGTGGCCGGGCTGCTTAAGAGCAATTGCAGCCACTGCCCTGCTTGTAAAAGATGCGGACACGCTCACCTTAGGGCAGAAACTGACTGTAGTGGCTCCGCATGCCCTCGAGAGCATTATCCGGCAACCACCGGACCGGTGGATGTCCAATGCCCGGATGACTCACTACCAGAGCCTCCTGCTAAACGAAGAACGAGTCCACTTCGGGGCTCCGGTGGTCCTCAATCCGGCTACATTGTTGCCGGAGGTGAATCCCGAGGGTGGGGAAGTTCTACACTCATGTCACGACATCCTGGCAGAAGAGATGGGACCAAGGAGAGACCTTAAGGATTCTCCCCTGACAGAGCCTCAGCTTACCTGGTTCACAGATGGCAGTAGTTACCTCCATAAAGGTAGGAGGGTAGCGGGTGCAGCTGTAGTCGATCGGGACCGAACTATCTGGGCTAGCAGCTTGCCCGAAGGGACTTCAGCTCAGAAAGCTGAGTTAATTGCCTTAACTCAGGCCCTCAGGCTTGCAGAGGGCCGCCGAGCCAATATTTTCACTGACAGCCGTTATGCCTTTGCTACTGCTCATGTGCACGGGGCCATATACCATCAGAGAGGCCTTCTCACATCGGCGGGGAAAGAGATTAAGAATAAACAAGAGATCCTTGACCTCTTAGAGGCCGTCCATGCCCCACGGGAAGTAGCCATTATTCACTGTCCCGGCCATCAGAAAGGGACCTCAGAGACAGCCGTGGGAAACAGGAAGGCGGATGCTGAGGCAAGGCAGGCCGCCCTCGGGCCCCAGATACTCGCCCTTGCTGCTGGCCCCACAGCATTACAGTCAGGAGCCCTCCACTACACCCCAGAAGAAGAAGAAGATCTGCTTAAAAGACCAGAGAAATACCATAGGGATAAACTCGGGGTTTGGAGGACCACGGGGGAAAAAATGGTGGTGCCAAGGGAAGCGGCCACTGCCTACCTCCGCCAACTACATCGCCTCACCCACCTGGGGGCCAAACACCTCTGTTCCACCAGCCGGGCAACTGGACATTATATCAAGGGACTCAATCGCCTCGCGGAGGAAGTGGCCAAGCAATGCAAGGCGTGCCAACTGGTAAATATACACCCGTCCCAAGTCGGGGCGGGACAGAGACTAAGGGGAGACCGACCAGGAAGTTACTGGGAGGTAGATTTCACCGAGGTGAAACCTGCCCGATACGGTTACAAATATCTCCTAGTCTTTGTAGATACTTTCTCAGGTTGGGTAGAAGCCTTTCCTACCAAGAGGGAGACTGCAACCGTGGTCGCCAAGAAGATTTTAGAAGACATCTTCCCCCGGTTTGGAATTCCTAAGGTAATTGGATCAGACAACGGTCCGGCCTTTGTTGCCCAGGTAAGTCAGGGAATGGCCAAGATACTAGGGGCGGATTGGAAGTTACATTGTACTTACAGGCCCCAGAGTTCAGGCCAGGTAGAAAGGATGAACAGAACATTAAAAGAGGCTATGACTAAATTATCCTTAGAGACTGGCGTGGCAGACTGGACGGTGCTCCTCCCCTTTGCCCTTTTCCGCGCGCGAAATACCCCAGGCCCCCTAGGAGTGACCCCCTTCGAGGTCCTGTTTGGGGCCCCTCCGCCCCTGGCCGCTGACCCATGGTCAATGCCCACAGATACTCACACCCCTCAATCCCTGCTCGCCAGGCTGAAGGCCCTTGAAACCGTCCAGAAGGAGGTGTGGACTCCCCTGGCTGCCCTCTACCAACCAGGAGAGCTGCAGGTCCCCCACCAGTTCCAGGTCGGAGACTTCGTCTACATAAGACGACATCGGGCTGCTAATCTCGAGCCAAGGTGGAGAGGACCCCATTTGGTGCTACTGACAACCCCGACAGCAGTCAAGGTAGACGGCGTAGCCGCTTGGATCCACGCCTCCCACGTTAAACGAGCACCTCCTCCAGAAGATGATGGCCACGGATGGACTGTGGAGAACACCGGCAACCCTCTCAAGCTGCGGATTCGCCGCCGCCCTCATCCTCTTGCTGAGCCTGCCGCTGATAAGTAGCAACCCTCATGCCCCAAAGAGACTAACCTGGAAAGTACTGTCCCCCCATACCGGGCAGACAGTTTGGTCAACCTCCAGCGTAGCCCCGCCAGGGACCTGGTGGCCAGACCTAACACCAGACCTCTGTGCCATGGCTGCTGGGAATCCTGACTGGGATATTCCCCATGAAACTATAGCCACTTCCCAGCGGGGACCTGAGACTCATTTCGATGATGACCCACCCTCCTGGGCTCCGGGCTGCAGCGGTACTAGAAACCGCCAAAGCCTCTCCAGAACCTCGTTCTGTGTGTGCCCCAAGGATAGACAAGGGCGTGGTGGTAACTGTGGGTCAGAGCGAGAGTTTTTCTGTGCTACTTGGGGATGTGAGACAACTGGTACTGTACACTGGGTCCGACAGCCCCCTGAGTGGGAGCTCATCCAGGTCCAGAGGAATAAGAGCCAATCTTCTGGACATAGGGGGTGGACTAATGCGTTGAGTATCTCCTTCACCCCGATGGGGCAATCCTACGAGCTGAACAAGTGGCGCTGGGGATTAACGTGGGGGCTCCGGTTGTATAAAGAGCACCATGATGATGGTCTCCTTTTTAAGGTAGTCCTAGATATACAGGATTACAGGCCACCAGTTGCAGTGGGGCCAAATCCCGTCCTGTCTAGCCGACAGATCTCTTAGGAAAAGGAGCCCTACGTCACAACCCCAGCACCCACAGGGACCAGCCCACTCTCCAGAGAAAAATTGGCAGACTCCATGGACCCAGAGGCTGGCACTGGCCAGAGACTGTTAAGTTTAGTAGAGGGAGCCTATAGTTTTCTGAACATGTCCAAATCTGACCTAACTGAGTCCTGCTGGCTTTGTCTGAATTCGGGGCCACCCTACTATGAGGGAATAGCCTTCTGGGGAAACTATACCAACACCACCAGTCATGATCATTGTTCTTGGGGGCAGCAGGGGAAACTGACCCTCACTGAGGTCTCAGGACAGGGCACATGCATAGGACAAGTGCCGAGAGACCGCCAGCACCTCTGCAGCGAGAGCTTAGCCCCCCCTTCCCTCCTAAACTATTACTTAGTACCCCCAACGGGGGGATGGTGGGCCTGTAGTACGGGGCTCACCCCATGTCTGGCAGCTCAGGTCTTCAACCGCTCCCGAGATTACTGTATTCTTGTTCAGTTAGTTCCTAAGATTATGTACTACCAAGCTAATGCCTTTGAGGAAGAGTTCGATCCCTACCCTCTCTCCCATCGAGGTAAACGGGAACTCGTCTCCCTGACCTTAGCCGCTATCGTAGGCCTGGGGGTCGCGGCAGGGGTAGGGACGGGAGCAACAGCCCTCATTAAAGGCCCCACTTACACTGAAGAATTTAGGATTGCCATAGATGAGGACCTCAAACATGTAGAACACTCTATTACTAAGCTTGAGGAGTCTTTAACGTCCCTGTCTGAAGTAGTCCTACAAAATAGGAGAGGACTTGATCTTCTGTTCTTAAAAGAGGGAGGGCTGTGTGCAGCTCTCAAGGAGCAATGCTGTTTCTATGCTGATCATTCAGGGGTGATAAAGGATTCCATGTTGAAACTCAGGGAAAGGTTAGAAGCTCGCAGAAGAGAGCGAGAAGCCAAACAGGGCTGGTTTGAAGGATGGTTTAACAGCTCACCTTGGTTCACAACCTTAATCTCCTCCCTGATGGGGCCTATAATCATTCTTCTCCTCCTTCTAACGTTTGGGCCATGCATACTGAACCGTCTGGTCACTTTCATTCGGGACCGGATCAGTGCGGTTCAGGTAATGGTCCTCCAACAACAGTATCAGCCTGTGTCCTTAGAGGAAAATCTGTAGTTCCATGATTGAAACTCCCCACAAGAAAAGGGGGGAATGAAAGGACCAAGGCCGCTGAAACCTCCACTCCCCCTCCTTAACTAAATCTTCCAGCAAATACAAGGTTGAGAGGAAAGCCTCTCCCTCCTCCTGTGTTCCAGCTGACCTTCTCCGTAAACCCTGGTGCTCAGGTTTAGTCACAGCAAAGTTATGTTATCTCCTCCCGGGGTCGGTTAATGCAAGACAGACCACCCGAGGCCCCCCCCCCCCCCAGGAAAGTGAGTCAGCTAGAGTCAGCTACGAAACCAAGCCTGTCCTTGTAAGAGATAAGTTATGGGTTAACTGATAGCTCGGATTCCTGCTGTCCTTGGGAAATGAGTCGATTACAAACATAGGTTGTCCTTGTGAGAAATGAATTATGAGGTGATTGTTAAACCAAATTCCTGCTTTCCAGGCCACCTGCGTGTGGTTTTTGCCTTTATAAGCTCATGCTTTGCCCTTGCTCAGGACTCCGGTCAGCCAGCACTTCCCTCGGGTTGCTGCCTGTCTGGCTGCGAGTCCCTGCGCCGCGCTTGTAATAAAAGAAACCTCTTGCTTTTGCATCAAGTTCTGGTCTCCGCGCTTGACTTGGGGCTGTCGCCTCTTCCGTCGGATACACCGGGGGTCTTGGGACCCTACAGAGCCAGCAATGGGAGCTGGGCACGGTCAAAGCTGGTAGTCCCGGGAGCTAGGGGTCCCTTGCCTGGGCCTAATGCGAAGCCCACGATCACGGCGCCCCCCGCTGCCACTGCAGGTCCCCGCTGCCCGGGACGGACGCCTAGGCCAGTGGCGTTAGGCCTGGGCAGGGGCGGAGCCTGCAACCGTGGGGAGCTGGGGTTCCCCTTCCCAGGCCTGACACCTCTGCCGGAGGCCTCAGGCCTGGTCAAGGGGCCGATCCGGTGATTTGTGATCGGAGGGTGATGAGGGTCAACTCCTCTGGCTGAGGCGTCAGGCCTGGGCGGGGGGTGGAGCAAGCGATCAGAGGGAGATGGGGGTCCCCTGTCCAGGCATTATTCCTGGGCCAGAGGCCTCAGGCCTGGGCGGGGGCCAGAGCCAGTGATCGGGGGGCAATAGGGGTCCCCTGTCCAAGCCTGACACCTCTGGCAGAGGCGTCAGGCCTGGGCAAGGGGCCGATCAGGCAATCGGAGGGTGATGGGGGTCAACGCCTGAGGGCTCCCAGTATGTGAGAGGGAGCTGGCTGGGCTGAGGGACACTCTCCCCCCACACACACACCCAGAGCACGAATTTCGTGCACCGGGCCCCTAGTTACGTTAATAACAATGTACGTACCTATATAGTTTAAGTTTAAAAAGTTTGGCTCTCAAAAGAAACTTCAATCGTTGTACTGTTGATATTTGGCTCTGTTGACTAATGAGTTTGCTGACCACTGGGTTAGGGCAAAGCATTTTTTTAAGGCTCTTTGGCAGAGCATGTGTATTCTTCTCAGTATAAATGTCTTTTGTACTATAGGATTTTTGATGTGTAAGTACTGTTCTGAACTTGTAGTTATATACTCTTGTTCTTTTCAGGTGTAGGATAGAAGATAGAGGTATAGCAACTCTATTTGTTTCCTGCTTGTATAGTATTGATATGAATACGTTGCGTGGATATAGGCAACATGGTCTTGAGCTCTGCTCAATTAATATGTTTCCAGATTATATGCAAAGTAGATTAGGACAATATTCAGTAGTTCAGTTAATTTAGAGGTTTTCTTAAAACTCAAAGGAAAACTAACACATTATAACCTTGAAGAAAATTACCCACTTTGAACCTAAGTTTTCATATTTATAAAATGTGGGAAAATTACTGTATTTCACAGTGCCTTGAGATGTAAATAATATATATGGAAGTGCATTTTTAAAAATATATTTTTATTGATTTCAGAGAGGAAGGGAGAGGGAGAGAGAGATAGAAAAATGAATGATGAGAGAGAATCATTGATCAGCTGCCTCCTGCACACCCTCAACTGGAGGTGGTGTCCTGCAACCTGGACATGTGCCCTTGACCAGAATCGAAACCAGCACCCAATATTTCTTCCAATATTATTTTCATATTCTTCATCAATCCACAGAGAGTTGAGGAAGCAACAGAATTTTCTCTTATACATGCTATCTGAATCAAAGACTGCTGAAATGGACTCATAGGGAAGATAGTTAGAGTCTTCATGTGTTCTGACTAAGCAGCAATTCACTTGGAAGCAGGTGAAAACAGCTTCTCTGGCCAGAATCCATGGGCTGCTTATCTCATAGAGTAAGACAAAGTGTGCAGCAGAGTAGTACTAACTTTTGGCCATGGATCTAAAACAACTCCCCCATCAGACCTGCCTTGAGTGTGACGGGGGGCGGTGCCCCAACCCCCCAATCGGCCCTACCCTGAGCATGACTGAGGGTGGCATCACAACCTCCCAATCCACCCTGCTTTGTGCATGACAGGGGGCGGCGCCCCAACTCCCAAATCAGCCCTGCTCTGAGCCGGACCAGGGACTGCCCCTAGGGATTGGGCCTGCCCTCTGCCACCCGGGAGCAGGCCTAAATAAAACGATTCTAATAAAACGATTCTAATTTGTGTGGCAAATCTGTGTATTCCTAGTGCAGCAAACCTGAAAGTTTGTTCCCATTTGTTTTTTTTTTTTGTTTGTTTTTTTCTTTTTTGTCATTGAGCTAGACACAACTGAGAAAGCAGGTCATTCACGAATTGATGCACCCTGTATTGAGTGGAAGTCCTCCACCATTTCAGTGGAAGGGAGTGCCCTCTTCTTTTTAAAACATATTTTATTGATTTCAGAGAGGAAGGGAGAGGGAGAGAGAGAGAGAAATATCAATGATGAGAGAGAATCATTGATTGGCTGCTTCCCGCATGCCCCCCTACTGTGGATTGAGCCCACAACTTGGGCATGTGCCCTTGACTGGAATCGAACCCGGACCCGTCAGTCCCCAGGCCAACGCTCTATTCACTGAGCCAAGCCAGCCAGGGCAGGAGCGCCCTCTTAATAGGCAGGTATACCTGTGTCCCACATGAGAAACCAGAGTCTGCAGAAGTGGGTAATTTGCTTAAGGTCACAGGATTTCAAGATGGCAACACAGGGCAGTAAATCTAGATCTCTAAAATGTGCTCTTTAGATAAGAGAAATAAAGAATACATTAATTTTTTTGAAACCTGTTTTAATCCTCAAGTATTAAAACATATGTTTACCACTTCTTAATTATTTTAACTGTATTCCTACACCATTGCCTTTGAACATATTAGTTACATTTTATCTTAAAGGCAGATATAGCAAACTTTCCATATATTTTTTAAATTGACTTAATATTTTAGAGCAGCTTCATAGCAAAATTGAACAGAACGGAGAGTTTCTGTATGTCTCCTCCTCCTTCATGCACAGCCTTCCCCATGATCAACATTTTTACAGTCAATGAGCCTACATGGTGTCATCATTGTCACCTAAAATCCATAATTAACATTAGGGTGCACTCTTTATGTTGTCCCTATGTTTTAATTCTCTTTCTATTAGCTGTAGTTGTCCAAAAGTTTCTTATTCAGAAGTTTTAAGAAATCTTGAACAGTGTTAGTATTTGAAAAACTTGAAACTTAAATATGCTGTATTTAAGTTTGCCTGAGCAATAGTCAATTACATAGTTACTAGAGGTCGGATGCACAAAAATTTGTGCACTGGCGGGGGTTGGGGTGCCCCTCAGCCCCACTTGTGTCCTCTCACAGTCTGGGACCCCTCGGGAGATTACGACCTGCTGGCTTAGGCCCACTCCCGGGTGGCAGAGGGCAGGCCCAATCCCTAGATGCCTGCACCGCAGCTCCTGGTCGGGCTCAGAGCAGGGCAGACAGGGGAGTTGGGGCGCTGCCCCCTGTCATGCACAGAGCAGGGCAGATCAGAAGGTTGTGATGCCACCTCCAGTCACGCTCAGGGTAGGGCCGATTGGGGGCTTGGGGCGCTGCCCCCTGTCACTCTCAGAGCAGGGCCCATCAGGGGGGTTGGGGCTCCGTACCCTGTCAACACACAGAGCAGGGCCCATCAGGGGGTTAGGGAGCTCCCCCCTGTCATGCACAGAGCAGGGCCGATCGGGGGATTGGGGAGCTCCCCCCATCATACACAGAGCAGGGCCGATCAGGGGGTTGTGATGCCACCCTCAGTAACGCTCAGGGTAGGGCCGATTGGGGGGTTGGGGTGCTGCCCCCTGTCACACTCAGGGCAGGGCTGATGGAGAGGTTGCGGCTCCACCCCGTCACATGCAGAGCAGGGCCCATGTGGGGGTTGGGGCGCTGCCACTGTCACACTCAGGGCAGGGCCAATGGGGAGGTTATGGCTCTACCCTGTCACACACAGATTAGGGCCCTGCTCTGTGCGTGACAGGGGGCAGCGCCCAAACCCCCTGATTGTCCCGGCTCTGTGCGTGACAGGGGGTGGCGCCGCAACTTCCCCATCAGACCTGCCTTGAGTGTGACGTGGGGTGGTGCCCCAACCCCCCAATCGGCCCTGCTCTGAGCAGGACCAGGGACTGCACCTAGGGATTGGGCCTGCCCTCTGCCACCCGGGAGCAGGCCTAAGCCAGCAGGTTGTTATTTCCCAAGGGGTCCCAGACTGCGAGAGGGCACAGGCCGGGCTGAGGCATCCCGTCTTCCCCCCCACCCCCCGCCCCAAGTGCACAAATTTTTGTGCACCGGGCCTCTAGTACTAATATAAGGGTAATACTCTAATCAGACTGGATGTCTTCCAGACATCCTTCTGGACAAAGCCATGTTGGTGAGGGCCGAGGCAGAGGCAATTAGGGGCAATCAGGCAAGCAGGGGAGAGCAGTTGGGGCAATCAGGCAGGCAGGTGAGCGGATAGGAGCCAGCGGTTCCAGATTGGGAGATGGATATTGGACTGCCGGTTTAGACCCATTCCTGGCAGTTGGACATTCCCCGAGGGGTCCTGATTTGGAGAGGGTGCAGGCCAGGCTGAGGGATCCTCCCTCACCACTCCCTTACCCCACTCTTTCCCCCTACCCCGTGCATGAATTTTGTGCACCGGGCCTCTAGTATTATATATTTAAATGAATTAATCATGAAGAGCATAGTTAATTAAGCACCTGTTGATTGAGATTTTGTTGTTTTATTGTTTGGGTTTTGCCATTAGAAGCGGTGTGCAGTGTACATTCTTTGTTTCCCTGTGGAAGTGTAGCTGTGTGAATTCCTAGAGGTGAAAAGACTAGGTTAAAGAACACATGTCTTTTTGAATACACAAACACTAACAAATTTCCCTCCTGAGTGATTGAACCTGCCGACTTCCCCGCTTTCTTGCCAGCACTTCAAGTATGATCAGAGTTTTAATCTTAGCAGTCTTATTGGGAAAATAGGACCTCTTTGTTTTAGTATTAATTTGCATTTTCTTAGGATTTTGTTTATCGACATTAAATTGTCTTACTGATTTATTAGATCTCTTTAATATTATGAAAGTTAGTGTGCTTTCTCCTCATTATAGCAAATATTTTCTTCCAGTGTATCATTTGTCTTTTGACTTTATTTCATGCCATATATAAGTTCTTAATTTTTATGTTATTAAATATTTCTCTTTATCACTTCTAGATTTTTGTATCATGCTTAGGAAGGACTTCCTTTAGAAATTATTCTTAAGAGATATATAACGTACAACAGGATAATGTTATAAGTCCAAAATTTATAAAGTGACTGAGTAATGGTTGAATGAAAGTTGTGAGACAAAACTATGTACATTGTGTTTTTTAGGTTTTCTCGTGGAGTTTTTAAAAGAAATGGCAGAATATCATCAGGCTAAAGAGACTTGTGACATGGACCCTCAGACAAGTGCAATTTTGCCTAGCAAAGACTCTCTTGGTAATTTCAGGCTTTTTTCCTGATTCCAGGTTTCTATTTTCTTTTTGAATGAAGAAAAAGATCTGCTTTCCTATGTTGTGTGTGTTCCTAAACTGTGTGCAGGTGGAGTGCTCATTTCCCATTGTGTCAGCACAGTCCTACCTTCAGTGCTGCCCCTCCCTCTGTGATCACCAGGTGGATGCAAAGGCCCATGTTCTTGTTTGTTGGGTCAACCCCTCAACTGGCAGGCTCTTCCCTGTGACTCATCTAACTTTATCGTATAGCCATTAACGTGAGAAGATCCTAGACTATTTGCATTGCGGAAAACTAGAGAAGTCAGTGGCCCGTCACTTCATGTTATAGTTGAGGAAACCAAGGTCACCAGATGAAGGAAAAGTGATACTGGAGTCCAAGTTTTCTGGTCCATGATCCAGATCCTTTTCCATGGGACAGCCTTTCTACATACAGTACCATCCTGCCTTTAGGCGTATGCTCAGAAGGGAAACAGGTGGCTAAAATACTGTGATTAATCCTGGCTCCTCCTTACTCATTAAAAGCAATAACTTGTTAGACAATAAATTCAAATATCTTAATCTGATTCTGCCAGTCTTTTTTTCCTGTGCATACTTTTTAGTGGGCACTGGTGTTTACATGATTGAGATTGCACTCTCGTGTGGGTTTTGCACTCTGTTAATGTTTGATTCTAATCCACATTTGGTTTGAGGGCTTCGGGTCTGCTGCAGAGAGCACTGGAATGAGAGGAATAGCAGACCTGGCTTTTGTCCCAGTTATGCCGTTGTGCAGTTGCTAAGCCCTCTGGGAGTCACCTACACTGTGTGGGCACCTGTGTCCTCTGTAAAATGGAAGACTTAAAACTAAGAATCTCTGATTCATTTTAAGATCAGTGTTTTGAACATGTGACTCAGCTTTCACCAAAGACCATAAAAGAACTCTTTGGCACTTGGAGACTGGAAAAAGATGCCATTGTTTTCTGACCTACGTTTTGCTTTCTTTTCCCCTGACTTTTATGATGGAAATTTTCCAGCATTCAAAAAAGTTGAAAGTTTTACAGTTCACCAGTAAGTTTGTATTATGTTTGCTTGATCACTTTCTGTTCATCCAGTAATCTATCTCAATTTTTTGAATTGGTTCAGAGTAAATTGCAGATGCCCCCTGTCCGTATCCCTGTACTCTTTGCTTTTGAACAGACTTCTTGCTCACCTACCCTGAGTCCTCTGCCCTGTTTGTGTTTTTTTAATAGCTGAGAAGCTTCAACATATTGATGATCAGTTTTCAGGTGCTTACCCTCAGCATCCAACATTAGGAACTTTAGAAATAAAGTTAAATGAATATAAGAGAGAACTAGAACAGCAGCTTCAGGCAGAAATGCATGAAAGGGTAAGTTTATCTTGTTGCTGTTAACAAAAGTGATATTTTTGCTTATCTTTTCATTCTTAATCTTAGGTATATAGGAAAATATCTAGAATCTTTAATAAACTAGAGGCCCAGTGCATGTGTAGGTTCCCTAGTAGCTACCTGCTGGTGGGGCCTCCCTTTCCCTGGCCACCTGCTGCCAGGTGGGGCTGGTCTCAGGGGACGGGCTGCAGGTGGTTGGCCAGCCCCGCCCCTGCTTGAACTCCCGGTGAAGGGGACAATTTGCATATATGGCTTTTATTATATAGTTAATATGATATATACTCTTGTGCATGTTATTATTTTTCTTTCCACTTGCTGTTGTTTCTTTTTGCCTTTTGAATGAGTTTTACAGGAACAGTTAATGAGACCAAAGATGAATTAAACTATAAATATAGGGTGTCACAAAAATATATAAACACACCTTGAATAATTATAAAGGCAGTGTATATTAAACAACATTTTCACAATTGAGCTATCGGCTGTTAGAGTGTGTATACATTTTGGGGGGGGATACCCTGTATAATTAAAGAATATTGAACTTAAACATGGAGAATTTGTTACTAATTGTTTAGTATTATTATTTACAATGATTTGTAGTCAATTTGCAGTTGAAGCATTTTAAAAATACTGAAGTAGTACAAAGTAAAATGGAAGAGAAAGGAAAGTCTGAGGAGTTAGTGGTTTGGGAATGATGTTGGAGAGCTTGTCAAGCAAGATCGGAAGCCTTCTTGGGAAAAGATGTTCCTTGAGAGAATTCAAAAGCACCAGAAGGCAATATTTTAAAATCATTTACTGGATGGCTCCTTCCTGCAGCTGCTTGTAGATTTGCTAAAAGTCCAGGGGTGAGATGAGACATTTGCTGGAACAGTTGAGGACCTAGAGCAGTGATGGTGAACGTTTTGAGCTTGGCGTGTCAAAAATTTTGAAAAACCCTAACTTAACTCTGGTGCCATGTCACATATAGAAATATTCATATATTTTTTTTGATATTTGCAACCATAATAAAAAAAGATTTATATTTTTGATATTTATTTTATATATTTAAATGCCATTTAACAAAGAAAAATCAACCAAAAATATGTATAAAATGAACAAAAACAGAAAAACAATGTACATTTAAGAAAAAATAATAATAAAAACAATGATAATCATTACCATTTGCAACGTCATGGATGGAACTGGAGAGCATTATGCTAAGTGAAATAAGCCAGTCAATGAAGGAAAAATACCACATGATCTCACTCATTCATGGATAATAGAGACCATTATAAACTTTTGAACAATAATAGATACAGAGGCAGGCCTGCCTCAAACAGATTGTCAAACTGCAGCGGGAAGGCCGGGGAGGGTTGGGGGGCAGGAGGTAGGGGGGTAAGAGATCAACTAAAGGACTTGTATGCATGCATATAAGCATAACCAGTGGACATAAGACATTGGGGGATAGGGGAGGCTAGGGGACTGTCTAGGGCGGGGGAATAAAATGGACACATATGTAATACCCTTTGGAATACTTTAAGCAATAAATTAAAATTAAATAAATAAATAAATAAATAAAAAATTAAAAATTAAAAAAAAAAAACAATGATAATCAAATGGTACGAAAACTAGAAATTAGTGACTTTTTTGGTGCTGAAGTTTGTCTGCAAATTCTTCGATTGCAGGTTCATACTTGGTGCACTTCAAAGCCAAGCAAGCGCCACTAACATCATGTTAGCCGGTTCCTTTTGTTCATTTTAATATTATTTAATGCTGAGAACAAAGTCTCACAAAAATATGTTGATGAAAAAATTGTTAGCAAAGCCATCGCTAGATTTTTTGTATTGCTAAAAGTGTCAGGAACTCTGTTCCAAGCACTCAAAATTTCTTCTTCATAGTTGCACTCTTCATGTTTCAAACGATTTCGTTCCAGATTTTCAAGTTTCGACCTTAAGTCAGCAAACACGAGTCCAAATGCTACCTTGAAAATCTGCAAGTTGCATCTCTAAATCATCAATTTGCATCCATTGGAAATTATTCAATTCCAAAGTACTGTAAACTACATCCAGATACTTAATTATTTTAATGGTCTGTTCTAGGCTTCTAAATTGGTTGAATCTTTCGCTGAACTGTTCAAAGAACGTGTTTACTATATTCTGGTACATAAGTATAGACTCCATTACACTTGTAGTAGCCTTCTCGAAATACTTTTTCATCTGAGGAAAATACGAGTTTTAGTTTCAATATCTCGCTTGAAAATTTTAAGTTTACTTTCAAAAGATTTGATGTATCCAAACATAACGTCAATATTTTTGCCAAAACCTTGTAATTTTAAGTTCAGTTCATTCATATGAACAGAGAGATCTGTAAAAAACATCAAATTGCTGACCCACTTATGATCATTGATCTGAGGAAAGTTTGCCAGATCCTTATTCTCAATAAATACCATAATTTCTTCAAAGCACTCCACAAATCGCTCAAGTAGTTTTCCTTGACTTAGCCATCTCACACGATTGAACATCAGTAGTCCACTGTAGGTTGAATCAACTTCCTGTAAAAGTACAGAAAATTCTCGCTTGTGAAGGGGTCGAGAAGCTATAAAATTCACAATTTTTGTTACAGCTGACATTAAATCATTCAATTCAGAGAATCCCGATTTGGCACACAACACCTCCTGATGGATAATGCAATGAAAAGGTGCAAGTGGATGTCTAATAGCTTCCATAAACAATTTCAGGAATCCCACTTTTTTCCCACCATCTTTGGTGCCCCGTCTGTCGTGACTGACACAATTTTAGAGATATCAATGTTTAGGACACTGAATGTTTTTATAACAACTTTACATATTTGGTTTCCTGATGTACTCATTGGCACTTATTCTAACTTTATCAACTCTTCTCTCATAGTGAGACCATCAGAATATCTAGCAATAATGGCCAACCGAGCATATGATGTGACATCAGTAGTTTCATCAAGAGAAATCAAAAAATATTTACATCTATTTAAGTCTTTTTTTTATTGACTTTGTACGTTTTTGCCAAGATCTGTTATTCTACCTTTTTTTAAAATTAAATCTTTATTGTTCAGATTATTACAGTTGTTCCTCTATTTTCCCCCCATAGCTCCCTGCCACCCAGTTCCCACCCCACCCTCTGCCCTTACCCCCACCCCCTACTGTCCTCACCCATAGGTGTATGATTTTTTTTTCTATGTCCCTGATTCTATTATGATCACCAGATTACTTATTCACTTGATTCTTAGATTCACTTGTTGATAGATGCATGTTTGTTGTTCATAATTTGTATCTTTACCTTTTTCTTCTTCTTCCTGTTCTTAAAGGATACCTTTCAGCATCTCATATAATACTGGTTTGGTGGTGATGAACTCCTTTAGCTTTTCCTTATCTATGAAGCTCTTCATCTGACCTTCAGTTCTGAATGATAGCTTTGCTGGATAAAGTAATCTTGGTTGTAGGTTCTTGGTATTCATCACTTTGAGTATTTCTTGCCACTCCCTTCTGGCCTGCAAAGTTTCTGTTGAGAAATGAACTGACAGTCGTATGGGTATTCCCTTGTAGGTAACTGAGTTTCTTTCTCTTGCTGCTTAAAGATTCTCTCTTTGTCTTTTGCTCTTGGCATTTTAATTATGATGTGTCTTGGTGTGGTCCCCTTTGGATTCCTTTTGTTTGGGGTTCTCTGCGCTTCCTGGACCTGTAAGTCTATTTCTTTCACCAGGTGGGGGAAGTTTTCTGTCATTATTTCTTCAAATAGATTTTCAATATCTTGGTCTCTCTCATCTTCTGGCACCCCTATAATTCTGATGTTGGTACGCTTGAAACTGTCCCAGAGGCTCCTTACACTATCTTCGTATTTTCGGATTCTTTTTTCTTTTTGCTTTTCCAGTTGGGTGTTCTTTGCTTCTTCGCATTTCGAATCTTTGACTTGATTCTTGCGCTCCTCTGGTCTGCTGTTGGGTGTCTGTATAGTATTCTTTATTTCAGTCAGTGTATGCTTAATTTCTAGTTGGTTCTTTATCACAACATCGAGGGTCTCATTAGATTTCTTGAGGATCTCACTACATTTATCGGCGGTCTCACCAGTCTTTTCGAGGGCCTTACTAAATTTATCGGCAGCTTCTAGACAGTTCTTGAGAGACCTTAAAAGTGTGGTTTTGAGCTCTATATCTTCCATTTCTGACATTTGCGTCCTATTTCTTTGTCTCCGCATTTTTTTATCTTTTCTTGGTGCACCCCCTAGTGGTCTTTGTGCGCAATCTTGTTGTAGTTAAGCCTTGATTGTTGTCGGCAATACCGGGGGTGATTTGGCCTCCAGGCTAACTGGCTATGAGAGCTATTCTGCCTTTGATAGTATTTCTACTGAGTGGTAACTTAGAAATTCTTTTAATAACATCATCTTTTTTTTCATATCGTGAAATAGAGCTGGTGCACCTCTTAGAAATGTTTCCTTACTAAATTCTCTGTCACTGAGGGTTTTTTCCATGCTGAGCTATGGAGAGAGCAATATAGTAACTTGCTGATATTAAATTTGTAGAGCATCTTACAAATTTAATGATGGAATTTGATTGACTTTTATAGAGGTGTAGCTGCCTAGAAATGCATTCCTTCCTCTCATCAATACTTTTTTTCAAGAACTGACAATGATTAGTTTCAAAATGTCTCTTTACATTCCACATTCTGCTTACTACTGTTTCATTAAACACTATGCACAATGAATTGTTGTTTCTGTTGACAATCCCGTACATCTCGGTGCATATGTCTTTTTAAGGGTCGGCTACTGCTACTTCCACTTCCCTTATCATTCAATCTTGCTTTTTTATTTTTTTGATTCTCCATCGCAAGGCTGCAAAAATAAATATAAATGACGGCATTTTTTATGAAAGGTTGATAGTTTTCTTACCTATTAACTTTTTGCAGTGTTGTTGCACTGACTCCTGTTGCAAAACAATTCAAAAACAGTACGTATAACCAACAAATATATGGTGCTGTAATCAATTATCTGACACACAGAATGTCTCGTCGAGCACTATTGCACTGTCTATCTTTTTGTTTTGTTTTTTTATTAGGTAAGGTATTACAAATGTGTCCTCTTCCCCCCCCATTATCCCCAGCCTCCCCAACCTCCCCGCACACTCATGCTCCCATCCCCCTGTTGTCCATGTCCATTGGTTTGGCTTATATACATGTATACAAGTCCTTCGGTTGATCTCTTCACCTTACCCCCGCCCTCCCCTACTTTCCTTCTGGGGATTGATAGCCTGATTGCTGTTTCTCAGTCTTTGGATCTGTCCCTTTTCATCAGTCTATGTTGTTCTCTATAATCCACAAATGAGTGAGATCATGTGGTATTTATCTTTCTCTGACTGACTTATTTCACTTAGCATAATGCTCTCCAGTTCCACCCATGCTGTTGCAAAAGGCAAGAGTTCCTTCTTTTTTACTGCAGCATAGTATTCCATTGTGTATATGTACCACAGTTTTCTAATCCACTCATCTGCTGATGGGCTCTTAGGCTGTTTCCAAATCTTAGCTATGGTGAATTGTGCTGCTATGAACATAGGGGTGCATATATCCTTTCTGATTGGTGTTTCTGGTTTCTTGGGATATATTCCTACTAGTGGGATCACTGGGTCAAATGGGAGTTCCGTTTTTAGTTTTTTGAGGTGGCTACATACTGTTCTCCACAGTGGCTGCACCAGTCTGTATTCCCACCAGCAGTGCAGAAGGGTTCCTTTTTCTCCACATCCTCTCCAACACTTGTTTGTTGATTTTTTGATGATAGCCATTCTGACAGGTGTGAGATGATAACGCGTTGTCGTTTTGATTTGTATCTCTCCTATAATTAGTGACTTTGAGCATGTTTTCATATGTCTTTCGGCCTTCTGTATGTCCTCTTTCGAAAAGTGTCTATCTAGGTCCGTTGCCCATTTTTTTTATTGGATTGTTCATCTTCCTTTTGTTAAGTTACATGAGACCCCTGTAAATGTTGGAAATTAAACCCCTGTCGGTGGTATCATTGGCAAATATGTTCTCCCATACAGTGGGTCTTCTTGTTGTTTTGTTGATGGTTTCCGTTGCTGTGCAAAAGCTTTTTATTTTGATGTAGTCCAATTTGTTTATTTCCTCTTTAGTCTCCATTGCCCTAGGAGCATTATCAGAGAGGAAATTCCTTGGGCATATGTTTGCAATTTCGCTGCCTGTGGATTCCTCTAGTATTTTTATGGTTTCCCATCTTACATTGAAGTTTTTATCCATTTTGAGTTTAATTTTGTGTATGGTGTGAGTTGGTGGTCTAGTTTCATCTTTTTGCATGTATCTGTCTAATTTTCCCAACAGCATTTATTGAAGAGACTGTCTTGACTCCATTGTATGCTCTTGCCTCCTTTGTCGAATATTAATTGGGCATAGTGGTTTGTGTCGATTTCTGGGGTCTCTATTCTATTCCATTGACCTATATGTCTGTTCTTGTGCCAGTACCAAGCTGTTTTAAGAACAGTGGCTTTGTAATACAGTTTGAGATCTGGTATTGAGATCCCACCTGCTTTGTTCTTCTTTATCGGGATTGCTGCAGCTATTCGGGATCTTTTTTTTATTCCAGATGAATTTTTGGAACGTTCGTTCTAGATTTGTGAAATATGCCATTGGTAATTTAATGGGGATTGCATTGAATCTATAGATTCCTTTGGGTAGTATGGACATTTTGATGATGTTGATTCTACCCATCCATGAACACGGTGTGTTCTTCCATCTGTTTCTGTCTTCCTCTACCTCTGTTTTCAGTGTCCTGTAGTTTTTTGCATATAAGTCTTTTACCTCCTTAGTTAAGTTTATTCCTAGGTATTTTAATCTTTTTGGTTCAATGGTAAATGGGATTGCTTTTGTAGTTTCACTCTCGGTAAGTTCACTTTTGGTGTAAAGAAATGCCATGGATTTCTTAGCATTAATTTTGTATCCTGCTACATTGCTGAATTCATTTATTAAGTCTAATAATTTTTTGATGGAGTCTTTTGGGTTCTGTATGTACAGTATCATGTCATCTGCAAATAAGGACAGTTTTACTTCTTCTTTTCCAATCTGGATGCCTCTTATTTCTTCTTGTCTGATTGCAATGGCTAGTACTTCCAGTACTGTATTGAACTGGAGTGGTGAGAGGGGGCATCCCTGTCTTGTTCCTGATTTTAAGGGGAATGATTTTAGTTTTTGCCCATTGATTATGATGTTGGCTATTGGTTTGTCATATATGGCTTTTATTATGTTGAGGTATGATCCCTCAATTCCTATCTTGCTGAGAGTTTTTATCAAGAAAGAGTGTTGGATTTAGTCAAATGCTTTTTCCGCATCAATTGATATGATTAAACGGTTTTTTTCTCTCAATTTGTTTACGTGATGTATCACATTTATTGATTTGTGGATATTGTACCATCCTTTCATCCCTGGGATAAATCCTACTTAGTCATGGTGTATGATCTTTTTGATGTACTGCTGGATCCGATTTGCTAGGATTTTGTTGAGGATTTTGGCATCTATGTTCTTGAGGGATATTGGCCTATAATTCTCTTTCATTGTGTTGTCTTTATCTGGTTTTGGTGTTAGGGTGATGCTGGCTTCATAGAATGAGCTGGGAAGTGTTCCTTCCTCTTGGATTTTTTGACATAGTCTGAGGAGGATAGGTTTAGTTCTTCCTTCAATGTTTGGTAAAACTGCCCTGTGAAGCCGTCTGGCCCTGGGCTTTTGTTTGCTGGAAGCTTTTTGATTACTGCTTCGATTTCCTCCATAGTTATTGGCCTATTGAAATTTTTAGATTCTTCCTGATTAAGTTTTGGAATGTTGTATTTTTCTAGGAATATGTCCATTTCCTCCAGGTTGTCTAGTGTGTTGGAGTAGAGTTCATAGTATTTTCTAACAATCCTTTGTATTTCTATGGGGTCTGTTGTTATTTCTCCTATATCATTCCTGATTTTGTTTACTTGGGTCCTCTCTCTTTGTTTCTTGGTGAGCCTGGCTAGAGGTGTATCAATCTTGTTTATCCTTTCAAAGAACCAGATCTTGTTTTTGTTGATCTTTTGTATTGTTTTTTTTGGTCTCTGTGTTGTTTATCTCCGCTCTGATCTTTGTTATTTCCTTCCTTCTGCTTAGAGTGGGCTTTTTTTGTTGCTCTCTTTCTAACTCTTTGCGTTGTAGAGTTAGGTCATTTATTCTCATTGTTTCTTGTTTCTTGCAGTAGGCTTGTAGAGCTGTGAACTTCCCTCTCAAGAGTTCTTTCACTGTGTCCCATAGGTTTTGGATTGTTGTGTTTTCATTTTTGTTTGTTGCCATGATGTTTTTTATTTCTTCTTTGATCTCTCTGGTAACCCAGTCGTTGCTTAATAGCATGCTATTTAGTCTCCATGTGTTTGATTTTCTTGGATTGTTTTTGTTGTAGTTGATTTCCAGTTTTATGCGTTTGTGGTCTGAGAAGATGCTGGATATGATTTCAATTTTCTTGAATTTGAAGAGACTTTATCTGTGACCCAGTACATGCTCTATCTTTGAAGATGACAAATGTGCAGTTGAGGAGAATGTATATTCTGTGGCTTTGGGGTGAAATGTTCTGAAGATGTCAATTAATTCCATCTGATCTAGTGAGTCATTTAGGATTGATGTTTCTTTGCTGAGTTTTTGTTTAGAGGATTTGTCCAATGGTGATAATGGGGTGTTAAGGTCCCCTACTATGATTGTATTGCTGTCAATCTCTCCCTTGATCTCCTCCAGAAGTTTTCTTACATATTTGGGTGTTCCTATATTGGGTGCATATATATTTACCAGAGTTATTTCTTCTTGTTGGACTCCTCCGTTTAGTATTATGAAGTGGCCTTCTTTATCTCTTTTTATGTCCTTCACTTTGAGATCTAATTTGTTAGATATAAGTATTGCTACCCCGGCTTTTTTTTCACTTCCATTGGCCTAAAAAACCTTTTTCCATTACTTCACCATCAGTCTGTGTGCGTCTTTTTTTCTGAGTTGGGTTTCCTGTAGACAGCGGATATATGGGTCATGTTTTCTTATCCACTCATTTACCCTATGCGTTTTTACTGGGGCATTTAATCCATTTACATTTAAAGTTATTATTGATAGAAACTTGTTAGTCACCATTTTTGATCTTTACCGTTGTGTTCCTTCTTTGTTTCCTATTTTTTCTTTTTACAGCAGACCCTTTAGCATTTCTTGCATTGCTGGTCCGGTTGTAATAAACTCCCGTAGACCGTTTTTGTCTGTAAAGCTCCTGATTTGACCCTCAATTTTGATTGATAGCCTCGCTGGGTACAGTATTCTTGGATTCAGACCCTTCCTTTGCATGACTTTGTATATTTCATTCCATTCCTTTCTTGCCTGATGTGTTTCTGTTGAGAAATCGGTCTCTAGTCTGATGGAGGATCCTTTGTAGGTAACTTTCTGTCTCTCTCTGGCTGATTTTAATATTCTTGCTTTGTCGTTGGTGTTTGCCAATTTAATTATTATGTGCCTTGTTGTCGGTCTTTTTGGGTTCATTATGTTTGGGACTCTGTGAGCTTCTTGGATTTGTGTGAGTTTTTTCTTCCCTATCTCAGGGAAATTTTCCGTTATTTTTTCAAACAGGTTTTCTATTCCTTGCTCAGTTTCCTCTCCTTCTGGGACCCCTGTTATTTGGATGTTGTTTCGTTTAGTGTTGTCCCAGAGTTCTCTTAGGCTCTCCTCATGCTTTTTAATTTTTTTTTTCTAGAAGCTGCTCTGTTTGGGTATTTTTTCCTACCTTGTCTTCTAGCTCGCTGATGTGGTCCTCTGCTTCTTCTAGTCTACTGTTGATGCTTTCTATTGAGTTCTTTATAGCAGTGATGTCATTTTTCATTTCTTCTTGGTTTTTCTTCATTTCCTCTTGGTTCCTACACATATTGGTGAATTTGTCTTCCATTCTTTTCATCCACCTTATGGCCATTTCTCTGATTTCTTTCTTTGACAGGGTGCTTGCCTCCATTGCCCCCATTTCGTTTACTTCCTTTTCTGATGATGCATGTTTTTCTTTCATATGTGGGTTGGTTCTTTTTTCACCATGATCTCTCTTCTCCAGGTGTTTGGTTATGTAGTTCTCTTTCTGATGCGTTGATTTAAAGGCACAAAATACAACACAACAAGGCACAACATACAAGGCACCGAAAACAAATGTATTAACGATATTAATAACCCCAAATAAAGGTGACCACTGAGCGAAGAGAATTAGGGGATAAAGAAGAAAAAAGAGAAAAAGATTAAAGAGAAAAAGAAAAAAAGAAAAAGGAATGCCGAAATGAGATTGGGAAAAGGGAGAGAAGAAAGAAGAAAAAAAAAGTGAGAGAATGAATTAGAGGGCGGCAAGAGGCAATTTGTATGGGGAGAAAACTCTAATAGAACCACAAATAATCCCAATGAATTCCAGCAGCAGATCCCTGGAGATTAATGCAAACTACAATCAACCACTAATATCAGGCGAGGCAAGGGAAAACAGAAGCACAAAAATAACCAGAGAAAGAAAAAGCAAAACAGAAAAATAAAAATGAAAAACAAAACAATCTCCCAAACAGGCATAAAAAATATATATACTCAAAATCAAGCAAACACTAGCAAAACGACAGACAGAGAAAAAAAATTGGGTAGTGAAGAACGAGAAGAGAGAGGTGTATATGGATTTAGAGCAAGGGATTGGAAATTAGGTATATAAGTAGGGTGAAATTTAGACAGTGGGTAAAAAGAATGAATAGGGAAAATCTAAAGCAGGAATAGGGTAAGAGAAACAGGACAACAAAAGGGGAAAAGTGAGGAAGAGTTATGGCTTAAGGGTAAAGGTGAGATAGAGAGAAATGATGCTAAAGGAACGATGAAAATAGAGTGTAGAACACTAATTCCAAAATAAAATAACGAAAAAAAAAATAAAATGACACTTGAAAAAGTGGTAAAATGATAGCAATAATACTGGCTAAAAAAATGTAGTAATTACAAAGGTAAAATCAGGTGATGAAAAAAAATAATAATAGGTTCTTTATGAAATGGTGAAAAAAGAATTAAAAAGAAAAAAAGATAAAAATGTGCAGTAGTGAAGGTGCTTCAGATCTTCTACTCTTCTTTTTGGCACGCCTTAGTCCTGCCAGGCATTTAGGAGAGTGTTGAATTTCCCTGCGATACACTGTCCCTCCGTGCTGTAAACCACAGTCCTGATTTTAAGGCAGGTTGTATTTGTTTACCAGACTGCCTTTATTTGCATTTACAGAAGAGACAGTTCGTGGCCCTGCCTCTGGGTGGCAGTGTGTCTGGATTGACCTCCGAGGCTATAAGTCCTCTCTATCCAGTAGTTAGGGTTTATTTTCTCTATGTTACTTGAAACTGGTTTGGGAAAGTCCACTGCCCAGAGCTGGTTCTTTAATCATTACTCCCCGCTCTGTTTCCCAGGCTCCCCAAAAAGATCTTTCCCCTACAGGCTATGTGAATGACCCCACCTGGGGAATCCCATTCACTGGGTTTAATAATCAAACACACGGATCTAAGGGGAACTGTAACAACAAGAGCCTGAGAAGTTGTGCGAATTTGCAAGCCTCCACCTTCCAGGTCTGCGCACAGTCTCCACGCACCCACTCGCCCCTGGCACCAAGCACCCGGCAGACTGGCAGAATCCGAGGCTGCTTTTTTGCATCCAGTCCAGCTATGTGCTTATTTTTATCGTTCCCTTCTGCCAGCAGCCCTGTGGGGCCCCTTCCCCACTTGAGGGTCACGCTGGTTCCAAGGGCCACGGACTCTGTGGGGCGCAGATTTCACCCCGCGCGGTTCTCTCTCCAACCTGAATTGCAAACCGCACCTTTAGGGGAAGTCTAACCTTTCTGTGAGAAGAAGCAGTGCTCGTCTGAGTTCACGCAGTCACGCTGCTTGAGATCCCTTGTTTCCAGGTTAGTAGCTGATCTCTGGTTGTCTGTAACAGCCACTCAAGATGGCACAGTCTCCGCTGCTGAGCCGGCACACAGGGAGACGTTTCAGCCGCAGTCTCCAACCGTCCTTTTTTTTCTGGGAGTTCTCTGTCTTTCCCAGCTGCAGACTGTCTCTCAGCTGAATATCCTCTGCCTATTCGGGCTGTATGTTACCCGTTTCAGCTGCTCACCCTTATCTGCTCCAGGACAAGGCACAGGACATGTCCGTTTATACCTCCGCCATTTTTCTCCCCTTATATCTTTTTCTTCTAACCCTCCCACTCCTGTCTCCTAATGAACATGGCGATCAAGTGCGTCCGTTTGCCGAATGCACCCAAACGCACAGGAAGCTTACCCGAGGCACATGTTGACAATAATGAGGCCGTTTCCAGAATTGGGCATTTTGTCACTCGAGTAAAAATAAAGTGTCTTGAGTAAAGATTAATCTCTTTATAGTGCAATTCTTAACCTTTTTATATTAATGCCAATATTGGAACAGTGTATCTTGGATGTTTTCACAATGTATCTTTGCTACGCAACACTGATGTACATGCTTACATCTGGTTTTAGAATTGTGTAATTGATCATGAGTAACATGAGTAATAATATTACTCGAGTGATGCCCAGCTCTGGCCATTGCGAGAGACAAATATATGAATACGCAATTTTTTGTCTCTGTCGATGCGTGTCACCCAAAATGGTACGCGTGTCATAGGTTCGCCATCACTGGCCTAGAGGACTAGTAGGGACTGCGGTCAAGAATACACCTGGAAGAATCAGCTTTGAAAAGGATACTAAGACTTCTTTTTTCGAGATTACTGGAAGGAAGAGTGGAAGTGAAGGTCCGAGTCAGGGGCGTGAGACAACCTCACTAAAATTGCAGCAGATGTGAGAATTAAGTGATAAGTGACCTTTGAGGAGAGGACCAGAGGTATGGAATGGCCACTGGGTGGCGGGGGGTTGCAGAAGGAGCCGAGCAGCTCTCTGAAGCTGACAGGATTCTCGAGCTGTTTTGAGGGTACTGCTGAAGTGGGCAACCTGGAATTGAAGTAGACCAGACCAAGTGCATGTAGGTCAAGAATTTCAAACACTAACACGAACCAAGTTTATGTGGGCTGCAAAACAAAAGCTTCAATTTTCATAGAAAGGTTTATTTCGGTAAAGACATGCTGAATACAAAGGGCTGAAATAAATGAGTAATCGTTAACAAAAAATAATAGAACGTTTTAATAAAAATTAGTATTTTGCATTGAACATTAACTTCCCAGACACTGAATAACTGGACAGATTAATAAGCACAATGCAAATAAACCTACTTTTCTCATTCTCTAAAAGCAAAGTATTTCCTGTTGCACATACCAAACAAGTCAGTACAAGACTAATGATGTGGTCATCGGGTGCTAAAATATGGTCTGCTAGTATTAATGGAGAGAAATGGCACGCCAGCGCGTAAGGCGCACAAGGGAAATGAATGCAACACAATTATAATCAGTCATTAGCAAATGTAGTTAGTAATTAATAATTATGTAAATCAGGTTATTGTAAAAATCAGGTTACGAAATTTTTATTAATACGCTACATACTGTTATATTCGCTGAGCCACAAACATATTCATTGTGGGCCACGTGCGGCCTGTGGGCCATGAGTTTGACATGCTTGTTGTAGGTGATTGTTCTGTTGCAGCTCTTGGGAGGATTTGGAAGGTCAGTGAGGGCAGAAAAATGGTCGTAGTTGAGGAGTGTAGCTTTATAGAGCTGAATTTATTTCATTTGAGAAAGGCAGCCTGTTTAGTTGAAGACATTGGGGATCAGCATGATGGTGAGCGGAACCAGAGCAGAGTGTGGATGACTAATAATCCAGGAGAGAAGGGAGAGCTACGTGGCAGTCTCAGACATCAAGGAGTAAGTCTGGGGATACAGACAGATGGAAGAATAAGGGTGGACCAACAGGACAGAGTTGCAGGTTGGGGTTCTAGGTGAAGTTGGAAACCAAATGCAATGTGCTTCCATCTGAGCAAAGGCAAAGGTCCCTGGAGTAGAAGGGTCTGGGGCTTATAAGTGTCATCCATGTGGCCATTTGATCTTGTCACCCAGAAAATGACTGGACAGGACATGAAGAGGTTGAGGAATGGTGGGGAGTGCATGCCAGCAAAAGAGATTGGATTGTTTCTTTTGGAAAAACAGTTCCTTTCCCAAGGGTTGTCAGACCTAACTAGGTTGGGGTCATGGTTTCCTCAGCCAGGACTACTGATACCAGGAGATGGTTGAAGTTAAAAGGCTTCCTCCCAATGTCAACCTTTCTTGGAGTCTCAGTAAAACCCAGTTATTAATGGTGACCACACCCCCTCTACAATTTTTTCTGGCATTTCTGGGAATTGGGTTAATTTTAGCTATAAAAATAAATGGAAGCACTGGTCTTTGAGATGATGGGTTGTGTTCAGACTAACACTTTGAACCTTAAAATGAGTGAGTGACTAGATCAGATCAACCAGTTGACAGCCTGTCTCCATTCAGTCAGATTCTCTGAAGGCACTGGAGAAGCTTGGCATCCTCATAAAAGGCACCATACTTTTACTCTGCCACCCGACTGTTCACCCCCTTCTCTCCCTGATAAAACTGTCCTGTCCTTCAAACTTTAGCTTCAATGATGCTTCCTGGTGACGCCTTCCCTGAATCCCATTGATAGACTCATTTAGGCATCATTCCTGCCGTGGAGACTGGACTCTGGTTGTGAAATTATCACATTGTAGTATTATTTCTCTCTCCCTCAGTAAATTGTGAATTTTTTAAAAGATGGGGACTGTAGCTGTTCATCTTTTCATATCCAGCTCACTGTGCTTTTTGACATGATATTCACTAAATCCTTGCTCAGTGAACACGCAAATGTAAGTGTGATCTATTTTTCACAGTTTCATTCCAGCTTGTTCATTCTGAGTCAGAACCGCCCATGAATTGAAACTTTCAGACGACTATTGAACCATGGGGATTCTACTTTGTTAAGTTCCCCCATTTTGTTTTTTGTTTTTTTTTTCTGGAGAACTTACAAAAATGTTAAGGAAGTGTCAGGATATTCTGCACAAGGGATATTAGGGTAATATAGCGTAACAGTCATTGGGCTAGGGAAGCCATGGACAAACTACGGCCCGCGGGCCGGATCCGGCCCGTTTGAAATGAATAAAACTAAAAGAAAAAAAGACCGTACCCTTTTATGTAATGATGTTTACTTTGAATTTATATTAGTTCACACACACACTCCATCCATGCTTTTGTTCCGGCCCTCCGGACCAGTTTAAGAACCCATTGTGGCCCTCGCGTCCAAAAGTTTGCCCACCCCTGGACTAGGAGGTAAATTCTTGTGTAACTAGAATAGGCAAAATGCATACCTTGAGATGGAATGTTTTAAAAGTGAAATTGTTCCTCTAAATGTCTGTACTTTGTTCTCTGGAATGTAGGAAGCAGTCCATTAGTTCAAATCTGTCTTATTTTCCTCAGCTTGCTTGCTACAATTAATGCTTTCCTCTACAGATGGAAACAAAAGAAAGTTATGCTCAAATACAGCTTCTACTGAAAGATATCGATTTCCTAAAAGGCAGAGAAGCAGAACTGAAGCAAAGAATTGAAGCTTTTGATTTGTAAGTAATGTTTTCATTTTGACTATTCAGAGTCTGTGAGTTTAAAACAAATACTAATTATTCTAATGCTAATTGCCAAGTAGAGTTCTTGGTTGTAAAGGTGCATTCGGCTAGTTTTAAAAGGCATAAGTTGAGAGAAACAAAGACTAGGATTTTGCTTTTGAAATATTAGTTATTGGGATGAAAAGCAGTGAGACACCATCATCAGGCTACAGTAAAACCAGACCAGTACTTTGAAGAAGCTAACAACTGTTAACAAATTATGTTCAGTCACACACTTATGTTTAGTCATTGAGATCTAACGGTTCCATGTGCATGTAGTAACTCAATGCAGTGGCTCTGACTTGATTTGTACTGGGTGATGGATGTGTGTGTACTAAGTGCTCACCACTATTTCATTCTTCACATTGTACCTGCCATTAATGGCAAGCTCACCAGTGTAGTTTATGAAACAGGTTTCATTTCCATTAGGTTCTACTGTTAGTTGACTCTTACTTCCTTAGTGGATTTGTCCTGGTGTTCATTAATGTGGTTAGATCATTTATATAGGCTTTAATTCATTTTATTTTTCATCTCTGCTACATTACTCTGTTCTAAGCAGTACTGAAGTGGTAAATTGATCATGACAGAAAAGGAAAGTGACAAATAAGCCATCGATTTTCAACTGGTGTGCTGCAAGAATATATAAAACATGACATACCTGACTGTAGTCAAGGGCATTAACCTCTTTTTCCTTAGATTTTCAAATAAAAAAAAAAAAGACAACAGTCAACACAAAATAGCGGTTCATTGTGAACGATTCAAAAATATACCTGTTGTGTTTTTTATAAATGGGCAAATATATTTTTGGCATGCTGCAGAATTTTAGTAGTTTATGTGTGTCAGAGATAAATAAGGTTGAAAATCGCTGATATCTTACGTAATAAAAGCCTAATATGCAAATTATTCCCTCTACTGGAGTTCCACTGTGAGTTTGACCACTGGATCAGTCGATCAGTCACTATGACGTGCACTGACCACCAGGGGGCAGACGCTCGGACCAGTAGGTTAGCTTGCTGTGGGCACTGGTGGGCTGGACTGGAAAGTGAGATGTGAGGTGAGAGCTGTCAGGAAGTTCCTGGGGTTTGTCTTGAGCCCTGGGCAGAGGCAGGTGGGGGCGGGAGCCAGCAGGGACCGGGTGGCTGGGGAGGCTTCTATGCTGAGAGCCTGGACTATGCAGCCCTCCGCAGCCTGTGGCCTTCTCAGTGCTCAATTTATAATCTTCAGAGCTGCTTATATTTATTTAAGTTTCACTAACTACTCCAGGAGAGTGGGTAACACCATTATAGGGGGCAGGCCAGGCATAGCTGCCCAAAGCCAAGGTGCAGCCTCAGGCTCCTGGAACGCAGCTGAGAGGGGGGTGGGGCTGAGTCAAAGAAACTGAGTCCAAAACTTGAGGCGGAGGCAGCAAGAGGTGGAGGATGATAGCTGTGCAGGGGCCTAGAAAAGCTGCTGTGTGGGGACAGCCCAGGAACCCAGTGCCTCTCCCACGGGACAAGGTCTACATCCCTCCCTCCTCCTCCCGGTGACCTGTCACCCCAGCTCTTCTCCAAAGGTTGGACTTGGCCCACAGAGCTCTCCACCACTGCACACCCTGTACTGCCTTGTCTGCCCCACCCCACTCTGCACAGCCCGCTCCATTCCCACACAGCCTTTGGAGAGCTCTGCCCCCAGAGGAGAAAGTGGGAGGCTGTGGACAGGAGGTCACATGAGGAGGGGGCAGAGCAGGGCCCACCAAGTTAGATGGAGGGGAAGGAGGGAGAAACCACACAGGACTGGGGGCAAAGACAGTCGGGGAAGGAGGTCCATGTGGAAGCTTTGCCCTTGGTTGAAGTAGAAATCCTGACCCCATTTTACAGACCGCAGCAGAGTGTGTGTGTGGGGAGGGTCAAAGACAAAAGAGGGTTTGAGGGGACTGGATGGATAGCAGCAACGTTTGATTAATGGCCTACTTACTATTTTTATTGATTTCAGAGAGGAAGGCAGAGTGAGAGAGAGAGAGAGAAACATCAATGATGAGAGAGAATCCATCGCCTCCTGCATATGCTCCATACTGGGGATTAAGCCCGCAATCCAGGAATGTGTCTTTGACCGGAACCAAACCTAGGACCCTTTAGTTCGCAGGCTGCGGCTGTACCTACTCTACCAAACCATCTGGGGAGACCCATGGCCTATTTAAAAACCACTGCAGTAGGCTGAGCAGGGGTCTTACCATGATGGTGTTACCTGATAATGAGGGTGTCTGTCTTTATGTTGGAGTAATTGGAACTGCAACGAAGTAAAGACACAGCAATGGAGCCTACAAAGGGTTTCCACGCACACAATGCAATTTACTTCATGTGGCAGCTGAATTTGGTGAGCAGAGCCTTAGAAGAACATGCGGTCTCCAAGACCAGGGGCAGGGGAAAGTTCATGCTGAACATTCTGTGCTGTGAGTTACAACCTATATATATAAAGGCATGATATGCTAAGTGTCTGACCGAGTGGTCAACTGACTGGTCGCTACGACTTGCACTGACCACCCGGGGGCAGATGTTCCAACCAGTAAGTTGCTTGCTGCTGGGGTGGGGCCCATCAGGACCAGGCAAGACAGGACCAGACTTGCCCTGGAGCCCTCCTGTGATCCCACCCCAGCCCCAATTGGGACTGGGTGAGAAGATCAGGACTGTGTGAGACCACCGTGATCAGCCAGGTGGAGGGACCCCTGCCATTCATGAATTTGTGCACCAGGCATCTAGTAAGCTAATAAGTATTGTTTACTGCTCCTTTGCTTTACATGTTAGTCAGCAGAGGGTGCTAACACATAGAGCTTTTATCCTTTGCTTGGAATGGTCAGCATTCCCTAGCACTTACCTGGCTCGATCAAAGGGAAGACCATTCCATTCTTCAGTATTTGGAAGTTCTGATTGACCTATCTATCTTTTTCTATTGTTCAGCACTCTTCAGTATTCAATCACTAGATTATTAAATATCAGAAACAAATCTTTTGTCTTTCATACCTATGGGCTGATCAGTTAAACCTCACAGAAATAATCTTACTGAAGAAATAAGTACTAAAGCAAAAGTACACTAACTTAAGTTTGGTATGTAGCTTTTCTCTGAATTTATTATGGCCATTTATTACCTGCAATCATTTTTTAAGTGTTCATCATCTTCTATGAAAAGCACTTTGGTCTTGAAACTTGCACACTCCCTGCAGCCTGGTGCACCATGCTGCTCCATCTGCTACTTCAGATCCCACATAACTTGGTCAGTTCATAAAATAGATGGAGAACTCCAGCTCTTTCCAGTTACTTCCCAGCAGTGACAGTCACATAACAGTTTTAGCTTGTGGAGCTAAAATTATGTTATTTTTTTCTCCTAAAGTCTTTACTTCAGCAATTACAGTTTTATTTTTTTTTGCTTTTTATATTTTTGCTAATATCAGAGGCTACAGAAGAAAATCATAAAAGTGTGGCTGATGCACTTAGGAGACAGGATCCTGAATATAAAGAGCATGGAGGAGACCTGTGACCAAAAGCTCAAGAATGAAATTCTAAAGAAATTGTTTGGTGTTCTTAAACAAGTAATAGATTTGGAATAAGTTGATGGAAACACAGCAATACTAGTGAAGTAGATAAGACTTAACATTTTATGGTGATAGTGTTTAAAAAAAAATACGGGTTTTTTATTGACAGTCAAGCCTTTCCCATGAATATTTAAGATAATTTTACAGAGTTACAGTATAGGGAATAGCATCCTCTGCTCTTTCTTACTCATAGCTTTTCTAACATGTATTGAGGGTCTGTGATTTGCTTTCATTTTATGGCACATTGTGAGTTGCTCAGCTCACATTGTAGATAAACTATAAAAGTGGTTGATCTAAGGCAGTTGTTCTCAACCTTCTGACCTTTTAAATACGGTTTCTCATGTTGTGACCCAACCATAAAATTATGTTCGTTGCTACTGCATAACTGTAATGTTGCTACTGTTATGAATCGTAATGTAAATAGCTGTTATGCAGGATGGTCTTAGGCGACCCCTGTGAAAGGGTCGTTCAACCACCAAAGGGGTCGCGACCCACAGGTTGATCAACTTTTTAAAAATTCACTTTTTTAAAAAAAAAATAATAATTTTAGGGAGGAAAGGAGAGAGACAGGTAAAAATCAGCATGAGAGAGAAATATTGATCTGTTGCCTCCTGTATGTGCCCTGATCAGGAATTGATCCCATGACCTTCCAATGCACTGGACAGTGCTTCAACCATCTGAATCAGGCTGACCAGGGCGGGAATTATAATCCCTTTTAGTTCTCTTTTCCTCTCCCGCCTCATACTTGCCACTACGATGGAGGTATCTATCAATTTATAAATTATTCTGCCTAGTGGTTTTAGTGCTTATCAGGTAACATGTGCCCTGTATTCCTTCAAGATTCTGCAAAGCCAGAATCAAAAGAAATAAATGGAAATTAACAATGGAGCAAAAAAATTATACAGGAAAAGGAAAATATGATAACTATGGTTACTATGACTTCCCTATAATCTGAGTTTTAATGTGTTGCAGTGATTAACTACTCAGTGCAGACATCAAGCCCATATGGTAACTTTTCTCTACAGTGCTCAGTGTAGTGTCTAGCACACAGGTGTTCATATAATATTCATTGAGTAAATGAATTTGTGGTGAAGAGATGACTCAACTAACTTTTGGTATGTCTTAATAAGTGGTCTCTTTTTACTGCCTTGCCCGTAATTTGTCATGAGATTACATTACATAGTACTTACATTACATAGTACTGAGCTTATTCTTTAAAAGAATTCTAATTAAAATATAGTACCTTTCCATGTATAGATTTTGAAATGATGACATACATATAGTATGTCAGCTTCTCGAGTGTAATAGCAAGTGCTGACATGTCTGTAGTTGTTAAACCCTTAGGAATAAATGAATGAGTAAATGTGTATGTTAATTTTCCCACTGCTTCGCAGATCATGTACTGTTTGATGTTGTCTGGTTTGGGTATCCTCTATGACTTGAGCAAGGGTGGGAATTCACAGGATACTCACCATCTCTCTCAACTGAAACGTCTGCTAGTGGCAGTTGGTGGAGATAAGTAAAACTTGAAAGTGTGCTTTTGGTATTGCTAACCCAGATATGAGGGTGGTCGAAGTTGGCCCCGAACCCTATGCCCAGCCCTTGAGGGCAAAAGTTCTTTGGGGTGGGGATGGGGTGCAAGGCAAGGCAGGTGGATGTGACTGACTTCTTGTTCTTGGGATTTAGAGTCAGTTGTACCAGTGTAAATTGAACTTAATTTACTTTTGTGTGCCAATCCAGACCACCATGGAATAATTGTTCTCAATAACCTCACAATAACGAGTTTTGGGGACCAAATTAAAGGATTGTAGCAGGTTTTATATTCAGAATTTGCATCTCTGGGCTTTGGTACTGATAGTCCTTGAAGTTATGCATGGCCATGTTCATGCCCTTAGGTGCCCGGGTGCCACAGAAACCCATACATTGATAGGAATCTGTTCAGGAAAGTGACAAGAAAATCATTTTGGTCATTCTAATTCTCAGGTATCAACTTGAGCTAAAGGATGACTACATCGATAGATCTAACAGACTGGGTGAAGAGGACAGGAAGAATAAAGGTGATTCTTGTGGAGAAGAAAGCTGCATTTGTAAATTTCTGGTATAGGTTATTAGCTTCCTAAATTGGGCCTGTTCTAAATTTATATGTGTGTGTGTAGCTTACATTTTACTTTTACTACAAAATTAATCATTATTTTGTTCTTTTAATTTTACGTATCAAAAATGACCTTAACCTGAGAGAGGTAGGGTATTCAGGAGGTTATTCTTCCCCATCTACTTTCCTCCCTCCCCTTTGACCACCACTTGCTTGTTATCAATATTTATGGGCCTGTCTGTTTTGTTTTGTTTATTTTTATTTCTTAAGATTCCACATGTAAGTTAAATCATAAGGTATTTGTTTTTCTCTGTAACTTATTTCATCATAATATCCTTTAGATTCATCCATGTTGTCACAGGTGGCAAGATTTTATTCATTTCAGTGGCTGAGTAATATATCACATCTTCTGTATCCACACATTCATTTATTGATGGTAGTCTAGGTTGCTTCCAAATCTTGTCTGTTACTAGTAATGCTGCAGTGAACATGTGGGTGCACATGTATGTCTTTTCAAATTGGCATGTTGTTGTTTTTTACATATACTGAGAAGTAGAATTATTAGAACATATGGCCGCTCTTATTATTATTTTTTTTGGGGGGGTGGGGGTGGGGAGAGTGACTTCACACCGTTTTTCCATAGTGGCTGCACCAATCTGCATTCCCACCAACAGTGTATGAGGGTTCTCTTTTTTCCACATCTTGGCCAGCACTTGTTATTTATCCATTTATTGATGATAGCTGTTCTAACAGGTGGGAGGTGATATCTCATTGTGGTTTTAAGCATGAGAGACTTCATTTTTTACTTATGGAAAATTTTAACTTCTCCATTCCCTGTGACCTGTTTCCTTATTTCTTTTACTTGTAACATATGTTTATGCCTCATGATATTTTTACCTGACATATAACTTCCTAAACTGTTTTATAACTAACCCAGGAGTAGGAAAGTTGAATAATTTTTCAATCTCTTGATATTTTATGTCTCAGTATATTTGTAGAAACTTGTCTATGAAAAGAAGTGAACTTAAGTAGAAATTTCAAAGGAACGAGAGCTGCGTACTTGATAAGGACCCATAAGGTCACCCAGTGTGTGGCTGCTCCTCTGTGACTATCTTGTGAAAACTAGACTAATACTTCTTAGGAATTAGTACCATCATGTAGTCAGCTAATTTTTTTTTAATGATATATCTGCATAGACTCATATTGAATGAAGTGAAAATGATGAAATAGACACTAAAATCATAAGACAAATCTTTGTATTTAAGGAAATTCAGATCTTTGGGTATGAGGGCTCTGAGCAGCTGGTGCAACTGGTTGGTATGTGTAGTGGAAGAAAGTTCACAATATATGTGACCATTAAGACTTCCCATCACCTGTTGGGTAATAGGACTTATTTCTTACTTTCCCTACTGATTTTTGACTCTGACACCTGCTATTTTAGATGATGAAATAATCGCCATTAGGTCTGACATTGTACATAAATTCTTAAATGAGTTTTTATTCACTAGAAAAACATCTTTAATTGGTTGGCTTTCTCTTTCAGTAAAACCTATTCTTTTGCAAGAGCAGTCCATGGCTACCAATTCAAAACAGGAAGAAGAATGCAATCATTCTGCAACTCGTGTGAAAGAACTTGAGGTAATTGCTAAGCCTATTGTTTTTTGAAGTCGATAAAACTTCAAGGCAGTAGATGAAATTTTAGTTTCAGCCATACATTATTTAGCTTGATGTGTTTAGACTGTTTATTTTATGACTAAGAAGGCCCAACTTAAGTTAATTTAGTAGTTCTTCCTTTTAGTCCTTCCTGCTTGTTGCCTGGAACAAGTTCCTTAATCATTGGGGTGGTTGAGGTTCCGTGGTGAGCTGACCTATGTGCCTAGCCCATAGCAGGTGGCCAGTGCTTTTAGTTTCTGCCTTAGCCTCTCCTTCCTTCCCATCAGCAGAAGGTGAACATTCCTGTCATTACATTGGGATCTTACAGGATAAAACAGAATGAGATGTGTTTTTCACATGCCATTTATTTTCTTGCTGTTCATCACGTGTGCTCTCTGAAGGACAGAGCTGGAACTTGATGTACCTGGATATATCCTGCACATAAAATGTATTTTTGCAGCTGTAATGATCTATTTATTTGAGAACATTGTAGACTTTTGTATGTAAACATGAAATGTATAAAAAAAGGAAAGCACCACAGCATGTTTGTGATAGCTCAGCTTTTCATTTTTATAAACATTGCTGCAGTCTGTGATTGCTATTGGGACCTTAGTTGTATCTGGAAAATGGGCAACAAACTTAATCTGAAGCACTTGCTTTGTAGGCCAGGGTTCTGCATAAGTATAAGGTTGGATGAACTTCCCCCGCCCCTTCTAGGGCAAAGATGAGCTTCCATGTTGGAATCAGGTTCTTCTTACTGCAGAGAATGAGTCCTCTGTCCAGTGACCTTACTTACTATGACACCCAGTTTATAGCAGCCTGCCAGTTTTTGCATAAGAAGTACTGCAGTAACTGTTCAAATGCAAGTTTTTTTTCAATTCCAGCTTGAACTCGAATCTCTCAAGGCCCAGTTCTTGGCAATAACCAAGCAAAACCACCTGCTGAATGAAGAGATGAAAGAGATGAGTGGCTATTCGCTTCTAAAAGAAGAGAAATTAGAGCTTCAGGCTCAAAATAAATTACTTAAACAACAACTGGAAGAGAGCAGAAATGAAAACTTGCATCTTTTTATTTTTTTTTTTATTTTTTTATTTTTTTAATTTTTTTATTGCTTAAAGTATTACAAAGGGTATTACATATGTGTCCATTTTATCCCCCCCGCCCTAGACAGTCCCCCAGCCTCCCCTATCCCCCAGTGTCTTATGTCCATTGGTTATGCTTATACGCATGCATACAAGTCCTTTAGTTGATCTCTTACCCCCCTACCTCCTGCCCCCCAACCCTCCCCGGCCTTCCCACTGCAGTTTGACAATCTGTTTGAGGCAGCTCTGCCTCTGAATCTATTATTGTTCAAAAGTTTATAATGGTCTCTATTATCCATGAATGAGTGAGATCATGTGGTATTTTTCCTTCATTGACTGGCTTATTTCACTTAGCATAATGCTCTCCAGTTCCATCCATGACGTTGCAAATGGTAAGAGTTCCTTCCTTTTTAGAGCAGCATAGTATTCCATCGTGTAGATGTACCACAGTTTTCTAATCCATTCATCTACTGATGGGCACTTAGGCTGTTTCCAGATCTTAGCTATGGTGAATTGTGCTGCTATGAACATAGGGGTGCATATATCTTTTCTGGTTGGTGTTTCTGTTTTCTTGGGATATATTCCTAGAAGTGGGATCACAGGGTCAAATGGGAGTTCCATTTTCAGTTTTTTAAGGAAACTCCATACTGTCTTCCATAGTGGCTGCACCAGTCTGCATTCCCACCAGCAGTGCACAAGTGTTCCTTTTTCTCCACATCCTCTCCAGCACTTGTCGTTTGTTGATTTGTTGATGATAGCCAGTCTGACAGGTGTGAGATGGTACCTCATTGTTGTTTTGATTTGCATCTCTCGGATGATTAGTGACTTTGAGCATGTTTTCATATGTCTCTTGGCTTTCTGAATGTCCTCTTTTGAAAGGTGTCTATTTAGGTCCTTTGCCCATTTTTTGATTGGATTGTTTATCTTCCTTTTGTTAAGTTGTATGAGTTCCCTATAGATTTTGGAGATTAGTCCCTTATCAGATATGACATTGGCAAATATGTTTTCCCACACAGTGGGTTTTCTCGTTGTTTTGTTGATGGTTTCTTTTGCTGTGCAGAAGCTTTTTATTTTGATGTAGTCCCATTTGTTCATTTTCTCTTTAGTTTCAAGTGCCCTAGGAGCTGTATCAGTGAAGAAATTGCTTCGACATATGTCTGAGATTTTGTTGCCTTTGGATTCTTCTAGAATTTTTATGGTTTCCTGTCGTACATTTAAGTCCTTTATCCATTTTGAGTTTATTTTTGGTATGGTGTAAGTTGGTGGTCTAGTTTCATTTTCTTGCATATATCTGTCCAATTTTCCCAACACCATTTATTGAAGAGACTATCTTGGCTCCATTGTATGTTCTTGCCTCCTTTGTCAAATATTAATTGAGCATATTGGTTCGGGCCGATTTCTGGGCTCTCTATTCTATTCCATTGATCTATATGCCTATTCTTGTGCCAGTACCAGGCAGTTTTGAGAACAGTGGCTTTGTAATACAACTTGATATCTGGTATTGAGATCCCACCTACTTTGTTCTTTTTCAGGATTGCTGCAGCTATTCGGGGTCTTTTTTTATTCCAGATGAATTTTTGGAGAGTTCGTTCTATATCTCGGAAGTATGCCGTTGGTATTTTAATGGGAAGTGCATTGAATTTATAGATTGCTTTGGGTAGTATGGACATTTTAATGATGTTGATTCTACCAATCCATGAACACGGTATGTTCTTCCATCTGTTTATGTCTTCCTCTATATCTTTTTTCAACGTCCTGTAGTTTTCTGAGTAGAGGTCTTTTACCTCTTTAGTTAAGTTTATTCCTAGGTAGCTTAGTTTTTTTGGTGCGATGGTAAACGGGATTGTTTTTATAATCTCTCTTTCTGAAAGTTCACTATTGGTGTATAGAAATGCCTCAGATTTCTTGGGGTTAATTTTGTATCCTGCTACATTGCCAAATTCATGTATTAAGTCTAGTAGCTTTTTGATGGAGTCTCTAGGGTTTTGTATGTATAATATCATGTCGTCTGCAAATAAGGACAGTTTTACTTCCTCTTTTCCAATTTGGATGCCTTTTATTTCTTCTTCTTGCCGAATTGCAATGGCTAACACTTCCAGTACTATGTTGAACAGGAGTGGTGAGAGGGGGCATCCCTGTCTTGTTCCTGTTCTTAGGGGAAATGGTGTAAGTTTTTGTCCATTGAGAATGATGTTGGCTGTGGGCCTGTCATATATGGCTTTTATTATGTTGAGGTATGATCCTCCTACTCCCACCTTGCTGAGAGTTTTTATCAAAAATGGGTGTTGAATTTTGTCAAATGCTTTTTCTGCATCAATTGATATGACCATGTGGTTTTTTTCTTTCAATTTGTTTATGTGATGTATCACGTTTATTGATTTGCGGATATTGTACCATCCTTGCATCCCTGGGATAAATCCTACTTGGTCATGGTGTATGATCTTTCTGATGTACTGCTGGATCCGATTTGCTAAGATTTTGTTGAGGATTTTGGCATCTATGTTCATGAGGGATATTGGCCTGTAATTCTCTTTCATTGTGTTGTCTTTACCTGGTTTTGGTATTAGGGTGATGCTGGCTTCATAGAATGAGCTTGGAAGTGTTCCTTCCTCTTGAATTTTTTGTAGTAGTCTGAGGAGGATAGGTTTTAGTTCTTCCTTGAATGTTTGGTAAAACTCCCCTGTGAAGCCGTCTGGTCCTGGGCTTTTGTTTGCTGGAAGCTTTTTGATGACTGCTTCAATTTCTTCCATAGTTATTGGCCTGTTGAGATTTTTAGATTCTTCCTGATTGAGTTTTGGAATGTTGTATTTTTCTAGGAATTTGTCCATTTCCTCCAGGTTGTCTAGTTTGCTGGAGTAGAGCTGTCCATAGTATTTTTTAACAATCATTTGTATTTCTGTGGGGTCTGTTGTTATTTCACCTCTTTCATTTCTGATTTTGTTTATTTGGGTCCTCTCTCTTTGCTTCTTGGTGAGTCTGGCTAGAGGTTTGTCAATCTTGTTTATCCTTTCGAAGAACCAGCTCTTGGTTTCATTGATTTTCTGTATTATTTTTTTGGTCTCTATGTTATTTATTTCTGCTCTAATCTTTATTATCTCCTTCCTTCTGCTCACTCTGGGGTTTTCTTGTTGCTCTCTTTCTAATTCTTTGAGTTGTAGAGTTAGCTGATTTACTACCATTTTTTCTTGTTTTTTGAGATAGGCCTGTAGAGCTATAAACTTCCCTCTCAGGACTGCTTTCATTGTGTCCCATAGGTTTTGGATTGTTGTGTTTTCATTGTCATTAGTTTCCAGGATGTTTTGAATTTCTTCTTTGATTTCATTGGTAACCCAATCAATATTTAATAGCATGCTATTCAGCTTCCAGGTGTTTGAGTATTTTGGGTTGTTTTTATTGCAGTTTATTTCTAATATTATGCCATCGTGGTCTGCGAAGACGCTTTTTATGATTTCAATCTTCTTGAATTTGGGGATACTTTGCTTGTGACCCAATATATGGTCTATTTTTGAATATGTGTCATGAGCACTTGAGTAGAATGTATATTCCGTGGCACTGGGGTGAAGTGTTCTGAAGATGTCTATTAAGTCCATCTGATCTAGTGAGTCATTTAGTATTGCTGTATCTTTGCTGATTGTTTGTCTAGAGGACTTATCCAGTGATGACAGTGGTGTATTAAAGTCCCCTACTATGATTGTATTGTTGTCGATCTCTCCTTTGATATCTTCCAGAAGATTTTTTATGTATTTGGGTGCTCCTGCATTGGGTGCATATATGTTTATCAGGGTTATATCTTCTTGTTGTATTGATCCTTTTAGTATTATGAAGTGGCCTTCCGTATCTCTTGTTATGGCCTTCACTTTGAGGTCTATTTTGTCCGATATAAGTATTGCTACCCCAGCTTTCTTTTCTTTTCCATTAGCCTGAAAGATATTTTTCCATCCCTTCACTTTCAGTCTGTGTGAGTCCTTTCTAATGAGGTGGGTCTCTTGTAGACAGCAAATGTATGGGTCATGATTTTTTATCCATTCAGCCACTCGATATCTTTTGGTTGGAGCATTTAGCCCGTTTACATTTAAAGTTATTATTGAAAGGTACTTGTTTGTAGCCATTTCTTTTTTTGTGTGTGTGGCTGTTTTCTTTCTGGGATTTTTATTTCTTCTTTTTACACCAGTCCCTTTAGCATTTCTTGCATTGCTGGCTTGGTGGTGATAAACTCCCTTAGCCTTTTTTTGTCTGTGAAGCTTCTTATTTCCCCTTCAATTTTGAATGATAGCCTTGCTGGATAGAGTATTCTTGGATTCAGTCCTTTGCTTTGCATCACTTTGTAAATTTCCGTCCATTCTTTTCTGGCCTGATGTGTTTCTGTTGAGAAATCATTTGATAATCTAATGGGAGATCCCTTGTATATAACTTTCCGTCTCTCTCTTGCAGCCTGTAAGATTCTCTCTTTGTCCTGAACATTTGCCATGGTAATTATGATGTGTCTTGGTGTGGGTCTTTTTGGGTTCACCTTGCTTGGGACTCTCTGGGCTTGTGTGACTTTTTTCTTCCCCACCTCAGGGAAGTTTTCTGATATTATTTCTTCCAATAGGTTTTCTAATCCTTGTTCCTCTTTCTGTTGTTCTGGCACCCCTATTACTCGTATGTTGTTTCGTTTCATGTTGTCCCAAAGCTCCCTTAGGCTCTCCTCCTGTCTTTTAATTTTTTTCTCCAACTGAAGTACAGTTTGGGTGTGTTTTGCTTCCCTGTCTTCTAATTCACTAATTCGGTCTTCCGCTTCTCCTAGTCTACTGTTGATACTTTCAATGGTGTTCTTTATTGCAGCTATATCGCACTTCATTTCTTCTTGGGTCTTAGTTAAGTTGTCGATTTTTTCATCTGTTTCTTCTTGCTTCTTGGATAAGTTGTCGATTTTTTCCTCCATCCGGTGTATGCACTCTAGGACCCTTATTCTGAATTCTTTTTCTGTCATGTTGTATGCCTCTGTATCACTTAGCTGCTTTTCTGGTGAGTCCTCCTTTTCTTTCCTTTGGGGATTTCTTTGTCTACCCATGTTTGATCTCACTGACGTATATAGATATTGAGTCGTTCAGTGGCTGCTCCCTAGGTGGCAGTGGCTCCTCGGGCTGTGGTTGCTCCTTGGGCGGTTGTGGTAGCAGCTGCTCCTCTGTTGTTAGCGGGTCTTCTGATGGGTGCTGTTCACAGCTGTTGTGGCTCTTCTGGCTGGTGGAGGGAGGCTTCACCCACAGCAGCTGTTCCTCAGACAGAGCGTGTGGAGATCAGGAGGCCGCTGTTGCTTGGATCTGCTGCGTTGATTTAAAGGCACAAAATACAACACAACAAGGCACAACGTACCAGGCACTGAACACAAATGAATTATGGTATTAATAACCCCAAATAAAGATGGCCACCCAAGCTAAGAGAGTTGGGGGGTAAGGAAGAAAGAAGAGAAAAAGATAGAGAGAAAAACAGAAAAAAGAGGAAAAAAAAAAAAAGAAGAAGAAAAAGAAAAAAAAAGAAAAATAGAATGAAGTAGAAGAGGGGAGGAGACTATTCATATGAGGAGAAAACTCCGATAGAACCGCCACTAATCCCAACAAATTCCAGCAACGGATCTCTGGAGTGAATACAAACTACAAACAGCCAATAATATCAAGTGAGGCAAGGGAAAGCAGAAGCACAAAAATAACTGGCCGGGGGTGGGGTGGGGAGGGGGAATGGGAGACAGAAAAAGAAAAAGAAAAAGCAGAACAACCTCACATACAATCCTTAAAGAAAAGAAAAGAAAAAAAAAACACAATATACTCAACAATCGAGCAAGCAACAACAGAACAATAGAGAAAAGGAGAGAATAAAAAATTTGGATAGTGAAGAAAGATAAGGGAGAGGTGGATAAGGATTTAGAGCAGGTGATTGGAAAAGGGATATATAAGTAGGGTGAAATTTAGACAGGGCGTATGAAGAATAGGAAAAATCTAAAACAGGAATAGGGTAAGAGAAACAGGACAGCAAAAGGGGAAAAGTGGGGAAGAGAGTTTTAGCACAGCAGCACAATTGAGGTAGAGGAAAATGATGCTAAAGGAACGATGAAAATAGAATGGAGAACCTTAGTCCCAAAATAAAATAAAGAGAAAATAAAATGACACTTAAAAAAAAAATGGTAAAATGGCAGCAGTAATAATACTGGTTAAAAATAAAAATGTAGTAATTAAAAGGGTAATATCAGGTGATGAAAAAAGAAAATAAATGGTTTCTTAGTTAAAAGGTGAAACAATAATTAAAAAAAAATAATTAAAAAAAATGGGCTGTAATGAAGGTGCTTCAGATCTTCTGCTCCTCTTTTTGGCACACCAGGTATTCAGGAGAATGTTGAATTTTCCTCTGATACACTGTTCCTCTGTGTTGTAAGCCACAGTCCTGATTTTAAGGCAGGCTACATTGGTTTCCCAGACAGCCCTTATCTGTATTTACAGAAGAGTCAGTTCATGGCTCTGCCTCTGGGTGGCAGTGCGTCGGGATTGACCTCCGAGGGTATAGGACCTCTCTGACCAGGTGTTCTCTATTGTACTGGAAGCTGGTCTGGGAATGTCCTCCGCCCAGAGCTGGTTTTCCAGTAGTCACTCCCCGCTCTGTTTCCCAGGCTCCCCCAAAACAGCCTTCCCTTACAAGCTCTGTGACTGACCCAACTGGGTAGTCCCTTGCACTGGGTTCAACAATCAAACGCACAGATTTAAGAGCCTGGGAAGTTGTGCGTACTCGCAACGCTTCACCTTCCAAATCTGCGCGAAGTCTCTGCGCGCGCTCTGGCTCCTGGCACCGAGTAGCCGGCAAACTGGCGTAATCTGAGGCTGCCCGTTTGTGTCCCGTCCAACTGTGGGCTTATTTATAGCGTTCCCTTCTGCCAGCAGCCCTGGGGGTGCCCTTCCACACTCGTGGGTCACGCTGGCTCCAACGGCCACGGTCTTTGTGGGGCGCAGAGCCCCCACCCCCCTGCGCGCGTTCCACTCTCCAACCTAAACTGCAAACCGCACCTTTGGGGAAAGTCTAACCTTTCTGTGGGGAGAAGCCGAGTTCCTCTGAGTTCACGTAGTCGCGCTGCTTGAGAGCCGTTGTTGCTGGGTTAGTAGCTGGTCTCTGGATGCCCGCGACAGTCACCCAAGATGGCACGGTCTCCGCGGCTGTGCCGGCGCACCTGGAGAGGTTTCAGCCTCAGCCTCTAACCGTTCCCTTTATCTAGGATTTCTCTGTCTTTCCTGGCTGCAGACTGTCTCAGCTGAATCTCTTCTGCTTATTCGGGCTGTATGCTAGCCGTTTCAGCTGCCCGCCCTTATCTGCTCCGGGACAAGGCACCGACACTTCTGTCTAAACCTCCGCCATTTTCTCTACACTCCCTTGCATCTTTTTAACCGTATGTCTTTTTCCTGATTTGCATGTCTTTGTAATTCATATTAGCTTAATATTATGGCACTATGCTTTGTATCTGTAAGGAAGGCTTCAATCAGGAAAATTTTTATAAAATTAAGATTCTCAATTTGAAGTTACTTCCTTTTTTGCTTGCTATTACTATAGTATATTATTAGTGTCACTAAGAAGTATCTTTAAACTACAAATCTGCCTTCTGGGTTGTACAAATCTCCCCTCACTTTCTGCTGCTCAGATTTGGCCATTGAGAAGGAGGAATGAGAGTGAGGTTGAGGTTATTATTCCCTCTCCACCATTGCATCCTCACCCCCACTGTATATATTGGCTGTGGGCTGGCCCTGTGCCTCTCAGCAAGGCAAGATCCAGTGCTTACAGGATGACCTCTCACCATTGCTCTGTGCCTGTGCCAGATCTTTCTCTCCCAATTCTGGGAATTCTTCCCTCCCTGATGGTTTAGGCCAAGTGTGGAGACTGTCCTGCCCACAGGCTATAGAAGACCCATAAAATCTTTTGATCTGGCCCTGCCAAGGCATTAGGGGTGAGTTAATTAAATGTTTGACCAAATATAGGAGGCTAATTAAGTTGATAATTTTGTATGACCTGCAAATGATGTTATAAATATCCATGTCAAAACCGATTTGGCTCAGTGGATGGAGCGTCGGCCTGCAGACTGAAGGGTCCCAGGTTCGATTCCGGTCAAGGGCATGTGCCTGGGTTGCGGGCACATCCCCAATGGGGGATGTGCAGGAGGCAGCTGATCGATGTTTCTCTCTCATCGATGTTTCTGGCTCTCTATCTCTCTCCCTTCCCCTCTGTAAAAAATCAATAAAATATATTTAAAAATAAATAACTAACTAAAAATAAATATCCCAATGGCCCTTGGCAGAAGAAAGTTTCCCCACTCCTACTTTGGGCCCACGGAGTTAACAGCATGGCCCGATTACTAGCCCAGAGAACTATACCACCCTTAGTGGCTAACCTACATGAATCACCCTTTAGTGGTTCTTCAGTGACTGAAATGGTGTAACTCCATCTGATGTCTGCTTGAACCCTGAGTGTTGCTGACTGGTGCACAGATCAGATTAGACCTAGGGGTACTTAACAGGTTTTGATGGAGAACTCCTTTTATGCCTCCTGTGTGTGATAGAGGAAAGAGGTGGGCTTTCAGGTTAGTTAAAGGATTTGAAAGAATTTCTTTCATTTGCATTAGAAAAGAGTAGTGAACTTTGCCTCTGCATGCATTCAACTCTTCTGAAATTTGTGCTCTTAGTCCATTCCATAGAATTAATATGGTATTAACTACATGTGTACAAAGAAAAGAAAGAACAATTTAAAATATCTTTAGCTGCTTTTGCTAAGTGAAATGGGAAAACTTACTGTTGATAATCACTAGGCTTTTTTACCTTCTTAGTTATAGCTCAACCACCTCCTGAACTGGTAAATTTGCAGAAACAGTTGAAGGAAGCAGGAGCTGCTTTCCTGTTAGGGCATAAGAAGTTTGAAACTCACAAGGAGGCTCTGCAGAGACAGCTGCAAAGTGAAGTGAGTACTGATCTTTATTTGGTCGGGTGTTAGTCTGATCCACTGTGTACACATGTAAGCTTGGTGTGTGTCACACCAGTGTAAATCAGATTGGTTTTAACATCAAAAATTATCCCCCCACTATTCTAAGGTAACCTTCTCACCTGAGAAATTCTTGGGTGATGATATAACTATATTTATAACAGTAATAAAATCCCAAGGAAAGCGCACTCATAAACAGAAATTGTCCCAGTCTCGGTTGTGCCCTCTAGTAATGTCTCTTGATTCTTGCCCTGTGACTTAGAATTGTTGACACTCTGGTGTCTGCCTCCTACCTTATAGAACTGTTCTTAGAGATGAGTGCAAATGGAGGTGGCAAACTTGTTTGTGTGCTTTATTGTTTTCTAGGGACCTGTGGACCACAGGCATGAAGCTGCTCAGAATGGGCAAAATGGAAAAGAGAATAAGCCCTATAAAAGACTTGTTCCTTTTGAAGTGAACTGGGATTTCTTTTACATTGATTTCTTCCCTTCTTTAAATCTTTTCAGACTGAGCATTCTGCAAAGCTGAAGGCCCAGATATTAAATTATGATGCTTCTGTAAGGAGGTTAACTATGCAGGTGGCTGATTTAAAATTGCAACTGAAGCAGATTGAGACAGGTTAGAGAGATTTTTAACTTACAAATGTGTATGTGTAAAACTTCCAGTATATATGGAAATGTAATGATCACTACTGAAGTTTCAGTAATTCTCATAGTAGGGGAAAAGCCATAGAAATATGTCATCTTAGAAGTAAAAACTCTGTCCATTTCAGGAATACCAACCAGTCAGTCATCAGCTAACGTGACTTGCTTTTATAGGTTCCTTTGGCTTGGAAGAGCCTTGTACCCCAAATAAGAAAGGTGTAATGGCACAGAGGTTCCCAAATTCATGGACCTTGGTTTTTCTTTTATATTTGTTACCTTGATAATAAGATCAATCTGACCCTTCAGGGTTTTTACGTGTTCCTTGAGAGATGAGTAAAATATGTGAGAAGCAGGGTGACTTATGTCACACTAGAGGCCTGGTGCATGAATTTGTGCATGGGTGGGGTCCCTCAGTGTGGCCTGTGGGGATTGTGCTGAAACTGGCAGTCCAGCGCCACCTGCTGCTACTGCCTACCACTCTCGCTCATCCTGATCCTGCTGCACCTGCCACAGGCTCACGCCCAGTCAGTCCTGATCAGGAGAAGCTCGTCTGCTGCAGTGGCGCTTGCCTGCATCTGGCGCCTGTCCCAAAGGGTATGGGATGGAGGGGCGGTGGGGGGAGAACGCAATCTGCCCTTTGGGCAGGTGGTGGGATGCCCTTGCCTGCCCAGGATCCAGATCTGTCCCTGACGTTCGCAGGGATTGTCAAGATTTCTTCCTTGCAGAGTGTCTAGGGAGGGGAAGCAGCTGCGGTGCCTGAGGCCAACTTTCAGGAGGCTAGTGGCCCTGTGCTAGTGGTACTGGTCTGTTGGTGCCTGGCCTGTTCTCTAGAGATTGGACCTGCAGGACTACTGAGGGAGTGAGTGGCTACTGCTGCTGGCTGGTGGGCCTCCAGGAACAGGTCAGTCAGCAGAGCGGCACTCCCCCTGTGGGAGCGCACTCACCACCAGGGGGCAGCTCCTGCGTTGAGTGTCTGCCCCCTGGTATGAGTACATGTCAGAGTGACTGGTGGACCTGTCTTGCAGTTGCTTTAGATAGAGGTTAGTATATATCACATTGATTATATACAATGTTTATGTTTTTGCACCTCAATTTTGAAGTTACTGATTAACCTTGGTTGGACACATTTAACTTCTTTGCGATAACCATTATAATAACCTGGTTATTAACAGGGAAGGAGTAAAAGGAAGATTAGGTAATAGAGACATGCCATTTATACAGCTTTGCCAGGGAATTGCAGTTAATAGTCTCCAAGTTTATTACCTAAAGATCACTGTGGGAAGGCACTAGACAATGGACCCATGCCCAGTGAGGTCTGCATGACGTGGGATGTTGCTTATCTGTTAGTCAGTCACACCAGGGAATAAGTCAGTAGCCAGAAATAGGCATGCCACCGCAAGTACAGGAATATTTAATTTTTAAGCTCCTGAACAAAGAAGCCCCTCTCCCTCGCTGCTCACCTCAGATTCCCAGCGTATGGTGTTCTTACCTCCCTCTACTCACCCTGTGACCCACAGCCATGTAGACTTCACACAGTGTACTGATGTACTAAATGTAGCCTGACACTAAATCATGCCCTGCTCCACCAGGGAATGGACACTCTGGATACTGGCCCTACTCTTTGATTCTGCTGGAGCCCCGTCTGCACTCTTTTCAGGACTAGGCTAAGGGACATTGAACCCTGCAGACCAGAAAATATAATTACACACCAATAAAATACATTCATTCTCCCATGGGAGTCTTAGAAAAGTCTTTTTCTAAAGATACTGCAAGAGCCACCCACTACCACTAAAGTCGGAAAAATTTGACCCAGTGATTTCTCCAGCTACAGTTGGACCTCAGTTTCCTCATTTGCAATGGGGATATGAATATCTACTTTGCCATGGTGAAGAAGGCAAAATGAGATGGCTCTCAGTTGAGTGCCTGCAACACATCAGATACTCAGAAGGATTACTGCTATCATGTTACTGCATGTTTGCCCTGAGGATGCATACTGCCTGCCTCTTCTTCATAACAGGTGTACTGAAGCTGAGATACAAAGCTCAAAAAGAAAGTTTCTGTGTGTTAGCAGTTGAACTGGTTTCCACATTTCCTGGCCTGGAGCCTTCCTCAGTTCCTATTTGTACTCACTCCTCCTCAGTTCCTTTTCCCATCTTCCACGCTAGTTTCATTTTTATCTCGACTCCTTCCCTGTTCCTTATTTTCTCTCAAGCCTATTTGCTAAACTGCCCACAGCTGAAATCACAGTGATCTCGAAAGATGAATAGTTTGAGGATGGAACCTTTTCAAACACATGCATTGCCCTGGAGGCATTGCTGGAGAGTAGCGGCCACAAGACTGGCTATGCATGTTCAGGTTTTGCTTAGGGAGTCCCAGCATCTGTACACCTCCCTACCTGTATGACCTAGCCTTAGCTCCCCAGGTGTAATGTGGGAGGAGCAGAGTTGTTAGTCTTGTTGTGGCTGCAGGTCCTCATACCCTTATCTGAAAACTAGAGGCCTGATGCATGAAATTTGTGCACTCACCTTCGGTGGCTCGCCTCGGACCTCGCAGCTGTGGCTTTGTCTGGAAGGTTGTCCAGAAGGATGTCTGGAAGGTCATTCGGCTGTCCGGTCTAATTAGCACATTATGTTTTTATTATCGACTAGAGGCCTGGTGCACAAAATTCCTGCAGTCAGGCAGAAGGGGCCCCCCAGCCTGGCCTGTGCCCTCTCAGTTCTGGAGCCCCACAATAGATCGCCCCAAAGATGTAGGCTCCTGGATGAATTGCCCCAAAGAGGTAGGCTGGAGTAGGGTCCCTGCCTGCAGGCATGTAAAGCCTCGGGACCCCCAGTGCTAGAAGCTAAGACCAGCAGGTCATAATAAATGCGAGAAGTTCACCAGAAGGCTGATGGGCTTCGATATTCAGCAGGGCTGAAAATCTGCAAATTATTACCTGCTGCTAGAGGAAAGGCCAAAAGCAGTTCCCCTAACCTGATAATTTTTTCCTGTTTATCAAACCTGACCTTTGATATGTGTGTTTATTTTGCTAAAGGGCAAAATGTGTAAATAAAAAGCCATGGGTCCAGAAATTCGGCAAGCCACTCCACTAGAGAGCTGGTTTCCGCCTGGCTTTCCCCCATGCCTTCCAAATTTATACTTCTTGTCCAGTGTATCCATTTATGTGTCAGCCCCTTCTCCAAATTCCTGAACCCTTGATGCAAAAAGACTGCGGCACCCCAGGCCACGCCATGTGGAGCTAGCTGCCAGGCCCCACCTCCGTGCACACAGCATCAAGTCTGCGCCCACCTGTGCACGCAGCCTCCTGATGATGGATGTGATGGGCATGAGGGCATTGCGGCGTGAGGGCTTAACAACCACATAAACTTATATTAGCATAGATAGATTGGGCCCTATAGTGGTTTTGCCATAGCCCTGGGAGTTCTGGGGCAGCATCCTTTAGTGAACCATGTTTGCAGTCAAATATGTGACTATCCATGCTGGGTAGAATAAATAAAGGTAATGAATGGATTTGCATCAGTTCAGGTAAAGTTTATCAACAGTGAATTCAGGTCTGCTTAGGCTTTGTTACCAAATTTATGAATATGATTGTGGATCGTGGGTTGTGAAATAATATCATGCATTAAGAAGGAAGGCCTAGCTCTGGCTAATTTTGTTCAGTGGTTAGAGCAATGGCTTGCAGACCAAAAGATGGTGGGTTCCATTCCTGTCAACCACATATACCTCAGTTGTGGGTTTTCTCACCATCTTTGGTTGGGGGTGCATGTGGGAGGCCAAGTTGAGGTGTCTCTCACATCAGTGTTTCTCTTCTCTCTCCCTATTCCTCTACTCTTCCCTTTCACTCTTCAATGGAAAATACATCTTTAAATGAGGACTAAAAAAAAAAAGGCCTAAAAACAAGGTCTATGAAGTTATAACTGGTACATAAAGCTCTCAAAAAAATGCTAATAAATAAGAATTGGCTTCAGAAATTGTTTAGTGTGCATATTTGTTCTTATTAATACCTCTCTCTTCATTTAAAAAAAAATATCAAGCATATTTGAATTTTTTTTCCTGCTCATTGGTCACATTATTTTCATTTAGCCCCCAGCCAAAGCCATCTCTGTTTCATCATTCTGCCAGCAGATTTATGGTGTCTCCTACTGGTGAAACAAGCAGGGATTTCTTGAAAAAAAAAATCATCTCAAACAGGAAAAGCTGATGGGAGAGACAGTTACACCAAGGATCATAAATCATCCAAATACAAGCACAGTTGTTTGCTCCCACATTTCTGATCTTTAGTTTGTAATCACACCAAGGCAAGAATGAAAGAGCTAGAGCAAGAGATTGATTGCTTAGAAAAAGCTTTCTTCGGTATTCTGTTGCTAGAAGCCCACTAGCATCTAAGAGTCTGCCTCCACTCATTTAGGTAAGCTTCTGCAGAAAGGGTTTCAGGACTTTCATGGTCCTTTTATCTGAGTACGAGTGAGTGAGCTGTAGAGAGCAAGAAGGAGGAGAAGTCTATGCTTGCTGTACCTGGGAAATCTTTAGCCTGAGTAGCTTCATCCTCACTGCACCTATGGTTGCCTGCTTACCAGAGACTTCTCCCCTGTGACATAACATTGTGGGAGGCAACGGGTTAGAGCAAGTTCAGCATTTTGCTTGACATGCAGACGTGTTCAGAGAATGGTAATCAATGGCTTTTCCCTTACTGCTGATTAGTTTTATTATTAATGCTGAATCCTTAATAATGTGGGTCAGTTATACGTCATACTCAACTATTTGCAAGGATAATAGAATTTCTTTTCAAATTAAACTCCTTGGGAACCATGTTGCTGTTTTCACTGTGTAATTTGTAATACTCTTGTCCTGATACCTTTTGCCCTTTAGGTCTGGACCAATCCCAGTCCTTTGCTTTTCCCAGTCCTTGTCCTGAAAGAATGCTCCCGCCTTCAGCAACTGAATCTAGGCACAGCCTTTCCATCCATTCACTCTCAAGCCTTCTGGAGCAGAAAGCCAAGTAAGTTCCACATTCTGATTGGCCCAGCCAAGTCTGGTTAGCTGAATGGCCCTGACTTTGCGTTGTTTTAAAGTGACGCTCAAGACCATGTGGAGTGTAGAATCAGATTGTAAGATGATGTGTAATCTTCAAGAATCATCTGAATTATTTGGGGAAAATTCCTTTTAGCAAATAATTAATTTTTCCTTGTTTTCTAAACCTGATGTGTACACAGTGCACTAGGTAGCAGTAAGCATTTTCATAGTTCTATGAATAGACTTGGTTTATAGAAATAAAAAAGCAACATACAAAATCTACAGAAGCAAATTCAGTTTATTTTTAAACTTGAAGTAGTTTCACACATTTTAATTTTAAAGTCCTTCAAAAAAAATAAGTCAGTTAAAAAATATTTGGGCATTTAGTCCAAACAAAAGTCTAATTTGTCTATTGAGATAAATACTGAATTGGTAGTGGGTTGTAGGGTCTGATTGCTGAAGTAGAATGGCGTATGTAGAAGTTGGGTGGCGGGTCACCCAGGCTGGGATTGAGGCGCATAGGAGACTCCTGTCTGTGCTTGATCCATATGGACGGCACTCTGACTCCTTAGTTCTGGGCTCCAGGCTGGACATCTGTCTGCATATTTTGATTCACTCCCAGTGTACAGAGTTGAAAACTGCCACATGTGTCCACCATGGTCCTAATGCGTGTAATGTGCTTTTATTTATATTGCTTTCTCATGATAAAGCCAAGAGGAGAAACAGCACACCCATGTGGGAGTTAGGGCACTTGGATGCACATGGGGCTTGTAGTTTTGCATCTTCAGCTGACTCATACTGATGCTGTGCAGAATTTGTTCTTTTCAAAAACGTTTTGTGGTTCTTGAAAATATAAAAGCATTGAGAGTGCCACATTATTTCTTGTCAGTAATATAATTAATACCTGCCTCACAGTGTAAGGTGGTTCTGCAGAGTGCCCAAGCTAATGTCTTGATTACTTGGAATGATGCCAGTTGCATGGAGCGTGCCCAGTGCAGGACAGCTTTCATTTTCACAGAGCACAGTTCATTCTCTAGAGCAGCGGTTCTCAACCTGTGGGTCGAGACCCCTTGGGGGTCAAATGACCCTTTCACAGGGGTCGCCTAAGACCATCGGAAAACATATATATAATTACATATTGTTTTTGTGATTAATCACTATGCTTTAATTATGTTCAATTTGTAACAATGAAAATACATCCTGCATATCAGATATTTACATGACGATTCTCAACAGTAGCAAAATTACAGTTATGAAGTAGCAACGAAAATAATTTTATGGTTGGGGGTCACCACAACATGAGGAACTGTATTAAAGGGTCGCGGCATTAGGAAGGTTGAGAACCACTGCTCTAGAGCCTTTTCCAGAGTCACAAAGGCTTTTCTTAGCCCTGTGCTCTTGGTTTTACCTTATTACAACTTCACACTCATGAATTTTATTCTTTCAACCCAGTCTTTATCAAAGACAAACTGGAGTTCAAGACAGACATGAATTTTCAAATGTGGATGAACTATCTTTTGAGGATAATGAGGAATTTGGATCATCTTTTGAACGTAAGTTTAAATGTAAGTACCAGTTTTTAACAGTTGAAAATGTAGAAAGCTAAGTCTTGGTGAAATATATCCATTGTTAAGTCAAAGGCCTTAAAAATTACAACATTTGTATTTTGTGATAAAAACATGGATACAGATATATTACCTTTTTTATATCACAGATTTTGATGGGTCTATTTGAGTGTTACTTTTTTTAATTTTCAAGATAACCAATAATTTCAAAGTTGGAGCTAAGCTCACAAGTGAACCCTTAACTTAATTTACCAAGTTTGGGATTGCCTCAGATTAAAATACCTGATTTTTAATTTTTTTTCTTTTTATGGAATATGAAGATGCTAAGTTATTTAAGTTATACAGATTCTGATGACTGCATCAGATGTAGAAACCTCATTCTTAGTGAATGAATGGAGGTGAAAGTATATTAGCTTCCTTATCTGAAAACTGGAGGCCTGGCTCTGGCTCTGCCTTAGATTGTTCTCTGGGAGAATACTGCTTATGTATAAAATTAGGATATAGAATCAGTCAGCTCTCAGGTTCTCTCTAGCCTAGGAAATCTTTATATTTGCATATAATCTGTAGTTTTGCATTGTGAGCTTCATTGTCAAATCTGAAAGTACTCTACTTTGAACAGTTAAATGAAAGAGCTTAGTAAAATTGGTAAATTCTTTGCAACTAACTTTTTAACAATTTTGTTAAGGCTTTACTATCTAAATGGAGTTCATATAATGATCAGCAAGTCAGGTGAATTCTGTCACTTTCCTGTTGGGTTATAAATCTAGTTTTGGAAACAAATCTAATTCTTTTAAGTGTAATAACACTTTGAGAAGCAAATAGATTGTCAAGTGGTATGCTGAAAGTCTTAGGATTAATTCTGTAGGAAAAGATCTGGCTTGGTTGCTTTGGCTGAGACTTGAGCGCAGCCAAAGTTACCCCCATACTGCCCTGCCTTCTTTTGCTGTTGTTAAGGACTCCTGGGACACTCATTTGTACCTATTATAGATGCAGCAGACATGCCGATACAGTTTGAAGTGAATGGCCTCCATCCTGCTGGTGACATGCCTCCCTTGGGAACTGCCTTGGGTGCTCCTCCTGCCAGACCTATCTCCTCTCATTACCCAAGTAAGTTTTCCTTGGTTGTAACTACAGATAGTATGATAGCTACTAAATGCCAGCCTGTTCCTAGTGAGTTATTTCATTTATTGAGGGAGGACCTTTATAAGCATAAATTATTCAAAGTCTTAGAGTTGAGTATTGCCATTGTTAATACATTTCTGAAATAAATTTGAACATGTAAAGAGGAGAAAATTAAAGGAGTTGCTTCTCATTAATCTTCCCCAACAGTGGCTTTTTTAAAAAAAAATCTTTATTGTTGAAACTATTACAGAAGTCCCCTTCTTTCCCCCATTGACCTCTTCCAGCCTGCTCCTGGCACACGCCCGCCCCCCCCTCCCACACACACACACAGGCCCTCACCATCCCATTATTTGTGTTCACTCATTATGCATATATGCATACAAGTTCAATGATTGAGCTCTTCCTACCCACCTCCCCTCCCCTGACTTCCCTCTGAGGTTTCACAGTCTGTTCCATGCTTTTATGTCTCTGGGTCTATTTTTGTTCATCAGTTTATTTTGTTCATTAGATTCTACACATGAGGGAGATCATGTGATACTTATCTTTCTTTGACTGGCTTACTTCACTTAGCATAATGTTCTCCAGGTCCATCCATGCTGTTGCAAATGGTAAGAGTTCTTTCTTTTTTACTGCCACACAGTATTCCATTGTGTAAGTGTACTATAGTTTTTTTTTTATCTACTCATCTGCTGATGAGCACTTAAGGCTCATTCCAAATCTCAGCTACTGTAAATTGTGCTGCTGTGAACATAGGGGTGCAATTATTCTTTCTAATGAGTGCATTTGGTTTCTTAGAATATATTTCTAGAAGTGGGATCACTGGGTCAAATGGGAGTTCCATTTTGAATTTTTTGAGGAAACTATACTGTTTTCCACAGTAGCTACACCAGTCTGCATTCCCACCAGCAGTGTACTTTTCTCCACATCCTCGCCAACAGCTGTCATTTGATTTCTTGATGATAGCCACTCTGACAGGTGTGAGCTGGTACCTTATTGTTGTTTTGATTTGCATTTCCCAGATGATTAGTTACTCTGAGAATTTTTTCATATGTCTCTTGGCTTTCTGTATGTCCTCTTTGGAGAAGTGTCTATTTATGTCCTTTGCCCATTTTTTAATTGGACTGTTTACCTTGTTTTTGTTAAATTGTATGAGTTCTCAATATATTTTGGAAACTGACTCCTTATTGGATGTATCATTGGCAAATATGTTCTCCCATGCAGGAGACTCTCTTGTTATTTTCTTTTTAAAAAAATACTTTTATTGATTTTTTACAGAGAGGAAGGGAGAGGGATAGAGAGTTAGAAACATCGATGAGAGAGAAACACCGATCAGCTGCCTCCTGCACACCCCGCACTGGGGATGTGCCTGTAACCAAGGTACATGCCCTTGACCAGAATCGAACCTAGGACCCTTCAGTCCACATGTCAACGCTCTATCCACTGAGCCAAACCAGTCAGGGCTCTTGTTATTTTCTTGATGGTTTCTTTTGCTGTGCAGCTGCTTTTTATTTTGATGTAGCCCCATTTTTCTATTTTCTTCTTAGTTTCCTTTGCCCTAGGCATTGTATCCATAAACATGTTGCTGTGTAAGATGGCTGAGATTTTGGTGCCCGTGATTTCTTCTAGGATTTTTATGGTTTCCCAACTTAAATTTAAGTCTTTTATCCATTTTGAGTTTATTTTGTGTATGGTGTAAGTTGGTCTTATTTCATGTTTTTGCATATATCTGTCTAATTATCCCAACACCATTTCTTGAAGAGACTGCCTCTGCTCCATTGTATGCTCTTGCCTCCTTTGTCAAATACTAGTTTAGTATAGTGGTGTGGGTCAATTTCTGGGTTCTTAGTTCTGTTCCATTGCTCTGTATGCGATACTTGTACCAGTACCAGGCTATTTTGATTACAGTGGCTTTCTAGTATAACTTGATATCTAGTATTGTTATTCCTCCAACTTTTCTCTTTCTCAAGCTTGCTGCAGCTTTTGAGGTCTTTTTTGGTATAATTTTTAGAGTATTTTTCTAAGTCTGTGAAATATGCCATTGGTATTTTAATAGGTATGCATTGAACCTAAAGATTGCTTTGGGTAGTATGGACATTTTGATGATATTTATTTCTGCCAATCTATGAACATGGTATATTCTTCCTCTGGTTTATATCTTCTTCTACCTCTTTTTTCAATGTGCTATGGTTTTCTGAGTATAGGTATTTTACCACTTTGGTTAAGTTTATTCATAAGTCTCAATTTGTTGTTGTTGTTGCAGTGCTAATTGGGATTGTTCTTTTATTTCTCTTTCTGAGCGTTCAATATTGGTATATAAAAATGCCATAGTTTACTGGGTGTTAATTTTATATCCTGTTATGTTGCATCCCTGGCTTCCTATTCTTAGGGAAAATGGTTTTAGTTTTTAGCCATTGAGTATGATATTGGCTGTAGGTTTGTAATATATGGCTTTTTAATATGTTGAGGTATGATCTATTTCTACTTTACTGAAAGTTTTTATCAAAAAAGGGTGTTGGATTTTGTCATGCTTTTTCTGCATTGATTGAAATGATCATGTGATTTTTGAATGTTACAGTCTGTTAATGTGATATATCACATTTATTGATTTGTGGATATTGTACCAGCCTTGCATTCCTAGAATAAATGCCATTTGGTCATGATGTATGGTCTTTTTAATGTATTGCTGGATCTCATTTGCTAAAATTATGTTGAAGATTTTAGGGTCTGTATTCATCAGGGATAATTCTCTTTCTTTGTAGTGGCTTTATCTGGATTTGGGATTAGGGTAATGCTGTCCTCATAGAAAGTGTTCCTTTCCCTTGGATATTTGGAATAGTTGAGGAGATTAGGTATTAGTTTTTCTTTGAATGTTTGATAAAACTTCCCTATGAAGCCATCTGGACCAGGACTTCTGTTTGCTGGAAGTTATCTAATTACTGCTTCAATTCCATCAGTACTTACTGGCTTATTCAGGTTTTCTGATTTTTCCTGATTGAGTTTTGGAAGATTGTATTTTTCTTATTTGTCCATAGTCTGACAAAGCAGTTACCTTTTTGCTTAAGACAGTTCTTCAGAAACCATTCCATTTTGGGAAATCATAGTATAAAATTGAAATGGCGGTTAATACCCATATACATCTTCAATGTGATTGTAGTATGTTAATAATTCTTTGTTTCCTTCATGTCTTTAAAAAAAAAATAAGGACAGAAGAACCTTTATATTTCAGTTTTCAGAAGAGCTGATGACATTGGAGGAAAACTCGTCATCAAACTTGTCTGGCCCACTTTCTCTTTCTTCTTACTGTCTCTAATTTACACACTTCCCTCCCCTGTGTGGAATCAGGGAGGAAAGCTTTAGGGGGAGATTAGAGCTTTGTCTCATACTCCAGCCAGATCTTTTTCTCCTTGAACTAAAGAGTTTAAGCCGCAAGCTTGAAAGGAGATTTCTTAAGTAAAACCACCTCTTGTTTTTCCAGTGTTTGGATGGGACTATCATGTTCAACGCCTCTTGTAAGTAGTTTCTTGGTTTAAGTCAGCATACTCAGGGAGATGAGGAATTGCCAAAGGAAACAAGAGACTTTGAAAGGATTGTTCTCACTGATTCCAGGGTACACCATCCTGTAAAGCACTCATTCAGCGAGACTTCATTGAGAACCTTCACTTCATATATGAAAACTCTATCACCCAATATCACCTCATTGATTTAATTGTGAAAAAAGAAAAACAAACACCTCCTGTGTACTGGGTGCTGGGCATACTGCAGTGGGACAACCCAAGCCCTTTCTTCATGGAGCTTCTAGTGGGAAAGTCAGCAGTCAGCTAGCCATCACCAAGACCTCTGATGGGATAGGTACTGAGTAGGGGCAGTGGCCACCCAAGAGTGGCTGTGATAGGTTGTTTCGCAGAGACCTGGGTGAGTAGGAAATAAAAATAATACAATAAAGGAAACCAACTGAGTTCATAGGTGTTCTATCTCAGAGATAGAATGAAAATTATAACAATGGCTTTTAAAATTATTCTTAAGTAATGTTTACATTGATCATTGAAAAATTCTCATATAATCATCATTTCCCCTCTTCGTTTGGATTCAAAGGGAAGTGAAAAAATCCAAAACTTGTTATCTTTGAGATGTCCAGTGGAAATACTAATTAGGTAGCTACAAAGTACAGTCATGCACCATTTTACAGCAGGTATATATTCTAAGAAACGTGTCCTTCGGGAATTCATTGTTGTGTGAACATCAGAGTGCACTTTTGTAAATCTAGGTGGTACAGCCTCCTGTACATCCAGGTAGCCTATTGCCCCTCTGGTACAAGCACATACAGCATGTTACTGTACAAAACAAGATTAAATCAAGCACAGGAGAAAATGACGCCATCGAGAGATGTAATAAACATGAGGTATATGAAGTTGCTGCCCATATAACATGGGATGCTGTTTCACAGCACACTTTTCTTTATCATTCGAAAAAAAAAAACAACCACTATCAAACAGTGATTAAAAGGGTAGTGTAGTAAATACATAAACCAGTGACATGGTCCTTTATTATATTTATTAAGTATTAGGTACTAGACGTAGTTGTATGTGCTGTACTTTTATATGACTGGCAGCACAGTGGGTTGGTTTACATTAGCATCTCCATAGACACAGGAGTAATGCATTGTATTACATTACCATGTGGTGATAGCCACACCACTTAGACAGTAGTGATTTTTCAGCTCCATTATAATCTTACCAGAGGCCTGGTGCATGATTTTGGGGGGTCCCTTGGCCTGGCTGGTGAACAGGGCCATCTTGTCCACTCCTGATCGGGGCCTACTGGCAGGGGTGGGGTCGCGGGAGCAACCATGGGAAGTTGTCTGGTCATGGGAGCTTGGCTGTGGGAGCACACTGACCACCAGGGAGCAGATTCTGCCTTGAGAATCTGCCCTCTGGTGGTCAGTGCACATCATAGCTACCGGCCAGTCTTAACCGTTGCTTGGACTTTTATATAGAGAGAAGATGGGACCACTGTCATATATGTGGTCTCTTGAATGAAATGTTGTTATGCAATGCACAGCAAAGATATAGTCCTTTTTTCTTCTTTATTGTTTAAAGTCAGCAACCAAACAGCATTTCTATTTTGAGATTGCTATTCCATGTGATAAAGTGATGGCATTTAGGTCTGCAAGCAAGAAGAAGATCGCATTTCTGCCTGTGAAAATGATCAACTGCCTCCTCTGGTATTTGAATTTCATGACCAGGAGTATGAGTCCGAAATGACTGTGCTGTTTCTGTCCTGTTAGCAAAGACCTTCAAAATCCTTTGGTGAACCTATGAATTTGTCTCTTAGCATTGCTGGGGGGAAAGTGTAGCCTACAAAAGTTTAGGCTCTTCCAGAGCCAGAGGAGAAAGGCAAGCATAGCCATCTGTGGGATTGACATTGAGTTAAACCTGTGACAGGTGAGGACTTTTGCTTTGAGCTACAGGGAATAGACAAATAAAGCCTGGAACAATAGATGTAGAACAAACAGATTCATGTGGTTGTGAGAAGGCAGGTACAAAATACTGTGTAAATGTGGTGGTGGAGAGGTGTCACTTTAGGAATACTGTTTTTCTTAGTGGCTGTATCTTGTATTCCTTAGCCAGAAGTGTGCTAAGGTTCCTTCTTATCCACAACCTCACCAGCACTTATTGTATGACTTATTAATGGTTGCTATTCTGGCTGTTTTGCAGTGGCACCTCATTGTCATTTTAATTTGCATCTCTCTAATAATTAGTGACATTGAGCCTATCTTCATGTCTCTTGCCATTTGTATGTTGTCTTTGGAGAAGTATCTATTTAGATTTTCTGTCCACATTTAATGGGGTTGTTTTTCTTTTGGTGGATTATAGGAGTACTTTATGTGTTTTGGAAATTAACCCCTTACCATATGTATTATTGGCAAATATGTGCTCCAATACAGTGGATTCCCTTTTCATTTTGATGCTGATTTTTTTTTTGCTTTGCAGAAGTTTTTTTTAGTTCAATGTAGTCTCATTTGTTCCTGTTTCTCAAGAATGTTGTGGCTAGGGGACCCTACCCCCCTCCCTATGTGGGAGTCTGTTCTGTGGTACTCTTTCCCCCTCCCCACTTTGGAGTCTGTACTTGTTCTTTAACAAATCTCCGCCTTTGCTATACCAAAAAAAAAAAAAAAAAAAAAAAAAAAAGAATGTTGTGGCTATTTTGGGTTCTTTTTCAGTGTTCTGTATCTCATTTGAATGTTCAGAACATTCAAATTCATATGCAAATATAAATTTTTTGCATATTTCTAGATTTGTGAAATATGCACTTGGCATTTTAATAGGGATTGCATTGAATCTAAGGATTGCTTTGGATAGTAGGCACATTTTAATGATATTAATTCTACCAGTCCATGAACATGGTATATTCTTCTGTTCGTTTATCTCTTTTTTCAGGGTCCTGGGCGCTTGCTCAGTGGTGGGGTTGTGTGGGAGAGGTGGGAGGAAGTGAGTATTAGGTTAGGGAGAGATTGAAAGCAAAGCACAGAGCAAGGGAGGCACAAATATACCCAGGTAGCATGAGTCTGCTGCTGGAGGTGCAGTGTTCCCAGTGCAGAAGTAGTGTACTATTTCAGGTCAGTCCGGAAAGAAGGTGTGGACACCACCAGAGCAGAGACAGCAACAGAAATCCAGGTCTTATTTTCAGGAAATGAAGGGTGCTGCTGATGGTGGTTGCTTGAAGGCAGAGAGACTGATGTCAGGGTGAGCACATTGATTAGGTTATTTCAGCTCAGCTGTCCAGGTAAAAGGTGAGAGGTAGTCTTATTGCAGTATCTGGGGGAGTTAGAGCCTGTAAGCCCTGGTGGATGAGTGAATGTAGTGTAGAAAGGCATGATAAAAAGGGACAGGAATGATAACTTCAGGTCTGAAGCTGATGCTGTGGGATTTCCAAGTGTTGATGGTAGGGAACTGGCCAGAAATGCGGATGAGACTCGGGGAGAGATCTGTGCTAGAGAAAAAGATGTGGGAATGATCAGGGCAGAGCTAATAGCTAAAACTCCAGGAAGGGATCGGCCCAGGGCAAGTGGGAAATGTTGGTAAGATGACTAGGGGGGTTCAGGGGCGGGGTGCTGGTTTTGTACTAATTTTGTACTGTTCTGGGCGGTAGAGGCTCGATTGCTTTTGTGGGAGTTAGGGGAAGAGTTATACAACTGCTGTATAAATACAGACTAATGTTTAAGTTAGAATCCTAAATAGAGAGTTACAACTGAGGATAGAGGCAGAAATGCAAGGCTTGCGAAGGGCAGAGTACAGAAGAAGGGGTGAGGAAGATAAGGAAATGTGTTGTGGCGGGAGGACAGTTGAAGTTGTTCATGGCAAGGGTGACTTGTTTTCATCGAAGTAAAGTAAAAGGCAGATGCTGTGCCAGGTGTGGGGCTGGAGGCTGCGAGACCATGAAGATGGATCAGCAGGCCAACACAATCAACTGAGAGTCGAGCAGTCTCCCTGGGCCTCTGCTCTTTATTTTCTGTCTCTTTAGGTGCAGATGAGAAAGAAGTTAGAGAAGAGAGTGAAGAAGCAAGAATATGGAACCTGCTGAAAGAACAGAAGCTGAGAGAAGAAAGAAGGCAGAATGAACAGAAAGCTTTGGAAAGAGAACGGAGAAAACTAGAAAAACTGGATCGAGAAAAGGTATAATAAGCATAGCTCAGTTCTCCATGCTAGTAGGTAACTTTTAAAAAGCTTGCTGCAGGCATCCCAATCCTCTCCTGTGCTTAAGCCCACTGAAAAGGGCTGTACATGGGCATAATAGGAGTCTCATAGGAAAAGGGAGCTTTGCAAGTCTGTGAGCATGCATTCTCATGTTCCTGAAAACACACTCGGAAAGGAGATGGACTCTGCTTTGCTGTAGAACTTCCCTGTGTAAGGGATTTCAAGGTCAGCTGGCTAGGACCAGAAGAAACTGGGGGAGGTGGCTGCCAATCTGGTGGCTTCCTCAGGCTGCCCTGCCCTCCTCCCTCCTCATTGTCTTTGACTTCCTATGTCCTGATTCTGGTCCCAGGCAGATGGATTACCATGCTACTTCTCATGCCTGCTGGACCTTACGTAGATTAATCTTCTGTATCATGTTCCTTGAATTCCTGGCTCATTTGATCTGGAACACAGACACTTTAGGCACAGTAATTCCTATTCTTCATTACATGATATATTTGTGCCACTTTGATAGTCGCAACGAATGAAACAGTTTTCTGTCATGCACATGTCACATAAAGAAAGTTATAGTACTATGTGTTTTTAAAATGTATATGTGTATCTCCTATTTTGCTGGTCATCTATTTACAGCAGATTATTGAAGAGTCTTTCAAGACGGAAATGGAGAAAGAATTAGAAGTGAGTGCTCAGGAAATGAAAGACAAATCTGTTTGTGGTGAATATGCTTTAAAGAAATACATGCATATCACCCAAAAGGACCAAGACCTGAAGAAGGTGGATAAGGTACTGATGCTATGGACCAGTGGTCTGTATGTGAGGATGTGAGGGCTTCTGTGGTTTGTTAGAAAACCTTGGGACAGGAGTTGGAGACAAAAGGTAACAGCAGAGGAAATCCAAAATTCAAATGGAGCCTCAAGTCGTATGTATATTACACTTCTGACAAAATTTTGTCTCCTTTGCTTGGGCCAAAGAGTGAACAGATCTTGATTGGTAAGTTTTGTAAAATTGGAGCTATCTCATTATTTTCAGAACAAGAATGAAAGTGCTATCAATGAAAAACAAATGGATTGGTACTATCTGAGACATGAATTCTATATAATAAAATCCTAATATGCAAATGGTTGAACCGCAGAATGACCAGTCATTATGATGGGCACTGACCACCAGGGACAGATGCTCAATACAGAAGCTGCACCCTGGTGATCAGTACGCTCCCATAGGGCTCATGGCTGGCGAGCGCAGCGGTGGTGGTGGGAGCCTCTCCCACCTCTGTGGCAGCGCGAAGGCCATCAGTGGGACATCCCCCGAGGGCTCCCAGAATGTGAGAGGGTTCTGGCCGGGCTGAGGGACCCCCTGAGTGCACGAACTTCATGCACTGGGCCTCTAATATATTACATAAGTCTAGAATACTATGGCTATTGAGAATGCGCACAGGACAGTTAGAGTGCTTGCTAAATTTCACATCTAAAAGTCAGCGTTTTGGACTCAAATTATATTTAGGCCGTCCTCGGGTTACGTTGAACTCGATGTATGTTGTTTTGTGGTTACATCACTATCTCCCATTTACAGTATTAATAAAAAAAGTTCCATCATTTCAACATATGTACATATGTGCTTTGTTTTTTATTATCTGCCACAAGTAAAGGTCAGGAATTGTTATCTTGCTTTATTTTTTTTTTTTACTCTTTCACTTCATTACTGCTGTGTATGTGCTCCATGTGAGTGTTGTAGGTGCTTCTATAAGTGGGTTCCAACTAAACGGGGAAAATCGCATTATGTCGCGATATAACCTGAGGACCTACTGTATATTTCAAAAAGTTTTCAGCCCAACCAGCATGGCTCAGTGATTGAGTGTTGACCTATGAATCAGAAGGTCACAGTTTGATTCCTGGTCTGGACACATAACCCAGGTTGCTGGCTCGATCCCCAGTGAGGGATGTACAGGAGGCAGCCAATCAATCATTCTCATTGTTGATGTTTCTATCTCTCCCTCTCCATTCCTCTCTGATATTTTATTTTATTTTATTTTTTATTTCAGTATTTTTTATTGTTTTATTGCTTAAAGTATTATAAAGAGTATTACATATGTCTCCTTTTTTTCCCCGCCCTTGACAATCCCCTGGCCTCGCTTACCCCCAGTGTCTTATGTCCATTGGTTATGCTTATATGCATGCATACAAATCCTTCAGTTGATCTCTTATCACCCCCCTCCAGCCACCCAGCCCTCCCCGGCTTTCCCGCTGTAGTTTGACAGTTTGTTTGAGGCAGCTCTGCCTCTGTATCTATTTTTGTTCATAAGTTTATAATGGTCTTTATTATCCACAAATGAGTGAGATCATGTGGTATTTTTCCTTCATTGACCGGCTTATTTCACTTAGCATAATGCTCTCCAGTTCCATCCATTCTGTTGCAAATGGTAAGAGTTCCTTCTTTTTTACAGCAGCATAGTATTCCATCATGTAGATGTACCACAGTTTTTTAACCCATTCATCTACTGATGGGCACTTAGGCTGTTTCCAGATCTTACCTATGGTGAATTGTGCTGCTGTGAACATAGGAGTGCATATATCCTTTCTGATTGGTGTTTCTGGTTTCTTGGGATATATTCCTAGAAGTGGGATCACAGGGTCAAATGGGAGTTCCATTTGTAGTTTTTTGAGAAACTCCATACTGTCTTCCATAGTGGCTACCCCAGTCTGCATTCTCACCAGCAGTGCACGAGTGATCCTTTTTCTCCACATCCACTCCAGCACTTGTGTTTTGTGGATTTGTTGATGATAGCCATTCTGACAGGTGTGAGATGGTACCTCATTGTTGTTTTGATTGGCATCACTCGGATGATTTTAGTGACTTTGAGCATGTTTTCATATGTCTCTTGGCTTTCTGAATGTCCTCTTTTGAAAGGTGTCTATTTAGGTCCTTTGCCAATTTTTTGATTGGATTATCTCCCTTTTATTAAGTTGTATGAGTTCCCTAGTTGGAGATTAAACCCTTATCGGTGATAACATTGGCAAATATGTTCTCCCATGCAGTGGGTTTTCTTGTTGTTTTGTTGATAGTTTCTTTGCTGTGCAGAAGCTTTTTATTTTGATGTAGTCCCATTTGTTTATTTTCTGTTTAGTTTCCAATGCCATAGGAACTGTATCGGTGAAGAAATTGCTTTGGCATATGTCTGAGATTTTGTTGCCTTTGGATTCTTCTAATATTCTAATGGTTTCTGGTCGTATATTTAAGTCCTTTATCCATGTTGAGTTTATTTTTGTGTATGGTGTAAGTTGGCGGTCTAGTTTCATTTTCTTGCATGTATCTGTCCAATTGTCCAACACCATTTATTGAAGGGATTATCTTGACTCCATTGTATGTTCTTGCCTCCTTTGTCAAATATTAATTGAGAATATTGGTTTGGGCCCGTTTCTGGGCTTTCTGTTCTATTCCATTAATCTATATGTCTGTTCTTGTGCCAGTACCAGGCAGTTTTGAGAACAGTGGCTTTGTAATACAGCTTGATACCTGGTATTGAGATCCCACCTACATTGTTCTTTCTCAGGATCGCTGGAGCTATTTGGGGTCTTTTTTTATTCCAGATGAATTTTTTGAGAGTTCGTTCTAGGTCTGTGAAATATGCCATTGGTATTTTAATGGAAAGTGCCTTGAATTTATACATTTCCTTGGGTATTATGGACATTTTAATGATGTTGATTCTACCAATCCAAGAACATGAATATTTTCTGAATAGAGGTCTTTTACCTCTTTAGTTAATTTTATTTCTAGGTAGCTTAGTATTTTTTGGTGCGATGGTAAATGGGATTGCTTTTTTAGTCTCTCTTTCGGTAAGTTCACTATTGGTGCATAGAAATGCCATAGACTTCTTGGCAGTAATTTTGTATCCTGCTACATTGCCAGATTCATTTATTAAGTCTAATAGTTTTTTGATGGAGTATTTAGGTTTTTTTATGTATAATATCATATCATCTGCAAATAAAGACAGTTTCACTTCTTCTTTTCCAATTTGGATGCCTTTTATTTCTTCTTCTTGTCTAATTGCAATGGCTAATACTTCCAGTACACTGTCAAACAGGAGTGGTGAGAGTGGGCATCCCTGTCTTGTTCCTGTTCTTAGGGGAAATGGTTTTAGTTTTTGCCCATTGAGTATGCTGTTGGCTGTGGGTTTGTCATATATGGCTTCTATTATGTTGAGGTATGATCCTTCTATTCCTACCTTGCTGAGAGGTTTTATCAAAAATGGGTGTTGAATTTTGTCAAATGCTTTTTCTGAAGAAATATTAAATGAATGGTAAACCAGTGAACTGGGACTTGTCACTGATGGTGGATTGTGAAAAGGGCTGGACGTGGCCTAACTTCTCTTTCCTTGGTACCCCTGAAATGTCTGAGGGTACTTCTGGCCTTGGTTTTCCAATGTGTTAAATCTGTTGATTTTTTTGTTTCGCCGAAATCCTCTTGAAGGACATTGAATGGTTCTTTCCTTCCTCTTTAACTTTTGGGGGATTGTGTGAATGGATTACTGATGTAGATTATCAAGAATCTCTAAGGTACTTGTCATGTATCTGGAGGAATGGCTTCTAGATGGTATTCACCGTCTCTGGGACTTCCGGAGGGAAGTCAAAGCTCGGACTGGCTAAGGGTTCGAATCTTTTAAAAAGGTAGAAAAGAAGCATTCCTAGGCAGTTTTCTACTGCCCCTGTTCTGTATCTCGACACAACTGAAACTGATTTGTTGGTATTTTGGGGTATAAATGTGGCATGCACCTCGAAGTTCGTAATGGGGAATGTATCTAGTTATCGTGTCTATTTAGTCTTGATTTCCTTGTTCAATATGAGTACCGTTTCTATCTGGATGAGACATAGGTCAAGAATCCTGTCCTGGGATGTGGGAAAGGGAGGCCCCCACATCTGTTCCTGTCAGGCCCCCATCAGGGGACTTGGGCGGTGTTCCTGTTATCTGCTCAAGATCCCAAGACTGTAAAGGTACTTGTTCACTGAAAGGGTATAAGTGTAAATGTTTATTTGATGTTTGTATGTCTACTTGGGTATAATTATTTGTTCATGTAAGTGTGGAAGTATATTCTGTGCTAGGTTGGGATTTTGGAATTCTGGGGTAGATTTAAAAGGTATTTGTGGCTTTTCTAGTCTGATTGGGACATTTAAGGGTGGGGCTCACAGTTCCTCAGGGCATAGATTCCATGGGCCCTTCCCCCTGCCTGTGCTGAATTAAATAATACAGGCCAGTGTCATTTGGCTTGCTGGTTAAAGGAAGACAATGGGCCTTAGAATCTGTAAAGGTGAGCGGGAATGAAGCTGGTCAAATGTACTGAAAGGGTTTGGTACCTGTTGCTGCTGTAACTGATAAACAGGGTTACCTAGAAGCCATCAGGACTTTGAAGTTCTCCAAGAGAGGAGGAATCTGTCTGACTCGGAGACTGGCGAGGACTGGGTGGCTTTTCTTTAACAATCTCTTTCCTTGAGAGGGCTCCAGAGGGCGCACAAGGACATTTGGCCGCGCCTCCGCGCCATCTATGAGACCAGCCCAACCCCACCTCCTCATCAGCACAGACCAGGAGATTGGGTCTACATCAAAAGGCACCGCCGGGAGACCCTAGGGCCACTTTGGAAGGGTCCCTACATTGTGGTGCTGACGACCCCCACCGCTCTCAAGGTAGACGGCGTCGCGACCTGGGTCCATCCGGAAAGACTTCATCACCAAATGGAGCATCGATCCAGATCAACGCACCCCGCTCAAGCTCAAGCTACGGCGTGCTCGACCTGCCTGATGCCGGTAACATAACTTGCGATCACTCCTGTCACCAGGAGCCCCCACAATACTATGTAATACATTTAGATAATGCCGGCATCTTCATGGACATGGCTCCAAAGAGACAAGGACAATTTATAGGATCACATGTTTGGTAGCAGAAGATTTGGCTGCCTGAAGCGGCCATGATGCCAATATTATGTTTCATTGTATTGATATGTTATATTAACCTTTGATTCTTTTGCAGGTTTGAATGTATGTTGGCTGTCCTGGAAGGCAGCTGTGTGGGGTGACCCCCAAAAGTAAAGGGTGCCTAGCTGCCAAGAGGGCAGGTGCCCAGCTGGGCAGGGAAGGGTGCCCATCAGGTTTTGGTCTCTTTTGAGAGACAGCTAACAGTTGGCAGCCTGTAATACTGTCTTGCAGGCCTGAGTCACCATGCCATGTCAGGGGTAGTAAAGCTGGAAAAAGCCTGTTTAGAATAGAAGGTATGCCAACAGTTACTGTTTTGTTTTAAATCCATGAAAAGGAATTAGCAAGGAAAGTCAGAAAATCTTAGAGTAGATCAGTATGTTTTTCTCCTTATGTAATTCCTCCGAAATCTGGCAATGCTAAATAAGTACGTTTCTTTGCATAGATTCAGTAAGACTGGTTCCTAATAGTGGTTTTATTAACGGAAAACTTTGACTGGAGTATCATGTTTTAAAGAGCCCTGTCCGAGCTCTAAAGACTTGAAGCCACTAAGAATGCCACGAAGAAAGCCTGGTATCCTGCTTGAGAGCCCTGAAGATGGCTGGCGCTGGAGTGTCAGGCCCATGCCCTACCATCACTGGCGGTTGGTAAGAGTAGAAGGGGAGCAGTAAAGATGCCTCTGCATCCCTGCGGAACCCCCACACACTCTGGGCCGCAACGAGTAGGAGGGCTACTGAGATGGGCCTTAAAGCCTGGAGTGTGGGCTCAGGTGGAGTTGCTACAGGTGAGGGATTCACCTAACTCAGCAGATACTGCAGGCAGGCCTGATGGCAGCTGGATGGCTTGGCTTCCTGGCCCTACGGGGCACATTAAGGTTCAACCATGAAATTCCAGCAAAGGTAGTCAGTTACCATTCTTGTTGTGTTTATGCAAACATCAGGAATCTTGATTTGGCTTTTTGATAGCCATGGAGGAATTTTAAGAAGAAAAATCCTGTTTCAATAGAAGTTGTTGTTTCCCTTCCACCGGGCCATTTGTTAAGCTTATAGGGATAGTTCAGTTGATAGTTCTGTGTGCCCAGTATGGGCCTCTAGCAATGGTGGAATAGAAATGCAGTTCGTCTCATGATTGAGCCGGAAGTTCCAAGACAAGGGGGGAATGAAAGGGCGAGGACTACGCCCTCCACCTTGCCCCAGGGTAAGGGCTACGCCCTCCACCTTACCCCAGGGTAAGAGCTACGTCCTCCACCTTGCCCCAGGGTAAGGGCTATGCCCTTCATCTTAACTTGGCCATGTGCTCAGCAAGCTTCTTCCCGGAAGATAGTCAAGGGAAGTGCACGCCATCACTATGACCACATCCTGTGTAATGAGACACCGACTAGTGCCTGGCCAATCGGCAGGGCCCACAGTCCTTTCTCCTCCCCTTACCCCAACCCCCTATAAAACCTCTCTCCGCACAGAGTTCTCTCTCTCTCGGCCACTGGAGCTTACCGTTGCATCGGTGAGTGTGGCAGGGGAGCCAAACCTAGGTTTGAAATGAATGACTCTTTGCTTTTGCATCGGACTCGCTGGCTCCCTGTGGGGGTTCTTGGGAATCTTGAAATCTGGGCACAACAGTGGCAAGATGGCTAATCAGATGCAGCTTGGTTCCTCTTAGACTCTGGCTCCTTGGTATATTCCAGTCATTCCAAAACAGGAGCTGAATGCCTTGGCCATGTCATCGAGCTCAGGAACACCAACATTCTTTCTGTAGCTCCAGGACAGGCTCTCCCTGTTCTCCCATTTCCAGAGACCAGGGATGCATTCACTATTTCACTGGACAAGTTATTTTTGGAAAGCAAGACTTATTAAAGGTTCTTTCTGGTACCCTAAACAAACAAAAACAAAAAAACAAAAAAAAATGCTTTTTCTGTATCAATTGATATGACTGTGTGGTTTTTTTCTTTCAATTTGTTTATGTGGTATATCATGTTTACTGATTTGCGGATATTTTACCATCCTTGCATCCCTGGGTTACATCCTACTTGGTCATGGTGTATGATCTCTCTTATGTACTGCTGGATCTGATTTGCCAAGATTTTGTTGAGGATTTTGGCATCTATGTTCATGAGGGATATTGGCCTGTAATTCTCTTTCATTGTGTTGTCTTTACCTGGTTTTGGAATTAGGGTGATGCTGGCTTCATAAAATGAGCTTGGAAGTGTTCCTTCCTCTTTAATTTTTTGTAGTAGTCTGAGGAGGATAGGTTTTAGTTCTTCCTTGAATGTTTGGTAAAACTCCCCTGTGAAGCCGTGTGGTCCTGGGCTTTTGTTTGCTGGAAGCTTTTTGATGACCTCTTCAATTTCTTCCATAGTTATTGGCCTGTTGAGATTTTTAGATTCTTCCTGATTGAGTTTTGGAATGTTGTATGTTTCTAGGAATATGTCCTTTTCCTCCAGGTTGTCTAGTTTGTTGGAGTGGAGTTGTCCATAGTATTTTTTAACAATCATTTGTATTTCTCTGGGGTCTGTTGTTATTTCGCCATTATCATTTCTGATTTTGTTTATTTGGGTCCTCTCTCTTTATTTCTTGGTGAGCCTGACTAGAGGTTCAACAATCTTGTTTATCCTTTCAAAGAACCAGCTCTTGGTTTCATTGATTTTCTGTATTGTTTTTTTTGTCTCTATGTCATGTATTTCTGCTCTAATCTTTATTATCTCCTTCCTTTTGCTCCTTCTGGGCTTTCCTTGTTGCTCTCTTTCTTATTCTTTGAGAGGTAGTTTTAGATGATTTACTACCATTTTTTCTTGTTTGTTGAGATAGACCTGTAGAGCTATAAAGTTCCCTCTCAGGACTGCTTTCATTGTGTGCCATAGGTTTTGGATTGTTGTGTTTTCATTGTCAGTAGTTTCCAGGATGTTTTTAATTTCTTCTTTGATCTCATTGGTAACCCAATCAATATTTAATAACATGCTATTCAGCTCCTAAGTGTTTTTATTTCTAAGTGTGTGAAAATGTTGAGTTGTTTTTATTCTAGTTTATTTCTAATATTATGCCCTTGTGGTCTGAGGAAATGCTTGGTATGATTTCAATCTTCTTGATTTTGGGGAGACTTTGGTTGTGACCCAATATGTGGTCTGTTTTTGAATATGTCCGATGAGCACTTGAGAAGAATGTATATTCGGTGGCTTTGGGGTGAAATGTTCTGAAGATGTCAATTAAGTCCATCTGATCTAGTGAGTCATTTAGGATTGCTGTTTCTTTACCATTTTTTTTTTGTGTGTGTAGAGGATTTATCCAGTGATGTCAGTGGTGTATTAAATTCCCCTACTATGATTGTATTGTTGTCAGTCTCTCCCTTGATATCTTCCAGGAGTTTTTTTATGTATTTGGGTGCTTCTGTATTGAGTGCATATATGTTTATCAGGGTTAAATCCTCTGTATATTGAATCCTTTAGTATTATGAAGTGGCCTCCCTTATCTCTTATTATGGCCTTCACTTTGAGGTCTATTTTGTCAGATATAAGTATTGCTACCCCAGCTATATTTTCATTTCCAGTTGCCTGAAAGATATTTTTCCATCCCTTCACTTTCAGTCTGTGTGAGTCCCTGATTCTGAGGTCAGTCTCTTGTGGACAGCAAATGTATGGGTCATTTTTTTTTTTTTTTTTTTTTTTATCCATTCAGCCACTCGATGTCTTTTGGTTGGAGCATTTAGTCCATTTACCTTTGAAGTTATTATTGAAAGGTACTTGTTTGTAGCCATTTCTATTTTTTCTGTGTGTTTTCTTTCTGAGCTTTTTATTTCTTCTTTTTACACTGGTCCCTTTAGCATTTCTTGCATTGCTGGCTTGGTATTGATAAACTCCCTTAGCCTTATTTTGTCTGTGAACCTTCTTATTTCCCCTTCAATTTTGAATGATAGTCTTGCTGGATAGAGTATTCTTGGATTCATTGCTTTGCTTTGCATCACTGTGTAAATTTCCGTCCATTCTTTTCTGGCCTGATGTGTTTGGTTGAGAAATCATATGATAATCTAATGGGAGATCCCTTGTATGTAATTTTCCGTCTCTCTCTTGCAGCCTTTAAGATTCTCTCTTTGTCCTGAACATTTGCCATGGTAATTATGATGTGTGTTGATGTGGGTCTTTTAAGGTCACCTTGTTTGGGACTCTCTGTGCTTGTGTGCCTTTTTTCTCTTCCCCACCTCAGGGAAGTTTTCTGATATTATTTCTTCCAATAGGTTTTCTAAGTCTTGTTCCTCTTTCTGTTGTTCTGGCACCCCTATTATTCGCATGTTGTTTCGTTTCATGTTGTTCCATAGCTCCCTTAGTCTCTCCTCCTGTCTTTTAATTTTTTTTTGCCAATTGCAATTCAGTTTGGGAGTTTTGCTTCCCTGTCTTCTAATTCGCTAATTTGGTCCTCTGCTTCTCCTAGTCTACTGTTGAAACTTTCAATGGTGTTTTTTATTGCAGCTATATCACTCTTCATTTCTTCTTGGTTCTTACATAATTTATTGATTTTTTCTCATCTGTTTCTTCTTGCTTCTTGCATAAGTTGTTGAGTTTTTCCTTCATCCGGTTTATGCACTCTAGGACCCTTAATCTGAATTCTTTTTCTGTCATGCATGCCTCGGTTTCACTTAGCTGCTTTTCTGGCGAGTCCTCCTTCTCTTTCCTTTGGGGGTTTCTTTGTGTACCCATGTTTGATCTCACCGACATATCTAGATGTTGAGTCATTCAGCGACTGCTCCTTGGGTGGCAGTGGCTCCTCACGCTGTGGTTGCTCCTCTGGCGGTTATTGTAGCAGCTGCTCCTTAGTTGGCAGGAGCTCCCTTGATGGGTGCTGGTCACCGCTGTGGTGGCTTCTCTGGCTGGTGGGGGGAGGCTTCACACACACAATCTGTTCCTGAGACAGAGGATGTGCTGATCACGAAGCTGCTGTTCCTTGGTTGGGGCTGGTTACACACGCAGCTGCTACTCCTTGACCTGGGGTGGACTGCTCACGTGGCTGCTGAACCTTGACTGGGGGCTGGCTGCATGCTGCTGTTGTTCCTCTGTGGTGGGCTGCTTGTGGGGCTACTGCTCCTAGTATCGGCTGATGCTCATCGGACAGGTGCAGGCTGTTGTGGCTCTGCTCCTCCGGTGCATGCTGTGTAGAGCTGCCACTCACCAGATGTGGCCGGTCTGCTCATGCGGTTGCTGTTTCTTGGACCGGGTTGGGCTGCCGCTGCTCCTCGAATGGGGCCGGGCCACTTGCAGAACTGCTGCTCCTCGGATGGGCACACAGCTGCTGTTCCTTGGATTGGGCAGGCTGCTTGTGCGGCTGCTGCTGCTTGGACAAGGGCAAGATGCTTGTTCAGCTGCTGCTCCTCAGACAGGTCAGACTGCTCATGTGGTTGCTGCTCTTCGGACAGGGAAGTGGGCTGCTCACACAGCTGCTGCTCCTTGGATAGGGGCAGGCCACATGAGGCTGCCTCTCTTTGGCTCGACGCAGGCTGTTCACGGGGCTAAAGCTCCCTGGACAAGAGTGCACCGCTCACATGTCTTTTGCTCACGTGGTTGAAAAAATAATGTGTACAGAAGTAGGAAATAAAGGAACAAACAAAAAAAAAGAAGAACAAAGAAAGAAGAAAAAATAAAAGGAACAAACAAAAAAAGGGGGGGAGGAACAAAAAAGAAAAACAAAAGCTAACAAAATAATAAAATTGAAAAATTGAAATGTCATTCCTTTGGCTGGCTTAAGATCCCAGTTTTCTGGAATGTCTGTGATCTTCTGATATTTTCAAAATCATTTTTTGAAGAGTTTCAGAGAATTCAAAATCTACACTAATAAAAGAGAAAAATGGTAATTGGCGTACGGCGCTACCCTTTTCATTGGCTAATCAGGGCTATATGCAAATTAACTGCCAACTGAGATTGCAGTTAACTGCCAACAAATATGGCGGCTAATTTGCATATGTAGGCACAATGCAGGGAGGCGAAAGGGGAAGCAGGAAGAAGCCCACTGACAGTGATCGGAAACCCAGGGGGGAGCTAAGAGCTGGGGGACAGGGCAAAGGTGCCCCCCAGCCATGATCTGAAAATCAGGCGCCTTTGCCACCCTGGCCAGTGATAGCAGGAAGTAGGGGTGGAGCCAGGGATGGGAGCTGGGCACGGTCGAAGATGGCAGTCCCGAGAGCTAGGGGTCCCTTGCCTGTGCCTAAAGCGGAGCCCACGATCGCGGGGCCACTGCAGCTGCGGGTCCCCGCTACCCGAGCCGGATGCCTCTGCCAGAGGCGTCCTGCAGGGGCAGGGGCGGAGCCCGCGCGAAGGCGGCGCCCCCCACTGCCACTGTGGGTCCCCACTGCCGGGGCCGGACGCCTAGGCCAGGGGCGTTAGGCCTGGGCAGGGGCGGAGCCTGCAACCACTGGGAGCTGGGTGTCCCCTGCCCAGGCCTAATGCTTCGGCCAGAGTTGTTAGGCCTGGGCAGGGGCAGAGCGAGAGATCACGGTGCTGCTGCCGCTGCAGGTCCCCGCTGCCCAGGCCGGACGCCTCGGCTAGAGGCATCAGGCCTGGGTGGGGGGCGGAGCCAGGGATTTGGGGGATATGATGGTCCCCTTGCCCAGGACTGAAGCCTGGGTAGAGGCGTCAGGCTTGGGCGGGGGGTGGAGCAAGCGATCAGAGTGAGATGGGGGTCCCCTGCCCAGGCATGATTCCTGGGTCAGAGGCCTCAGGCCTGGGCGGGGGTCAGAGCCAGTGATCGGGGGGAGATGGGGGTCCCTTGTCCAAGTCTGACATCTCTGGCGGAGGCTTCAGGCCTGGGAAAGGGGCTGATCAGGCGATCGGAGGGTGATGGGAGTCTACATCTCTGGCCGAGGCATCAGGACTGGGCAAGGGGCAGAGCCAGCAATCGGAGGGGTCTGGGGGTCCCCTGCCCAGGACTGACGCCTGGGCCAGAGGCATCAGGCCTGGGCTGGGGGCAGAACCAGTGATGGGGGGAAATGTGGGTCCCCTGCCCAGGCCTGACGCCTCTGTCAGAGGCGTCAGTCCTGGGCAAGGGGCCGATCCTGCGATTGGAGGGTGATGGGGGTCAACGCCTGAGGGCTCCCAGTATGTGAGAGGGGGCAGGCTGGGCTGAGGGACACTACCCCCACACACACACCCGGTGCACGAATTTAGTGCACCGGGCCCCTAGTTGTTTAATAAAATTAATACATTAATACACCTCTAATTTCAAAATTATTCTTTCTCCTCTTTTCAGAGCTCAATAAAGAGTGTCAGAGAAGACTCACAAGTGGACAAGCTGCTCCCTAGTGATAAAGATTAAAGGTATGCTTTCCCCAACATTGTGTTCTTATGCAAATCATTCATCACATTGCTGACTTTGTTAGCCCAAGAGCATTGTTCATATGTTGAGGTCTGCCTCTAAGAAACTATTGAATTAATCAAAATTACTGACTGCCAAAAGAATCTTTTACATTTTGAAGTTATGATATGGCTACTGATTAGGAAAGGAATGAGAACATTAGAAAGGTCCCCTAATGAACTGACAAGAATATAACAAATTTTTAAAATTTTTTTCTTTCTCTAATTTAGTTTCACAGGGCTGTCTCATGAAGAACCAGATGACTTCTGGTAACCACCTGTGTTGCCCAGCTTTTTTCTCATGTAACACAATGTAATAAATACAGTTCTCAATAAAAAAATGTTTGTTTAATACAGGGTGGTTTCTTTTTCATCATTTCATTTGGTACTCTAGTGTATAAAATTAAAAATAATCAGAATTTCTCATACTTAGACCTTTCATTACACTAGAATGAGCTGTTACGTGTTTTTTTCCTCATTTTTGTGTTAGATATTTCTTTGAAAATCATGTTATTGGTCAAATTTCCGGACTGCATTTTGGTCGTTTCTTCTGTGTTCCTTGCTCTCCAGAGTTGGGCTATTGCCTGTCAAACCAGAGGCCATCTTCCCCAGCACCATCCTTCTGATTTGTCCCTCAAAATAAAGACAAAGGTTTTTCATTCTAGGTGCCAGAAACAGCATAGTACACTGGGCTTTATTTCTGACATCTTTGTCTTGAGAATGAACCCAAACCCTGAGAAGAAAAGGTAACAGTTACTGAGCACATACTGTGTGTCAGGTATTCTTTAAACCTGTACCTGTATTAACTCACTTAATGCTCATATCAGCCACATGAAGTGTGACTGCCTGCATTTTATAGATTAGGGAACGTGGGACACAGAGGTTAGAGACTTGACCAAGGTCTTGTGACCATCCAGTTGTGCAGCCAGGACCCAGGTGTCTAGACCAGCATCGCTGCCTCTAGCCTGGGCTGTGCTGGAGCTGCTTCTATGGAATACATCCCAGGACTGGGAATGGCTCAGCCCCTAGAAGCTCTTCCAGAATGGCCTTTAGAAAATGCACTTCACCCAAATCCAGCCTAACACAGGAAGGATTTATCTGGTCAGTCCTTCCATGAAAATCCTGGAGTGGATCATCTTCCTTTACAAATACAAGCTAAGCTGAATTGTTTTTGCCATTAATACTTGTCTAGCCCTTGAGTTCTACAACAAAATGATAAGGCTTTTTAGTGTTATTCTTTAGGCTTTAAGAAATTTATCTTTGAAGTATTTTTAATCCTTGACAATATGTTTTTCATTTCTTAGTTTTTTAATTTTACAGACGGGGACAGAGAGAGACATCAATTTGGTTGCCTCCCCTACGTGCCTGACCAGGGATCAAATCTGCAACCTGGGTATGTGCCCTGACAAGAAATCAAACCTGTGACCTTTTGGTGCACTCCAACCAAGTGAGCCACACCAGCCAGGGCTATTGAAGAATATTTTGGAAAGTAATTGAAAGAATTTAAGCACTATTTTTTTCTTTTTGTCACACAGCATAAGCAAAACATTTACTCATGTTGCCACCAAGAATTTGACATCTCTTGCAACAGCTCTTAGATAACATTATTTTTCTTCCAGCTTTATTGAGATAAAATTGACAGAAGATTGTGAGTTTAAGGTAAGGTATATAATGTGTTCATTTGGCACACTACTGCAGAATGTTTGCCACCATGGCATTCAATGACACCTGCATCATGTCATATAATTATCAAATATTTGTGGTGAGAACATTTAAGACCTACTCTCATCAATATTCAGTTATACAACATAGCATTATAACTATAGTTACTATAACACATAATAGATTTCCCAATCTTACTCATTCCCTAACAGGGAGTATATGCTTTTTGGCCAACATCTCTTTTTGCCCACTACTCAGCCTCTGGTAAACCCTTACTTTAGTCTCTGTTTATATGAGTTCTTTTTAAGATTCCACATATAGAGATTTAGCATTTGTCTCTGTAATTTATTCACTTATCATACGAATCATCCATGTTGTTGCATATGCGAGGATTTCCATGTCTTCTCATGGCTGTGTTTCTAGGAATTTATCCAGGATGTTCAATTGTTGGCCTGTAATTGTTCATAGTAGTCTCTTACACACACCCACACATATTTTTCTCCATTCATCCCTTATAGACACTAGGCACTTAGGTTGTTTCTATATCTTGGCTATTGTGATTAATGCTGCATTATATCTGCTAACATTGGAGTGCAGAGTCTTCAGTATTCTGTTCTCATTTTCTTTTGATAATACCCAGAGGTGGAATTGCTGATCATATGGTAGTTCTATTTTAAATATTTTGAGGGACCTCCATATTGTTTTTCATAGTGGTTGGACCAATTTACATTCTTACCAAGAGTGCACAAGGGTTCCCCTTTTCTCCATATTATCACCAACATTTGTCTTCTTTATGATAGCCAACCTAAATGTGTGAGGTTATAGCTCATTGTGGTTTTGATTTTGCATTTCCCTGATTAGTGATTTTGAACACATTTTCATGTACCTGTTAGCGATTTGTATGTTTTCATTGGAAAAACGTCTTCAATTCTGCCTATTTTTTGGATTAATTGTTTTTTGTTTGTTTTGGCTTAGGTGCATTTTATTGGTTTTCTGTCAGAATCCTTCTACAAAAGGGCAAAGTTAAAATCCAAGTCCCTAGTAAGGCAGTGAGAACCCTCCCCTTTACCCAGAGCCCTCCACCCTTCTCATGTTCATGGAGGTGGAGAGGGGGCTAATTCCATCCCACTTAGTGGGCTCCGTTAACGTCATAGGTACCATACAAGTTTTACATTTGTCACAGACGTGTTAGAAACCCCAAAAGGGGAAAGACCTTCCCCCTAACTCACCCTGCCCCTCAACCCCACCCCTCACACGTTGGTCCTGGCTGCAGGAGCCTGTGGTTAAGAACTGGTGCCATCCAGCAGGAGTTCTAACCCCAAGAAGGCCGCGGCCAGGTTATAATCCAGGAACATCCGTCCTCCAGCAGCACTGCGGAGCCCAGCACCATCTCACTCCCGGAGGCCGGCTATGTGCAATCTGGGCCAGGGAGAAGCCGAGGATGGGCAGGGAGAAGCCGAGGATGGGGCCGTGTCCGGGAGCTGGTGCAGGTAAATGCAGTCAGACTTGAAGGGGCAGCGGTCATTCCCCCGCGCAAAGTACCAGCATCGGATCTGGCTGGTCCGAGCCTTGAAGTTCCTGATGATTTGCACCTTCTCTGCCCCCCTCACTCACCCAGAATTTGTGGGGGATGATGTAGCTGGAATAGACACGGCACTGGGGACAGGCCTTGATGACATTCAGCGGGAAGTGCTGGCGGCTCATCCGCCAGGTGCTCAGGCAGCCCAGGCAGTGGGCTTGTGTGCAGTTGGGCAGGATGCCGAAGATCCGCTTGCCCTCCGGCTTGTCCCACACCTTGTCCATGCAGATGCCACACACGACATCGCGGCTGTCTTGCTCCCTCGCAAGGTCCGTGCTCTGAAGTGGGGCCCAGAGCCCCTGGGCAGGGTCTGACTTAGGCCGAGACTTCTGGGAGTAGCCGTGATCTCCATCAAGTGATGTCAGCCACCAAGCTCCTCATTCCGGCTGGCCAGCCCCTCGAGGCCAGGCTCCGTGTCCCAGATGGCCTCAGCCTCGGCCTCAGCCCCTCCCCAACCCACAGCCACTGTGGGCAAGTAGGTGGGCTCGGAGCCCCTGCGGGTCAGCCCCAGCGGGGGTCCTGGCTGGGTGACAAGCGGCTAGGAATGGCGGCGGCCCCCACTGCAAGTGGCCCGGGGGCTGCGGGTGCTGATAGCTGCAGCAGTCTCCATGGAAGCAGAATCCTCGCTGAAGTACCTGCAGTCCTGGGACGCCTTCCTGTCTTGAGCAAAATGGCAGCTGGATCCCGAGTGATGGGCCCGTCAGGTAAAGGTCCTGAATGGCCACTGGGAGTGGGGTCTGTCCTCCTCACCATGGCTGCCGCCACCGCCACCGCCATCCAGCCCTGCAGGGTCCATGCCAGCTGTAGCTCCTAGTGCCTGGATTAATTGTTTTTAAAGTGTTTTGCTGTTGAGTTGTATGAAAGGGACAGAATATATACTTTGGATATTAACCTCTTATCATATAATAGTAGATGAATTGTGAATACTTCCTCCCATCCTATCTAGTTTGCCTTTTTATTTTGTTGATGATTTTCTTTGCTGTGCAGAAGCTTACTTTGATATAGTCCCACTTATCTGTTTTGGCTTTGTTAGCTTTGCTTTTGGTCTTAAACCCCCCCCCCCCCCGCCCCAAAATAATTGCCAAATCTGTTAAGGAGCTTGCTTATGTTTTGTTCTAGGAATGTTACTGTTTCAGGTCTTACATTCAAGTCTGTATTCCATTTGGAGTTGATTTCTGTATAGGGTGTAAGATAGGGGTCCAATTTTTATTCTTTTGCATGTGCCTACCCAACTTTCCCGATAAAATTTGTTGAAGAGACTTCTTTCCTTATTGTACATTGTTGGCTGCTTTGTCATAACTTAATTGACCATATAAGCGTGGATTTATTTCTAGGATCTCCATTTTGTTTCATTGATCTATGTATATTTTTATGCCAATACCATACTATTGATTACTATATCTTTGTAACATATTTTGAAATCAGAAGTGTGATGCTTCCAATTATGTTCTTAACATCATTTTAGCTATTCAGATTTTTGTTGTTTTGTGATTTTATACAAATTTTAGGATTTTTTTTTATTGCTATGAAAAAAAATGACTTTGTAATTTTGATAAGTGTTACATTGAATTTTTAGATCTCTTTGGGTAATATGAACATCTTACCAGCATTCTTCCAGTTGAGCATGGAATATTTTCCATGTATTTGTGTCTATAATTTCTTTTATCAGTGTCTTACAGTTTTCAATGTATAGATGTTTTATCTTTGTTAAATATACTCCTAAGTATTTTCTTATTTTTACTAGAGGCCCAGTGCACGAAATTCTTGCACTGAGCGTCGGGGGTCCCACAGCCCAGCCTGCCCCTTCTTATAGTCCGGGAGCCCTAGTGGATGTCCTACTGACAGGGAGTGGGCCTAAGCCACAGTCTGGCAGCAGAGGCTCAGAGCAGGCCCTCTGTGTGTGTGTGTGTTTGTGTGTGTGTGTGTGTGTGTGTGTACGCTGGGGGCCTTCCCCCAGCCGCGTCGGAGGCTTGGCGAGCAGGCACCCCGTGTGTGTGTGTGTGTGTGTGTGTGTGTGTGTGTGTGTGTCCGTGTCCACTGGGGGCCTGCCCCCAGCCACACTGCTGAGGATTGGAGCAGGCACCCTTCTGTGTTGATCTCTCAGGCTCCTGGCCGCGGCTGCGTGTTGTTTCCTCCCTTGAGCGTGGCCAGGGTAGGGGGGAAGCTTGGCTTCCTCCATCACCGGGGGCAACTCAAGCCTCCTGCTCCATGGCTGCTGGCATCTTTGTTGGGTTAATTTGCATACTCTCCTTGATTGGCTGGTAGGTGTAGCTTAGTGACACCAATTTGCATGTTTCTCTTTTATTGGTGTAGATACTGTTGTAAATGATAGTTTTCTTAATTTTTCTTTCTGATTTTTCATTGTTAGTGCTTTGATTTTTATATATTGGTTTTTCATCGTTTACAGATTTTTCTTATTGGTTCCAACAGTAGTAGGGTACTTAGGGATTTCTATATATGATACCATGTCATTTGCAAATAGAGACACTTTTACTTCTTTCTGATTTGGATAGGTGGGTTATTTATTTCCTAATTGTTTTGGCTGGGTCTTTCATCCTGTGTTGCATAAAAGTTACAAGAGTACACATCCTTCTGATTTTAGAGGAAAAGCTTCCGGCTTTTCACTGTTGAGTATGATGTTAGTTGTGGATTTGTCATATATAGCCATTGTTGTGTCTCAACAAACTGGTATTGGCACAAAAACAGGCATAGATCAGTGGAATAGAATAGAGAGCCCAGAATTCAATCCACGCCTTTATAGCCAATAAATATTTGACAAAGGGGGCAAGAGCATAGAAGGGAGTAAAGACAGTCTCTTCAGTAAATATTGGGAAAACTGGACAGATACATGCAAAAAAAAAAAATGAAAATAGACCACCATCTTAAGCCAATCACAAGAATAAACTCAAAATGGATTAAAGACAAATATAAGTTGTAAAATAATAAAAATCTTAAAAGATTACAAGTAGTAAAATTTCAGACATCTCTTGAAGCAATATATTTTCTTATTTGTCTCCAAGGAAAGAGAAACAAAGGAAAAAGAGACAAATGAGACTACCTAAGAGCAAAAAGCTTCTGTACAGCAAAAATGTGGCAGAAATCATGGGAGAACAATCAGTTAACTCTCTGAGGGAGGAAAGTTTAACCTTTATTTCACAGATCTGCTAGTCCAAGGAATTCCAGATTCAAAGCCAGAACTGAACTAGTGGGGAGGCTCTGACCTATATATCTCCTCCTGTGATGGGCCCCAGAGTCCCAGCAGCTCTGCCTGTCAGTCTTGGCTCCGCCCAAGTGGGCTGTGGCAGGGACCTGGGATTAGGCTCTGCTGCTCCACCCAAGTTCAATACTCATTCTGCAATCAGAGGCATCAGATACTGAAAGCATGTTCTAGTAGAGTCAATATTAAAAGGCAGAAGAAAAGTTATTCAGATATAATGCACTTGGAAAAATGGCCAAAGTTATTAAGAAAAGGCAAATATAAAACAAGAGGGTGCTTTTACCATAGAGTAATTTCATAAACTAATGCAGAAATTAAGAAACATTGTGGTTATTTTCAAGTAACTGTAGAGCAAATATCTTTCCTATGAAAGGTCTTTTACACAATAAAAATCAATTACACGAAAGACCTAAAAAATGTAAACAATGTTTATTTTGGGTAAATAATAACTACATAATTAACATAAAATAATTAAGTGAATTTCAAAATCAAACTTAAAAATTACAAGCAAAGCATGCAGTCTGTGCTAACTAATTTCTAGTAGTAAAAATACATTTTTCATTTTATAACTATTTCATTCCAAAAAAGTAAAAATTCTGATTGGGAATTTTTACAGTTGATGTGGCAACACTTTTTCACATTTATTTCCCTCATCTTTCCTACAAAATCTACATTTCAAGTTCCTTATATTTCAACATATTTAACACTTTCAGATCCAGGAACAGTTTTTCTTCCCATAAAAATCTTACATGTAATTTGAGAACTGGCTTTGATAAATCAGCTACTACTCAAAAAGAATTTACAGTTACCAATTTTGTGGGCTCTGCAAGGAAAGACTGTGTTGGGGGAAAAACAGGCCCGCCCATAAAAGTCCTTTATCACAGAAAATAAATGGGTGGTCTTTATTTTACTTCAAATCTTTATCTGATTTATTCAAGGGGCATTTATTTGGTAGTGATCCATGTAATCAAAGAGCTAAGTAATATTGAGGCAAACAACTTATCTGACAGTTCAGGAAAAGGTTATAAGGATGCTCAAAGAACTTAGAACCACAAGGTACTTAATGAAAACTACAACCACATGAAAGAGAATATAGAAACCATAAGAAATAACCAGTCAGAAATAAAGGATACAATATCTGAACCTGGCCAGTGGCTAAATTAGTTGGAATGTTGTCTCATAAACTAAAAGTGGGTTCAATCTCCAGTCGGTACATTTGAAGGAAATCAATTATTTTTCTTTCACACTGACATTTCTCTCTCCTGAAAATACATTTAAAAATACCTCACTTTTAACTGCTCATTAAAAAAAAAGAATACTAGTATGATATTTGAAATGAGGAATACACTGAAAGGAATAAATGGTAGGTTAAATGAAGCATAGGTTTGATTCACCAATTTGGAAGATGGGGTATAAAAAAACACAATCAGATGAACAGAAAAAATGATAATTAGCCCTGGCTGGTTATCTCATTGGTTAGAGCATCAACCTGCACACCATGTTCCTGGTTGAGGACATGGGCCTCGGTTGAGGGTTTGTCCCTGCCCCTGTTTAGAATGCATGCAGGAGCAATCAGTTGATATGTCTGACATTGATCTCTCTCTTTTCCATGCTCTGAAAAGCAATGGGAAGAATACTATTAGGTGAGGATTAACACAGAGAGAAAGGGAGGGAGGGAGGGACGGAGGGAGGGAGGGAGGGAGGGAGGGAGGAAGAGAGGGAGGGAGGAAGAGGATAATTCAAGGGAACTTAGGGACAATATAAAATGTACCAACATCTGCATCACAGGGGAACCAGAAAGAGAAGGGATTGAGTAAGGAAATGAGAACCTATTTTCAGAAATAATGAACAAAAACTATACTAGCCTGGTGAAGAAAAACAGCACCGTCATGAAGCACAGTCCCAAACAAGAGGAACTAAAGAAGCCCACACCAAGACATATAGTAATTAAAACTGCAAAGGTTAAGGACAAATAGAATATCTTAAAAGCTCCAAGATAAAGATAGTTACCTAAAAGGAGGGTCCCGTAGGACTATCAGCTGAAACACCAGGTCAGATGGGATTGGCATGAAATAGTCAAAGAGATGAAGATAAAGGACCTACAAACAAGGCTACATTATCAAGAAATGCAATTATTTAAAACTAGTGGCCTGGTGCACGAAATTCATGCAATGAGTAGGGGGTGTTCCTCATCCCAGGCTGCACCCTCTCCAATCTGGGACCGCTCGAAGGGATTGGGCCTAAAATGGCAGTCGGACATCCTTCTCACAATCCAGGACTGCTGACCCCTAACTGCTCACCTGCCTGCCTGCCTGATTGCCCCCAACTGCCCCCTCTGCCAGCCTAGTCACCCCCAACTACCCTCTGTGCCAGTGTGCTTGCCCCCAACTTCCTGCCCTGCCAGCCTGCTAACTCTCAACTTCCCCCTCTGCGGGCCTGCTTGTCCCCAACTTCCCTCCCCACTAGCATGCTTGCCCCCAACTGTGCCCCTGCTGGTCTGCTCACACAAAACTGCCATCCCTCCCCCCCACACTGTCCTGATCACCTCCAACTGACCCCCAGTGATGGCCTGCTTGCCACAACTGGTCCCCCTGCTGGTCTGTTACTCCCAATAGCCCTGCCCCCCACCAGCCTGATCACCCACAAATGCCCTCCCCTCTTGGCCTCTAACCACCTCTACCTCAGCCTTGCCACCATGGCTTTGTCCGGAAGAATGTCCAGAGGTCTCCTGGAAGGTCTCCCAGTCTAATTAGCATAGTACCCTTTTATTAGTATAGACTAGAGGCCCGGTGACAAAAATTTGTGACCTTGTTGGGGGAGGTCCCTCAGCCTGGCCTGTGCCCTCTTGTAGTCTGGAACCCCTTGGGGGATGTCCACCTGCTGGCTTAGGCCCGATCCCCAGAGAATCAGGCCTAAGCTGGCAGTCAGACATCCCGCTGGCAACCCGGGAGCCCTAAGGGGATGTCCATTTGCCAGTGGGGAGCAGGCCTAAACTGCAGTTGGACATCCTTAGCGCTGTTGAAGAGGTGGGAGAGGCTCCCACCACCACCGCTGTACTGGCAGCCATCAGCCTGGCTTGTGGCTGAACAGAGCTCCCCCTGTGGGAGTGCACTGACCACCAGGGGACAGCTCCTGCATTGAGCATCTGCCTCCTGGTGGTCAGTGTGTTTCATAGTGACCAGTCATTCCCAGTCATTCTGCTGTTAGGGTCAATTTGCATATTACCCCTTTATTATATAGGATAGAGGCCTGGTGCATGGGTAGGGGTTGTCTGGTTTGCTCTAAAGGGTGTCCTAGGTCAGGGTGGGGGTCCCTATGGGATGCCTGCCAGCCTGGGTCAGGGGCTGAGAGCTGTTTTTAGGCTAGCCACACCCCCTTCAGGGTGGGGGTCCCCACTGGGATGCCTGGGCAGCCTGGGTGAGGGGCTGATGGCTGTTTGCAGGCTAGTCAAGCCCCCCAGTGGGGACCTTCACCCCATGGGGGTTTGGCCAGCCTGGGTGAGGGACTGATGGCTGTTTCCAGGCTGGCCATGGCCATGGCTGGAAGCAGGTATCTGGGATTTATTTATCTTCTAGAATGGAAACTTTGTAGGCTTGAGCAGAGCTCAGGGCCGGCAGGGCAGGCTGGAAGCTTGGCTTCCTCCATTGCCGGGGCCAACCCAAGTCACCTGCTTGCCCCAGCTCCGTGGCCGCTGCCATCTGAGTCGGGTTAACTTGCATATTTGCTCCTGATTGGCTGATGGGCGTGGCTTGTGGGTGTAGCAGAGGTACAGTCAATTTGCATGTTTCTCTTTTATTAGATTAGCTAGAGCCCTGGTGCATGGGTGGGGGCCTTCTGGTTTGCCCTGAAGGGTGCCCTGGATCAGGGTAGGGGTTTTCTTCATGCATGGGGCAGCCTAGGTAAGTGGCCTGTGGTGGTTTGCAGGCCGGTCATGCCCTCATGGAGTGAGGATCCCTGCTGGGGGAGTGTGGCCAGCCTGGGTGAGGGGCTGAAGGCTTTTTTAAAGCTGGCCACATCCCCTTCAGGGTGGGCGTCCTCACTGGGGTGCCTGGCCAGCCTGGGTGAGGGCCTGATGGCTGTTTGCAGGATGGCCATGGCCCCAGTGACCCAAACTCCTAGCCCCTTCTTGCCGGCTGGAAGCAGGTATCTGGGATTTATTTATCTTCTATAATTGAAACTTTGTAGCCTTGAGGGAGGCCAGGGACTGTCAGGGCAGGCCAGAAGTTTGGCTTCCTCCATCACCAGGGGTAACCCAAGCCTCCTGCTCATTCCAGCTCCATGGCTGCCACCATCTTGGTTGGGTTAATTTGCATACTTGCTCTTGATTGGCTGCTAGGCGTGGCTTGTGGGTGGAATGGAGTGATGGTTAATTTGCATGTTTCTCTTTTATTAGATAGGATTAAAGGAAAAAGAGCTTCCAAGGCAAGGAAAATCAAAAGGAGTTTGTTACCACTAAGTATTACAAGAAATGTTAAAGGGGCTGCGTTAAGAAGGAGGGGAGAAAGGGAAGAGGAAGAGGTAAAGAAGAAAAACAAAGGAGCATAGTTAAAAGACTAAAATGGCAATATATATGAAACATAATAATTACTTTAAATGTAAATAGCTTAAATGTTTCAAACATAAGACATAAGATAGCTGAATAGATAAGAACACAAAAATTATACATATGTTGTCTACAAAAGATACATACACTAAAAGCAAAAAAAAAAAAATTTAAGGTATTTCACACAAATAGAAAAAATTGCTGGGTGGCAAAACTTATATCTGATAAAATATATTTTAAAGCAAAAGTTATAGTTAATACAACTAAAACACTATAAAATGATAACAATAACAATCCAACAAGAGGATATAATCCTTGTAAATATTTATGTACCAAACATAGGAGCACTAAAATATGTAAAGCAAATCTTGATGGACATAAGGCAGGAGGTTACCAGCAATACAGTCACAGTAGGGGATTTAAACACCTCATAGATATCAATGGATAGATATTCCAATCAGAAAATCAGTAAGGATATGGTGGCTTTAAATGACACACCAGATCAGATGGATTTAATTGATATCTTCAGAAAATTTCACCCAAAGCAGTACAATATACATTATTTTCAAGTGCACTTGAAATATTTTATAGGTCAGACACATGTTAGGACACAAAATAAGCCTCAATAAATTTAAGAAGATTGAAGCATATCAAGCATCTTCTCTGACCGTAATGCTATGAAACTTGACATTAATCACAACATGAAAACTAAAAAACACAAAAAGATAGATGCTATAGGCCTACCTCAAGAAACAAGAAAAAACACTAATAAACTCTTTAACCCGCAATACATAATTAGAAAGAGAACAGCAAGAAAACCCAGTGCCCTGACCGGTTTGGCTCAGTGGATAGAGTGTCGGCCTGCAGACTGAAGGGTTCCAGGTTTGAATCCTGTCAAGGGCATGTACTTTGGTTGCAGGCACATCCCCATTTTGAGGTGTGCAGGAGGCAGCTGACTGATGTTTCTCTCTCAACAATGTTTCTAACTCTCTATCCCTCTCTCTTCCTCTCTGTAAAATATCAATAAAATATGTTTGAAAAAGAAAAGCCCAGTGGAAGTAGAAGGAAGGAAATAATAAAGACCAGAATGGAACTAAATTATGTAGAGAATAAAAAAAAACAGTACAAAAGATTAATGAATATAAGAGCTGGGTGGTTGGGTTTTTTTTTTTACAAGATAAACAAAGTTGATGAATCCTTAGTCAAACTCATCAAGAATCAAAGAGAGAGGATCCAAATAAATAAAATCAGAAATGAAAGTGGTGGTATAATAACAGACACCACAGATATACAATGAATGGTAAACAAATACTACGAACAATTATATGCCAACAAAATGGACAAATCCCTAGAAACATACAGTCTTATAAAATTCAATCAAGAAGAGCCAGAAAAGCTGAGTAGGCCAACAACTATTGATGAAATAGAAGCAGTAATAATAGTAAAAACACTTCCAGCAAACAAAAGTCCTAGGCCAGATGGATTTACAGAAGAATTTTCCCAAATGTGCAAAGAACAAACACATATCCTCCTCAAACTATTCAAAAAAATTCAAGAAGAAGGAACACTTCTAAGCTCTTTTTACAAAGCCAGCATTATATTAATTCCAAAACCAGAAACTACAAAAAAAGAGAATTATAGGACAATAACCCTAATGAACACGGATGCTAATATCCTCAGCAAGAGGAGAATAAAGATGGCAGGTTAGGTAAATGCCTGTACTTGCTGCCTCCCACAACCAAATCAAAATTACAGCTAAAATACAGAACAACCATCCTCCAGACCATGAGAAAACTGGCTGAGTGGAAATACTACAACTAGAGAGGTAAAGAAGAAAGTGCATGGAACGGGCTGGTCAGGCACCTAAGTGTGCCACTTTGTTAATCAGGAGGGAGATTGCCTCTGCAGAGGCCACCTGAAGGAGCAAGAGGTCCCAGCCCCATATCAGACACCCAGCCCAGGGTTCCAGAGCTGGGGAAAGAGGTCCCTACAGGAAGTAAGAAATATGGGCTGTAAAAACCAGTGTGGATTGGGGCTGAGTAACATACAGGTTGCTGGAGACATAGCTGCTCCTCTTAAAAGGCTGACACCACAAACTGAATTTATAAGCTCTGAGCTCCTCTGCTGGATGAGGCTCTCGGGGTCCCAGACATATACAGAGAGAAATGGGACTGTTTAGCAGCAGGGCAGGAACTTGGAGGTGGCTTTCTTCCAGATGGAGGAGCTCTCAGTGGTCATTGTTCCCAAGCTGAGACCTCCCTGGTGCAGAGCTGACCGGCAGCCATTTCTCTTTGCTCCACCAAGGTGCATACCTAAGACCCCACCCCACCCAATTTATAACACCACCCAAGCTCTCTGCAGCAGCTTTTGCATATGAATGGCCTGTTCTTTCTCAGGCTAAAACCTGTCAAACAAGCTGCAGCTGGGTCAGGGAGTCCGAAATTTATAAATAAAAGGCATCAAAACTGGCATCAGAACCAGCCTGCCTTGCTTCACAGCTGGGCCTCCTCTGGACACTTCCAAACCTGATTCAAAGAGGAGGAATCTGCAGATGTCTCTGTAGCTCCTGCTGGATGGCTCCAGGCAGAGGCTGTCTTTGCACCGCCCTGGAGACCCAAGAACCAGTGTACCCAGTAGTCAGTGTGAGACCATACCAGATTACAACGTTGCACATCCATAAGAGATACACTCAAGGGGCAGAGTCAGTGAGCACCAAAGTCCCACTAAAGCAAGTCCTGCTCCATAAGGGTGTCTCCTGCACACCAGCTCTCCCACTCTAGTCACAGCTGGTCCCTACAGCCAATTGGCCTGGAGGTCAATTCCTCTAAATAACACCAACAGCAATTAAGGCTTAACTGCAACAAAACTGTGCACACAGCCTACAAAGGGTGTCCATATCAGGTGATTGGGGAGGCTGAGCCACTGGGCCCTATAGGACACCTACTACACAAGGCCCACTCTACTAACTCAAGGAGACTTAGCAGCAACCTAATACATAGAAACAAACACAGGAAAGCAGCCAAAATGCGGAGACAAGGAAACATGTCACACATGAAAGAAATGGAAGAAAACAAACTACTAGATATAGAGTTCAAAACCACAGTTACAAGATGACTCAAGAATCTTCTAGAAACCTCTGAGGAACTTTGCCAGAAGCCGGTCCATCCTTGCTGCTTCACACAGTCGCTGCAGGATAGAAACATCTGCACAGCATATGTTTCAAGGGACCTGGCGTACATAGCATCCTGTTCTTAATATGTTTGCTCCCCTTAGCGCTGTGTGTTTTAACCAAGGTCACCTCTCCGAGAAAGGTTGTTTCCCCAGGTAGGGATTTTTCCCTGAAGTTAGGGAGGGGATGAAAATCCTTAACTAAGTGCCAGGCGGGTAGTTAATCACTTTAACTACAAACAATCATGCTTAAGCTACATAATCTTTACTCCCTGGAATGGAGATAAGAAACACCCTAACCTTTGTAATAGAAATTGACAGGATTAAAATCAACTGGTATAAATACGGATGTAACAAGACAATAAACAGCAGAACCTCTCTGGAGATCCAGACCAGAAGTTGGCTGGAGATCCTGGCTGGAGATCCTGGCTGGAGATCATGGCTAGGCTGCTGATCAACTGAATACCGTCGCTGTGTCCTTCCGTCTTCGCCGACTCCGTCTTCGCCGACTCCATCTATGCCTTTGGGAACCCCTGGACCTGCTGGGGTTGGACCGCGGCATCCTGCGCCCCCGAACAGGAACCCTTAGGTAATTCCCCCTGTACTTGGGACGGATAGGACTGCACCTTAGGGTGCTGCAGACCCCCCTTGCCCCCCAGAGGATAAGTAGGGTAAGTGGGTAGTTAGTACAGAACTTAGATTGACAGGATGGGTCATACTGAGTCTAAAGAAAAAAGACTCTGTATTAATCTTATAACGCATATGCTTGCTAGCAGAGGAGTTAAGGTTACTCCCAGTCAGACAGAAAGTTTTATAGAAGACCTATGTCAATGGCTTCCTGAGGATGGAACTGTTAATTTAGAAACTTGGACTAAAGTAGGAAAGCAATTAAAGAACTATTACAGCTACCATGGATCTGAGAAAGTCCTGCCAAATGTCTTTTCCCTCTGGAATTCAATCTGTGACACCTTGGCACCAGAGGCAAAAACGGTTGAACTTTCTCAAATTTTAAATAGTCCCTCGGCTCCACCCAGAGAGGATACATCATTATTGTCTTCAGCTCAATCTAAAAGCAATTTAGCTATGCCTACTGATCGGGAGGAGAATAAACATCATAAACATGACCATTGGTCCTTTCCAGTCAGTAGAGAGGAGAGAGGCCCTCCCATTCAAAACAGGCTCCCCAAATTAGAAAGGAAGACTGTGGCTCCTAGGAGCTCCATGTCTAAATTTCAAAGGGCGATAAGAGAAGCTGAAGCTAATGGAGATCTTGAATTCTCACTCTGCTTCCCAGTTGCATATGAGAATGAGTCTGGTGGGAACGGAAACCCCACCTGGGAGCCTATACCTTACAAAGTACTTAAAGAATTAAAATTGGCCTGCTCTGAATATGGACCTCTAGCTCCTTACACACAAACCTTGGTAGAAACCCTAGCCAGTAAATGGATGACTCCTTATGATTGGTCACAGGTTTGTAAAGCCTGTCTCTCAGGAGGTGAATACTTATTATGGAAAACTGAATATGATGACCTTTCTAAGAAAGCTGTAGCCACTAGGAAAAAAAACCAGAAAAAGAATAACCCTAGACATGATATTAGGAGAAGGTGATTTTAACATGGCTCAGGAGCGAATGAATATGCCCACAGGGGCACTTACCAAAGTAACCAGTTGTGCAGGAAATGCCTGGAAATCCCTACCTTATACAGTAGGAAAAACAACCACCCTTACAGAGGTTAAACAGAAGGTCGAGGAACCATATCAGGATTTCCTTTCTCACCTCATACAGGCAGTTAAGAGAGTAATCAATAACAAAGAGGCAGCCGATATCCTAATCAAACAACTGGCTTTTGAAAATGCTAATAATACCTGTCAGGCTTTATTAAGGCCGATTCGCAGAACAGGAACTATAAATGATTTTATAAAACAGTGTGCTGATGTAAGTCCAGCATTTATACAGGGTGTAGCTATAGCTGCAGCTCTCAAAGGGGAGACATACCCTCAATATGTACAGGGTATAGGACAAGCCAGCAATACTACAGGTAATAAAAGAAATATGAACTGCTACTCTTGTGGCTTATCTGGGCACTTTAGCAGAGAATGCCCAAATAAAAATAATAATACTCAGGCCAGATGGCAAGCTCCTCGACAGCCTGGAAATACATTAGGGAATAATATTAACCCTCCAAAAACCGTTTGTCCCCGATGTCAGAAAGGATTCCATTGGGCAAAGGAATGTAGATCAAAATACCATAAAAATGGTCGGCCAGCAGAAACCGGTTTGGCTCAGTGGATAGAGCGTCGGCCTGCGGACTGAAAGGTCCCAGGTTCGATTCCGGTCAAGGGCATGTACCTGGGTTGCGAGCACATCCCCAGTGGGAGATGTGCAGGAGGCAGCTGATCGATGTTTCTCTCTCATCGATGTTTCTAACTCTTTATCTCTTTCCCTTCCTCTCTGTAAAAAAATCAATAAAATATATTTTTTTGAAAAAAATGGTCGGCCTTTAAACTCTACAAATAGCTCCCAAGGAGGTTATATGCCATCACCTCAATTGGGAAACTTGAGAAGGGGCCAGCCCCAGGCCCCTGCAATAAAAGGGGGATCAACCTTCAACCCCTCTGCAAATTTCGATCAGTCAGTGACCTCTTCAGGGCAACCCCACGCAGTGCAGGATTGGACCTCCACTCAACCACCCATGCAATACTAACCCCAGACTCACCAGTAGCAGCCATTCCTACAGGAGTGTCTGGGCCACTGCCTGAGGGAACTGTAGGTTTAATATTAGGACGGAGCTCCACCTCGTTATAGGGGAATCTTAGTCATCCCAGGAGTTGTTGATGCAGACTACACAGGAGAAATACAGATTTTACTTTCCCCACCCACCACAGCTATACAGATTCAGCCCAACCAGAGAATTGCCCAATTACTCCTGTTACCAATACATAAAATAGGGACAGCTGTTACCCAGAAAGCTAGAGGGGCCAGAGGCTTTGGATCTAGTGATGCAGCATTTTGGATACAAGAAATCCATGCTACTAGACCTACAAAAATTTTACAAATTCAGGGAAAACCAATTGAAGGTCTACTGGATACAGGAGAAGATGTTTCCTGCATAGCAGGGAAGGATTGGCCCTCTTCATGGCCCACGCACACCACCTCCACTTCCCTAGTAGGCCTAGGCAAGGCATCTAATGTAAAAAAGAGTTCTCAGATTTTAACTTGGGCTGATGAAGATCAACATTCAGGAACATTCTCTCCCTATGTAATTACGACTATCCCGTTTACATTATGGGGAAGAGATATCTTATCTCAAATGGGAGTTCTATTATATAGCCCCAGCGGTGTTTGATTTACTCCTGTTACAAAATATTACAAGAAAATGAGTTTAAATATTCCTCTCCTCATCATGTTCTACAACATACTCTATTTGTAATTAATATACTAAATGTAGATTCTGAGGGAAATTCCCCGATGTACAGGCATTGGAACCCTGATTTAACTAAACCTAAAGCCCTCGTCAAATGGAGAGACTTGCTTACAGGAACCTGGAAGGGACCTGATGTACTTTTAACCTGGGGGAGAGGATATGCTTATATATTTCCACAGGATGCAGACTCACCTGTGTGGATTCCAGACCGTCTAGTCCAACCTTATGTCTCACCGCCCTCCATCTCTACCTCACCATAGCACACCTGACCAGTGCCCGTCTGCAGCAGATGTGCAGCCCTGAGCTGGAACAATCTGTCCGTTGGGAGGATCACATGTGCCTCCTTTTTGTCTTTCCACATGTCCCAGCTTTGCCCCACATCTCCTTTCCTTTTTTCCTTTTTTTAAAATCTAACTACTTGTTTGCTGCTTCTTTGGCCTTTCTCCTTCTTTCCTGAACACAGCCTTTTCTAGAATCTCCCTACCCTACTGTTCCAGGAAGGGCACCTCTCTTTTACGCCGTGACTAGGGGTGTTTGGTATATGTCCCATACATGGAGTTGTCTTGTGCCAAGAGCCTGACATCCTGGGCTGAGAAAGCCCTGTTCCGGGACTCTCCTTTGTCCTGTATTGGCCTCTCTTACCCTTGTGCCAAGAGGGACCCTCTTCTTACAATCCAATTGCCCATAGCTATTGCCTGAGCTCTCTGTTCATGCTGAGGTTGAAGCCTCATGGTGGCTGGTACCGTGGATCTGTCTCTCACCCAATAGCGTGAGCTGGGCCCTCCCTGGAGAAGAAACCCGGGTTCCCCAAGATATGTGATCAATGTCGGGGCCCCGCCAGCAGGCAAGGGGATCCCAAGGCAGTTGCTGGGCATGGAGGCCAGAGGGACATAGGCTACCAAGGAGACAGAACTGAACCTCACATCACCCTACTTGGCCCAGAGATGGCTGGTAGTCAAAGACGGGTAAGACCCCAAGGGGTGGGGCAACCTAAGACAGGCACAGTTCGGAGGGCCAGTAGGAGAGAACTTGGGGTTCAACAGAGGTGGGGCACAGATCCTCACCCCCCCCCCCAATGGTTCAGGGGCTTGAACACTCGCCCCTTCTGAGGAAGGTCTCCTGTCGCCATGGCTGCTTCCTGCTTCCCACACCCAGCTCAGATCGGGACCCAGGTAAAGACAGAGACTGGCTGACAGCAGCTGCCCTCTCACTGCAACAGGACTTGTTTCCCATTTCTACCTTGGACCACGGGGAAAGGGTCAGCTGAAGGTAAGGGCTGTGTCAGGATGCTGCCTTCTTCCCTGTCTTCTCCCTCTTTTTTCTAAACACTTCCATGCCTTGTAGTTCTTTTGCTTTCTCTTCTTTTTCTCTCTATTGCCCTCCATCTTCCATATCAGCTGACCCAGAGGGCACAGCTTACTCCTCCTCGGACACCGACACCACCATCAACCACGGCCCTGATGGACGCTTTGATGCAGCCCTTCAACTCGCTGATGCTTCGGGAAGCCCGTCGCCAGTGACGCCGCCCGCTAGCCAGACCAACAAAGACAATCAAAACAACAACTTGAAGACAGCTGAAATCCCTTGACTGAAGAGGCCAGCAACCTTCTACAGGAATGGGGCTCCTTGTGCACTCCATCCACTATGTTTATAGTTATGCTCACTGTCATTGCTTGCCAGTCTTCTTCCGAGTTTTAAACGGCCCAATCTGAGAGGTGGACACTGATTTGCATGTGCTGTCATTTAAAAAATAAAAAAAATGGGGGAATTTGCCAGAAGCTGGTCCATCCTTGCTGCTTCACACAGTCGCTGCAGGATAGAAACATCTGCACAGCATATGTTTCAAGGGACCTGGCGTACATAGCATCCTGTTCTTAATATGTTTGCTCCCCTTAGCGCTGTGTGTTTTAACCAAGGTCACCTCTCCGAGAAAGGTTGTTTCCCCAGGTAGGGATTTTTCCCTGAAGTTAGGGAGGGGATGAAAATCCTTAACTAAGTGCCAGGCGGGTAGTTAATCACTTTAACTACAAACAATCATGCTTAAGCTACATAATCTTTACTCCCTGGAATGGAGATAAGAAACACCCTAACCTTTGTAATAGAAATTGACAGGATTAAAATCAACTGGGATAAATACGGATGTAACAAGACAATAAACAGCAGAACCTCTCTGGAGATCCAGACCAGAAGTTGGCTGGAGATCCTGGCTGGAGATCATGGCTAGGCTGCTGATCAACTGAACACTGTCTCTGTGTCCTTCCTTCTTCGCCGACTTCGTCTATGCCTTTGAGAACCCCTGGACCTGCTCGGGTTGGATCCCAGCAGAACTTAGTGAAACTTACAGGGATCTTAGGGAGAATGCCAAGAAAATTGAAAAGGACCATACACTGAAATAAAAAATAATATACAGGAATTCAACAGTAGACTAGTAAATCCTAAGAATCAAATCAATGATTTGAAACATGAGGAAACAAAAAACACCCAACCAGAAGAGCAAAAAAAAAAAAAAAAAAAAAAAAGAATTATTTATTTATTTATTTATTTATTTATTAAATCTTTATTGTTCAGATTATTACATTTGTTCCTCTTTTTTCCCCCCATAACCCACCTCCTCCCAGTTCCCGCCCCACCCTCTTCCCTCACTCCCCACCCACTGTCCTCATCCATAGGTGCACGATTTTTGTCCAGTCTCTTCCCGCATCTCCCACACCCCTTTCCCCCCCAAGAATGGTCAGTCCATTCCCTTTCTATGTCCCTGATTCTATTATAATCACCAGTTCATTCTGTTCATCAGATTATTTATTCACTTGATTCTTAGATTCACTTGTTGATAGATGCATATTTGTTGTTCATAATTTGTATCTTTACCTTTTTCTTCCTCTTCCTCTTCTTAAAGGATACCTTTCAGCATTTCATGTAATCCTGGTTTGGTGGTGATGAACTCCTTTAGCTTTTCCTTATCTGTGAAGCTCTTTATCTGACCTTCAGTTCTGAATGATAGCTTTGCTGGATAAAGTATCTTGGTTGTAGGTTCTTGGTATTCATCACTTTGAATATTTCTTGCCACTCCCTTCTGGCCTGCAAAGTTTCTGTTGAGAAATGAGCTGACAGTCGTATGGGTATTCCCTTGTAGGTAACTGAGTTTCTTTCTCTTGCTGCTTTTAAGATTCTCTCTTTGTCTTTTGCTCTTGGCATTTTAATTATGATGTGTCTTGGTGTGGTCCTGTTTGGATTCCTTTTGTTTGGGGTTGTCCGCGCTTCTTGGACCTGTAAGTCCATTTCTTTCACCAGGTGGGGGTGTTTTCTGTCATTATTTCTTCAAATAGGTTTTCAATATCTTGGTCTTTCTGATCTTCTGGCACCCCTATAATTCTGATATTGGTACGCTTGAAGCTGTCCCAGTGGCTCCTTACACTATCCTCGCATTTTTGGATTCTTTTTTCATTCCGCCCCTCCGGTTGGGTGTTTTTTGCTTCCTCGCATTTCAAATCATTGACGTGATTCTTGCGCTCCTCTGGTCTGCTGTCGGGAGTCTGTATAATATTCGTTATTTCAGTCCGTGTATGCTTAATTTCTAGTTGGTTCCCCATCATAACATCGAGGGTCTCATTAGTCTTCTTGTAGATCTCATTGTTTATCGGCGGCATCTAAACAGTTCTTGAGAGACCTTAAAAGTGTGGTTCTGAACTCTATATCTTCCATTGACAATTTTGTCCTGTTTCTTTGTCTCCGCATTTTGTTATGCTTTCTTGGTGCACCCCCTAGTGGTCTTTGTGCGCAGTCTTGTAGTTAAGCCTTGATTGTTGTAGCTAATACCAGGGAGGGTTTGACCTCCAGGCCAAGTGGCTGTAGAAAAAAGAATTAAAAAATATGAAGATAGAGTAAGGAGCCTCTGGGACAACTTTAAGTGCACCAATATCCAAATTATGGGCGTGCCAGAAGATGAAAGAGAGAGCAAGATATTGAAAACTTATTTGAAGAAATGATGGCAGAAAACTTCCACTACCTGGTGAAAGAAGCAGACTTTCAAGTCCAGGAAGCTCAGAGAACCCAAAAGAAGAGGAATCCAAAGAAGACCACATCAAGATACATGATAATTAAAATGCCAAGGCTATAGATAAAGAGATAATCTTAAAAGCAGCAAGTTAGTTACCTACAAGGGGTGCCCATATGACTCAGCTGATTTCTCAACAGAAGCTATGCAGGCCAGAGGGAGAAGCAAGAAATATTTAAAGTGATGAATAGCAAGAACCTATGACCAAGTTTACCCAGCAAAGTTATCATTTCGAATTGAAGGTCAGATAAAGAGCTTCAGTCAAGAATAAGCTAAAAGAGTTTATCACCACCAAACTAGTATTATATGAATTGCTGAAGGGTATTCTTTAAGAAGAGGAAGAAGAAGGAAAGGGTAAAGATAAAAAATATGAGCATCAAAGTGACAACAAAGATATATCTATCAACAATTAAATCTAAAAATCAAATGAATAAAAAATATGCTGAACAAATTAAACTGGTGAATGGCATAGAATTAGAGGCATGGAAATGGGACAGACTGACAATTCTTATAGGCAAGGGGATTTGGAGGGATGGTGGGAAGAGATTAGACAAAGATCTTATATGCATTACCTATGGACACAGACAATAGGATGGCAAGGGCCTGGAGTAGGGTGGGAACTGGGTGGAGGGAAACTATGGGGGGAAAAAAGATGGGCATCTGTAATAATCTCAACAATAAGTATTAATAAATGAAATAAATAAAAAATAAATCCTCAGCAAAATATTAGCATATCAGATCCAGCAATATTTTGAAAAGGCTAGAGACCCAAGCACAAAATTTGTGCAAGGGGCTTGGCCCTTGCAGCTGCCTTGGCTTGCCTAGGCCTCACAGTCCTGGCTTCGTCCACAAGGCCATCTAGAAGGATGCGAGGAAGGTTGTTCAGCTGTCCAGTCCAATTAGCACATTATGCTTTTATTATTAGAGATCATATACCATGATAAAGTGGGATTTATTCCAAGGTTATAAGGCTGGTACAATATTTGCAAATCAATAAGTGTGATACATCACATAAATAAATTGAAAAATAAATACCACATGATCATATCAATAGATGCAGAAAAAGGATTTGATAAAATCAATTGATAAAAACTCTCAAAAGAGTGGAAATAGAGAGATCCTATCTCAACATAATATAGGCCATATATAACAAAACAACATAATACTGAATGGACAAAAACTAAAAGTGTTTCCCTTAACAAGAGGAATAAGAAAAGGATGTCCACTTTCACCACGCTTACTCAACACTGCATGAATGCATGCATGGTTGGGGTCCCTCTGCCTGTCCAATGATTGGGGCTGATCAGGGCTATCTCACCCACTTCTGATTGGGGCCAGTAGCTGGAGAGAGACCAAGGGAGGGCTCCAGGGCCTGTCTGGCCTAATCTCGCCCAGTCCTAATTGGCGGGACTCAAGCTGCAAATTAACCTAGTGGTCCAAGCATCTGCCCCCTGGTGGTCAGCACATGTCATAGTGACTAGTCGGTCAACTGCACAGTCCGACACACAGCATATTAGGCTTTATATATATACTAGAGGCCCTGTGCACAAAAATTTGTGCTCTTGGGGGGAGGGGGGTCCCTCAGCCCGGCCTGTGCCCTCTCGCAATCTGGGACCCCTTGGGAGATAACAACCTGCTGGCTTAGGCCTGCTCCCAGGTGGCAGAGGGCAGGCCCAATCCCTAGGTGCAGCCCCTGGTCAGGCTCAGAGCAGGGCTGATTAGGGAGTTGGGTTGCTGTCCCCTGTCATGCACAGAGCAGGGCGAATCAGGAGATTGCAATGCCACCCTCAGTCACGCTCAGGGTAGGTATGATTGGGGGGTTGGGGCACCGCCCCCTGTCACACTCAAGGCAGGGTCAATGGGGAGGTTGCGGCGCCACCCCCAGTCATGCACAGAGCAGGCCCATCAGGGGGTTGGGGCTCTGTAATCTGTCACGCACAGAGCAGGGTCGATCAGGGGTTTGGAGAGCTCTCTTCTGTCACACACAGAGTAGGGCTGATAGGGGAGTTGGGGCGCCACACTCTGTTACACTCAGGGCAGGACCGATCAGGGGGTTGGGGCGCCACACCCTGTCACACACAGAGCAGGGCGGATCAGAGGGTTGGGGTGCCGCACCCTGTCACACACAGAGCTGCAGGGCGATCAGGGGTTTGGGGAGCTCCCCCAATCAGGCACAGAGCAGGGTTGATCAGGGGGTTGGGGCGCCTTCCCCTGTCACAAACAGAGCAGGGCGGATAGGGAGGTTGTGGTCCTGCCTCCTGTCACACACAGAGCCACACAGCAATCAGGGGGTTTGGGCGCTGCCCCCTGTCACGCTGATCCAGGTGCCAGGAGGCCTCGCGGCTCCGCTGATCCCAGTGCTGGGAGGCATATTACCCTTTTACTATATAGGATAGAGGCCTGGTACATGGGTGGGGGCCAGCTGGTTTGTCCTGAAGGGTGTCCTGGATCAGGGTGAGGGTCCTGCTTGGGTGCCTGGTCAGCCTGGATGAGCAGATGATGGCTGTTTTCAGCTGGTCACACCCTGTTCAGGGTGGGGGTCCCCAATGGGGTGCCTGGCCAGTCTGGGTGAGGGGCTGAGGGCCATTTTCAGACTGGCAGGTGACTGAAGCTCCAAACCTCTCCTTTTTTTCTTTTTTTTTATTAATTCTGGGATTTATTTACCTGCTATGGCTGTCACTGGAGCTGAGAGCCGGCTTTAGCTCGGAGGCTTGGCTCCAGCTCTGAGACCTTGGCTGCTGAAAGCATTTATCTGGGTTTGTTTGGGTTCTATAATTGTAACACTTTTGCGGTCCTGCTCGCTCCAGCTCTGACACCTGAAATCAGGTTTCTGGGGATTTTTTAGCTTCTATAATTGCAACATTGTTTCTTAGAGTGCAAGCTCAGAGGCTGGCAGCAGCAGGCGGGGAACGTTGGCTTCCTCCTTCACTGAAGCAAGCCTCCTGTTTGCTTCAGCTGTCCGGCTGCCGGCTGCCATATTGGTTGGCAGTTAATTTGCATATCTTGCTGATTAGCCAATGGGAAGGGTAGCGAAGTTACTGTTAATTACCATGTTTCTCTATTATTAGATAAGACTAGAATCCCAGTGCACAAAATTCATGCAAGGGAGGGGGGTCCCCTCAGCCCAGCCTGCACCCTCTCCAATCTGGGATCCCTTTCACAATCTTGGACCTCTGGCTCCTAATCGCTCATATGCCTGGTTGCCCCTAAGTGCCTCCTACTGCCGGCCTGGCCGCCCCCAACTGCCCCCATGCTGGCCTGGTTGCCCCCAACTGTGCCCCCTGCCAGCCTGGTCACCACTGATGCCTCCTCCCCCACTGGCCTTGTCGCCCAACGCAGCCTGCTGTTTATTTATTTGGTCATCCCTCACTAACCCCCCTGCCGACCTGGTCACACCATGCGACTGCTTGTTCAGTTGTTTGGTTGTCCCTCACTATCCCCCCTGCTGGCCTGGTCTTGTGAGGGTGTGAGGGTTAATTTGCATATTACATCTTCATTATATAGGAATAGATAGTAACTCATGGTGCGGAATGCCCCGCATGCACTTTCTCCTGCCCCTGGTCTTGGAGACCGCATGTCTTTCCAAGGCTCTGCTCACCATCATCAGCTGCCACATGAAGTAAATTGAATTGTGTGTGTGTAAACCCTTTGCAGGCTCCATGAATGTGTCTTAACTTAGCTGCAGTTCCAATTACTCCAACATAAGGAGAGACACCCTCATTATCAGGTAACACCATCATGGTAAGACTCCTCCTCAGCCTACTTCAGTGGTTTTAAATAGGCCATGAGTTGCCCTAGATGGTTTGCCTCAGCGAATAGAACCACATCCTGTGGACTGAAGGGTCCTGGGTTTGATTCCAGTCAAGGGCACATTCCTGGGTTGCAGGCTTAATCCCCAGGAGGTGGTGTGTGGGAGGCAGATCGATTCTCTCTCATCATTGATGTTTCTATCTCTCTCTCTCTCTCTCTCTCTCTCTCTCTCTCTCTCTCTCTGCCTTCCTCTCTGAAATCAAAAAAATATATTAACAAAAATAATAAATAGGCCATTAATCAAATGTTGCTGCTCTCCATCCAGTCCCCTCAAACCCTCTTTTGTCTTTGACCCTCCCCACACACACACTCTGCTAGGGTCTGTAAAATGGGGTCAGGATTTCTACTTCAACCAAGGGCAAAGCTTCCACATGGCCCTCCTTCCCCGCCTGTCTCTGCCCCCAGTCCTGTGGGGTTTCTCTCCTTCCCCTCCATCTAACTTGGTGGGCCCTGCTCTGACCCCTCCTCATGTGACCTCCTGTCTACAGCCTCCCACTTTCTCCTCTGGGAGTGGAGCTCTCCAAAGGCTGTGTGGGAATTGAGGGGGGTTGTGTAGAGTGGGGTGGGGCAGGCAAAGCAGTGTGGGGTGTGCAGTGGTGGAGAGCTGTGTGGGCAAGCCCAAGCTTTGGAGAAGAGCTGGGGTGACAAGTCACCGGGAGGAGGAGGGAGAGATGTGGTGCTTGTCCCATGAGAGAGGCATTGAGCTCCTCAGCTGCCCCCACCCATTAGCTTTTCTAGACCCCTGCACAACTATCACCCTCCACCCCTTGATGCCTCCACTTCAAGTTTTGGACTCAGTTTCTCTGACAGCCCCACCCCTCTCTCTGTTGCATTCCAGGGGCCCGAAGCTGCACCTTGGCTTTGGGCAGGTATGCCTGGCCTGCCCCCTGTAATGGTGCTACCCACTCTCCTGGAGTAGTTAGTGAAACTTAACAAATAAAAATAAGCATCTCTGAATATTATAAATCGTGCACTGAGAATGCCACAGGCTGCAGAGGGCTCTTGAATCAAGTGTAGCAGCCTCCCCTCCCACTCCATCCCTCCTGGCTCCCACTGCCATCCTCATCCATCCAGCGGCCAAACCCTGGGAGCTTCCTGACAGCTCTCTCCTCACACCTCACTTTCCAGTCCAACCCACCAGCGCCTGCAGCAAGCTAAGTTACTGGTCCGAGCGTCTGCCCATTGGTGGTCAGTGCATGTCATAGAGACTGGTTAAGCTGTCAAACTCCCGGCCAAACTCTAGTCGAGGAAACAATTTGTATATTAGGCTTATATTATATAGGACCAGAGGCCTAGTGCACAAAAATTCATGTATTTGGGTGGGAGGGTTACCTCAGCCCGGCAAATCCTGACCTTTACTTGTGGTAAATAAATAATAAAAAACATAAAGCACATATGTACATACATCGAAATGACGAAACATTTTTTTATAAATAAATGGGAGATGAAGACTAACCACAAAACGGTAAGTCGAGACCTACATAACCCAAGGATTGACTGTATTTAGGTCCGTTCCCCATTTTTTGATTGGATTGTTTATCTTCCTTTTGTTAAGTTGTATGACTTCCTGTAAACTTTGGAGATTAAACCCTTATCTGAAATAACATTGGCAACTATATTCTCCCATGCAGTGGGCATTTTTATTGTTTTGTTGATGGTTTCATTTGATGTGCAGAAGGTTTTTATATTGATGTAGTCCCATTTGTTTATTCCCTTATTAGTTTCCATTGCCCTAGGATCTGTATTGGTGAAGACACTGCTTTGATTATGTTGAGCTATGATTCCTCTATTCCCACTTTGCTGATGGTTTTTATCAAAAATCACGGCATATGTCTGAGATCTTGCTGCCTGTAGATTCCTCTAAGATTTTTATGGTTTCCCATCTTACATTTCAGTCCTTTATCCATTTTCAGTTTATTTTTGGGTACGGTGTACGTTGGTGGTCTAGTTTCATTTTTTTACATGTATCAGTTCAATTTTCCCAACACCATTTATTGAAGAGACTGTATTGATTCCATTGTATGCTCTTGCATCTTTTGTCAAATATTAATTGAGCATACTGGCTTGGGTAGAATTCTGGGTTCTCTATTCTATTCCATTGTTCTATATGTCTGTTCTTGTGCCAGTACTGGGCAGCTCTGAGAACAGTGGCTTTGTAATGTAGCTTGATATCTGGTATTGAGATCCCACCCACTTTGCTCTTCTTTCTCAGGATTGCTGTGGCTATTTGGAGTTTTCTTAATTCTATATGAATTGTTGTTTTCTCTAGGTTGCAAAATATGCTGTTGGTATTTTAATGGGGATTGCATTGAATCTATAGATTGCTTTGAATAGTATGGACATTTTAATGGTGTTGATTCTACCAATCCATGAACAAAGTGTGTTCTTCTATCTATTTATGTCTTTATCTATTTTTTCAATGTTCTATAGTTTTCTGAGTACAGGTCAATTTCCTCCTTAGTTATCAGCCTGTTGAGATTTTTTGATTCTTCTTGGTTGAGTTTTGGAAGGTCTTATTTTTCTAGAAATATGTCCATTTCCTCTAGGTTGTCTAGTTTTTCATAGTATTTTTTTTTAACAATCCTTTGTATTTCTGTGGGGTCTGTTGTTATTTTGCCTCTTTCATTTCTGATTTTGTTTATCTAGGTCCTATGTCTTTGTTCCTTGGTGAGCCGCCTAGATTTTCATCAATTTTGTTTATTCTTTCAAAGAACCAGCTCTTGGTTTCATTGACCATATATATTTGGTCTCTAAGTCATTTATTTTTGTTTTGGTCTTTATTATCTGCTTCCTTCTGTTCACTCTGGGCTTTCCTTGCTACTCTCTAATTCTTTATGTTGTAGAGTTAGATAATTTATTAACATGTTTCCTTGTTTATTTTGAGGTAGGCCTGTAGAGCTATAAACTTCCCTCTCAGAACTGCTTTCACTGTGTCCCATAGATTTTGGATTGTTGTGTTTTCACAACAATGGATTGTCATTTGTTTCAAGGATGTTTTTAACTTCTCTTTGATCTCTTTGGCAACCCAATCATTATTTAATAGCATGCTATTCAGCTTCCAAGTGTTTGAATTTTTTTGATTGTTTTTATTGTAGTTGATTTCTTTTTTTAAAAAATTCTTTATTACTTAAGGTATTACAAATGTGTCTTCGTCCCCCCCATTAAACCCCTTTTCTCCTCCCCCTCCCCCCACTCATGCTCTCATCCCCCTGTTGTCCGTGTCCATTGGTCTGGCTTATATGCATGCATACAAGTCTTGCCCCCTCCCTTGCCTACTTTCCCTCTGGGGATTAATAGCCTGATCGCTGTTTCTCAGTCTTTGGATCTGTCCCTGTTCATCAGTCTCTGTTGTTCTCTATATTCCACAAATGAGTGAAATCATGAGGTATTTATCTTTCTCTGACTGGCTTATTTCACTTAGCATACTGCTCTCCAGTTCCATCCATTCTGTTACAAAAGGCAAGAGTTCCTTCTTTTTTGCCGCAGCATAGTATTCCATTCTGTAAATCGACCACAGTTTTTTGATCCACTCATCTGTTGATGGGCACTTACACTGTTTCCAAATCTTAGCTATAGTAAAATGTGCTGCTATGAAGATAGGAGTGCATATATCCTTTCTGATTGGTGTTTCTGGCTTCTTGGGATATATTCCTAGAAGTGGGATCACGGGGTCAAATGGGAGTTTCATTTTAATTTTTTGGGGAAGCTCCATACTGCTCTCCACAGTGGCTCACCAATCTGCATTCCCACCAGCAGTGCACGAGAGTTCCTTTTTCTCCACATCCTCTCCAGCACTTGTTGTTTGTTGATTTGTTGATGATAGCCATTCTGACAGGTGTGAGATGGTACCACATTGTCGTTTTGATTTGCATCTCTCATATAATTAGCGACTTTGAGCATGTTTTCATATGTCTTTGGCCTTTTGTATGTCCTCTTTCGAAAAGTGTCTCTTTAGGTCTGTTGTCCATTTTTTGATTGGATTGTTTATCTTCCTATTGTTAAGTTTCATGAGTTCTCTGTAAATGTTGGAGATTAAACACTTATCCGTGATATCATTGCCAAATATCTTCTCCCATGCAGTGGGTCTTGTTGTTTCTTTTATTTCTCTGCTTTTCTTTTTTTATTTTTTTAAGTTGTTTTATCGCTTAAAGTATTACAAAGAGTATTACATATGTCTCCTTTTTTCCTGCCCTTAACAATCCCCTGGCCTCCTGTACCCCCCACTGTCTTATGTCCATTGGTTATACTTATATTCAAGTCCTTCGGTTGATCTCTTACTCCAACCCCTTCTGCCCCACAACCCTCCCCGGTCTTCCCACTGTAGTTTGACAATCTGTTCGAGGCTGCTCTGCCTCCATATCTATTTTTGTTCATAAGTTTATAATGGTCTTAATTATCCATAAATGAGTGAGATCATGTGGTATTTTTCCTTCATTGACCGGCTTATTTCACTTAGCATAATATTCTCCAGTTCCATCCATGCTGTTGCAAATGGTAAGAGTTCCTTCTTTTTTACACCAGCATAGTATTCCATCGTGTAGATGTACCACAGTTTTCTAATCCATTTTTCTACTTATGGGCACTTAGGCTGTTTCCAGATCTTAGCTATGGTGAATTGCACTGCTAAGAACATATGGGTGCATATATCCTTTCTGATTGTTGTTTCTGTTTTCTTGGGATATATGCCTAGAAGTGGCATCATGGGGTCAAACGGGAGTTCCACTTTTAGTTTTTTGAGGAAACTCCATACTGTCTTCCATAGTGGCTGCACCAGTCTGCATTCTCACCAGTAGTGCACGAGAGTCCCTTCTTCTCCACATCCTCTACAGCACTTGTCATTTTTTGATTTGTTGATGATAGCCATTCTGACAGGTGTGAGATGGTACATCATTACTGTTTTGATTTGCATTTTTCTAATGATTAGTGACTTAAATAACTTCACAGCTACCTCTTTATCCGAGAATAAAGGCCAATATGTATATAATGGTCTATAAAATATTTGACCCACTTACTTTTAAAATCTCATCTTCTATAAGTATTCCTGTGCTTTTTGTCCACACTAATTCAGTGTTATTCTTGGAACACCCAGTTATCTTCCTCTCACAGGGACCATGCTTTTTATGTTCTTACTAGAGGCCTAGTTCATGGATTGATACACCACTGGGGTCCCTCAGCCTGTCTCTCAGGTATCAGAGGACTTCCATGCTTCTACTGCCTGGTCTTATCTGCCAGCTCATCAGGCCCTAGCCTGCTGTCTGCATCAATCCTGCAAAACATGAAGTAGTGTGTGAAGCAGCAGGTGGCTGGGGAGGAGCCCAAGCCCAGGCTGGGTGCCATGCTATTCCTGCTCATCCCAGCCCCACTTCACCGGCCACCGCCAATTGGGCGCACATGGGGAGTGTCGGCAGGAGAGGCTTGCACTGCTGCAGATGTGCTCATCAGCTGTGAGCTTGGCATCTGGCTGAGCAGTGCTACCCATCTGGAGTGCACTGACGACCAAGGGGAAGCTCCTGTGTTTAGCATCTGACCCTGGTGGTCAGTGCATGTCATAGTGACCAGATGACCAATCATTCAGTCGTTTGGTCACTTAGGCTTCTACACTAAGAATAGACAAATATGTAAATTGACCATACCTTCATGATGTCCCACAATCAAGCAGGTGTTAGTCTGTAAACCCAACAAAGATGGTGGGCCTGTGAGCAGCACTCACATGTGTAGGCACCAATTGGCCAGGGGGTGGGGCAGGACCCACCTGTGCAAAAAGCACATGCGTCATCACCATGGCATTCTGCACCATCTCAGCTGCTCCGGGCCTCTGGGCAGTGTGGGAAGGTAGAAAGGTGGCTCTGGGCTGGAGCAAAGATGGAAAGGTGGTTCCAGGCTGAAGCGAAGGCAGAAAGGTGGTTCGGCTGGAGCGAAGACGGTGCCGGCATCCAGGGGAAGGAAGTCCCATTCTTGTACGAATGTTCATGCATTGGGCTTATAGTTTATGTGCATACTAGAGGCCCAGTGCACAAAAGTCTGTGCTCTTTGGGGGGTCCCTCAGCCCTGCCTGTGCCCTTTCACAGTCTGGGAATCCTTGGGGGATGACTACCTGCTGGCTTAGGCCCACTGCCTGGGGGATTGGGCCTAAACTGGCAGTCAGACATCCCTCTGGCAGGCTGGGCGCCCTCAGGGGATGTCCACTTGCCAGCAGGGAGCAGGCCTAAGCTGCAATCAGACATCCTTAGTGCCACTGAGGAGGCAAGAGAGGCTCCCTCCACCACCGCTGTACTGGTAGCCATCAGACTGGCTTGTGGCTGAGCAGAGCTCCTCCTGTGGGAGCGCACTGACCACCCGGGGGCAGCTCCTGCATTGAGCATCTGCCCCCCTGGTGGTCAGTGTGTGTCATAGTGACCAGTCATTTCCAGTCATTCTGCTGCTAGGGTCAATTTGCATATTACCCTTTTATTATATAGGAGTGCCTGGCCAGCCTGTGTGAGGGGCTGATGGCTGTTTTCAAACTGGCCACAGCCCATTCAGTGTGGGGGTCCCCACTGGGGTGCCTGGCCAGCCTGAGTAAGGGGCTGAGGGCCATTTTCAAGTTGGTCACACCTCCTTCAGGGTGGGGGGGTCCTGCTGGGGTGCCTGGCCAGTCTGGGTGAGGGGCTTATGGCTGTTTGCAGGATGGCCACTACCCCCAGCTACCCAAACTACCAGTGGAGGCTGGCTGGAAGCAGGTGTCTGGGATTTATTTGTCTTCTATAATTGAAGCTTTGTTGCCATGAGCGGAGGCCGCAACCAGCTCAGGGCCTGTGGGAAGCTTGACTTCCTCCATCACCCGGGCAACCAAGCCTCCTGCTTGCTACAGCTCCATGGCTTCCAGCCACCATCTTGGTTGGGTTAATTTGCATATAGTTGCTCTGATTGGCTGGTGGGCATAGCTTAGGGCATAGCGAAGGTACAGTTAATTAGCATCTTTGTCTTTTATTAGTGTAGATAGATTTTTTTAAGTCAATATTGAGGCAATAGCAATGGTCTCCTAATTAGTGTCTCACTCTTACAATTCTGTTACAGATCTCTTGATTCACCTATGCCAGTGTTATGGTAGATAGTTCTGAGAGTGCACATGAAGTTGTACAGGAAGAATACAATTTTACACATATTCAAGGAGCTTCTTACTTTTTCACAGTGTTCTTATAAAAAGATAGCTCATAAGGTGAAAGTTTACAATTGCAAGAACAAGTTTCAACCAATAGGGACAAAGGCCTGTGAAAAAAGCTTTAGCTATCCTTTCTAAGGGCCAATTCTAAAATGCATTATTTCACTGTGCAAGAACCTGAGTAATTTGAACCCGCATTGACTTTGACAATGACTATGATAATGTACTCTTTTTAAAATTTATTTTCATGTTTACACTATGTCCTCATTTCCTCCCCTTCACCCCCTTTACACAGCCCCACCTCCCTTTCCTTTGGCTTTCACCATACTGTTTGTTGTATGTGTCTATGGGTATGCATGTATGTTCTTTGTCTAATCCCTTCTTCTTTCATGTGGTATCTTCTCCCCAAAATCCTTCCTCTTTGACAGCTGTCAGTTGTTCTATGTTTTTATGCCTCTGTGTTGTGAGAGTGAACCAGTGATCTTTTCTGTCAAAGAAAGGAGCTTACTGCCATATTAGATCCCACTATTTTGATCTGACCTTCAGGCTATCAGAGTGCCACCATCTTAGCTCCGCCTTACCCCTCCTCTTCCTCTGAATTAGCCGATCATGAAATAATGTGAACCTGAGCTCTGAGCCCTGACCAATCAGGTCAGAGTTCAGAGTGAGGCACAGGGCAGACCCACATCAAGAAACAAAAGCCAAATAGACTTCACATTCATTGTTTTCTGCCCCTGGTTTCCAGCTGGCAAAATCACCCTTTGGCACAGGAGGGTGCAATGAAGTTTTGAGTGTCTGTCTCATTCCAGTGATATTGTTGAGTGCATTTCTAACAGTGTCCATTTTATTAATCAGTTCATTTTGATCATTAGATTAACACATACAACTGAGATTATATGGCATTGACTCGGCATAATAATCTCCTCTGATATTGGCTTTTCCCCTTCCCTGTCTTATTTTCTAAGCTCTCTCACTTCTGTTTCCTTAAATTATGTCACAAATAAACTTTCCAGTTTTTTTTTCTTTAATTAGTTCCATGTAAACTAATGGCACTCAAATTCTTATTTTCATATTTTATCTAGAGAACGAGAGGCCTGGTGCATGAATTCATGCATGTGTGAGGTCCAGCTGGCTCGGGGGGAGGGACTGGGACAGCAGGGGCAGAGGGACCAAGAGAGTTAGAAGTGGGTGCTGATCGGGCCCCAATCAGGCTGGTTGGCTGTTGCAGTGTACATCATAGGGACTAGTCATAGTGGTTGTTCCGTCATTCCAGTCACTTGGCTATATATGTGTAGATAATCCATGGCAACAGAAGCTAAAATACATATTTATAGATATTCACATTGAAGTCAAGGATATATTTCTAAAATAGATATCTCCAGTCATTCCCTAACCAAATAATTTTTTTAATTCTCTCTCACCTAGCCTAAAATCTACCATATTAAGGACGTCTATAAGACTCGAATAAGAGGCTTGTGTAGCCTGCACCCATCCAAGGAAGAGCAGCCTCGTGATCAGCACACCCTAAGTCTGAGAAACAGCAGCTGTGTGTGAAGCCTCCCCCCACCAGCCAGAGGAGCCACCACAACTGTGAACAGCACACACCAGAGGAGCTGCTGCCAACTGAGGAGCAGCTGCTACCACAACTGCCAGAGGAGCAACCTCAGTCTGAGGAGCCACTGCCACCCAAGGAGCAGCCACTGAATGACTCAACATCTAGATATGTCCGTGAGATCAAACATGGGTAGACAAAGAAACCCCCAAAGGAAAGAGAAGGAGGACTCTCCAGAAAAGCAGCTAAGTGAAAAAGGCATTCAGCATGACAGAAAAAGAATTCAGATTAAGGGTCCTAGAATGCATAAACCAGATGGAGAAAAAACTCAACAACTTATGCAAGAAGCAAGAGGAAATGGATGAAAGAATAAACAAATTATGTAAGAACTAAGAAGAAATGAAGACTGATATAGCTGCAATAAAAAACACCATTGAAAGTTTCAACAGTAGACTAGGAGAAGCGGAGGACCGAACTAGCGAATTAGAAGACAGGGAAGCAAAACACACCCAAATTGAACTGAAATTGGAGAAAAAAATTAAAAGACAAGAGGAGAGACTAAGGGAGCTATGGGACAACATGAAACAATACAACATATGAACAATAGGGGTGCCAAAACAATAGAAAGAGGCACAAGGGTTAGAAAACCTATTTGAAGAAATAATATAAAACTTCGCTGAGGTGGGGAAGAAAAAAATCACACAAGCACAGAGAGTTCCAAACAAGGTGAATCGGAGAAGATTCACACCAAATCACATCATAATTACCATGGCAAATGCTCAGGACAAAGAGAGAATCTTAATGGCCACAAGAGAGAGACAGAAAGTTATATTCAAGGGATCTCCCATAAGATTTTCAAATGATTTCTCATCAGAAACACATCAGGCCAGAAAAGAATGAACAGAAATTTACAAAGTGATGCAAAGCAAAGGACTGAATCCAAGAATACTCTATCCAGTAAGCCTATCAATCAAAATTGAAGGAGAAATAAGAAGCTTCATACACAAAAATAGGCTAAGGGAGTTTATAACCACCAGGCCAGCAATGCAAGAAATGCTAAAGGGACCAGTGTAAAATGAAGAAATAAAAAGCTCAGAAATAAAACAGACCCCCCCAAAAAGAAATGGCTACAAACAAGTACCTTTCAAGAATAACTTTAAAGGTAAACGGACTAAATGCTCCAATCAAAAGACATCGAGTTGCTGAATGGATAAAAAAACATCATCCATACGGTTGCTGTCTACAAGAAACCCATCTCAGAAGAAGGGACTCACACAGACTGAAAGTGAAGGGATGGAAAAATATCTTTCAGGCATATGGAAATGAAAAGAAACACACACACACACACAAAAAAACAAAACAAAACAAAAACAAACAAACAACAACAAAAAAACTATGGGTAGCAATACTTATATGGGAAAAAATAGACCTCAAAGTGAAGGCCATAACAAGAGATAAGGAAGGCCACTTCATAATACTAAAGGGATCAATACAACAAGAGGAAATAACCCTGATAAACATATATGCACCCAATACAGGAGCACCCAAGTACATAAAAAAACTCCTAGAAGACATCAAAGGGGAGATTGACAACAATACAATCATAGTAGGGGACTTTAATACACCACTGTCATCACTGGATAAATCCTCTAGACAAACAATCAGCTAAGAAACAGCAATCCAAGATGACTAACTAGATCAGATGGACTTCATTGACATCTTTAGAACACTTCACCCCAAAGCCACGGAATATACATTCTTCTCAAGGGCTCATGGGACATATTCAAAAATAGACCACATATAGGGTCACAAACAAAATCTCCCCAATTTCAAGAAGATTGAAATCATACCAAGCCTCTTAAAACAGGATGGCATAATATTAGAAAAAACTACCAAATACTCAAACATTTGGAGGCTGAATAGCATGTTATAACATATTGATTGGGTTACCAATGAGATCAAAGAAGAAATAAAAACATCCTAGAAACTAATGACAAAGAAAACACAACAATCCATAACCTATGGGACGCAATGAAAGCAGTCCTGAGAGGGAAGTTTATAACACTACAGGCCTATTTCAAAAAACAAGAAAAAATGATAGTAAATCATCTAACTCTACAACTCAAATAATTAGAAAGAGAGCAACAAGAAAAGCCCAGAGAGAGCACAAGGAAGGAGATAATAAAGATTAGAGCAGAAATAAATGACATAGAGAGCAAAAAAACAATACAGAAAATCAATGAAACCAAGAGCTGGTTCTTTGAAAGGATAAACAAGATTGATACACCTCCTGCCAGGCTCACCCGGAAGCAAAGAGAGAGGACCCAAATAAACAAAAGCAGAAATGATAGAGGCAAAATAACAAGAGACCCCACAGAAATACAAATGATTGTTAAAAAATACTATACTATCCTCCTCAGATTATTCCAAAAAAATTCAAGAGGAAGGAACACTTCCAAGCTCATTCTATGAAGCCAGCATCACGCTAATACCAAAACCAGATAAAGACAACACAATGAAAGATAATCATAAGCCAATATCCCTCATGAACATTGATGCCACAATACTCAACAAAATTCTAGCAAATTGAATCCAGCAATACATCAGAATGACCGTACACCATGACCAAGTAGGATTTATCCTGACGATTTAAGGGTGGTACAATATTTGCAAATCAATAAATGTGATACATCACATAAAGAAATTAAGAGATAAAAATCATATAGTCATATCAATTAACTCAGAAAAAGCATTTGACAAAATCCTACACGCTTTCTTGATAAAAGCTCTAAGCAAGTTAGGAATAAAAGTATCATAACTCAAGATAATAAAAGCCATATATGAGAAACCCACAGCTAACATCATACTCAATGGTCAAAAACTAAAACCATTTCCTCTAAGAACAGGCACAAGACAGGGATGCCCACTCTCACCACTCCTGTTCGACATAGTACTGTGAGTACTAGCCATTGCAATCAGACAAGAAGAAGATATAAAAGACATCCATATTGGAAAAGAAGAAGTAAAAGTGTCCTTATTTGCAGATGACGTGATACTGTACATGAAAAACCCTAAAGACTCCATCAATAAAATTATTAGACGTAATAAATGAATTCGGTAATGTAGCAGGATACAAAATTAATGCCAAGAAATCTTTGGCATTCCTTTACACCAATAGTGAACTTACAGAAAGAGAAACTAAAAAAGCAATACCATTTACCATCATGCCAAAAATATTAAAATACCTAGGAATAAACTTAACTAAGGAAGTAAAAGGTCCATATGCTAAAAACTACAGAACACTGAAAAAAGTGAAAGAGGAAGACATAAAGAGATGGAAGAACATATCGTGTTCATGGATTTGTAGAATCAACATCATTAAAATGTCCATACTACTCAAAGCAATCTGTAGATTCAATGCAATCCCCATTAAATACCAATGGCATATTTCACATATCTAGAACGAATGTTCCAAAAATTCATCTGGAATAAAAAAACCTTGAATAGCTACAGCAATCCTGAGAAAGAACAAAGTAGGTGGGATCTCAATACCAGATATCAACCTGTATTACAAAGCCACTGTTCTTAAAATATCTTCGTACTGGCACAAGAACAGACATATAGATCAATGGAATAGGATAGAAAACCCAGAAATCGACCCAAATCAATATGCCCAATATTTGAAAAAGGAGGCAAGAGCATAAAATGGAGTCAAGACAGTCTCTTCAATAAATGGTGTTGGGATAATTGGATTGATACATGCAAAAAGATGAAATTAGACCACCAACTTACACCATACACAGAAAAAGAACTCAAGAGAAACCAAGATGGTGGCATAGGTAAACACCAGCAATTGATGCCTTGCACAACCACTTCAAAAATACAACTAAAAGACAAAACGGACATCATCCAGAACCACAGGAAGGCTGGCTGAGTGGAAATTCTACAACTAGATGGAAAGAGAAAAGCACACTGAGACTCAGAGGAGGTGCAGAAGTAAAGTGCAGAGGTACAGAGGCACCCACTGAAAGGGCTGGCAACTGAGGACGCAGCACTGGTGGAAAGGGCTCGCAGCTGAGGATGCAGCACATGTGGAAACGGCGCAGCTGAGGACGCAGTTGTCTTTTTCAATTGGGAGGGAGTCTCAAGTTCCCGACTGCTCTGAACTCCAGTTCCAGGTGAGTCTTTGGGGACCCAGACTCATAGGGGGAGATACTGAACTGCCTGGCATCAGGCAGAATTCGAGGGCGACTTTTTTTCAGAGGAGCTTTCAGTAATTACCACGAAACACTGAGACCTAGGGACTCTTGGGGTACGACTGGGGACCAGCCATAGCTGCTTGCTCTTCCCTGTTGATCCCTTGAGACCCTGCCCCACCCAAGCTGTGCTCAGAGGCTTTTGCATATGAAAGGCCTAGCCCTTTGCAATTTAAAAATTACCTAACAAATTGCAGCTGGGTCAGAGAGACCCAGAACTTCCAAAAGGCCCAAGGCCCCACTGCAGCTTGCATTGATTCACAGCTGGGCCTCATTTGAACACATCCAAACCCCAAACAAAGAAGAGGAATCTCTCCATAGCTCCTTCTGTGTAGCCTCAGGCAGAGGCTAAATTCTCACCTCCTTAGAGATCCAAGAGCCAGTGTACCCAGTGCTCAGAGTGGAACCATCCAGATTACAACTCCTCAGATCCATAAGGGACACACTCAGGGGGCAGACTCAGTTGCCAGAAGCCGGTCCATCCTTGCTGCTTGACACAGTCGCTGCAGGAAAGAAACATCTGCACAGCATATGTTTCAAGGGACCTGGCGTATATAGCATACTGTTCTTAATATTTTTGCTCCCTTTAGCGCTATGTGTTTTTCCCAAGGTCACCTCTCCGAGAAAGGTTGTTTCCCCAGCTAGGGATTTTTCCCTGAAGTTAGGGAGGGGATAAGACCCCTTAACTACGTGCCAAGTGGGTAGTTAATCACTTTAACTACAAATAATCACACTTAAGCCACATAATCTTTACTCCCTGGAATGGAGATAAGAAACGCCCTAACCTTTGCAATAGAAATTGACAGGATTAAAATCAACTGGTATAAATACAGAGGTAACAAGACAATAAACACCAGAACTTGGCTGGAGATCCTAACCAGAACTTGGCTAGAGATTCTGGCTAGGCTCCTGATCAACTGAATGCTGTCTCCATGCCATTCCTTCTTTGCTGACTCTTTTCACACTTTCGGGGACCCCTGGACCTGCTGGGGTTGTACCCCAGCACTCAGTGAGCACCAAAGCCCCACTGAAACAAGTCTTGCACCATAAGGGTGTCTCCGACACAGAAGTTCTCCTACTGCAGACACAGCTGATTCTCACAACCAATTGGTCTGGAGATCAATTCCTCCCAGTGATACCTACAACAATCAAGGCTTAACTACAAAACTGTGCACAAAGCCCACAAAGGGGTGCACCACGAGTGTCCACCTCAGGTAATTGGGGAAGCTCAGCCACTGGGCCCTGTTGGACACCTAGCACAGAAAGCCACTCTATCAACACAGGGAAGCATAAAAAATGTGGAGACAAAGAAACAGGTCATAAACAACAGAAATGGAGAAAAGCAAACTACTGGATATAGAGTTCAAAACCAAACTTTTAAGGTTTTTCAAGAATTTTCTAGAAACTGCCAATAAATTTAGTGAGACCCTCAAGAAATCTAGTGAGTCCCTCAAGGTTATGAAAATGGACCAACTAGAAATTAAACATACACTGACTGAAATAAAGGATATTATACTGAGTTCCAACAGCAGACTAGAGGATCCCAAGAATCAAGACAAAGATTTGAAATACAAAGAAGCAAAAAACAACCAACTGGAAAAACAAAAAGAAAAAAGAATCCAAAAATACAAAGATAGCGTAAGGAGCCTCTGGGACAGCTTCAAACGTACCAACATCCAAATTATGGGGGTGCCAGAAGAAGAGAGAGAGCAAGATTTTGGAAACCTATTCAAAAAATGACAGAAAACTTCCCCTACCTGGTGAAAGAAATAGACTTACAAGTCCAGGAAGCGCAGAGAACCCCAAACAAAAGGAATCCAAAGAGGACCACACCAAGACACATCATAATTAAAATGCCAAGAGCAAAAGACAAAGAGAGAATCTTAAAAGCAGCAAGAGAAAAACAGTCAGTTACTTACAAGGGAGTACCCACAAGATTGTCAGCTGATTTCTCAACAGAAACTATGCAGGTGAGAAGGGAGTGGCAAGAAATATTCAAAATGATGAATAGCAAGAACGTACAATCAAGATTACTTTACCCAGCAAAGCTATCATTCAGAATTGAAGGTCAGATAATGAGCTTCACAGATAAGAAAAAGCTAAAGGAGTTCATTACCAACAAACCAGTATTATCTGAGAGGCTGAAAGGTATCCTTTGAGTAGAGGAAGAAGAAGAAAAAGGTAAAGATACAATTATGAACAACAAATACACATCTATCAACAGTGAATCTAAAAATCAAGTGAATTAATAACCTGATGAACAGAATAAACTGGTGAATATAATAGAATCAAGGGCATACAAAGGTAGTGGACTGACTATTCTTGGGGAGAAAGGAGTATGGGAGCTGCGGGAAGAGACTGGACAAATTGTACACCTATGGATGAGGACATTGGGGGTGGAAGGGCAGAGGGTGGGGTGGGAACCAAGTGGAGGGGAGCTATGGGGGGAAAAAAGAGGAACAACTATAATAATCTGAACAATAAAGATTTAATTTAAAAAAAAAGAACTCAAAATTGATAAAGGACTTAAACATAAGATGGGAAACCATAAAAATACTAGGCGAATCCACAGCCAACGAAATTGCAGACATATGCTGAAGTAATTTCTTCATTGATACTGCTCCTAGGGCAATGAAAACTAAAGAGAAAATAAACAAATGGGACTACATCAAAATAAAAAACTTCTGCACAGCAAAGGGAAACCATCAACAAAACAACAAAGAAAGCCCACTGTATGGGAGAACATATTGGCTAATATTATCACTGATAAGGGTTTAATCTCCAGCATTTACAGGGAACTCATATAACTTAACAAAAGGAAGATAAACAATCCAATCAAAAAATGGGCAATGGACCTAAATAGACACTTCTCGAAAGAGGACATACAGAAGGCCAAACGACATATGAAAAAATACTCAAAGTCACTAATTATATGAGAGATGCAAATCAAAACGACAATACAGTATCATTTCACACCTGTCAGAATGGCTATCATCAACAAATCAACAGACAAGTGTTGGAGAGGATGTGGAGAAAAATGAACCCTTTTGCACTGCTGGTGGAAATAAAAACTGGTACAGCCACTGTGGAGGACAGTATGGGGTTTCCTCAAAAAACTAAAAATGGAACTCCCATTTGACCCAGTGATATCACTTCTAGATATATACCAAGAAGCTAGAAACACCAATCAGAAAGGATTTATGCATCCCTATGATCATAGCAGCACAATTCACCATAGCTAAGATTTGGAAACAGCCTAAGTGCCCATCATCAGATGAGTGGATTAAAAAATTGTGGTACATATATACCAATGGAATATTACACTTCAGTAAAAAAGAAGGAGCCCTTACCATTTGCAACAGCATGGATGGAATTGGAGAGCATTATGCTAAGTGAAATAAGCCAATCAGAGAAAGATAAATATCACATGATCTCACTTAGTTGTGGAATATAGTGAACAACATAGGCTGATGAACAGGGTCAGATCCAGAGAGAGAGAAGCAGCGATCAGACTGTCAAACCTCAGAGGGAAAGTAGGGGAGAGTGGGGGTGAGGGGGGAGATCAACCAAAGGACTTGTATGCATGCATGTAAGCCCATCTAATGGATACAGACAACAGGGGGGTGAGGGCATGAGTGTGTGTGTGTGTGGGGGGGGGGGTGTTATGGGGCAATGAAGTTACATATGTAATACCTTAATCAATGAAGAAATTAAAGATTGAAAAAAATTAGAATAAAAAAATATATTGAAAATGTTTAAAAAGTCATATAATCATATCAATTAGGCAGAAATGGCATTTGACAAAATCCAGTACCATTTTGTGATGAAAGCTCTCAGGAAAGTGAAAGTAGAGGGATGATACCTCAACATAATAAAAGCCTTGTGTGACAAACCTGCAGTACATCATACTTAATGGTAAAAACTAAAACCATTCCCCCTAAGAACAGGAGCAAGACAGGGATGCCCACTTTCACCACTTCTGTTTTACATAGTACTGGAAGTGCTCGCCATTTCAATCAGACAAGAAAAAGAAATAAGGGCATCCCAATTGTAAAAGAAGAAGTAAAATTGTCATTATTTGCAGACGACATGATATTGTACATAGAAAACACTAAAGACTCCATCAAAAATAACTACTAGAACTAATGAATTTGGCAGTGTAGTAGTATACAAAATTAACACCCAGAAATCTATTGCTTTTTTATACACCAACAATGAACTCACAGAAAGAGAAACTAATAAAAACAATTCCATTTACCATTGCAACCAACACATTATGATACCTAGGAATTTAACCAATGAGATAAAGCACCTGTGCTCAGAAAATTACAGGACGCTGGAAAAAAAAAAAAGAGAGAGAGAGAGAGAGATACAGGGAGACATAAACAAATGGAAGAATACACCATGTTCATAGGTTGGTAGAATCAACATCATTAAAATGTCCATACTACCCAGAGTAATCTATAGATTCAATGCAATCCCCTCTAAAATGCCAACGACATACTTCAAATACCTAGAACAAACTCTCCAAAATTTCATCTGGAATAAAAAAAAAAAGACCCCAAATAGCTGCAGCAATTATGAGAACAAACAATGTTGGAGGGATCACAATACCAAAAATACTACAAAGCACGAGAACAGACATATAGACCAATGAACATAACAGAGAACTCAGAGATTGATCCAAGACATTATGCTCAATTAATATTTGACAAAGGAGGCAAGAGCATACAATGGAGTGAAAAACGTCTCTTCAATAAATGGTGTTGAGAAAATTATACAGATTAGAAGCAAAAAAATGAAACTAGACCACTAACTTAGACTATACACAAAAATAAACTCAAAATGGGTAAAGGACTTAAAAGTACAACCAGAAACCATAAAAATACTAGAGGACTCTAAAGGCAACAAAATCTCAGACATAACTCATAGCAATATGTTTACTGATAAAACTCCTAGGACAAGGAAAACTAAGGAGAAAATAAACAAATGAGACTACATCAAAATGAAAAGTTTCTGCACAGCAAAAGAAACCATCAACAAAACAACGAGAAAGACCACTGCATGGGAGAACCTACGTATTTGCCAATGTTACCTCTGATAAGGGTTTAATCTCCAACATTTACAGGGAATTTATACAATTTATCAAAGGAAAGATAAATAATCCAATTTAAAAAATGGGCAAAGAGCCGAAACTGGTTTGGCTCAGTGGATGGAGCGTTGGCCTGCGGACTGAAAGGTCCCAGGTTCGATTCCGGTCAAGGGCATGTACCTGGGTTGCGGGCACGTCCCCAGTGGGGGATGTGCAGGAGGCAGCTGGTCGATGTTTCTCTCTCATCGATATTTCTAACTCTCTATCTCTCTCCCTTCCTCTCTGTGGAAAATCAATAAAATATATTAAAAAAAAATGGGCAAAGGACCAAAATAGACACTTTTCAAAAGAAGACGTACAGAAGGCCAAGAGACATATGAAAACATGCTCAAAGTTACTAATCATCTGAGAGATACAAATCAAAACAATACTGAGGTACAACCTCACACAAGTCAGAATGGCTATCATCAACAAATCAATAAGTGACAAGTGCTGGAGAGGATACGGAGAAAAAGGAACCCACTTGCACTGCTGCTGGGAATGCAGATTGATGCAACCAGTCGAAACCAGTATGGCATTTTCTCAAAAAATTAAAAATGGAACTCCCATTTGACCCAGTAATCCCACTTCTAGGAACATATCCCAATAAATCTGAAACACCAATTAGAAAGGATATATACACCCCTGTGTTCATAGCCACACAATTTACAATAGCTAAGTTTTGGAAACAGACTAAGTGCCCAGATGAGTGTATTAGAAAACTGTAGTACATCTACACAATGGAATACTACACTGCTGTAAAAAAAAAAAAAAAAAAAAGGAATACTTACCATTTGCAACAGCATGAATGGAACTAGAGAGCATTATGCTAAATGAAATAAGCCAGTCAGAGAAAGATAAATATCACATGACCTCACTCATGTGTGGAATATAATGAACAACATATACTAATGAACAAAAATAGAGCCAGAGTCATAGAAGCATCGAACAGACTGTCCAACCTATAAGGGAATGCAGAAGGTGAGGAGGTAAGAGATCAACCAAAGGACTTGCATACATGTATATGAACATAACCAATGGACACAGACGGGGTGGCGTTGAGGGCAGCTAAGGAGAGGTCAATGGGGGAAAAGGGAGACTTATGTAATAGTTTAAACAATAAAGAATTTAAATGAAAAAAAGAAGAGTTATTGCTGGACATGGACTGGCCCAGAGCAGGTTTGCATCAGACCAGCCATGCAGGAAAGATTTCACAAAATAAGTTCAGGTGATTTTGAGATTACATTTATTAAAGCTGTAAATATTGAAATGAAGGAAGGACTCTGGGTAAAAGAAGCAACAGGAGAGAGCCCAGGCAATTCTTTTCTTAGCTCTCTAGAAATGTTATAGGAAAGAAGTGAGCCAAGGCGGGGCTGCTTTTATCCCACTGAGAAGTCAGAAAAGAAGGGGCCTTGGAGACACGATCAGTGGCTAAGCCAAGGATGAGCTGCCACTGCCCACTGATCTCTCCATTGCAGGTCTCATGAGGACACTTAGAGTTTAGGAGGAAGGAAAAAGTTTTTGGCAGACAACAGCATGGGCTTTTTCTAGTCTAGAGCGAACCCACACATATCATTGGATTGATTGTTTAATTTTCCTTTGGGGGTGAGAATCTTAGGGGGGATTTCATCAAAATATTCATTAGCTTTTCAGGTGCTTTACAAATATGCTAGTGCATTAAAATGACCCTATATGGATTATTCTTTCGTCTGCTTTACTATTTTACTTTTATCTTGGGTCTACCTGGATCTAATTGGGATTTTGTTATTGTCCCCATGACTTTATTTGTCCTTAAGTTTAGATAGAACAAAGTCATTAATTGACTTTCTATTCTCTATTTTCCTGACCAGAGTGATTTAAGCTATGTATTACCTATTTTTAGGAGAGGTATAAACCACTGGTTCTCAAGTGTCCTTGGTTGGGGAAAATATGGTCTTAGGATTTACTAGCTGGCTTTAAGTTGTTCAAAGTGTTTGGCCCATTTAATCTTCTTATCTCAGTTTTTCTATTCCACCTGCCTGGGGATTTTCCTGCCTCTGTATGAGCAAATATGCGCTGACAAACTGGGTAACTTAGGTAAAATGGACAAATTCCTATAATCAGAAAAATTACCAAGATTATACCACAAAGAAATAGAAGATCTGAATAGACCTATAAATAGTAAGACTTTTCAATCAGTAATAAGAATATATCTCCCAATAAATCAAAGCTCTGAATCTGATGGCTTCACCAGAGAATTCTACAAAGTCTAACACCAATTTCAAAAACTAACACCAGTCCTTCTTAAATGTTTTTAAAACTTGATTAGGAAAATCACTTCCTAACACTTCCTAATTCATTCTATGAATCTTACATCACCCTGACACCAAAGGCAGACAAAACCACAACAAGTAAAATCACAGACCAATAGCCAATATTTACAATGATACAAAATTCTTAACAAAATTCTAGCAAACTGAATTCAGCAACATATTTTAATGTTTTTCACCATGATCAAGTGGGATTGATTCCTTGAATGAAAATAAGGTTCAATGTAAGAAAATCTACCAATGTAGTCTACCACATTGACATAATAAAGAGGAAATAAATATAATCATTAAAAGGACATGATACAAGGAAAGGATTTTTAAAAAGTCAACACTGATGACATAAGAATTATAAAAGTAGGAATAGAAGAGAACTATTTCAACATCATAAAGGCTACGTATGACAAACCTTTATGTAATATCATACTCCATGGTGAAAGTTGAAGTGTAAGACAAGGATTCCCTCTCTCACCACTTATATTCAACATAGTATTTGAGCAATTAGGCAGTAAAGGGAAATAAAAGGCATCCAAATTGGAAAGTATGAAGGAAAGTAATCTCTCTTCATATATTATGCAAATAGACCAAATGGCGAAGGACTGGCAGAATGACTGGTTGCTATGACATGCATTGACCACCAGGGTGCAGATACTCAATACAGGAGCTGCCACCAGCCCATAGGCCTCAGGCCAGCCAAGGTGGGTGCCATCAGGCCCCGCGACCCCCGATTGCCCTGCTGGTCGCTCCATTGATAGGCCTGATCACCAGTCAGGCATGGATTTCATGCACCAGGCCTCTAGTAAAAATATAAATGACAACAAAAAAGTACCTATCAATAATAACCTTAAATGTAAGTGCTCCAAACAAAAGACATAGGGTAGATTAATGGATAAGAAAACATGACCCATATATATGCTCTCTATAAGGACCCACCTCAGAACAAGGACTCACACAGGATGAAAGTGAAGAGATAGAAAAAATATTTTCCAAACAAATCAAATTGGGGGGAAAAAAGATGGGGAGCAATATCCATGTCTGACAAAATAGACTTCAAAATAAAGGCCATAAAAAGAGACAATGAAGGCCACTTCCTAATACTAAAAGGAATGATTCAACAAGAGGATATAACCCTGGAAAACATATAAGCACCCATTATAGGAGCAGCCAATTTATGAAAAAAAAAAGAAAAGAAAACTTGTGAAGGATTTAAAAGGAGAGTGTCAACAGCAATACAATCATAGTAGGGGACTTTAATTCTCCACTGACAACACTAGATAGATCTTCTAGACCAGTGGTTCTCAACCTTTGGGTCACGACCACTTTGGGGGTCAAATGACCCTTTTACAGGGGTCGCCTAAGACCATCAGAAAACACATAACATAATTACATATTGTTTTTGTGATTAATCACTATGCTTTAATTATGTTCAATTTGTAACAATGAAAATACATCCTGCATATCAGATATTTACATTAAGATTCATAACAGTAGCAAAATTACAGTTATGAAGTAGCAAAGAAAATAATTTTATGGGGAGAAGAAAATGGCAGAGGTATAGACGGACATGTCCTGTGTCTTGTCCCGGAGCAGATAAGGGTGAGCAGCTGAAACGGGTAACATACAGCCCTAATAAGCAGAAGATATTCAGCTGAGAGACAGTTTGCGGCTGGGAAAGGCGGAGGACTCCCGGAGAAAGGGGAAAGTTGGAGACTGCGGCTGAAATCTCTCCCGGAGCACTGGCTCAGCTGCTGGAGACCATGCCATCTTGAGTGGCTGTTATTGGAAGCATATCCATCAAAAGACCAGGCATCCACAGCATCCAGATATCGGCTACTAACCCAGAAACAACGGATCCCAAGCATCGAGACTACATGAACTTAGAGGATCCCTGCTTCTCTCTATGGAAAGGTCAAATTTCCCCTAAAGGTGTGGTTTGCAATTCAGGTTGGAGAGAGGAACATGCATACACGCAGGGGAAATCTGAGCCCCACAAAGTCCACGGCCGTTGGGGCCAGCGTGATCTGTGAGTGTGGGAGGGCTCCCGCAGGGCTGCTGGCAGAAGGGAAAGCCAAAAATAAGTCCATAGCTGGACTGGATGCAAAAAAGCAGCCTTGGATTTTGCCAGTGTGCCGGCTACTTTGCACTGGGGAAGAGAGGGTGCACGGAAGGGACTGCGCACAGAGCTGAAAGGTGGGGGGTTGTGAATTCGCGCAACTTCTCAGGCTCTTGTTCTCTCTCTTCCCCTTAAATCTTTGCGTTTGATTATTAAACCCAGTACATGGGATTGCCCAGTCAGGGTCACTCACACAGACTGCAGGGGAAAGTTGTTTTTGTGGAACCTGGGAAACAGAGTGGGAGTAACAATTAAAGAACAGGATCTAGGACAGTCGACGCTCCCAAACCAGTTTTAAGTGTGATCGGGAAAATAAACCCTAACTGCTGGACAGAGAGGACTTATAGCCTCGGAGGTCTATCCAGAAACACTGCCACCCAGGTGCTGATCCAGAACTGACTCTTCTGTAAATACAAATAAAGGCAATCTGGGAAACAAATACAGCCTGCCTTAAAATCAGGACTGTGGTTTACAACACAGAGGAACAGTGTATCGCAGGGAAATTCAGCACCCTCCTGAAAACCTGGCAGGACTAAAGCATGCCAGAAAGAAGAGTAGAGGACCTGAAGCACCTTCACTACTGTACATTTTTATTTTTAATTCTTTTTTCACCTTTTAATTAAGAAACTATTTTTTTTCTTTTTTCATCACCTGATTTTACCTCTTTAATTACTACATTTTTATTTTAAACCAGTATTATTACTACTACCACTTTACCATTTTTTAAAGTGTCATTTTATTTTCTCTTTATTTTATTTTCATCGTTCTTTTAGCATCATTTTTCTCTACCTCAACTTTACCGTTATGCCAAAACTCTTTTCCTCACTTTTCCCCTTTGTTGTCCTGTTACTCTTACCCTATTCCTGCTTTAGATTTTCCCTATTCATTTTTTACCCCCTGTCTAAATTTCACCCTACTTATATATCTAATTTCCAATCCCCTGCTCTAAATCCATATATACCTCTCTCTTATCTTTCTTCACTATCCAAATTTTTTTCTTCTCTCTGTTGTTTAGTTTTGTTTGCTTGATTGTTGAGTATATTGGGGTTTTTTATGCTTGTTTGTGAGATTGTTTTGCTTTTGCTTTTTCTTTTCCTGTTGGTATTTTTTTCTCCGGTTATTTTTTTGCTTATGTTTTTCCTTGCCTCCCTTGATATTAGTGGTTGTTTTTAGTTTGCATTCATCTCCAGGGATCTGTTGCTGGAATTGGTTGGGATGAGTGGTGGTTCTATTGGAGTTTTATCTCTATATAAATAGTCTCTTCCCCTCTTCTATTTCATTCTCTGTCTTTTCTCTCTTACTTTTTTTTCTCCCTTTTCCCAATTCCATTTTTGCACTCCTTTTTTTCCCTTTTCTCTTTTATCTTTTCCTCTTCTTTCTTCCTTATCCCTTAATTCTCTTTGCTCAGTGACCACCTTTATTAGGGGTTATTAATATTGTAAATACATTTGTGTTCAGTTCCTTGTATGTTGTGCCTTGTTGTGTTGTATTTTGTGTCTTTAATTCAACACAACAGAGAGAGAACTACATAACCAAACATCTGGAGAAGAGGGATCATGGTGAAACAAAGAAGCAGCCCACATATGAAAGAAAAACAGGCATCACCAGAAAAGGAAGTAAACGAAATGGAGGCAATGGAGGCAAGCAACCTGTCAGAGAAAGAATTCAGAGAAATGGCCATACGGTGGATGAAAGAATGGAAGACAAATTCAACAATATGTGTAATAATAAAGAGGAAATGAATGAAAACCAAGAAGAATTGAAAAATGACATCACTGCTATAAGGAACTCAATAGAAAGCATCAAAAGTAGACTAGAAGAAGCAGAGTACCGCATCAGTGAGCTAGAAGAAAAGGTAGAAAAAAATACCCAAGCAGAGTAGCTTCTAGAAAAAAAAATAAAAAAAAGGAAGAGAGCCTAAGAGAACCCTGGGAACACACAAAACGAAAGAACATCCGAATAGTAAGGGTGCCAGAGGGAGGGGAAACTGAGCAAGGAGTAGAAAACCTGTTTGAAAAAATAATGACAGAAAACTTCCCTGACATAGGGAAGAAAAAACTCACAAATCCAAGAAGCTCACAGAGTCTGAAACAAAATGAACCCCAAAAGACCGACTCCTAGGCACATTATAATTAAATTGGCAAACACCAATGACAAAGCAAGAATCTTAAAAGCAGCCAGAGACAGAAAGTTAACTACAAAGGACCCTCCATCAGACTAGTGACTGATTTCTCACCAGAAACACATCAGGCAAGAAGGGAATGGAATGAAATATACAAAGTCATGCAAAGGAAGGGTCTGAATCCAAGAATACTGTACCCAGCAAGGCTATCAATAAAAATTGAGAGTCAAATCAGGAGCTTCACAGACATAAAAGGTCTACGGGAGCTTATCACCACCAAACCAGCAATGCAAGAAATGCTAAAGGGTCTGCTGTAAAAAGAAAAAATAGGAAACAAAGAAGGAACACAGGTGTAAAGAACAAAAGGTGACAAACAAGTGTCTATCAATAATAACTTTAAATGTAAATGGATTAAATGCCCCGATCAAAAGACATAGGGTAACTGAGTGGATAAGAAAACATGACCCATATATCTGCTGTCTACAGGAAACCCACCTCAGAAAAAAAAGATGAACACAGACTGAGGGTAAAGGGATGGAAAAGTTTTCTCAGGTGAATGGAAATGAAAATAAAACCAAAAGCTGGGGTAGCAATACTTATATCTGACAAATTAGATCTCAAAGTGAAGGACATAAAAAGAGATAAGGAAGGCCACTTCATAATACTAAAGGGAGCAATCCAACAAGAAGAAATAGCTCTGGTAAACACATACACACCCAATATAGGAGCACCCAAAAATGTAAGAAAACTTCTGGAGGAGATCAAGGGAGAGATTGATCATAGTAGGGGACTTTAACACCCCACTATCACCATTTGACAAATCCTCTAAACATAAAATCAGCAAAGAAATATCAATCCTAAATGACTCACTAGATCAGATGGAATTAATTGACATCTTCAAAACATTTCACCCAAAGCCACAGAATATACATTCTTCTCAAGTGCTCATTAGTCATTTGCAAAGATAGACCATATATTGGGTAACAGGCAAAGTCTCCTCAAATTCAAGAAGATTGAAATAATATCAAGCATCTTCTCAGACCACACTGGCATAAAACTAGAAATCAACTACAACAAAAACAATCCAAAAAAAATCAACACATGGAGAATAAATAGCACCCTATTAAACAAGGACTGGGTTACCTGTGAGATCAAAGAAGAAATAGAAAACATCATGGCAACAAATGACAATGAAAACACAACAATCCAAAATGTATGGGACACAGCGAAAGCAGTCTTCAGAGGGAAGTTCGTAGCTCTACAAGCCTACTGCAAGAAACAAGAAACAATGAGAATAAATTACTTAACCCCACAACTAAAAGATTTAGAAAGAGAGCAAGAAGAATATCCCAGAGTAAGCAGAAGGAAGAAAATAATAAAGATCAGAGCGGAGATAAAAGACAAAAAAAACCAAACAAAAAACAATACAAAAGATCAACAAAACCAAGAGCTGGTTCTTTGAAAGAATAAACAAGATTGATACACCTCTATCCAGGCTACCAAGAAACAAAGAGAGAGAACCCAAATAAACAAAATCATAACTGAAAGAGGAGAAATAACTACAGACCTCACAGAAATACAAAGGATTGTTAGAAAATACTATGAACAACTCTACTCCAACAAACTAGACAACCTGGAGAAAATGGACATATTCCTAGAAAAATACAACATTCCAAAACTCAATCAGGAAGAATCTAAAAATCTCAACAGGCCAATTACTATGGAAGAAATTGAAGCAGTCATCAAAAAGCTCCCAGCAAGCAAAAGCCCAGGGCCAGACGGCTTCACAGAGGAGTTTTACCAAATATTCAAGAAAGAAATAAAAGCTATCCTCCTCACACTATTCAAAAAAATTCAAGAGGAAGAAACACTTCCATGCTCGTTCTATGAAGCCAGCATCACCCTAATACCAAAACCAGATAAAGACAACACAATGAAAGAGAATTGCAGGCCAATATCCCTCATGAACATAGATGCCAAAATCCTCAACAAAAATCTTAGCAAATCGTGTCCAGCAATACATAAGAAAGATTATACACCATGACCAAGTAGGTTTTATCCCAGGGATGCAAGGAAGGTATAATCTCCGCAAATCAATAAACGTAATACATCACATAAACAAATTGAGAGAAAAAAACCACAGTCATATCAATTGATGCAGAAAAAGCATTTGACAAAATCCAACACCCTTTCTTGATAAAAACTCTCAGCAAGGTAAGAATAGAAAAATCACACCCCAACATAATAAAAGCCATATACGACAAACCGAAAGCCAACATCATAATCAATGGACAAAAACTAAAACCATTCCACCTAAGAACAGGAACGAGACAGGGATGCCCCTCTCACCACTTCTGCTCAACATAGTAATGGAAGTACTAGCATTTGCGATCAGACAAGAAGAAGAAATAAAAGGTATCCAAATTGGAAAAGAAGTAAGACTGTCATTTTAGCAGATGACATGATACTGTACATAGAGAACTCTAAAGACTCCATCAAAAATTTATTAGACTTAATAAATGAATTGGCAATGTAGCAGGATACAAAATTAATACCAAGAAATCTATGGCATTTCTATACACCAATAGTGAACTTATAGAAAGTGAGATTAAAAAAGCAATACCATTTACCATCGCACCAAAAAAATTAAGATACCAAGGAATAAACTTAACTAAGGAGGTAAAAAACCTATGTGCGAAAATACGGGGCACTGAAAATAGAGATAGAGAAAAACATAAACAGAAGGAAGAACATACCATCTTTATGGATTGGTAGAATCAACATCATCAGAATGTCCATACTACCCAAGGCAATCTATACATTCAATGCAATCCCCATTAAATTACCAATGGCATATTTCACAAACTAGAGCAAATGTTTCAAAAATTCATCTGGAATAAAAAAAGACCTCGAATAGCTGCAGCAATCCTGAGAAAGAAGAACAAAGTAGGTGGGATCTCAATACCAGATAATAACTTGTATTACAAAGTCACCATTCTTAAACAGCTTGGTACTGGCACAAGAACAGACATCTAGATCAATGGAATAGATTAGAGAACCCAGAAATCGACCCAAACTACTATGCCCAATTAATATTGGACAAAGGAGGCAGGAGAATACAATGGAGTCAAGACGGTGTTGGGGAAATTGGACAGATACATGCAAAAAGATGAAACTAGACCACCAAATCACATCATAGACAAAAATAAACTTAAAATGGATAAAAGACTTAAACGTAAGATGGGAAACCATAAAAATACTAGAGGAATCCACAGGCAGCAAAATCGCAAACATATGCTGAAGGAATTTCATCTCTAATAATGCTCCTAGGGCAATGGAAACTAAAGAGAAAATAAACAAATGGAACTACATCAAAATAAAAAGCTTTTGCATGGCACAGGAAACCATCAACAAAACAACAAGAAGAATCAATGGAATAGAATATAGAGCCCAGAAATTGACCCGAACCAATATGCACAATTAATATTTGATAAAGGAGGCAAGAACATACAATGAAGTCAAGATAGTCTCCTCAATAAATGGTGTTGGGAAAATTGGACAGATACAGGCAAAACAATGAAACTAGACGACCAACTTACACCATGCACATAAATAAACTCAAAATGGATAAAGGACTTAAATGTACGAAGGGAAACCATAAAAATACTAGAAGAATTCAAAGGCAACAAAATCTCAGACATATGCTGAAACAATTTCTTCACTGATACAGCTCCTAGGGCATTGGAAACTAAAGAGAAAATAAACTAATGGGACTAGATCAAAATAAAAAGCTTTTGCACAGCAGAGAAAACCATCAATAAAACTACAAGAAAGCCCACCATATTGGAGAACATTTTTGTCAATGTTATCTCCGATAAGGGTTTAATCTCCAACATTTACAGGGAACTCCTACAAATTAACAAAAGGAAGATAAACAATTCAATCAAAAATGGGCAAATGATCAAAATAGACACCTTTCAAAAGAGTACATTCAGAAAGCCAAGAGACATATGAAAACATGCTCAAAGTCACTAATCATCAGAGAAATGCAAATCAAAACAGTAATGATGTACCATCTCACACCTGTCAGAATGGCTATCATCAACAAATCAAAAAATGACAAGTGCTGTAGAGGATGTGGAGAAGAAGGAACTCTCGTGCACTACTGGTGAGAATGCAGACTGGTGCAGCCACTATGGAAGACAGTATGGAGTTTCCTCAAAAAACTAAAAGTGGAACTCCCGTTTGACCCCATGATGCCACTTCTAGGCATATATCCCAAGAAAACAGAAACAACAATCAGAAAGGATATATGCACCCATATGTTCTTAGCAGTGCAATTCACCATAGCTAAGATCTGGAAACAGCCTAAGTGCCCATAAGTAGAAAAATGGATTAGAAAACTGTGGTACATCTACACGATGGAATACTATGCTGGTGTAAAAAAGAAGGAACTCTTACCATTTGCAACAGCATGGATGGAACTGGAGAATATTATGCTAAGTGAAATAAGCCGGTCAATGAAGGAAAAATACCACATGATCTCACTCATTTATGGATAATTAAGACCATTATAAACTTATGAACAAAAATAGATATGGAGGCAGAGCAGCCTCGAACAGATTGTCAAACTACAGTGGGAAGACCGGGGAGGGTTGTGGGGCAGAAGGGGTTGGAGTAAGAGATCAACCGAAGGACTTGAATATAAGTATAACCAATGGACATAAGACAGTGGGGGGTACAGGAGGCCAGGGGATTGTTAAGGGCAGGAAAAAAGGAGACATATGTAATACTCTTTGTAATACTTTAAGCGATAAAACAACTTAAAAAAATAAAAAAAGAAAAGCAGAGAAATAAAAGAAACAACAAGACCCACTGCATGGGAGAAGATATTTGGCAATGATATCACGGATAAGTGTTTAATCTCCAACATTTACAGAGAACTCATGAAACTTAACAATAGGAAGATAAACAATCCAATCAAAAAATGGACAACAGACCTAAAGAGACACTTTTCGAAAGAGGACATACAAAAGGCCAAAGACATATGAAAACATGCTCAAAGTCGCTAATTATATGAGAGATGCAAATCAAAACGACAATGTGGTACCATCTCACACCTGTCAGAATGGCTATCATCAACAAATCAACAAACAACAAGTGCTGGAGAGGATGTGGAGAAAAAGGAACTCTCGTGCACTGCTGGTGGGAATGCAGATTGGTGAGCCACTGTGGAGAGCAGTATGGAGCTTCCCCAAAAAATTAAAATGAAACTCCCATTTGACCCCGTGATCCCACTTCTAGGAATATATCCCAAGAAGCCAGAAACACCAATCAGAAAGGATATATGCACTCCTATCTTCATAGCAGCACATTTTACTATAGCTAAGATTTGGAAACAGTGTAAGTGCCCATCAACAGATGAGTGGATCAAAAAACTGTGGTCGATTTACAGAATGGAATACTATGCTGCGGCAAAAAAGAAGGAACTCTTGCCTTTTGTAACAGAATGGATGGAACTGGAGAGCAGTATGCTAAGTGAAATAAGCCAGTCAGAGAAAGATAAATACCTCATGATTTCACTCATTTGTGGAATATAGAGAACAACAGAGACTGATGAACAGGGACAGATCCAAAGACTGAGAAACAGCGATCAGGCTATTAATCCCCAGAGGGAAAGTAGGCAAGGGAGGGGGCAAGACTTGTATGCATGCATATAAGCCAGACCAATGGACACGGACAACAGGGGGATGAGAGCATGAGTGGGGGGAGGGGGAGGAGAAAAGGGGTTTAATGGGGGGGACGAAGACACATTTGTAATACCTTAAGTAATAAAGAATTTTTTAAAAAAAGAAATCAACTACAATAAAAACAATCAAAAAAATTCAAACACTTGGAAGCTGAATAGCATGCTATTAAATAATGATTGGGTTGCCAAAGAGATCAAAGAGAAGTTAAAAACATCCTTGAAACAAATGACAATCCATTGTTGTGAAAACACAACAATCCAAAATCTATGGGACACAGTGAAAGCAGTTCTGAGAGGGAAGTTTATAGCTCTACAGGCCTACCTCAAAATAAACAAGGAAACATGTTAATAAATTATCTAACTCTACAACATAAAGAATTAGAGAGTAGCAAGGAAAGCCCAGAGTGAACAGAAGGAAGCAGATAATAAAGACCAAAACAAAAATAAATGACTTAGAGACCAAATATATATGGTCAATGAAACCAAGAGCTGGTTCTTTGAAAGAATAAACAAAATTGATGAAAATCTAGGCGGCTCACCAAGGAACAAAGACATAGGACCTAGATAAACAAAATCAGAAATGAAAGAGGCAAAATAACAACAGACCCCACAGAAATACAAAGGATTGTTAAAAAAAAATACTATGAAAAACTAGACAACCTAGAGGAAATGGACATATTTCTAGAAAAATAAGACCTTCCAAAACTCAACCAAGAAGAATCAAAAAATCTCAACAGGCTGATAACTAAGGAGGAAATTGACCTGTACTCAGAAAACTATAGAACATTGAAAAAATAGATAAAGACATAAATAGATAGAAGAACACACTTTGTTCATGGATTGGTAGAATCAACACCATTAAAATGTCCATACTATTCAAAGCAATCTATAGATTCAATGCAATCCCCATTAAAATACCAACAGCATATTTTGCAACCTAGAGAAAACAACAATTCATATAGAATTAAGAAAACTCCAAATAGCCACAGCAATCCTGAGAAAGAAGAGCAAAGTGGGTGGGATCTCAATACCAGATATCAAGCTACATTACAAAGCCACTGTTCTCAGAGCTGCCCAGTACTGGCACAAGAACAGACATATAGAACAATGGAATAGAATAGAGAACCCAGAATTCTACCCAAGCCAGTATGCTCAATTAATATTTGACAAAAGATGCAAGAGCATACAATGGAATCAATACAGTCTCTTCAATAAATGGTGTTGGGAAAATTGAACTGATACATGTAAAAAAATGAAACTAGACCACCAACGTACACCGTACCCAAAAATAAACTGAAAATGGATAAAGGACTGAAATGTAAGATGGGAAACCATAAAAATCTTAGAGGAATCTACAGGCAGCAAGATCTCAGACATATGCCGTGATTTTTGATAAAAACCATCAGCAAAGTGGGAATAGAGGAATCATAGCTCAACATAATCAAAGCAGTGTCTTCACCAATACAGATCCTAGGGCAATGGAAACTAATAAGGGAATAAACAAATGGGACTACATCAATATAAAAACCTTCTGCACATCAAATGAAACCATCAACAAAACAATAAAAATGCCCACTGCATGGGAGAATATAGTTGCCAATGTTATTTCAGATAAGGGTTTAATCTCCAAAGTTTACAGGAAGTCATACAACTTAACAAAAGGAAGATAAACAATCCAATCAAAAAATGGGGAACGGACCTAAATACAGTCAATCCTTGGGTTATGTAGGTCTCGACTTACCGTTTTGTGGTTAGTCTTCATCTCCCATTTATTTATAAAAAAATGTTTCGTCATTTCGATGTATGTACATATGTGCTTTATGTTTTTTATTATTTATTTACCACAAGTAAAGGTCAGGATTTGCCGGGCTGAGGTAACCCTCCCACCCAAATACATGAATTTTTGTGCACTAGGCCTCTGGTCCTATATAATATAAGCCTAATATACAAATTGTTTCCTCGACTAGAGTTTGGCCGGGAGTTTGACAGCTTAACCAGTCTCTATGACATGCACTGACCACCAATGGGCAGACGCTCGGACCAGTAACTTAGCTTGCTGCAGGCGCTGGTGGGTTGGACTGGAAAGTGAGGTGTGAGGAGAGAGCTGTCAGGAAGCTCCCAGGGTTTGGCCGCTGGATGGATGAGGATGGCAGTGGGAGCCAGGAGGGATGGAGTGGGAGGGGAGGCTGCTACACTTGATTCAAGAGCCCTCTGCAGCCTGTGGCATTCTCAGTGCACGATTTATAATATTCAGAGATGCTTATTTTTATTTGTTAAGTTTCACTAACTACTCCAGGAGAGTGGGTAGCACCATTACAGGGGGCAGGCCAGGCATACCTGCCCAAAGCCAAGGTGCAGCTTCGGGCCCCTGGAATGCAACAGAGAGAGGGGTGGGGCTGTCAGAGAAACTGAGTCCAAAACTTGAAGTGGAGGCATCAAGGGGTGGAGGGTGATAGTTGTGCAGGGGTCTAGAAAAGCTAATGGGTGGGGGCAGCTGAGGAGCTCAATGCCTCTCTCATGGGACAAGCACCACATCTCTCCCTCCTCCTCCCGGTGACTTGTCACCCCAGCTCTTCTCCAAAGCTTGGGCTTGCCCACACAGCTCTCCACCACTGCACACCCCACACTGCTTTGCCTGCCCCACCCCACTCTACACAACCCCCCTCAATTCCCACACAGCCTTTGGAGAGCTCCACTCCCAGAGGAGAAAGTGGGAGGCTGTAGACAGGAGGTCACATGAGGAGGGGTCAGAGCAGGGCCCACCAAGTTAGATGGAGGGGAAGGAGAGAAACCCCACAGGACTGGGGGCAGAGACAGGCGGGGAAGGAGGGCCATGTGGAAGCTTTGCCCTTGGTTGAAGTAGAAATCCTGACCCCATTTTACAGACCCTAGCAGAGTGTGTGTGTGGGGAGGGTCAAAGACAAAAGAGGGTTTGAGGGGACTGGATGGAGAGCAGCAACATTTGATTAATGGCCTATTTATTATTTTTGTTAATATATTTTTTTGATTTCAGAGAGGAAGGCAGAGAGAGAGAGAGAGAGAGAGAGAGAGAGAGAGAGAGAGAGATAGAAACATCAATGATGAGAGAGAATCGATCTGCCTCCCACACACCACCTCCTGGGGATTAAGCCTGCAACCCAGGAATGTGCCCTTGACTGGAATCAAACCCAGGACCCTTCAGTCCACAGGATGTGGTTCTATTCGCTGAGGCAAACCATCTAGGGCAACTCATGGCCTATTTAAAACCACTGAAGTAGGCTGAGGAGGAGTCTTACCATGATGGTGTTACCTGATAATGAGGGTGTCTCTCCTTATGTTGGAGTAATTGGAACTGCAGCTAAGTTAAGACACATTCATGGAGCCTGCAAAGGGTTTACACACACACAATTCAATTTACTTCATGTGGCAGCTGATGATGGTGAGCAGAGCCTTGGAAAGACATGCGGTCTCCAAGACCAGGGGCAGGAGAAAGTGCATGCGGGGCATTCCGCACCATGAGTTACTATCTATTCCTATATAATGAAGATGTAATATGCAAATTAACCCTCACACCCTCACAAGACCAGGCCAGCAGGGGGGATAGTGAGGGACAACCAAACAACTGAACAAGCAGTCGCATGGTGTGACCAGGTCGGCAGGGGGGTTAGTGAGGGATGACCAAATAAATAAACAGCAGGCTGCGTTGGGCGACAAGGCCAGTGGGGGAGGAGGCATCAGTGGTGACCAGGCTGGCAGGGGGCACAGTTGGGGGCAACCAGGCCAGCATGGGGGCAGTTGGGGGCGGCCAGGCCGGCAGTAGGAGGCACTTAGGGGCAACCAGGCATATGAGCGATTAGGAGCCAGAGGTCCAAGATTGTGAAAGGGATCCCAGATTGGAGAGGGTGCAGGCTGGGCTGAGGGGACCCCCCTCCCTTGCATGAATTTTGTGCACTGGGATTCTAGTCTTATCTAATAATAGAGAAACATGGTAATTAACAGTAACTTCGCTACCCTTCCCATTGGCTAATCAGCAAGATATGCAAATTAACTGCCAACCAATATGGCAGCCGGCAGCCGGACAGCTGAAGCAAACAGGAGGCTTGCTTCAGTGAAGGAGGAAGCCAACGTTCCCCGCCTGCTGCTGCCAGCCTCTGAGCTTGCACTCTAAGAAACAATGTTGCAATTATAGAAGCTAAAAAATCCCCAGAAACCTGATTTCAGGTGTCAGAGCTGGAGCGAGCAGGACCGCAAAAGTGTTACAATTATAGAACCCAAACAAACCCAGATAAATGCTTTCAGCAGCCAAGGTCTCAGAGCTGGAGCCAAGCCTCCGAGCTAAAGCCGGCTCTCAGCTCCAGTGACAGCCATAGCAGGTAAATAAATCCCAGAATTAATAAAAAAAAAGAAAAAAAGGAGAGGTTTGGAGCTTCAGTCACCTGCCAGTCTGAAAATGGCCCTCAGCCCCTCACCCAGACTGGCCAGGCACCCCATTGGGGACCCCCACCCTGAACAGGGTGTGACCAGCTGAAAACAGCCATCATCTGCTCATCCAGGCTGACCAGGCACCCAAGCAGGACCCTCACCCTGATCCAGGACACCCTTCAGGACAAACCAGCTGGCCCCCACCCATGTACCAGGCCTCTATCCTATATAGTAAAAGGGTAATATGCCTCCCAGCACTGGGATCAGCGGAGCCGCGAGGCCTCCTGGCACCTGGATCAGCGTGACAGGGGGCAGCGCCCAAACCCCCTGATTGCTGTGTGGCTCTGTGTGTGACAGGAGGCAGGACCACAACCTCCCTATCCGCCCTGCTCTGTTTGTGACAGGGGAAGGCGCCCCAACCCCCTGATCAACCCTGCTCTGTGCCTGATTGGGGGAGCTCCCCAAACCCCTGATCGCCCTGCAGCTCTGTGTGTGACAGGGTGCGGCACCCCAACCCTCTGATCCGCCCTGCTCTGTGTGTGACAGGGTGTGGCGCCCCAACCCCCTGATCGGTCCTGCCCTGAGTGTAACAGAGTGTGGCGCCCCAACTCCCCTATCAGCCCTACTCTGTGTGTGACAGAAGAGAGCTCTCCAAACCCCTGATCGACCCTGCTCTGTGCGTGACAGATTACAGAGCCCCAACCCCCTGATGGGCCTGCTCTGTGCATGACTGGGGGTGGCGCCGCAACCTCCCCATTGACCCTGCCTTGAGTGTGACAGGGGGCGGTGCCCCAACCCCCCAATCATACCTACCCTGAGCGTGACTGAGGGTGGCATTGCAATCTCCTGATTCGCCCTGCTCTGTGCATGACAGGGGACAGCAACCCAACTCCCTAATCAGCCCTGCTCTGAGCCTGACCAGGGGCTGCACCTAGGGATTGGGCCTGCCCTCTGCCACCTGGGAGCAGGCCTAAGCCAGCAGGTTGTTATCTCCCAAGGGGTCCCAGATTGCGAGAGGGCACAGGCCGGGCTGAGGGACCCCCCTCCCCCCAAGAGCACAAATTTTTGTGCACAGGGCCTCTAGTATATATATAAAGCCTAATATGCTGTGTGTCGGACTGTGCAGTTGACCGACTAGTCACTATGACATGTGCTGACCACCAGGGGGCAGATGCTTGGACCACTAGGTTAATTTGCAGCTTGAGTCCCGCCAATTAGGACTGGGCGAGATTAGGCCAGACAGGCCCTGGAGCCCTCCCTTGGTCTCTCTCCAGCTACTGGCCCCAATCAGAAGTGGGTGAGATAGCCCTGATCAGCCCCAATCATTGGACAGGCAGAGGGACCCCAACCATGCATGGATTCATGCAGTGTTGAGTAAGCGTGGTGAAAGTGGACATCCTTTTCTTATTCCTCTTGTTAAGGGAAACACTTTTAGTTTTTGTCCATTCAGTATTATGTTGTTTTGTTATATATGGCCTATATTATGTTGAGATAGGATCTCTCTATTTCCACTCTTTTGAGAGTTTTTATCAATTGATTTTATCAAATCCTTTTTCTGCATCTATTGATATGATCATGTGGTATTTATTTTTCAATTTATTTATGTGATGTATCACACTTATTGATTTGCAAATATTGTACCAGCCTTATAACCTTGGAATAAATCCCACTTTATCATGGTATATGATCTCTAATAATAAAAGCATAATGTGCTAATTGGACTGGACAGCTGAACAACCTTCCTCGCATCCTTCTAGATGGCCTTGTGGACGAAGCCAGGACTGTGAGGCCTAGGCAAGCCAAGGCAGCTGCAAGGGCCAAGCCCCTTGCACAAATTTTGTGCTTGGGTCTCTAGCCTTTTCAAAATATTGCTGGATCTGATATGCTAATATTTTGCTGAGGATTTATTTTTTATTTATTTCATTTATTAATACTTATTGTTGAGATTATTACAGATGCCCATCTTTTTTCCCCCCATAGTTTCCCTCCACCCAGTTCCCACCCTACTCCAGGCCCTTGCCATCCTATTGTCTGTGTCCATAGGTAATGCATATAAGATCTTTGTCTAATCTCTTCCCACCATCCCTCCAAATCCCCTTGCCTATAAGAATTGTCAGTCTGTCCCATTTCCATGCCTCTAATTCTATGCCATTCACCAGTTTAATTTGTTCAGCATATTTTTTATTCATTTGATTTTTAGATTTAATTGTTGATAGATATATCTTTGTTGTCACTTTGATGCTCATATTTTTTATCTTTACCCTTTCCTTCTTCTTCCTCTTCTTAAAGAATACCCTTCAGCAATTCATATAATACTAGTTTGGTGGTGATAAACTCTTTTAGCTTATTCTTGACTGAAGCTCTTTATCTGACCTTCAATTCGAAATGATAACTTTGCTGGGTAAACTTGGTCATAGGTTCTTGCTATTCATCACTTTAAATATTTCTTGCTTCTCCCTCTGGCCTGCATAGCTTCTGTTGAGAAATCAGCTGAGTCATATGGGCACCCCTTGTAGGTAACTAACTTGCTGCTTTTAAGATTATCTCTTTATCTATAGCCTTGGCATTTTAATTATCATGTATCTTGATGTGGTCTTCTTTGGATTCCTCTTCTTTTGGGTTCTCTGAGCTTCCTGGACTTGAAAGTCTGCTTCTTTCACCAGGTAGTGGAAGTTTTCTGCCATCATTTCTTCAAATAAGTTTTCAATATCTTGCTCTCTCTTTCATCTTCTGGCACGCCCATAATTTGGATATTGGTGCACTTAAAGTTGTCCCAGAGGCTCCTTACTCTATCTTCATATTTTTTAATTCTTTTTTCTACAGCCACTTGGCCTGGAGGTCAAACCCTCCCTGGTATTAGCTACAACAATCAAGGCTTAACTACAAGACTGCGCACAAAGACCACTAGGGGGTGCACCAAGAAAGCATAACAAAATGCGGAGACAAAGAAACAGGACAAAATTGTCAATGGAAGATATAGAGTTCAGAACCACACTTTTAAGGTCTCTCAAGAACTGTTTAGATGCCGCCGATAAACAATGAGATCTACAAGAAGACTAATGAGACCCTCGATGTTATGATGGGGAACCAACTAGAAATTAAGCATACACGGACTGAAATAACGAATATTATACAGACTCCCGACAGCAGACCAGAGGAGCGCAAGAATCACGTCAATGATTTGAAATGCGAGGAAGCAAAAAACACCCAACCGGAGGGGCGGAATGAAAAAAGAATCCAAAAATGCGAGGATAGTGTAAGGAGCCACTGGGACAGCTTCAAGCGTACCAATATCAGAATTATAGGGGTGCCAGAAGATCAGAAAGACCAAGATATTGAAAACCTATTTGAAGAAATAATGACAGAAAACACCCCCACCTGGTGAAAGAAATGGACTTACAGGTCCAAGAAGCGCGGACAACCCCAAACAAAAGGAATCCAAACAGGACCACACCAAGACACATCATAATTAAAATGCCAAGAGCAAAAGACAAAGAGAGAATCTTAAAAGCAGCAAGAGAAAGAAACTCAGTTACCTACAAGGGAATACCCATACGACTGTCAGCTCATTTCTCAACAGAAACTTTGCAGGCCAGAAGGGAGTGGCAAGAAATATTCAAAGTGATGAATACCAAGAACCTACAACCAAGATACTTTATCCAGCAAAGCTATCATTCAGAACTGAAGGTCAGATAAAGAGCTTCACAGATAAGGAAAAGCTAAAGGAGTTCATCACCACCAAACCAGGATTACATGAAATGCTGAAAGGTATCCTTTAAGAAGAGGAAGAGGAAGAAAAAGGTAAAGATACAAATTATGAACAACAAATATGCATCTATCAACAAGTGAATCTAAGAATCAAGTGAATAAATAATCTGATGAACAGAATGAACTGGTGATTATAATAGAATCAGGGACATAGAAAGGGAATGGACTGACCATTCTTGGGGGGGAAAGGGGTGTGGGAGATGCGGGAAGAGACTGGACAAAAATCGTGCACCTATGGATGAGGACAGTGGGTGGGGAGTGAGGGAAGAGGGTGGGGCGGGAACTGGGAGGAGGTGGGTTATGGGGGGAAAAAAGAGGAACAAATGTAATAATCTGAACAATAAAGATTTAATAAATAAATAAATAAATAAATAAATAATTCTTTTTTTTTTTTTTTTTTTTTTTTGCTCTTCTGGTTGGGTGTTTTTTGTTTCCTCATGTTTCAAATCATTGATTTGATTCTTAGGATTTACTAGTCTACTGTTGAATTCCTGTATATTATTTTTTATTTCAGTGTATGGTCCTTTTCAATTTTCTTGGCATTCTCCCTAAGATCCCTGTAAGTTTCACTAAGTTCTGCTGGGATCCAACCCGAGCAGGTCCAGGGGTTCTCAAAGGCATAGACGAAGTCGGCGAAGAAGGAAGGACACAGAGACAGTGTTCAGTTGATCAGCAGCCTAGCCATGATCTCCAGCCAGGATCTCCAGCCAACTTCTGGTCTGGATCTCCAGAGAGGTTCTGCTGTTTATTGTCTTGTTACATCCGTATTTATCCCAGTTGATTTTAATCCTGTCAATTTCTATTACAAAGGTTAGGGTGTTTCTTATCTCCATTCCAGGGAGTAAAGATTATGTAGCTTAAGCATGATTGTTTGTAGTTAAAGTGATTAACTACCCGCCTGGCACTTAGTTAAGGATTTTCATCCCCTCCCTAACTTCAGGGAAAAATCCCTACCTGGGGAAACAACCTTTCTCGGAGAGGTGACCTTGGTTAAAACACACAGCGCTAAGGGGAGCAAACATATTAAGAACAGGATGCTATGTACGCCAGGTCCCTTGAAACATATGCTGTGCAGATGTTTCTATCCTGCAGCGACTGTGTGAAGCAGCAAGGATGGACCAGCTTCTGGCAAATTCCCCCATTTTTTTTATTTTTTAAATGACAGCACATGCAAATCAGTGTCCACCTCTCAGATTGGGCCGTTTAAAACTCGGAAGAAGACTGGCAAGCAATGACAGTGAGCATAACTATAAACATAGTGGATGGAGTGCACAAGGAGCCCCATTCCTGTAGAAGGTTGCTGGCCTCTTCAGTCAAGGGATTTCAGCTGTCTTCAAGTTGTTGTTTTGATTGTCTTTGTTGGTCTGGCTAGCGGGCGGCGTCACTGGCGACGGGCTTCCCGAAGCATCAGCGAGTTGAAGGGCTGCATCAAAGCGTCCATCAGGGCCGTGGTTGATGGTGGTGTCGGTGTCCGAGGAGGAGTAAGCTGTGCCCTCTGGGTCAGCTGATATGGAAGATGGAGGGCAATAGAGAGAAAAAGAAGAGAAAGCAAAAGAACTACAAGGCATGGAAGTGTTTAGAAAAAAGAGGGAGAAGACAGGGAAGAAGGCAGCATCCTGACACAGCCCTTACCTTCAGCTGACCCTTTCCCCGTGGTCCAAGGTAGAAATGGGAAACAAGTCCTGTTGCAGTGAGAGGGCAGCTGCTGTCAGCCAGTCTCTGTCTTTACCTGGGTCCCGATCTGAGCTGGGTGTGGGAAGCAGGAAGCAGCCATGGCGACAGGAGACCTTCCTCAGAAGGGGCGAGTGTTCAAGCCCCTGAACCATTGGGGGGGGGGTGAGGATCTGTGCCCCACCTCTGTTGAACCCCAAGTTCTCTCCTACTGGCCCTCCGAACTGTGCCTGTCTTAGGTTGCCCCACCCCTTGGGGTCTTACCCGTCTTTGACTACCAGCCATCTCTGGGCCAAGTAGGGTGATGTGAGGTTCAGTTCTGTCTCCTTGGTAGCCTATGTCCCTCTGGCCTCCATGCCCAGCAACTGCCTTGGGATCCCCTTGCCTGCTGGCGGGGCCCCGACATTGATCACATATCTTGGGGAACCCGGGTTTCTTCTCCAGGGAGGGCCCAGCTCACGCTATTGGGTGAGAGACAGATCCACGGTACCAGCCACCATGAGGCTTCAACCTCAGCATGAACAGAGAGCTCAGGCAATAGCTATGGGCAATTGGATTGTAAGAAGAGGGTCCCTCTTGGCACAAGGGTAAGAGAGGCCAATACAGGACAAAGGAGAGTCCAGGAACAGGGCTTTCTCAGCCCAGGATGTCAGGCTCTTGGCACAAGGCAACTCCATGTATGGGACATATACCAAACACCCCTCGTCACGGCGTAAAAGAGAGGTGCCCTTCCTGGAACAGTAGGGTAGGGAGATTCTAGAAAAGGCTGTGTTCAGGAAAGAAGGAGAAAGGCCAAAGAAGCAGCAAACAAGTAGTTAGATTTTAAAAAAAGGAAAAAAGGAAAGGAGATGTGGGGCAAAGCTGGGACATGTGGAAAGACAAAAAGGAGGCACATGTGATCCTCCCAACGGACAGATTGTTCCAGCTCAGGGCTGCACATCTGCTGCAGACGGGCACTGGTCAGGTGTGCTATGGTGAGGTAGAGATGGAGGGCGGTGAGACATAAGGTTGGACTAGACGGTCTGGAATCCACACAGGTGAGTCTGCATCCTGTGGAAATATATAAGCATATCCTCTCCCCCAGGTTAAAAGTACATCAGGTCCCTTCCAGGTTCCTGTAAGCAAGTCTCTCCATTTGACGAGGGCTTTAGGTTTAGTTAAATCAGGGTTCCAATGCCTGTACATCGGGGAATTTCCCTCAGAATCTACATTTAGTATATTAATTACAAATAGAGTATGTTGTAGAACATGATGAGGAGAGGAATATTTAAACTCATTTTCTTGTAATATTTTGTAACAGGAGTAAATCAAACACCGCTGGGGCTATATAATAGAACTCCCATTTGAGATAAGATATCTCTTCCCCATAATGTAAACGGGATAGTCGTAATTACATAGGGAGAGAATGTTCCTGAATGTTGATCTTCATCAGCCCAAGTTAAAATCTGAGAACTCTTTTTTACATTAGATGCCTTGCCTAGGCCTACTAGGGAAGTGGAGGTGGTGTGCGTGGGCCATGAAGAGGGCCAATCCTTCCCTGCTATGCAGGAAACATCTTCTCCTGTATCCAGTAGACCTTCAATTGGTTTTCCCTGAATTTGTAAAATTTTTGTAGGTCTAGTAGCATGGATTTCTTGTATCCAAAATGCTGCATCACTAGATCCAAAGCCTCTGGCCCCTCTAGCTTTCTGGGTAACAGCTGTCCCTATTTTATGTATTGGTAACAGGAGTAATTGGGCAATTCTCTGGTTGGGCTGAATCTGTATAGCTGTGGTGGGTGGGGAAAGTAAAATCTGTATTTCTCCTGTGTAGTCTGCATCAACAACTCCTGGGATGACTAAGATTCCCCTATAACGAGGTGGAGCTCCGTCCTAATATTAAACCTACAGTTCCCTCAGGCAGTGGCCCAGACACTCCTGTAGGAATGGCTGCTACTGGTGAGTCTGGGGTTAGTATTGCATGGGTGGTTGAGTGGAGGTCCAATCCTGCACTGCGTGGGGTTGCCCTGAAGAGGTCACTGACTGATCGAAATTTGCAGAGGGGTTGAAGGTTGATCCCCCTTTTATTGCAGGGGCCTGGGGCTGGCCCCTTCTCAAGTTTCCCAATTGAGGTGATGGCATATAACCTCCTTGGGAGCTATTTGTAGAGTTTAAAGGCCGACCATTTTTTTCAAAAAAATATATTTTATTGATTTTTTTACAGAGAGGAAGGGAAAGAGATAAAGAGTTAGAAACATCGATGAGAGAGAAACATCGATCAGCTGCCTCCTGCACATCTCCCACTGGGGATGTGCTCGCAACCCAGGTACATGCCCTTGACCGGAATCGAACCTGGGACCTTTCAGTCCGCAGGCCGACGCTCTATCCACTGAGCCAAACCGGTTTCTGCTGGCCGACCATTTTTATGGTATTTTGATCTACATTCCTTTGCCCAATGGAATCCTTTCTGACATCGGGGACAAACGGTTTTTGGAGGGTTAATATTATTCCCTAATGTATTTCCAGGCTGTCGAGGAGCTTGCCATCTGGCCTGAGTATTATTATTTTTATTTGGGCATTCTCTGCTAAAGTGCCCAGATAAGCCACAAGAGTAGCAGTTCATATTTCTTTTATTACCTGTAGTATTGCTGGCTTGTCCTATACCCTGTACATATTGAGGGTATGTCTCCCCTTTGAGAGCTGCAGCTATAGCTACACCCTGTATAAATGCTGGACTTACATCAGCACACTGTTTTATAAAATCATTTATAGTTCCTGTTCTGCGAATCGGCCTTAATAAAGCCTGACAGGTATTATTAGCATTTTCAAAAGCCAGTTGTTTGATTAGGATATCGGCTGCCTCTTTGTTATTGATTACTCTCTTAACTGCCTGTATGAGGTGAGAAAGGAAATCCTGATATGGTTCCTCGACCTTCTGTTTAACCTCTGTAAGGGTGGTTGTTTTTCCTACTGTATAAGGTAGGGATTTCCAGGCATTTCCTGCACAACTGGTTACTTTGGTAAGTGCCCCTGTGGGCATATTCATTCGCTCCTGAGCCATGTTAAAATCACCTTCTCCTAATATCATGTCTAGGGTTATTCTTTTTCTGGTTTTTTTTCCTAGTGGCTACAGCTTTCTTAGAAAGGTCATCATATTCAGTTTTCCATAATAAGTATTCACCTCCTGAGAGACAGGCTTTACAAACCTGTGACCAATCATAAGGAGTCATCCATTTACTGGCTAGGGTTTCTACCAAGGTTTGTGTGTAAGGAGCTAGAGGTCCATATTCAGAGCAGGCCAATTTTAATTCTTTAAGTACTTTGTAAGGTATAGGCTCCCAGGTGGGGTTTCCGTTCCCACCAGACTCATTCTCATATGCAACTGGGAAGCAGAGTGAGAATTCAAGATCTCCATTAGCTTCAGCTTCTCTTATCGCCCTTTGAAATTTAGACATGGAGCTCCTAGGAGCCACAGTCTTCCTTTCTAATTTGGGGAGCCTGTTTTGAATGGGAGGGCCTCTCTCCTCTCTACTGACTGGAAAGGACCAATGGTCATGTTTATGATGTTTATTCTCCTCCCGATCAGTAGGCATAGCTAAATTGCTTTTAGATTGAGCTGAAGACAATAATGATGTATCCTCTCTGGGTGGAGCCGAGGGACTATTTAAAATTTGAGAAAGTTCAACCGTTTTTGCCTCTGGTGCCAAGGTGTCACAGATTGAATTCCAGAGGGAAAAGACATTTGGCAGGACTTTCTCAGATCCATGGTAGCTGTAATAGTTCTTTAATTGCTTTCCTACTTTAGTCCAAGTTTCTAAATTAACAGTTCCATCCTCAGGAAGCCATTGACATAGGTCTTCTATAAAACTTTCTGTCTGACTGGGAGTAACCTTAACTCCTCTGCTAGCAAGCATATGCGTTATAAGATTAATACAGAGTCTTTTTTCTTTAGACTCAGTATGACCCATCCTGTCAATCTAAGTTCTGTACTAACTACCCACTTACCCTACTTATCCTCTGGGGGGCAAGGGGGGTCTGCAGCACCCTAAGGTGCAGTCCTATCCGTCCCAAGTACAGGGGGAATTACCTAAGGGTTCCTGTTCGGGGGCGCAGGATGCCGCGGTCCAACCCCAGCAGGTCCAGGGGTTCCCAAAGGCATAGACGGAGTCGGCGAAGACGGAGTCGGCGAAGACGGAAGGACACAGCGACGGTATTCAGTTGATCAGCAGCCTAGCCATGATCTCCAGCCAGGATCTCCAGCCAGGATCTCCAGCCAACTTCTGGTCTGGATCTCCAGAGAGGTTCTGCTGTTTATTGTCTTGTTACATCCGTATTTATACCAGTTGATTTTAATCCTGTCAATTTCTATTACAAAGGTTAGGGTGTTTCTTATCTCCATTCCAGGGAGTAAAGATTATGTAGCTTAAGCATGATTGTTTGTAGTTAAAGTGATTAACTACCCGCCTGGCACTTAGTTAAGGATTTTCATCCCCTCCCTAACTTCAGGGAAAAATCCCTACCTGGGGAAACAACCTTTCTCGGAGAGGTGACCTTGGTTAAAACACACAGCGCTAAGGGGAGCAAACATATTAAGAACAGGATGCTATGTACGCCAGGTCCCTTGAAACATATGCTGTGCAGATGTTTCTATCCTGCAGCGACTGTGTGAAGCAGCAAGGATGGACCGGCTTCTGGCAAAGTTCCTCAGAGGTTTCTAGAAGATTCTTGAGTCATCTTGTAACTGTGGTTTTGAACTCTATATCTAGTAGTTTGTTTTCTTCCATTTCTTTCATGTGTGACATGTTTCCTTGTCTCCGCATTTTGGCTGCTTTCCTGTGTTTGTTTCTATGTATTAGGTTGCTGCTAAGTCTCCTTGAGTTAGTAGAGTGGGCCTTGTGTAGTAGGTGTCCTATAGGGCCCAGTGGCTCAGCCTCCCCAATCACCTGATATGGACACCCTTTGTAGGCTGTGTGCACAGTTTTGTTGCAGTTAAGCCTTAATTGCTGTTGGTGTTATTTAGAGGAATTGACCTCCAGGCCAATTGGCTGTAGGGACCAGCTGTGACTAGAGTGGGAGAGCTGGTGTGCAGGAGACACCCTTATGGAGCAGGACTTGCTTTAGTGGGACTTTGGTGCTCACTGACTCTGCCCCTTGAGTGTATCTCTTATGGATGTGCAACGTTGTAATCTGGTATGGTCTCACACTGACTACTGGGTACACTGGTTCTTGGGTCTCCAGGGCGGTGCAAAGACAGCCTCTGCCTGGAGCCATCCAGCAGGAGCTACAGAGACATCTGCAGATTCCTCCTCTTTGAATCAGGTTTGGAAGTGTCCAGAGGAGGCCCAGCTGTGAAGCAAGGCAGGCTGGTTCTGATGCCAGTTTTGATGCCTTTTATTTATAAATTTCGGACTCCCTGACCCAGCTGCAGCTTGTTTGACAGGTTTTAGCCTGAGAAAGAACAGGCCATTCATATGCAAAAGCTGCTGCAGAGAGCTTGGGTGGTGTTATAAATTGGGTGGGGTGGGGTCTTAGGTATGCACCTTGGTGGAGCAAAGAGAAATGGCTGCCGGTCAGCTCTGCACCAGGGAGGTCTCAGCTTGGGAACAATGACCACTGAGAGCTCCTCCATCTGGAAGAAAGCCACCTCCAAGTTCCTGCCCTGCTGCTAAACAGTCCCATTTCTCTCTGTATATGTCTGGGACCCCGAGAGCCTCATCCAGCAGAGGAGCTCAGAGCTTATAAATTCAGTTTGTGGTGTCAGCCTTTTAAGAGGAGCAGCTATGTCTCCAGCAACCTGTATGTTACTCAGCCCCAATCCACACTGGTTTTTACAGCCCATATTTCTTACTTCCTGTAGGGACCTCTTTCCCCAGCTCTGGAACCCTGGGCTGGGTGTCTGATATGGGGCTGGGACCTCTTGCTCCTTCAGGTGGCCTCTGCAGAGGCAATCTCCCTCCTGATTAACAAAGTGGCACACTTAGGTGCCTGACCAGCCCGTTCCATGCACTTTCTTCTTTACCTCTCTAGTTGTAGTATTTCCACTCAGCCAGTTTTCTCATGGTCTGGAGGATGGTTGTTCTGTATTTTAGCTGTAATTTTGATTTGGTTGTGGGAGGCAGCAAGTACAGGCATTTACCTAACCTGCCATCTTTATTCTCCTCTTGCTGAGGATATTAGCATCCGTGTTCATTAGGGTTATTGTCCTATAATTCTCTTTTTTTGTAGTTTCTGGTTTTGGAATTAATATAATGCTGGCTTTGTAAAAAGAGCTTAGAAGTGTTCCTTCTTCTTGAAATTTTTTGAATAGTTTGAGGAGGATATGTGTTTGTTCTTTGCACATTTGGGAAAATTCTTCTGTAAATCCATCTGGCCTAGGACTTTTGTTTGCTGGAAGTGTTTTTACTATTATTACTGCTTCTATTTCATCAATAGTTGTTGGCCTACTCAGCTTTTCTGGCTCTTCTTGATTGAATTTTATAAGACTGTATGTTTCTAGGGATTTGTCCATTTTGTTGGCATATAATTGTTCGTAGTATTTGTTTACCATTCATTGTATATCTGTGGTGTCTGTTATTATACCACCACTTTCATTTCTGATTTTATTTATTTGGATCCTCTCTCTTTGATTCTTGATGAGTTTGACTAAGGATTCATCAACTTTGTTTATCTTGTAAAAAAAAAAACCCAACCACCCAGCTCTTATATTCATTAATCTTTTGTACTGTTTTTTTTTATTCTCTACATAATTTAGTTCCATTCTGGTCTTTATTATTTCCTTCCTTCTACTTCCACTGGGCTTTTCTTTTTCAAACATATTTTATTGATATTTTACAGAGAGGAAGAGAGAGGGATAGAGAGTTAGAAACATTGTTGAGAGAGAAACATCAGTCAGCTGCCTCCTGCACACCTCAAAATGGGGATGTGCCTGCAACCAAAGTACATGCCCTTGACAGGATTCAAACCTGGAACCCTTCAGTCTGCAGGCCGACACTCTATCCACTGAGCCAAACCGGTCAGGGCACTGGGTTTTCTTGCTGTTCTCTTTCTAATTATGTATTGCGGGTTAAAGAGTTTATTAGTGTTTTTTCTTGTTTCTTGAGGTAGGCCTATAGCATCTATCTTTTTGTGTTTTTTAGTTTTCATGTTGTGATTAATGTCAAGTTTCATAGCATTACGGTCAGAGAAGATGCTTGATATGCTTCAATCTTCTTAAATTTATTGAGGCTTATTTTGTGTCCTAACATGTGTCTGACCTATAAAATATTTCAAGTGCACTTGAAAATAATGTATATTGTACTGCTTTGGGTGAAATTTTCTGAAGATATCAATTAAATCCATCTGATCTGGTGTGTCATTTAAAGCCACCATATCCTTACTGATTTTCTGATTGGAATATCTATCCATTGATATCTATGAGGTGTTTAAATCCCCTACTGTGACTGTATTGCTGGTAACCTCCTGCCTTATGTCCATCAAGATTTGCTTTACATATTTTAGTGCTCCTATGTTTGGTACATAAATATTTACAAGGATTATATCCTCTTGTTGGATTGTTATTGTTATCATTTTATAGTGTTTTAGTTGTATTAACTATAACTTTTGCTTTAAAATATATTTTATCAGATATAAGTTTTGCCACCCAGCAATTTTTTCTATTTGTGTGAAATACCTTAAATTTTTTTTTTTTTGCTTTTAGTGTATGTATCTTTTGTAGACAACATATGTATAATTTTTGTGTTCTTATCTATTCAGCTATCTTATGTCTTATGTTTGAAACATTTAAGCTATTTACATTTAAAGTAATTATTATGTTTCATATATATTGCCATTTTAGTCTTTTAACTATGCTCCTTTGTTTTTCTTCTTTACCTCTTCCTCTTCCCTTTCTCCCCTCCTTCTTAACGCAGCCCCTTTAACATTTCTTGTAATACTTAGTGGTAACAAACTCCTTTTGATTTTCCTTGCCTTGGAAGCTCTTTTTCCTTTAATCCTATCTAATAAAAGAGAAACATGCAAATTAACCATCACTCCATTCCACCCACAAGCCACGCCTAGCAGCCAATCAAGAGCAAGTATGCAAATTAACCCAACCAAGATGGTGGCAGCCATGGAGCTGGAATGAGCAGGAGGCTTGGGTTACCCCTGGTGATGGAGGAAGCCAAACTTCTGGCCTGCCCTGACAGTCCCTGGCCTCCCTCAAGGCTACAAAGTTTCAATTATAGAAGATAAATAAATCCCAGATACCTGCTTCCAGCCGGCAAGAAGGGGCTAGGAGTTTGGGTCACTGGGGCCATGGCCATCCTGCAAACAGCCATCAGGCCCTCACCCAGGCTGGCCAGGCACCCCAGTGAGGACGCCCACCCTGAAGGGGATGTGGCCAGCTTTAAAAAAGCCTTCAGCCCCTCACCCAGGCTGGCCACACTCCCCCAGCAGGGATCCTCACTCCATGAGGGCATGACCGGCCTGCAAACCACCACAGGCCACTTACCTAGGCTGCCCCATGCATGAAGAAAACCCCTACCCTGATCCAGGGCACCCTTCAGGGCAAACCAGAAGGCCCCCACCCATGCACCAGGGCTCTAGCTAATCTAATAAAAGAGAAACATGCAAATTGACTGTACCTCTGCTACACCCACAAGCCACGCCCATCAGCCAATCAGGAGCAAATATGCAAGTTAACCCGACTCAGATGGCAGCGGCCACGGAGCTGGGGCAAGCAGGTGACTTGGGTTGGCCCCGGCAATGGAGGAAGCCAAGCTTCCAGCCTGCCCTGCCGGCCCTGAGCTCTGCTCAAGCCTACAAAGTTTCCATTCTAGAAGATAAATAAATCCCAGATACCTGCTTCCAGCCATGGCCATGGCCAGCCTGGAAACAGCCATCAGTCCCTCACCCAGGCTGGCCAAACCCCCATGGGGTGAAGGTCCCCACTGGGGGGCTTGACTAGCCTGCAAACAGCCATCAGCCCCTCACCCAGGCTGCCCAGGCATCCCAGTGGGGACCCCCACCCTGAAGGGGGTGTGGCTAGCCTAAAAACAGCTCTCAGCCCCTGACCCAGGCTGGCAGGCATCCCATAGGGACCCCCACCCTGACCTAGGACACCCTTTAGAGCAAACCAGACAACCCCTACCCATGCACCAGGCCTCTATCCTATATAATAAAGGGGTAATATGCAAATTGACCCTAACAGCAGAATGACTGGGAATGACTGGTCACTATGAAACACACTGACCACCAGGAGGCAGATGCTCAATGCAGGAGCTGTCCCCTGGTGGTCAGTGCACTCCCACAGGGGGAGCTCTGTTCAGCCACAAGCCAGGCTGATGGCTGCCAGTACAGCGGTGGTGGTGGGAGCCTCTCCCACCTCTTCAACAGCGCTAAGGATGTCCAACTGCAGTTTAGGCCTGCTCCCCACTGGCAAATGGACATCCCCTTAGGGCTCCCGGGTTGCCAGCGGGATGTCTGACTGCCAGCTTAGGCCTGATTCTCTGGGGATCGGGCCTAAGCCAGCAGGTGGACATCCCCCAAGGGGTTCCAGACTACAAGAGGGCACAGGCCAGGCTGAGGGACCTCCCCCAACAAGGTCACAAATTTTTGTCACCGGGCCTCTAGTCTATACTAATAAAAGGGTACTATGCTAATTAGACTGGGAGACCTTCCAGGAGACCTCTGGACATTCTTCCGGACAAAGCCATGGTGGCAAGGCTGAGGTAGAGGTGGTTAGAGGCCAAGAGGGGAGGGCATTTGTGGGTGATCAGGCTGGTGGGGGGCAGGGCTATTGGGAGTAACAGACCAGCAGGGGGACCAGTTGTGGCAAGCAGGCCATCACTGGGGGTCAGTTGGAGGTGATCAGGACAGTGTGGGGGGGAGGGATGGCAGTTTTGTGTGAGCAGACCAGCAGGGGCACAGTTGGGGGCAAGCATGCTAGTGGGGAGGGAAGTTGGGGACAAGCAGGCCCGCAGAGGGGGAAGTTGAGAGTTAGCAGGCTGGCAGGGCAGGAAGTTGGGGGCAAGCACACTGGCACAGAGGGTAGTTGGGGGTGACTAGGCTGGCAGAGGGGGCAGTTGGGGGCAATCAGGCAGGCAGGCAGGTGAGCAGTTAGGGGTCAGCAGTCCTGGATTGTGAGAAGGATGTCCGACTGCCATTTTAGGCCCAATCCCTTCGAGCGGTCCCAGATTGGAGAGGGTGCAGCCTGGGATGAGGAACACCCCCTACTCATTGCATGAATTTCGTGCACCAGGCCACTAGTTTTAAATAATTGCATTTCTTGATAATGTAGCCTTGTTTGTAGGTCCTTTATCTTCATCTCTTTGACTATTTCATGCCAATCCCATCTGACCTGGTGTTTCAGCTGATAGTCCTACGGGACCCTCCTTTTAGGTAACTATCTTTATCTTGGAGCTTTTAAGATATTCTATTTGTCCTTAACCTTTGCAGTTTTAATTACTATATGTCTTGGTGTGGGCTTCTTTAGTTCCTCTTGTTTGGGACTGTGCTTCATGACGGTGCTGTTTTTCTTCACCAGGCTAGTATAGTTTTTGTTCATTATTTCTGAAAATAGGTTCTCATTTCCTTACTCAATCCCTTCTCTTTCTGGTTCCCCTGTGATGCAGATGTTGGTACATTTTATATTGTCCCTAAGTTCCCTTGAATTATCCTCTTCCTCCCTCCCTCTCTTCCTCCCTCCCTCCCTCCCTCCCTCCCTCCGTCCCTCCCTCCCTCCCTTTCTCTCTGTGTTAATCCTCACCTAATAGTATTCTTCCCATTGCTTTTCAGAGCATGGAAAAGAGAGAGATCAATGTCAGACATATCAACTGATTGCTCCTGCATGCATTCTAAACAGGGGCAGGGACAAACCCTCAACCGAGGCCCATGTCCTCAACCAGGAACATGGTGTGCAGGTTGATGCTCTAACCAATGAGATAACCAGCCAGGGCTAATTATCATTTTTTCTGTTCATCTGATTGTGTTTTTTTATACCCCATCTTCCAAATTGGTGAATCAAACCTATGCTTCATTTAACCTACCATTTATTCCTTTCAGTGTATTCCTCATTTCAAATATCATACTAGTATTCTTTTTTTTTAATGAGCAGTTAAAAGTGAGGTATTTTTAAATGTATTTTCAGGAGAGAGAAATGTCAGTGTGAAAGAAAAATAATTGATTTCCTTCAAATGTACCGACTGGAGATTGAACCCACTTTTAGTTTATGAGACAACATTCCAACTAATTTAGCCACTGGCCAGGTTCAGATATTGTATCCTTTATTTCTGACTGGTTATTTCTTATGGTTTCTATATTCTCTTTCATGTGGTTGTAGTTTTCATTAAGTACCTTGTGGTTCTAAGTTCTTTGAGCATCCTTATAACCTTTTCCTGAACTGTCAGATAAGTTGTTTGCCTCAATATTACTTAGCTCTTTGATTACATGGATCACTACCAAATAAATGCCCCTTGAATAAATCAGATAAAGATTTGAAGTAAAATAAAGACCACCCATTTATTTTCTGTGATAAAGGACTTTTATGGGCGGGCCTGTTTTTCCCCCAACACAGTCTTTCCTTGCAGAGCCCACAAAATTGGTAACTGTAAATTCTTTTTGAGTAGTAGCTGATTTATCAAAGCCAGTTCTCAAATTACATGTAAGATTTTTATGGGAAGAAAAACTGTTCCTGGATCTGAAAGTGTTAAATATGTTGAAATATAAGGAACTTGAAATGTAGATTTTGTAGGAAAGATGAGGGAAATAAATGTGAAAAAGTGTTGCCACATCAACTGTAAAAATTCCCAATCAGAATTTTTACTTTTTTGGAATGAAATAGTTATAAAATGAAAAATGTATTTTTACTACTAGAAATTAGTTAGCACAGACTGCATGCTTTGCTTGTAATTTTTAAGTTTGATTTTGAAATTCACTTAATTATTTTATGTTAATTATGTAGTTATTATTTACCCAAAATAAACATTGTTTACATTTTTTAGGTCTTTCGTGTAATTGATTTTTATTGTGTAAAAGACCTTTCATAGGAAAGATATTTGCTCTACAGTTACTTGAAAATAACCACAATGTTTCTTAATTTCTGCATTAGTTTATGAAATTACTCTATGGTAAAAGCACCCTCTTGTTTTATATTTGCCTTTTCTTAATAACTTTGGCCATTTTTCCAAGTGCATTATATCTGAATAACTTTTCTTCTGCCTTTTAATATTGACTCTACTAGAACATGCTTTCAGTATCTGATGCCTCTGATTGCAGAATGAGTATTGAACTTGGGTGGAGCAGCAGAGCCTAATCCCAGGTCCCTGCCACAGCCCACTTGGGCGGAGCCAAGACTGACAGGCAGAGCTGCTGGGACTCTGGGGCCCATCACAGGAGGAGATATATAGGTCAGAGCCTCCCCACTAGTTCAGTTCTGGCTTTGAATCTGGAATTCCTTGGACTAGCAGATCTGTGAAATAAAGGTTAAACTTTCCTCCCTCAGAGAGTTAACTGATTGTTCTCCCATGATTTCTGCCACATTTTTGCTGTACAGAAGCTTTTTGCTCTTAGGTAGTCTCATTTGTCTCTTTTTCCTTTGTTTCTCTTTCCTTGGAGACAAATAAGAAAATATATTGCTTCAAGAGATGTCTGAAATTTTACTACTTGTAATCTTTTAAGATTTTTATTATTTTACAACTTATATTTGTCTTTAATCCATTTTGAGTTTATTCTTGTGATTGGCTTAAGATGGTGGTCTATTTTCATTTTTTTTTTTTGCATGTATCTGTCCAGTTTTCCCAATATTTACTGAAGAGACTGTCTTTACTCCCTTCTATGCTCTTGCCCCCTTTGTCAAATATTTATTGGCTATAAAGGCGTGGATTGAATTCTGGGCTCTCTATTCTATTCCACTGATCTATGCCTGTTTTTGTGCCAATACCAGTTTGTTGAGACACAACAATGGCTATATATGACAAATCCACAACTAACATCATACTCAACAGTGAAAAGCCGGAAGCTTTTCCTCTAAAATCAGAAGGATGTGTACTCTTGTAACTTTTATGCAACACAGGATGAAAGACCCAGCCAAAACAATTAGGAAATAAATAACCCACCTATCCAAATCAGAAAGAAGTAAAAGTGTCTCTATTTGCAAATGACATGGTATCATATATAGAAATCCCTAAGTACCCTACTACTGTTGGAACCAATAAGAAAAATCTGTAAACGATGAAAAACCAATATATAAAAATCAAAGCACTAACAATGAAAAATCAGAAAGAAAAATTAAGAAAACTATCATTTACAACAGTATCTACACCAATAAAAGAGAAACATGCAAATTGGTGTCACTAAGCTACACCTACCAGCCAATCAAGGAGAGTATGCAAATTAACCCAACAAAGATGCCAGCAGCCATGGAGCAGGAGGCTTGAGTTGCCCCCGGTGATGGAGGAAGCCAAGCTTCCCCCCTACCCTGGCCACGCTCAAGGGAGGAAACAACACGCAGCCGCGGCCAGGAGCCTGAGAGATCAACACAGAAGGGTGCCTGCTCCAATCCTCAGCAGTGTGGCTGGGGGCAGGCCCCCAGTGGACACGGACACACACACACACACACACACACACACACACACACACACGGGGTGCCTGCTCGCCAAGCCTCCGACGCGGCTGGGGGAAGGCCCCCAGCGTACACACACACACACACACACACACAAACACACACACACACAGAGGGCCTGCTCTGAGCCTCTGCTGCCAGACTGTGGCTTAGGCCCACTCCCTGTCAGTAGGACATCCACTAGGGCTCCCGGACTATAAGAAGGGGCAGGCTGGGCTGTGGGACCCCCGACGCTCAGTGCAAGAATTTCGTGCACTGGGCCTCTAGTAAAAATAAGAAAATACTTAGGAGTATATTTAACAAAGATAAAACATCTATACATTGAAAACTGTAAGACACTGATAAAAGAAATTATAGACACAAATACATGGAAAATATTCCATGCTCAACTGGAAGAATGCTGGTAAGATGTTCATATTACCCAAAGAGATCTAAAAATTCAATGTAACACTTATCAAAATTACAAAGTCATTTTTTTTCATAGCAATAAAAAAAAATCCTAAAATTTGTATAAAATCACAAAACAACAAAAATCTGAATAGCTAAAATGATGTTAAGAACATAATTGGAAGCATCACACTTCTGATTTCAAAATATGTTACAAAGATATAGTAATCAATAGTATGGTATTGGCATAAAAATATACATAGATCAATGAAACAAAATGGAGATCCTAGAAATAAATCCACGCTTATATGGTCAATTAAGTTATGACAAAGCAGCCAACAATGTACAATAAGGAAAGAAGTCTCTTCAACAAATTTTATCGGGAAAGTTGGGTAGGCACATGCAAAAGAATAAAAATTGGACCCCTATCTTACACCCTATACAGAAATCAACTCCAAATGGAATACAGACTTGAATGTAAGACCTGAAACAGTAACATTCCTAGAACAAAACATAAGCAAGCTCCTTAACAGATTTGGCAATTATTTTGGGGCGGGGGGGGGGGGGGTTTAAGACCAAAAGCAAAGCTAACAAAGCCAAAACAGATAAGTGGGACTATATCAAAGTAAGCTTCTGCACAGCAAAGAAAATCATCAACAAAATAAAAAGGCAAACTAGATAGGATGGGAGGAAGTATTCACAATTCATCTACTATTATATGATAAGAGGTTAATATCCAAAGTATATATTCTGTCCCTTTCATACAACTCAACAGCAAAACACTTTAAAAACAATTAATCCAGGCACTAGGAGCTACAGCTGGCATGGACCCTGCAGGGCTGGATGGCGGTGGCGGTGGCGGCAGCCATGGTGAGGAGGACAGACCCCACTCCCAGTGGCCATTCAGGACCTTTACCTGACGGGCCCATCACTCGGGATCCAGCTGCCATTTTGCTCAAGACAGGAAGGCGTCCCAGGACTGCAGGTACTTCAGCGAGGATTCTGCTTCCATGGAGACTGCTGCAGCTATCAGCACCCGCAGCCCCCGGGCCACTTGCAGTGGGGGCCGCCGCCATTCCTAGCCGCTTGTCACCCAGCCAGGACCCCCGCTGGGGCTGACCCGCAGGGGCTCCGAGCCCACCTACTTGCCCACAGTGGCTGTGGGTTGGGGAGGGGCTGAGGCCGAGGCTGAGGCCATCTGGGACACGGAGCCTGGCCTCGAGGGGCTGGCCAGCCGGAATGAGGAGCTTGGTGGCTGACATCACTTGATGGAGATCACGGCTACTCCCAGAAGTCTCGGCCTAAGTCAGACCCTGCCCAGGGGCTCTGGGCCCCACTTCAGAGCACGGACCTTGCGAGGGAGCAAGACAGCCGCGATGTCGTGTGTGGCATCTGCATGGACAAGGTGTGGGACAAGCCGGAGGGCAAGCGGATCTTCGGCATCCTGCCCAACTGCACACAAGCCCACTGCCTGGGCTGCCTGAGCACCTGGCGGATGAGCCGCCAGCACTTCCCGCTGAATGTCATCAAGGCCTGTCCCCAGTGCCGTGTCTATTCCAGCTACATCATCCCCCACAAATTCTGGGTGAGTGAGGGGGGCAGAGAAGGTGCAAATCATCAGGAACTTCAAGGCTCGGACCAGCCAGATCCGATGCTGGTACTTTGCGCGGGGGAATGACCGCTGCCCCTTCAAGTCTGACTGCATTTACCTGCACCAGCTCCCGGACACGGCCCCATCCTCGGCTTCTCCCTGCCCATCCTCGGCTTCTCCCTGGCCCAGATTGCACATAGCCGGCCTCCGGGAGTGAGATGGTGCTGGGCTCCGCAGTGCTGCTGGAGGACGGATGTTCCTGGATTATAACCTGGCCGCGGCCTTCTTGGGGTTAGAACTCCTGCTGGATGGCACCAGTTCTTAACCACAGGCTCCTGCAGCCAGGACCAACGTGTGAGGGGTGGGGTTGAGGGGCAGGGTGAGTTAGGGGGAAGGTCTTTCCCCTTTTGGGGTTTCTAACACGTCTGTGACAAATGTAAAACTTGTATGGTACCTATGACGTTAACGGAGCCCACTAAGTGGGATGGAATTAGCCCCCTCTCCACCTCCATGAACATGAGAAGGGTGGAGGGCTCTGGGTAAAGGGGAGGGTTCTCACTGCCTTACTAGGGACTTGGATTTTAACTTTGCCCTTTTGTAGAAGGATTCTGACAGAAAACCAATAAAATGCACCTAAGCCAAAACAAACAAAAAACAATTAATCCAAAAAATAGGCAGAATTGAAGACGTTTTTCCAATGAAAACATACAAATCGCTAACAGGTACATGAAAATGTGTTCAAAATCACTAATCAGGGAAATGCAAAATCAAAACCACAATGAGCTATAACCTCACACATTTAGGTTGGCTATCATAAAGAAGACAAATGTTGGTGATAATATGGAGAAAAGGGGAACCCTTGTGCACTCTTGGTAAGAATGTAAATTGGTCCAACCACTATGAAAAACAATATGGAGGTCCCTCAAAATATTTAAAATAGAACTACCATATGATCAGCAATTCCACCTCTGGGTATTATCAAAAGAAAATGAGAACAGAATACTGAAGACTCTGCACTCCAATGTTAGCAGATATAATGCAGCATTAATCACAATAGCCAAGATATAGAAACAACCTAAGTGCCTAGTGTCTATAAGGGATGAATGGAGAAAAATATGTGTGGGTGTGTGTAAGAGACTACTATGAACAATTACAGGCCAACAATTGAACATCCTGGATAAATTCCTAGAAACACAGCCATGAGAAGACATGGAAATCCTCGCATATGCAACAACATGGATGATTCGTATGATAAGTGAATAAATTACAGAGACAAATGCTAAATCTCTATATGTGGAATCTTAAAAAGAACTCATATAAACAGAGACTAAAGTAAGGGTTTACCAGAGGCTGAGTAGTGGGCAAAAAGAGATGTTGGCCAAAAAGCATATACTCCCTGTTAGGGAATGAGTAAGATTGGGAAATCTATTATGTGTTATAGTAACTATAGTTATAATGCTATGTTGTATAACTGAATATTGATGAGAGTAGGTCTTAAATGTTCTCACCACAAATATTTGATAATTATATGACATGATGCAGGTGTCATTGAATGCCATGGTGGCAAACATTCTGCAGTAGTGTGCCAAATGAACACATTATATACCTTACCTTAAACTCACAATCTTCTGTCAATTTTATCTCAATAAAGCTGGAAGAAAAATAATGTTATCTAAGAGCTGTTGCAAGAGATGTCAAATTCTTGGTGGCAACATGAGTAAATGTTTTGCTTATGCTGTGTGACAAAAAGAAAAAATAGTGCTTAAATTCTTTCAATTACTTTCCAAAATATTCTTCAATAGCCCTGGCTGGTGTGGCTCACTTGGTTGGAGTGCACCAAAAGGTCACAGGTTTGATTTCTTGTCAGGGCACATACCCAGGTTGCAGATTTGATCCCTGGTCAGGCACGTAGGGGAGGCAACCAAATTGATGTCTCTCTCTGTCCCCGTCTGTAAAATTAAAAAACTAAGAAATGAAAAACATATTGTCAAGGATTAAAAATACTTCAAAGATAAATTTCTTAAAGCCTAAAGAATAACACTAAAAAGCCTTATCATTTTGTTGTAGAACTCAAGGGCTAGACAAGTATTAATGGCAAAAACAATTCAGCTTAGCTTGTATTTGTAAAGGAAGATGATCCACTCCAGGATTTTCATGGAAGGACTGACCAGATAAATCCTTCCTGTGTTAGGCTGGATTTGGGTGAAGTGCATTTTCTAAAGGCCATTCTGGAAGAGCTTCTAGGGGCTGAGCATTTCAGTCCTGGGATGTATTCCATAGAAACAGCTCCAGCACAGCCCAGGCTAGAGGCAGCGATGCTGGTCTAGACACCTGGGTCCTGGCTGCACAACTGGATGGTCACAAGACCTTGGTCAAGTCTCTAACCTCTGTGTCCCACGTTCCCTAATCTATAAAATGCAGGCAGTCACACTTCATGTGGCTGATATGAGCATTAAGTGAGTTAATACAGGTACAGGTTTAAAGAATACCTGACACACAGTATGTGCTCAGTAACTGTTACCTTTTCTTCTCAGGGTTTGGGTTCATTCTCAAGACAAAGATGTCAGAAATAAAGCCCAGTGTACTATGCTGTTTCTGGCACCTAGAATGAAAAACCTTTGTCTTTATTTTGAGGGACAAATCAGAAGGATGGTGCTGGGGAAGATGGCCTCTGGTTTGACAGGCAATAGCCCAACTCTGGAGAGCAAGGAACACTGAAGAAACGACCAAAATGCAGTCCGGAAATTTGACCAATAACATGATTTTCAAAGAAATATCTAACACAAAAATGGAGGAAAAAAACACGTAACAGCTCATTCTAGTGTAATGAAAGGTCTAAGTATGAGAAATTCTGATTATTTTTAATTTTATACACTAGAGTACCAAATGAAATGATGAAAAAGAAACCACCCTGTATTAAACAAACATTTTTTTATTGAGAACTGTATTTATTACATTGTGTTACATGAGAAAAAAGCTGGGCAACACAGGTGGTTACCAGAAGTCATCTGGTTTCATGAGACAGCCCTGTGAAACTAAATTAGAGAAAGACAAAATTTTAAAAATTTGTTAAATTCTTGTCAGTTCATTAGGGGACCTTTCTAATGTTCTCATTCCTTTCCTAATCAGTAGCCATATCATAACTTCAAAAGGTAAAAGATTCTTTTGGCAGTCAGTAATTTTGATTAATTCAATAGTTTCTTAGAGGCAGACCTCAACATATGAACAGTGCCCTTATGCTAACAAAGTCAGCAATATGATAAATGATTTGCATAAGAACACAATGTTGGGGAAAGCATACCTTTAATCTTTATCACTAGGGAGCAGCTTGTCCACTTGTGAGTCTTCTTTGACACTCTTTATTGAGCTCTGAAAAGAGAAGAAAGAATAATTTTGAAATTAGAGGTGTATTAATGTACTAATTTTATTAAACAACTAGGGGCCCGGTGCACGAAATTCGTGCACCGGGTGTGTGTGTGGGGGGGAGTGACGCTCAGCCCAGCCTGCCCCCTCTCACATACTGGGAGCCCTCAGGCGTTGAAACCCAACACCCTCCAATCACAGGATCGGCCCCTTGCCCAGGACTGACGCCTCTGTCAGAGGCGTCAGTCCTGGGCAAGGGACCCACATTTCCCCCCATCACTGGTTCTGCCCCCAGCCCAGGCCTGATGCCTCTGGCCCAGGCGTCAGTCCTGGGCAGGGGACCCCCAGACCCCTCCGATTGCTGGCTCTGCCCCTTGCCCAGTCCTGATGCCTCGGCCAGAGATGTAGACTCCCATCACCCTCCGATCGCCTGATCAGCCTCTTTCCCAGGCCTGAAGCCTCCGCCAGAGATGTCAGACTTGGACAAGGGACCCCCATCTCCCCCCGATCACTGGCTCTGACCCCCGCCCAGGCCTGAGGCCTCTGACCCAGGAATCATGCCTGGGCAGGGGACCCCCATCTCACTCTGATCGCTTGCTCCACCCCCCGCCCAAGCCTGACGCCTCTGCCCAGGCTTCAGTCCTGGGCAAGGGGACCATCATATCCCCCAAATCCCTGGCTCCGCCCCCCACCCAGGCCTGATGCCTCTAGCCGAGGCGTCCGGCCTGGGCAGCGGGGACCTGCAGCGGCAGCAGCGCCGTGATCTCTCGCTCTGCCCCTGCCCAGGCCTAACAACTCCGGCCGAAGCATTAGGCCTGGGCAGGGGACCCCCAGCTCCCAGTGGTTGCAGGCTCCGCCCCTGCCCAGGCCTAACGCCCCTGGCCTAGGCGTCCGGCCCCGGCAGTGGGGACCCACAGTGGCAGTGGGGGGCGCCGCCTTCGCGCGGGCTCCGCCCCTGCCCCTGCAGGACGCCTCTGGCAGAGGCATCCGGCTCGGGTAGCGGGGACCCGCAGCTGCAGTGGCCCCGCGATCGTGGGCTCCGCTTTAGGCACAGGCAAGGGACCCCTAGCTCTCGGGACTGCCATCTTCGACCGTGCCCAGCTCCCATCCCTGGCTCCACCCCTACTTCCTGCTATCACTGGCCAGGGTGGCAAAGGCGCCTGATTTTCAGATCATGGCTGGGGGGCACCTTTGCCCTGTCCCCCAGCTCTTAGCTCCCCCCTGGGTTTCCGATCACTGTCAGTGGGCTTCTTCCTGCTTCCCCTTTCGCCTCCCTGCATTGTGCCTACATATGCAAATTAGCCGCCATATTTGTTGGCAGTTAACTGCAATCTCAGTTGGCAGTTAATTTGCATATAGCCCTGATTAGCCAATGAAAAGGGTAGCGCCGTACGCCAATTACCATTTTTCTCTTTTATTAGTGTAGATTTTGAATTCTCTGAAACTCTTCAAAAAATGATTTTGAAAATATCAGAAGATCACAGACATTCCAGAAAACTGGGATCTTAAGCCAGCCAAAGGAATGACATTTCAATTTTTCAATTTTATTATTTTGTTAGCTTTTGTTTTTCTTTTTTGTTCCTCCCCCCCTTTTTTTGTTTGTTCCTTTTATTTTTTCTTCTTTCTTTGTTCTTCTTTTTTTTTTGTTTGTTCCTTTATTTCCTACTTCTGTACACATTATTTTTTCAACCACGTGAGCAAAAGACATGTGAGCGGTGCACTCTTGTCCAGGGAGCTTTAGCCCCGTGAACAGCCTGCGTCGAGCCAAAGAGAGGCAGCCTCATGTGGCCTGCCCCTATCCAAGGAGCAGCAGCTGTGTGAGCAGCCCACTTCCCTGTCCGAAGAGCAGCAACCACATGAGCAGTCTGACCTGTCTGAGGAGCAGCAGCTGAACAAGCATCTTGCCCTTGTCCAAGCAGCAGCAGCCGCACAAGCAGCCTGCCCAATCCAAGGAACAGCAGCTGTGTGCCCATCCGAGGAGCAGCAGTTCTGCAAGTGGCCCGGCCCCATTCGAGGAGCAGCGGCAGCCCAACCCGGTCCAAGAAACAGCAACCGCATGAGCAGACCGGCCACATCTGGTGAGTGGCAGCTCTACACAGCATGCACCGGAGGAGCAGAGCCACAACAGCCTGCACCTGTCCGATGAGCATCAGCCGATACTAGGAGCAGTAGCCCCACAAGCAGCCCACCACAGAGGAACAACAGCAGCATGCAGCCAGCCCCCAGTCAAGGTTCAGCAGCCACGTGAGCAGTCCACCCCAGGTCAAGGAGTAGCAGCTGCGTGTGTAACCAGCCCCAACCAAGGAACAGCAGCTTCGTGATCAGCACATCCTCTGTCTCAGGAACAGATTGTGTGTGTGAAGCCTCCCCCCACCAGCCAGAGAAGCCACCACAGCGGTGACCAGCACCCATCAAGGGAGCTCCTGCCAACTAAGGAGCAGCTGCTACAATAACCGCCAGAGGAGCAACCACAGCGTGAGGAGCCACTGCCACCCAAGGAGCAGTCGCTGAATGACTCAACATCTAGATATGTCGGTGAGATCAAACATGGGTACACAAAGAAACCCCCAAAGGAAAGAGAAGGAGGACTCGCCAGAAAAGCAGCTAAGTGAAACCGAGGCATGCATGACAGAAAAAGAATTCAGATTAAGGGTCCTAGAGTGCATAAACCGGATGAAGGAAAAACTCAACAACTTATGCAAGAAGCAAGAAGAAACAGATGAGAAAAAATCAATAAATTATGTAAGAACCAAGAAGAAATGAAGAGTGATATAGCTGCAATAAAAAACACCATTGAAAGTTTCAACAGTAGACTAGGAGAAGCAGAGGACCAAATTAGCGAATTAGAAGACAGGGAAGCAAAACTCCCAAACTGAATTGCAATTGGCAAAAAAAAAATTAAAAGACAGGAGGAGAGACTAAGGGAGCTATGGAACAACATGAAACGAAACAACATGCGAATAATAGGGGTGCCAGAACAACAGAAAGAGGAACAAGACTTAGAAAACCTATTGGAAGAAATAATATCAGAAAACTTCCCTGAGGTGGGGAAGAAAAAAAAGGCACACAAGCACAGAGAGTCCCAAACAAGGTGACCTTAAAAGACCCACATCAACACACATCATAATTACCATGGCAAATGTTCAGGACAAAGAGAGAATCTTAAAGGCTGCAAGAGAGAGACGGAAAATTACATACAAGGGATCTCCCATTAGATTATCATATGATTTCTCAACCAAACACATCAGGCCAGAAAAGAATGGACGGAAATTTACACAGTGATGCAAAGCAAAGCAATGAATCCAAGAATACTCTATCCAGCAAGACTATCATTCAAAATTGAAGGGGAAATAAGAAGGTTCACAGACAAAATAAGGCTAAGGGAGTTTATCAATACCAAGCCAGCAATGCAAGAAATGCTAAAGGGACCAGTGTAAAAAGAAGAAATAAAAAGCTCAGAAAGAAAACACACAGAAAAAATAGAAATGGCTACAAACAAGTACCTTTCAATAATAACTTCAAAGGTAAATGGACTAAATGCTCCAACCAAAAGACATCGAGTGGCTGAATGGATAAAAAAAAAAAAAAAAAAAAAAAAAAAATGACCCATACATTTGCTGTCCACAAGAGACTGACCTCAGAATCAGGGACTCACACAGACTGAAAGTGAAGGGATGGAAAAATATCTTTCAGGCAACTGGAAATGAAAATATAGCTGGGGTAGCAATACTTACATCTGACAAAATAGACCTCAAAGTGAAGGCCATAATAAGAGATAAGGGAGGCCACTTCATAATACTAAAGGATTCAATATACAGAGGATTTAACCCTGATAAACATATATGCACTCAATACAGAAGCACCCAAATACATAAAAAAACTCCTGGAAGATATCAAGGGAGAGACTGACAACAATACAATCATAGTAGGGGAATTTAATACACCACTGACATCACTGGATAAATCCTCTACACACACAAAAAAAAAATGGTAAAGAAACAGCAATCCTAAATGACTCACTAGATCAGATGGACTTAATTGACATCTTCAGAACATTTCACCCCAAAGCCACCGAATATACATTCTTCTCAAGTGCTCATCGGACATATTCAAAAACAGACCACATATTGGGTCACAACCAAAGTCTCCCCAAAATCAAGAAGATTGAAATCATACCAAGCATTTCCTCAGACCACAAGGGCATAATATTAGAAATAAACTAGAATAAAAACAACTCAACATTTTCAAACACTTAGAAATAAAAACACTTAGGAGCTGAATAGCATGTTATTAAATATTGATTGGGTTACCAATGAGATCAAAGAAGAAATTAAAAACATCCTGGAAACTACTGACAATGAAAACACAACAATCCAAAACCTATGGCACACAATGAAAGCAGTCCTGAGAGGGAACTTTATAGCTCTACAGGTCTATCTCAACAAACAAGAAAAAATGGTAGTAAATCATCTAAAACTACCTCTCAAAGAATAAGAAAGAGAGCAACAAGGAAAGCCCAGAAGGAGCAAAAGGAAGGAGATAATAAAGATTAGAGCAGAAATACATGACATAGAGACAAAAAAAACAATACAGAAAATCAATGAAACCAAGAGCTGGTTCTTTGAAAGGATAAACAAGATTGTTGAACCTCTAGTCAGGCTCACCAAGAAATAAAGAGAGAGGACCCAAATAAACAAAATCAGAAATGATAATGGCGAAATAACAACAGACCCCAGAGAAATACAAATGATTGTTAAAAAATACTATGGACAACTCCACTCCAACAAACTAGACAACCTGGAGGAAAAGGACATATTCCTAGAAACATACAACATTCCAAAACTCAATCAGGAAGAATCTAAAAATCTCAACAGGCCAATAACTATGGAAGAAATTGAAGAGGTCATCAAAAAGCTTCCAGCAAACAAAAGCCCAGGACCACACGGCTTCACAGGGGAGTTTTACCAAACATTCAAGGAAGAACTAAAACCTATCCTCCTCAGACTACTACAAAAAATTAAAGAGGAAGGAACACTTCCAAGCTCATTTTATGAAGGCAACATCACCCTAATTCCAAAACCAGGTAAAGACAACACAATGAAAGAGAATTACAGGCCAATATCCCTCATGAACATAGATGCCAAAATCCTCAACAAAATCTTGGCAAATCAGATCCAGCAGTACATAAGAGAGATCATACACCATGACCAAGTAGGATGTAACCCAGGGATGCAAGGATGGTAAAATATCCGCAAATCAGTAAACATGATATACCACATAAACAAATTGAAAGAAAAAAACCACACAGTCATATCAATTGATACAGAAAAAGCATTTTTTTTTGTTTTTTTGTTTTTGTTTGTTTAGGGTACCAGAAAGAACCTTTAATAAGTCTTGCTTTCCAAAAATAACTTGTCCAGTGAAATAGTGAATGCATCCCTGGTCTCTGGAAATGGGAGAACAGGGAGAGCCTGTCCTGGAGCTACAGAAAGAATGTTGGTGTTCCTGAGCTCGATGACATGGCCAAGGCATTCAGCTCCTGTTTTGGAATGACTGGAATATACCAAGGAGCCAGAGTCTAAGAGGAACCAAGCTGCATCTGATTAGCCATCTTGCCACTGTTGTGCCCAGATTTCAAGATTCCCAAGAACCCCCACAGGGAGCCAGCGAGTCCGATGCAAAAGCAAAGAGTCATTCATTTCAAACCTAGGTTTGGCTCCCCTGCCACACTCACCGATGCAACGGTAAGCTCCAGTGGCCGAGAGAGAGAGAACTCTGTGCGGAGAGAGGTTTTATAGGGGGTTGGGGTAAGGGGAGGAGAAAGGACTGTGGGCCCTGCCGATTGGCCAGGCACTAGTCGGTGTCTCATTACACAGGATGTGGTCATAGTGATGGCGTGCACTTCCCTTGACTATCTTCCGGGAAGAAGCTTGCTGAGCACATGGCCAAGTTAAGATGAAGGGCATAGCCCTTACCCTGGGGCAAGGTGGAGGACGTAGCTCTTACCCTGGGGTAAGGTGGAGGGCGTAGCCCTTACCCTGGGGCAAGGTGGAGGGCGTAGTCCTCGCCCTTTCATTCCCCCCTTGTCTTGGAACTTCCGGCTCAATCATGAGACGAACTGCATTTCTATTCCACCATTGCTAGAGGCCCATACTGGGCACACAGAACTATCAACTGAACTATCCCTATAAGCTTAACAAATGGCCCGGTGGAAGGGAAACAACAACTTCTATTGAAACAGGATTTTTCTTCTTAAAATTCCTCCATGGCTATCAAAAAGCCAAATCAAGATTCCTGATGTTTGCATAAACACAACAAGAATGGTAACTGACTACCTTTGCTGGAATTTCATGGTTGAACCTTAATGTGCCCCGTAGGGCCAGGAAGCCAAGCCATCCAGCTGCCATCAGGCCTGCCTGCAGTATCTGCTGAGTTAGGTGAATCCCTCACCTGTAGCAACTCCACCTGAGCCCACACTCCAGGCTTTAAGGCCCATCTCAGTAGCCCTCCTACTCGTTGCGGCCCAGAGTGTGTGGGGGTTCCGCAGGGATGCAGAGGCATCTTTACTGCTCCCCTTCTACTCTTACCAACCGCCAGTGATGGTAGGGCATGGGCCTGACACTCCAGCGCCAGCCATCTTCAGGGCTCTCAAGCAGGATACCAGGCTTTCTTCGTGGCATTCTTAGTGGCTTCAAGTCTTTAGAGCTCGGACAGGGCTCTTTAAAACATGATACTCCAGTCAAAGTTTTCCGTTAATAAAACCACTATTAGGAACCAGTCTTACTGAATCTATGCAAAGAAACGTACTTATTTAGCATTGCCAGATTTCGGAGGAATTACATAAGGAGAAAAACATACTGATCTACTCTAAGATTTTCTGACTTTCCTTGCTAATTCCTTTTCATGGATTTAAAACAAAACAGTAACTGTTGGCATACCTTCTATTCTAAACAGGCTTTTTCCAGCTTTACTACCCCTGACATGGCATGGTGACTCAGGCCTGCAAGACAGTATTACAGGCTGCCAACTGTTAGCTGTCTCTCAAAAGAGACCAAAACCTGATGGGCACCCTTCCCTGCCCAGCTGGGCACCTGCCCTCTTGGCAGCTAGGCACCCTTTACTTTTGGGGGTCACCCCACACAGCTGCCTTCCAGGACAGCCAACATACATTCAAACCTGCAAAAGAATCAAAGGTTAATATAACATATCAATACAATGAAACATAATATTGGCATCATGGCCGCTTCAGGCAGCCAAATCTTCTGCTACCAAACATGTGATCCTATAAATTGTCCTTGTCTCTTTGGAGCCATGTCCATGAAGATGCCGGCATTATCTAAATGTATTACATAGTATTGTGGGGGCTCCTGGTGACAGGAGTGATCGCAAGTTATGTTACCGGCATCAGGCAGGTCGAGCACGCCGTAGCTTGAGCTTGAGCGGGGTGCGTTGATCTGGATCGATGCTCCATTTGGTGATGAAGTCTTTCCGGATGGACCCAGGTCGCGACGCCGTCTACCTTGAGAGCGGTGGGGGTCGTCAGCACCACAATGTAGGGACCCTTCCAAAGTGGCCCTAGGGTCTCCCGGCGGTGCCTTTTGATGTAGACCCAATCTCCTGGTCTGTGCTGATGAGGAGGTGGGGTTGGGCTGGTCTCATAGATGGCGCGGAGGCGCGGCCAAATGTCCTTGTGCGCCCTCTGGAGCCCTCTCAAGGAAAGAGATTGTTAAAGAAAAGCCACCCAGTCCTCGCCAGTCTCCGAGTCAGACAGATTCCTCCTCTCTTGGAGAACTTCAAAGTCCTGATGGCTTCTAGGTAACCCTGTTTATCAGTTACAGCAGCAACAGGTACCAAACCCTTTCAGTACATTTGACCAGCTTCATTCCCGCTCACCTTTACAGATTCTAAGGCCCATTGTCTTCCTTTAACCAGCAAGCCAAATGACACTGGCCTGTATTATTTAATTCAGCACAGGCAGGGGGAAGGGCCCATGGAATCTATGCCCTGAGGAACTGTGAGCCCCACCCTTAAATGTCCCAATCAGACTAGAAAAGCCACAAATACCTTTTAAATCTACCCCAGAATTCCAAAATCCCAACCTAGCACAGAATATACTTCCACACTTACATGAACAAATAATTATACCCAAGTAGACATACAAACATCAAATAAACATTTACACTTATACCCTTTCAGTGAACAAGTACCTTTACAGTCTTGGGATCTTGAGCAGATAACAGGAACACCGCCCAAGTCCCCTGATGGGGGCCTGACAGGAACAGATGTGGGGGCCTCCCTTTCCCACATCCCAGGACAGGATTCTTGACCTATGTCTCATCCAGATAGAAACGGTACTCATATTGAACAAGGAAATCAAGACTAAATAGACACGATAACTAGATACATTCCCCATTACGAACTTCGAGGTGCATGCCACATTTATACCCCAAAATACCAACAAATCAGTTTCAGTTGTGTCGAGATACAGAACAGGGGCAGTAGAAAACTGCCTAGGAATGCTTCTTTTCTACCTTTTTAAAAGATTCGAACCCTTAGCCAGTCCGAGCTTTGACTTCCCTCCGGAAGTCCCAGAGACGGTGAATACCATCTAGAAGCCATTCCTCCAGATACATGACAAGTACCTTAGAGATTCTTGATAATCTACATCAGTAATCCATTCACACAATCCCCCAAAAGTTAAAGAGGAAGGAAAGAACCATTCAATGTCCTTCAAGAGGATTTCGGCGAAACAAAAAAATCAACAGATTTAACACATTGGAAAACCAAGGCCAGAAGTACCCTCAGACATTTCAGGGGTACCAAGGAAAGAGAAGTTAGGCCACGTCCAGCCCTTTTCACAATCCACCATCAGTGACAAGTCCCAGTTCACTGGTTTACCATTCATTTAATATTTCTTCAGAAAAAGCATTTGACAAAATTCAACACCCATTTTTGATAAAACCTCTCAGCAAGGTAGGAATAGAAGGATCATACCTCAACATAATAGAAGCCATATATGACAAACCCACAGCCAACAGCATACTCAATGGGCAAAAACTAAAACCATTTCCCCTAAGAACAGGAACAAGACAGGGATGCCCACTCTCACCACTCCTGTTTGACAGTGTACTGGAAGTATTAGCCATTGCAATTAGACAAGAAGAAGAAATAAAAGGCATCCAAATTGGAAAAGAAGAAGTGAAACTGTCTTTATTTGCAGATGATATGATATTATACATAAAAAAACCTAAATACTCCATCAAAAAACTATTAGACTTAATAAATGAATCTGGCAATGTAGCAGGATACAAAATTACTGCCAAGAAGTCTATGGCATTTCTATGCACCAATAGTGAACTTACCGAAAGAGAGACTAAAAAAGCAATCCCATTTACCATCGCACCAAAAAATACTAAGCTACCTAGAAATAAAATTAACTAAAGAGGTAAAAGACCTCTATTCAGAAAATATTCATGTTCTTGGATTGGTAGAATCAACATCATTAAAATGTCCATAATACCCAAGGAAATGTATAAATTCAAGGCACTTTCCATTAAAATACCAATGGCATATTTCACAGACCTAGAACGAACTCTCAAAAAATTCATCTGGAATAAAAAAAGACCCCAAATAGCTCCAGCGATCCTGAGAAAGAACAATGTAGGTGGGATCTCAATACCAGGTATCAAGCTGTATTACAAAGCCACTGTTCTCAAAACTGCCTGGTACTGGCACAAGAACAGACATATAGATTAATGGAATAGAACAGAAAGCCCAGAAACGGGCCCAAACCAATATTCTCAATTAATATTTGACAAAGGAGGCAAGAACATACAATGGAGTCAAGATAATCCCTTCAATAAATGGTGTTGGACAATTGGACAGATACATGCAAGAAAATGAAACTAGACCGCCAACTTACACCATACACAAAAATAAACTCAACATGGATAAAGGACTTAAATATACGACCAGAAACCATTAGAATATTAGAAGAATCCAAAGGCAACAAAATCTCAGACATATGCCAAAGCAATTTCTTCACCGATACAGTTCCTATGGCATTGGAAACTAAACAGAAAATAAACAAATGGGACTACATCAAAATAAAAAGCTTCTGCACAGCAAAGAAACTATCAACAAAACAACAAGAAAACCCACTGCATGGGAGAACATATTTGCCAATGTTATCACCGATAAGGGTTTAATCTCCAACTAGGGAACTCATACAACTTAATAAAAGGGAGATAATCCAATCAAAAAATTGGCAAAGGACCTAAATAGACACCTTTCAAAAGAGGACATTCAGAAAGCCAAGAGACATATGAAAACATGCTCAAAGTCACTAAAATCATCCGAGTGATGCCAATCAAAACAACAATGAGGTACCATCTCACACCTGTCAGAATGGCTATCATCAACAAATCCACAAAACACAAGTGCTGGAGTGGATGTGGAGAAAAAGGATCACTCGTGCACTGCTGGTGAGAATGCAGACTGGGGTAGCCACTATGGAAGACAGTATGGAGTTTCTCAAAAAACTACAAATGGAACTCCCATTTGACCCTGTGATCCCACTTCTAGGAATATATCCCAAGAAACCAGAAACACCAATCAGAAAGGATATATGCACTCCTATGTTCACAGCAGCACAATTCACCATAGGTAAGATCTGGAAACAGCCTAAGTGCCCATCAGTAGATGAATGGGTTAAAAAACTGTGGTACATCTACATGATGGAATACTATGCTGCTGTAAAAAAGAAGGAACTCTTACCATTTGCAACAGAATGGATGGAACTGGAGAGCATTATGCTAAGTGAAATAAGCCGGTCAATGAAGGAAAAATACCACATGATCTCACTCATTTGTGGATAATAAAGACCATTATAAACTTATGAACAAAAATAGATACAGAGGCAGAGCTGCCTCAAACAAACTGTCAAACTACAGCGGGAAAGCCGGGGAGGGCTGGGTGGCTGGAGGGGGGTGATAAGAGATCAACTGAAGGATTTGTATGCATGCATATAAGCATAACCAATGGACATAAGACACTGGGGGTAAGCGAGGCCAGGGGATTGTCAAGGGCGGGGAAAAAAAGGAGACATATGTAATACTCTTTATAATACTTTAAGCAATAAAACAATAAAAAATACTGAAATAAAAAATAAAATAAAATAAAATATCAGAGAGGAATGGAGAGGGAGAGATAGAAACATCAACAATGAGAATGATTGATTGGCTGCCTCCTGTACATCCCTCACTGGGGATCGAGCCAGCAACCTGGGTTATGTGTCCAGACCAGGAATCAAACTGTGACCTTCTGATTCATAGGTCAACACTCAATCACTGAGCCATGCTGGTTGGGCTGAAAACTTTTTGAAATATACAGTAGGTCCTCAGGTTATATCGCGACATAATGCGATTTTCCCCGTTTAGTTGGAACCCACTTATAGAAGCACCTACAACACTCACATGGAGCACATACACAGCAGTAATGAAGTGAAAGAGTAAAAAAAAAAAATAAAGCAAGATAACAATTCCTGACCTTTACTTGTGGCAGATAATAAAAAACAAAGCACATATGTACATATGTTGAAATGATGGAACTTTTTTTATTAATACTGTAAATGGGAGATAGTGATGTAACCACAAAACAACATACATCGAGTTCAACGTAACCCGAGGACGGCCTAAATATAATTTGAGTCCAAAACGCTGACTTTTAGATGTGAAATTTAGCAAGCACTCTAACTGTCCTGTGCGCATTCTCAATAGCCATAGTATTCTAGACTTATGTAATATATTAGAGGCCCAGTGCATGAAGTTCGTGCACTCAGGGGGTCCCTCAGCCCGGCCAGAACCCTCTCACATTCTGGGAGCCCTCGGGGGATGTCCCACTGATGGCCTTCGCGCTGCCACAGAGGTGGGAGAGGCTCCCACCACCACCGCTGCGCTCGCCAGCCATGAGCCCTATGGGAGCGTACTGATCACCAGGGTGCAGCTTCTGTATTGAGCATCTGTCCCTGGTGGTCAGTGCCCATCATAATGACTGGTCATTCTGCGGTTCAACCATTTGCATATTAGGATTTTATTATATAGAATTCATGTCTCAGATAGTACCAATCCATTTGTTTTTCATTGATAGCACTTTCATTCTTGTTCTGAAAATAATGAGATAGCTCCAATTTTACAAAACTTACCAATCAAGATCTGTTCACTCTTTGGCCCAAGCAAAGGAGACAAAATTTTGTCAGAAGTGTAATATACATACGACTTGAGGCTCCATTTGAATTTTGGATTTCCTCTGCTGTTACCTTTTGTCTCCAACTCCTGTCCCAAGGTTTTCTAACAAACCACAGAAGCCCTCACATCCTCACATACAGACCACTGGTCCATAGCATCAGTACCTTATCCACCTTCTTCAGGTCTTGGTCCTTTTGGGTGATATGCATGTATTTCTTTAAAGCATATTCACCACAAACAGATTTGTCTTTCATTTCCTGAGCACTCACTTCTAATTCTTTCTCCATTTCCGTCTTGAAAGACTCTTCAATAATCTGCTGTAAATAGATGACCAGCAAAATAGGAGATACACATATACATTTTAAAAACACATAGTACTATAACTTTCTTTATGTGACATGTGCATGACAGAAAACTGTTTCATTCGTTGCGACTATCAAAGTGGCACAAATATATCATGTAATGAAGAATAGGAATTACTGTGCCTAAAGTGTCTGTGTTCCAGATCAAATGAGCCAGGAATTCAAGGAACATGATACAGAAGATTAATCTACGTAAGGTCCAGCAGGCATGAGAAGTAGCATGGTAATCCATCTGCCTGGGACCAGAATCAGGACATAGGAAGTCAAAGACAATGAGGAGGGAGGAGGGCAGGGCAGCCTGAGGAAGCCACCAGATTGGCAGCCACCTCCCCCAGTTTCTTCTGGTCCTAGCCAGCTGACCTTGAAATCCCTTACACAGGGAAGTTCTACAGCAAAGCAGAGTCCATCTCCTTTCCGAGTGTGTTTTCAGGAACATGAGAATGCATGCTCACAGACTTGCAAAGCTCCCTTTTCCTATGAGACTCCTATTATGCCCATGTACAGCCCTTTTCAGTGGGCTTAAGCACAGGAGAGGATTGGGATGCCTGCAGCAAGCTTTTTAAAAGTTACCTACTAGCATGGAGAACTGAGCTATGCTTATTATACCTTTTCTCGATCCAGTTTTTCTAGTTTTCTCCGTTCTCTTTCCAAAGCTTTCTGTTCATTCTGCCTTCTTTCTTCTCTCAGCTTCTGTTCTTTCAGCAGGTTCCATATTCTTGCTTCTTCACTCTCTTCTCTAACTTCTTTCTCATCTGCACCTAAAGAGACAGAAAATAAAGAGCAGAGGCCCAGGGAGACTGCTCGACTCTCAGTTGATTGTGTTGGCCTGCTGATCCATCTTCATGGTCTCGCAGCCTCCAGCCCCACACCTGGCACAGCATCTGCCTTTTACTTTACTTCGATGAAAACAAGTCACCCTTGCCATGAACAACTTCAACTGTCCTCCCGCCACAACACATTTCCTTATCTTCCTCACCCCTTCTTCTGTACTCTGCCCTTCGCAAGCCTTGCATTTCTGCCTCTATCCTCAGTTGTAACTCTCTATTTAGGATTCTAACTTAAACATTAGTCTGTATTTATACAGCAGTTGTATAACTCTTCCCCTAACTCCCACAAAAGCAATCGAGCCTCTACCGCCCAGAACAGTACAAAATTAGTACAAAACCAGCACCCCGCCCCTGAACCCCCCTAGTCATCTTACCAACATTTCCCACTTGCCCTGGGCCGATCCCTTCCTGGAGTTTTAGCTATTAGCTCTGCCCTGATCATTCCCACATCTTTTTCTCTAGCACAGATCTCTCCCCGAGTCTCATCCGCATTTCTGGCCAGTTCCCTACCATCAACACTTGGAAATCCCACAGCATCAGCTTCAGACCTGAAGTTATCATTCCTGTCCCTTTTTATCATGCCTTTCTACACTACATTCACTCATCCACCAGGGCTTACAGGCTCTAACTCCCCCAGATACTGCAATAAGACTACCTCTCACCTTTTACCTGGACAGCTGAGCTGAAATAACCTAATCAATGTGCTCACCCTGACATCAGTCTCTCTGCCTTCAAGCAACCACCATCAGCAGCACCCTTCATTTCCTGAAAATAAGACCTGGATTTCTGTTGCTGTCTCTGCTCTGGTGGTGTCCACACCTTCTTTCCGGACTGACCTGAAATAGTACACTACTTCTGCACTGGGAACACTGCACCTCCAGCAGCAGACTCATGCTACCTGGGTATATTTGTGCCTCCCTTGCTCTGTGCTTTGCTTTCAATCTCTCCCTAACCTAATACTCACTTCCTCCCACCTCTCCCACACAACCCCACCACTGAGCAAGCGCCCAGGACCCTGAAAAAAGAGATAAACGAACAGAAGAATATACCATGTTCATGGACTGGTAGAATTAATATCATTAAAATGTGCCTACTATCCAAAGCAATCCTTAGATTCAATGCAATCCCTATTAAAATGCCAAGTGCATATTTCACAAATCTAGAAATATGCAAAAAATTTATATTTGCATATGAATTTGAATGTTCTGAACATTCAAATGAGATACAGAACACTGAAAAAGAACCCAAAATAGCCACAACATTCTTTTTTTTTTTTTTTTTTTTTTTTTTTTGGTATAGCAAAGGCGGAGATTTGTTAAAGAACAAGTACAGACTCCAAAGTGGGGAGGGGGAAAGAGTACCACAGAACAGACTCCCACATAGGGAGGGGGGTAGGGTCCCCTAGCCACAACATTCTTGAGAAACAGGAACAAATGAGACTACATTGAACTAAAAAAAACTTCTGCAAAGCAAAAAAAAAATCAGCATCAAAATGAAAAGGGAATCCACTGTATTGGAGCACATATTTGCCAATAATACATATGGTAAGGGGTTAATTTCCAAAACACATAAAGTACTCCTATAATCCACCAAAAGAAAAACAACCCCATTAAATGTGGACAGAAAATCTAAATAGATACTTCTCCAAAGACAACATACAAATGGCAAGAGACATGAAGATAGGCTCAATGTCACTAATTATTAGAGAGATGCAAATTAAAATGACAATGAGGTGCCACTGCAAAACAGCCAGAATAGCAACCATTAATAAGTCATACAATAAGTGCTGGTGAGGTTGTGGATAAGAAGGAACCTTAGCACACTTCTGGCTAAGGAATACAAGATACAGCCACTAAGAAAAACAGTATTCCTAAAGTGACACCTCTCCACCACCACATTTACACAGTATTTTGTACCTGCCTTCTCACAACCACATGAATCTGTTTGTTCTACATCTATTGTTCCAGGCTTTATTTGTCTATTCCCTGTAGCTCAAAGCAAAAGTCCTCACCTGTCACAGGTTTAACTCAATGTCAATCCCACAGATGGCTATGCTTGCCTTTCTCCTCTGGCTCTGGAAGAGCCTAAACTTTTGTAGGCTACACTTTCCCCCCAGCAATGCTAAGAGACAAATTCATAGGTTCACCAAAGGATTTTGAAGGTCTTTGCTAACAGGACAGAAACAGCACAGTCATTTCGGACTCATACTCCTGGTCATGAAATTCAAATACCAGAGGAGGCAGTTGATCATTTTCACAGGCAGAAATGCGATCTTCTTCTTGCTTGCAGACCTAAATGCCATCACTTTATCACATGGAATAGCAATCTCAAAATAGAAATGCTGTTTGGTTGCTGACTTTAAACAATAAAGAAGAAAAAAGGACTATATCTTTGCTGTGCATTGCATAACAACATTTCATTCAAGAGACCACATATATGACAGTGGTCCCATCTTCTCTCTATATAAAAGTCCAAGCAACGGTTAAGACTGGCCGGTAGCTATGATGTGCACTGACCACCAGAGGGCAGATGCTCAAGGCAGAATCTGCTCCCTGGTGGTCAGTGTGCTCCCACAGCCAAGCTCCCATGACCAGACAACTTCCCATGGTTGCTCCCGCGACCCCACCCCTGCCAGTAGGCCCCGATCAGGAGTGGACAAGATGGCCCTGTTCACCAGCCAGGCCAAGGGACCCCCCAAAATCATGCACCAGGCCTCTGGTAAGATTATAATGGAGCTGAAAAATCACTACTGTCTAAGTGGTGTGGCTATCACCACATGGTAATGTAATACAATGCATTACTCCTGTGTCTATGGAGATGCTAATGTAAACCAACCCACTGTGCTGCCAGTCATATAAAAGTACAGCACATACAACTACGTCTAGTACCTAATACTTAATAAATATAATAAAGGACCATGTCACTGGTTTATGTATTTACTACACTACCCTTTTAATCACTGTTTGATAGTGGTTGTTTTTTTTTTTCGAATGATAAAGAAAAGTGTGCTGTGAAACAGCATCCCATGTTATATGGGCAGCAACTTCATATACCTCATGTTTATTACATCTCTCGATGGCGTCATTTTCTCCTGTGCTTGATTTAATCTTGTTTTGTACAGTAACATGCTGTATGTGCTTGTACCGGAGGGGCAATAGGCTACCTGGATGTACAGGAGGCTGTACCACCTAGATTTACAAAAGTGCACTCTGATGTTCACACAACAATGAATTCCCGAAGGACACGTTTCTTAGAATATATACCTGCTGTAAAATGGTGCATGACTGTACTTTGTAGCTACCTAATTAGTATTTCCACTGGACATCTCAAAGATAACAAGTTTTGGATTTTTTCACTTCCCTTTGAATCCAAACGAAGAGGGGAAATGATGATTATATGAGAATTTTTCAATGATCAATGTAAACATTACTTAAGAATAATTTTAAAAGCCATTGTTATAATTTTCATTCTATCTCTGAGATAGAACACCTATGAACTCAGTTGGTTTCCTTTATTGTATTATTTTTATTTCCTACTCACCCAGGTCTCTGCGAAACAACCTATCACAGCCACTCTTGGGTGGCCACTGCCCCTACTCAGTACCTATCCCATCAGAGGTCTTGGTGATGGCTAGCTGACTGCTGACTTTCCCACTAGAAGCTCCATGAAGAAAGGGCTTGGGTTGTCCCACTGCAGTATGCCCAGCACCCAGTACACAGGAGGTGTTTGTTTTTCTTTTTTCACAATTAAATCAATGAGGTGATATTGGGTGATAGAGTTTTCATATATGAAGTGAAGGTTCTCAATGAAGTCTCGCTGAATGAGTGCTTTACAGGATGGTGTACCCTGGAATCAGTGAGAACAATCCTTTCAAAGTCTCTTGTTTCGTTTGGCAATTCCTCATCTCCCTGAGTATGCTGACTTAAACCAAGAAACTACTTACAAGAGGCGTTGAACATGATAGTCCCATCCAAACACTGGAAAAACAAGAGGTGGTTTTACTTAAGAAATCTCCTTTCAAGCTTGCGGCTTAAACTCTTTAGTTCAAGGAGAAAAAGATCTGGCTGGAGTATGAGACAAAGCTCTAATCTCCCCCTAAAGCTTTCCTCCCTGATTCCACACAGGGGAGGGAAGTGTGTAAATTAGAGACAGTAAGAAGAAAGAGAAAGTGGGCCAGACAAGTTTGATGACGAGTTTTCCTCCAATGTCATCAGCTCTTCTGAAAACTGAAATATAAAGGTTCTTCTGTCCTTATTTTTTTTTTAAAGACATGAAGGAAACAAAGAATTATTAACATACTACAATCACATTGAAGATGTATATGGGTATTAACCGCCATTTCAATTTTATACTATGATTTCCCAAAATGGAATGGTTTCTGAAGAACTGTCTTAAGCAAAAAGGTAACTGCTTTGTCAGACTATGGACAAATAAGAAAAATACAATCTTCCAAAACTCAATCAGGAAAAATCAGAAAACCTGAATAAGCCAGTAAGTACTGATGGAATTGAAGCAGTAATTAGATAACTTCCAGCAAACAGAAGTCCTGGTCCAGATGGCTTCATAGGGAAGTTTTATCAAACATTCAAAGAAAAACTAATACCTAATCTCCTCAACTATTCCAAATATCCAAGGGAAAGGAACACTTTCTATGAGGACAGCATTACCCTAATCCCAAATCCAGATAAAGCCACTACAAAGAAAGAGAATTATCCCCGATGAATACAGACCCTAAAATCTTCAACATAATTTTAGCAAATGAGATCCAGCAATACATTAAAAAGACCATACATCATGACCAAATGGCATTTATTCTAGGAATGCAAGGCTGGTACAATATCCACAAATCAATAAATGTGATATATCACATTAACAGACTGTAACACTCAAAAATCACATGATCATTTCAATCAATGCAGAAAAAGCATGACAAAATCCAACACCCTTTTTTGATAAAAACTTTCAGTAAAGTAGAAATAGATCATACCTCAACATATTAAAAAGCCATATATTACAAACCTACAGCCAATATCATACTCAATGGCTAAAAACTAAAACCATTTTCCCTAAGAATAGGAAGCCAGGGATGCAACATAACAGGATATAAAATTAACACCCAGTAAACTATGGCATTTTTATATACCAATATTGAACGCTCAGAAAGAGAAATAAAAGAACAATCCCAATTAGCACTGCAACAACAACAACAAATTGAGACTTATGAATAAACTTAACCAAAGTGGTAAAATACCTATACTCAGAAAACCATAGCACATTGAAAAAAGAGGTAGAAGAAGATATAAACCAGAGGAAGAATATACCATGTTCATAGATTGGCAGAAATAAATATCATCAAAATGTCCATACTACCCAAAGCAATCTTTAGGTTCAATGCATACCTATTAAAATACCAATGGCATATTTCACAGACTTAGAAAAATACTCTAAAAATTATACCAAAAAAGACCTCAAAAGCTGCAGCAAGCTTGAGAAAGAGAAAAGTTGGAGGAATAACAATACTAGATATCAAGTTATACTAGAAAGCCACTGTAATCAAAATAGCCTGGTACTGGTACAAGTATCGCATACAGAGCAATGGAACAGAACTAAGAACCCAGAAATTGACCCACACCACTATACTAAACTAGTATTTGACAAAGGAGGCAAGAGCATACAATGGAGCAGAGGCAGTCTCTTCAAGAAATGGTGTTGGGATAATTAGACAGATATATGCAAAAACATGAAATAAGACCAACTTACACCATACACAAAATAAACTCAAAATGGATAAAAGACTTAAATTTAAGTTGGGAAACCATAAAAATCCTAGAAGAAATCACGGGCACCAAAATCTCAGCCATCTTACACAGCAACATGTTTATGGATACAATGCCTAGGGCAAAGGAAACTAAGAAGAAAATAGAAAAATGGGGCTACATCAAAATAAAAAGCAGCTGCACAGCAAAAGAAACCATCAAGAAAATAACAAGAGCCCTGACTGGTTTGGCTCAGTGGATAGAGCGTTGACATGTGGACTGAAGGGTCCTAGGTTCGATTCTGGTCAAGGGCATGTACCTTGGTTACAGGCACATCCCCAGTGCGGGGTGTGCAGGAGGCAGCTGATCGGTGTTTCTCTCTCATCGATGTTTCTAACTCTCTATCCCTCTCCCTTCCTCTCTGTAAAAAATCAATAAAAGTATTTTTTTAAAAAGAAAATAACAAGAGAGTCTCCTGCATGGGAGAACATATTTGCCAATGATACATCCAATAAGGAGTCAGTTTCCAAAATATATTGAGAACTCATACAATTTAACAAAAACAAGGTAAACAGTCCAATTAAAAAATGGGCAAAGGACATAAATAGACACTTCTCCAAAGAGGACATACAGAAAGCCAAGAGACATATGAAAAAATTCTCAGAGTAACTAATCATCTGGGAAATGCAAATCAAAACAACAATAAGGTACCAGCTCACACCTGTCAGAGTGGCTATCATCAAGAAATCAAATGACAGCTGTTGGCGAGGATGTGGAGAAAAGTACACTGCTGGTGGGAATGCAGACTGGTGTAGCTACTGTGGAAAACAGTATAGTTTCCTCAAAAAATTCAAAATGGAACTCCCATTTGACCCAGTGATCCCACTTCTAGAAATATATTCTAAGAAACCAAATGCACTCATTAGAAAGAATAATTGCACCCCTATGTTCACAGCAGCACAATTTACAGTAGCTGAGATTTGGAATGAGCCTTAAGTGCTCATCAGCAGATGAGTAGATAAAAAAAAAACTATAGTACACTTACACAATGGAATACTGTGTGGCAGTAAAAAAGAAAGAACTCTTACCATTTGCAACAGCATGGATGGACCTGGAGAACATTATGCTAAGTGAAGTAAGCCAGTCAAAGAAAGATAAGTATCACATGATCTCCCTCATGTGTAGAATCTAATGAACAAAATAAACTGATGAACAAAAATAGACCCAGAGACATAAAAGCATGGAACAGACTGTGAAACCTCAGAGGGAAGTCAGGGGAGGGGAGGTGGGTAGGAAGAGCTCAATCATTGAACTTGTATGCATATATGCATAATGAGTGAACACAAATAATGGGATGGTGAGGGCCTGTGTGTGTGTGTGGGAGGGGGGGGCGGGCGTGTGCCAGGAGCAGGCTGGAAGAGGTCAATGGGGGAAAGAAGGGGACTTCTGTAATAGTTTCAACAATAAAGATTTTTTTTTAAAAAAGCCACTGTTGGGGAAGATTAATGAGAAGCAACTCCTTTAATTTTCTCCTCTTTACATGTTCAAATTTATTTCAGAAATGTATTAACAATGGCAATACTCAACTCTAAGACTTTGAATAATTTATGCTTATAAAGGTCCTCCCTCAATAAATGAAATAACTCACTAGGAACAGGCTGGCATTTAGTAGCTATCATACTATCTGTAGTTACAACCAAGGAAAACTTACTTGGGTAATGAGAGGAGATAGGTCTGGCAGGAGGAGCACCCAAGGCAGTTCCCAAGGGAGGCATGTCACCAGCAGGATGGAGGCCATTCACTTCAAACTGTATCGGCATGTCTGCTGCATCTATAATAGGTACAAATGAGTGTCCCAGGAGTCCTTAACAACAGCAAAAGAAGGCAGGGCAGTATGGGGGTAACTTTGGCTGCGCTCAAGTCTCAGCCAAAGCAACCAAGCCAGATCTTTTCCTACAGAATTAATCCTAAGACTTTCAGCATACCACTTGACAATCTATTTGCTTCTCAAAGTGTTATTACACTTAAAAGAATTAGATTTGTTTCCAAAACTAGATTTATAACCCAACAGGAAAGTGACAGAATTCACCTGACTTGCTGATCATTATATGAACTCCATTTAGATAGTAAAGCCTTAACAAAATTGTTAAAAAGTTAGTTGCAAAGAATTTACCAATTTTACTAAGCTCTTTCATTTAACTGTTCAAAGTAGAGTACTTTCAGATTTGACAATGAAGCTCACAATGCAAAACTACAGATTATATGCAAATATAAAGATTTCCTAGGCTAGAGAGAACCTGAGAGCTGACTGATTCTATATCCTAATTTTATACATAAGCAGTATTCTCCCAGAGAACAATCTAAGGCAGAGCCAGAGCCAGGCCTCCAGTTTTCAGATAAGGAAGCTAATATACTTTCACCTCCATTCATTCACTAAGAATGAGGTTTCTACATCTGATGCAGTCATCTGAATCTGTATAACTTAAATAACTTAGCATCTTCATATTCCATAAAAAGAAAAAAAATTAAAAATCAGGTATTTTAATCTGAGGCAATCCCAAACTTGGTAAATTAAGTTAAGGGTTCACTTGTGAGCTTAGCTCCAACTTTGAAATTATTGGTTATCTTGAAAATTAAAAAAAGTAACACTCAAATAGACCCATCAAAATCTGTGATATAAAAAAGGTAATATATCTGTATCCATGTTTTTATCACAAAATACAAATGTTGTAATTTTTAAGGCCTTTGACTTAACAATGGATATATTTCACCAAGACTTAGCTTTCTACATTTTCAACTGTTAAAAACTGGTACTTACATTTAAACTTACGTTCAAAAGATGATCCAAATTCCTCATTATCCTCAAAAGATAGTTCATCCACATTTGAAAATTCATGTCTGTCTTGAACTCCAGTTTGTCTTTGATAAAGACTGGGTTGAAAGAATAAAATTCATGAGTGTGAAGTTGTAATAAGGTAAAACCAAGAGCACAGGGCTAAGAAAAGCCTTTGTGACTCTGGAAAAGGCTCTAGAGCAGTGGTTCTCAACCTTCCTAATGCCGCGACCCTTTAATACAGTTCCTCATGTTGTGGTGACCCCCAACCATAAAATTATTTTCGTTGCTACTTCATAACTGTAATTTTGCTACTGTTGAGAATCGTCATGTAAATATCTGATATGCAGGATGTATTTTCATTGTTACAAATTGAACATAATTAAAGCATAGTGATTAATCACAAAAACAATATGTAATTATATATATGTTTTCCGATGGTCTTAGGCGACCCCTGTGAAAGGGTCATTTGACCCCCAAGGGGTCTCGACCCACAGGTTGAGAACCGCTGCTCTAGAGAATGAACTGTGCTCTGTGAAAATGAAAGCTGTCCTGCACTGGGCACGCTCCATGCAACTGGCATCATTCCAAGTAATCAAGACATTAGCTTGGGCACTCTGCAGAACCACCTTACACTGTGAGGCAGGTATTATATTGCTGACAAGAAATAATGTGGCACTCTCAATGCTTTTATATTTTCAAGAACCACAAAACGTTTTTGAAAAGAACAAATTCTGCACAGCATCAGTATGAGTCAGCTGAAGATGCAAAACTACAAGCCCCATGTGCATCCAAGTGCCCTAACTCCCACATGGGTGTGCTGTTTCTCCTCTTGGCTTTATCATGAGAAAGCAATATAAATAAATGCACATTACACGCATTAGGACCATGATGGACACATGTGGCAGTTTTCAACTCTGTACACTGGGAGTGAATCAAAATATGCAGACAGATGTCCAGCCTGGAGCCCAGAACTAAGGAGTCAGAGTGCCGTCCATATGGATCAAGCACAGACAGGAGTCTCCTATGCGCCTCAATCCCAGCCTGGGTGACCCGCCACCCAACTTCTACATACGCCATTCTACTTCAGCAATCAGACCCTACAACCCACTACCAATTCAGTATTTATCTCAATAGACAAATTAGACTTTTGTTTGGACTAAATGCCCAAATATTTTTTAACTGACTTATTTTTTTTGAAGGACTTTAAAATTAAAATGTGTGAAACTACTTCAAGTTTAAAAATAAACTGAATTTGCTTCTGTAGATTTTGTATGTTGCTTTTTTATTTCTATAAACCAAGTCTATTCATAGAACTATGAAAATGCTTACTGCTACCATAGTGCACTGTGTACACATCAGGTTTAGCAAACAAGGAAAAATTAATTATTTGCTAAAAGGAATTTTCCCCAAATAATTCAGATGATTCTTGAAGATTACACATCATCTTACAATCTGATTCTACACTCCACATGGTCTTGAGCGTCACTTTAAAACAACGCAAAGTCAGGGCCATTCAGCTAACCAGACTTGGCTGGGCCAATCAGAATGTGGAACTTACTTGGCTTTCTGCTCCAGAAGGCTTGAGAGTGAATGGATGGAAAGGCTGTGCCTAGATTCAGTTGCTGAAGGCGGGAGCATTCTTTCAGGACAAGGACTGGGAAAAGCAAAGGACTGGGATTGGTCCAGACCTAAAGGGCAAAAGGTATCAGGACAAGAGTATTACAAATTACACAGTGAAAACAGCAACATGGTTCCCAAGGAGTTTAATTTGAAAAGAAATTCTATTATCCTTGCAAATAGTTGAGTATGACGTATAACTGACCCACATTATTAAGGATTCAGTATTAATAATAAAACTAATCAGCAGTAAGGGAAAAGCCATTGATTACCATTCTCTGAACACGTCTGCATGTCAAGCAAAATGCTGAACTTGCTCTAACCCGTTGCCTCCCACAATGTTATGTCACAGGGGAGAAGTCTCTGGTAAGCAGGCAACCATAGGTGCAGTGAGGATGAAGCTACTCAGGCTAAAGATTTCCCAGGTACAGCAAGCATAGACTTCTCCTCCTTCTTGCTCTCTACAGCTCACTCACTCGTACTCAGATAAAAGGACCATGAAAGTCCTGAAACCCTTTCTGCAGAAGCTTACCTAAATGAGTGGAGGCAGACTCTTAGATGCTAGTGGGCTTCTAGCAACAGAATACCGAAGAAAGCTTTTTCTAAGCAATCAATCTCTTGCTCTAGCTCTTTCATTCTTGCCTTGGTGTGATTACAAACTAAAGATCAGAAATGTGGGAGCAAACAACTGTGCTTGTATTTGGATGATTTATGATCCTTGGTGTAACTGTCTCTCCCATCAGCTTTTCCTGTTTGAGATGATTTTTTTTTTCAAGAAATCCCTGCTTGTTTCACCAGTAGGAGACACCATAAATCTGCTGGCAGAATGATGAAACAGAGATGGCTTTGGCTGGGGGCTAAATGAAAATAATGTGACCAATGAGCAGGAAAAAAAATTCAAATATGCTTGATATTTTTTTTTAAATGAAGAGAGAGGTATTAATAAGAACAAATATGCACACTAAACAATTTCTGAAGCCAATTCTTATTTATTAGCATTTTTTGAGAGCTTTATGTACCAGTTATAACTTCACAGACCTTGTTTTTAGGCCTTTTTTTTAGTCCTCATTTAAAGATGTATTTTCCATTGAAGAGTGAAAGGGAAGAGTAGAGGAATAGGGAGAGAGAAGAGAAACACTGATGTGAGAGACACCTCAACTTGGCCTCCCACATGCACCCCCAACCAAAGATGGTGAGAAAACCCACAACTGAGGTATATGTGGTTGACAGGAATGGAACCCACCATCTTTTGGTCTGCAAGCCATCGCTCTAACCACTGAACAAAATTAGCCAGAGCTAGGCCTTCCTTCTTAATGCATGATATTATCTCACAACCCACGATCCACAATCATATTCATAAATTTGGTAACAAAGCCTAAGCAGACCTGAATTCACTGTTGATAAACTTTACCTGAACTGATGCAAATCCATTCATTACCTTTATTTATTCTACCCAGCATGGATAGTCACATATTTGACTGCAAACATGGTTCACTAAAGGATGCTGCCCCAGAACTCCCAGGGCTATGGCAAAACCACTATAGGGCCCAATCTATCTATGCTAATATAAGTTTATGTGGTTGTTAAGCCCTCACGCCGCAATGCCCTCATGCCCATCACATCCATCATCAGGAGGCTGCGTGCACAGGTGGGCGCAGACTTGATGCTGTGTGCACGGAGGTGGGGCCTGGCAGCTAGCTCCACATGGCGTGGCCTGGGGTGCCGCAGTCTTTTTGCATCAAGGGTTCAGGAATTTGGAGAAGGGGCTGACACATAAATGGATACACTGGACAAGAAGTATAAATTTGGAAGGCATGGGGGAAAGCCAGGCGGAAACCAGCTCTCTAGTGGAGTGGCTTGCCGAATTTCTGGACCCATGGCTTTTTATTTACACATTTTGCCCTTTAGCAAAATAAACACACATATCAAAGGTCAGGTTTGATAAACAGGAAAAAATTATCAGGTTAGAGGAACTGCTTTTGGCCTTTCCTCTAGCAGCAGGTAATAATTTGCAGATTTTCAGCCCTGCTGAATATCGAAGCCCATCAGCCTTCTGGTGAATTTCTCGCATTTATTATGACCTGCTGGTCTTAGCTTCTAGCACTGGGGGTCCCGAGGCTTTACATGCCTGCAGGCAGGGACCCTACTCCAGCCTACCTCTTTGGGGCAATTCATCCAAGAGCCTACATCTTTGGGGCGATCTATCGTGGGGCTCCAGAACTGAGAGGGCACAGGCCAGGCTGGGGGGCCCCTTCCGCCTGACTGCAGGAATTTTGTGCACCAGGCCTCTAGTCGATAATAAAAACATAATGTGCTAATTAGACCGGACAGCCGAATGACCTTCCAGACATCCTTCTGGACAACCTTCCAGACAAAGCCACAGCTGCGAGGTCCGAGGCGAGCCACCGAAGGTGAGTGCACAAATTTCATGCATCAGGCCTCTAGTTTTCAGATAAGGATATGAGGACCTGCAGCCACAACAAGACTAACAACTCTGCTCCTCCCACATTACACCTGGGGAGCTAAGGCTAGGTCATACAGGTAGGGAGGTGTACAGATGCTGGGACTCCCTAAGCAAAACCTGAACATGCATAGCCAGTCTTGTGGCCGCTACTCTCCAGCAATGCCTCCAGGGCAATGCATGTGTTTGAAAAGGTTCCATCCTCAAACTATTCATCTTTCGAGATCACTGTGATTTCAGCTGTGGGCAGTTTAGCAAATAGGCTTGAGAGAAAATAAGGAACAGGGAAGGAGTCGAGATAAAAATGAAACTAGCGTGGAAGATGGGAAAAGGAACTGAGGAGGAGTGAGTACAAATAGGAACTGAGGAAGGCTCCAGGCCAGGAAATGTGGAAACCAGTTCAACTGCTAACACACAGAAACTTTCTTTTTGAGCTTTGTATCTCAGCTTCAGTACACCTGTTATGAAGAAGAGGCAGGCAGTATGCATCCTCAGGGCAAACATGCAGTAACATGATAGCAGTAATCCTTCTGAGTATCTGATGTGTTGCAGGCACTCAACTGAGAGCCATCTCATTTTGCCTTCTTCACCATGGCAAAGTAGATATTCATATCCCCATTGCAAATGAGGAAACTGAGGTCCAACTGTAGCTGGAGAAATCACTGGGTCAAATTTTTCCGACTTTAGTGGTAGTGGGTGGCTCTTGCAGTATCTTTAGAAAAAGACTTTTCTAAGACTCCCATGGGAGAATGAATGTATTTTATTGGTGTGTAATTATATTTTCTGGTCTGCAGGGTTCAATGTCCCTTAGCCTAGTCCTGAAAAGAGTGCAGACGGGGCTCCAGCAGAATCAAAGAGTAGGGCCAGTATCCAGAGTGTCCATTCCATGGTGGAGCAGGGCATGATTTAGTGTCAGGCTACATTTAGTACATCAGTACACTGTGTGAAGTCTACATGGCTGTGGGTCACAGGATGAGTAGAGGGAGGTAAGAACACCATAAGCTGGGAATCTGAGGTGAGCAGCGAGAGAGAGGGGCTTCTTTGTTCAGGAGCTTAAAAATTAAATATTCCTGTACTTGCGGTGGCATGCCTATTTCTGGCTACTGACTTATTCCCTGGTGTGACTGACTAACAGATAAGCAACATCCCACGTCATGCAGACCTCACTGGGCATGGGTCCATTGTCTAGTGCCTTCCCACAGTGATCTTTAGGTAATAAACTTGGAGACTATTAACTGCAATTCCCTGGCAAAGCTGTATAAATGGCATGTCTCTATTACCTAATCTTCCTTTTACTCCTTCCCTGTTAATAACCAGGTTATTATAATGGTTATCGCAAAGAAGTTAAATGTGTCCAACCAAGGTTAATCAGTAACTTCAAAATTGAGGTGCAAAAACATAAACACTGTATATAATCAATGTGATATATACTAACCTCTATCTAAAGCAACTGAATGACAGGTCCACCAGTCACTCTGACATGTACTCATACCAGGGGGCAGACACTCAACGCAGGAGCTGCCCCCTGGTGGTGAGTGCGCTCCCACAGGGGGAGTGCCGCTCTGCTGACTGACCTGTTCCTGGAGGCCCACCAGCCAGCAGCAGTAGCCACTCACTCCCTCAGTAGTCCTGCAGGTCCAATCTCTAGAGAACAGGCCAGGCACCAACAGACCAGTACCACTAGCACAGGGCCACTAGCCTCCTGAAAGTTGGCCTCAGGCACCGCAGCTGCTTCCCCTCCCTAGACACTCTGCAAGGAAGAAATCTTGACAATCCCTGCGAACGTCAGGGACAGATCTGGATCCTGGGCAGGCAAGGGCATCCCACCACCTGCCCAAAGGGCAGATTGCGTTCTCCCCCCACCGCCCCTCCATCCCATACCCTTTGGGACAGGCGCCAGATGCAGGCAAGCGCCACTGCAGCAGACGAGCTTCTCCTGATCAGGACTGACTGGGCGTGAGCCTGCAGCAGGTGCAGCAGGATCAGGATGAGCGAGAGTGGTAGGCAGTAGCAGCAGGTGGCGCTGGACTGCCAGTTTCAGCACAATCCCCACAGGCCACACTGAGGGACCCCACCCATGCACAAATTCATGCACCAGGCCTCTAGAGTGACATAAGTCACCCTGCTTCTCACATATTTTACTCATCTCTCAAGGAACACGTAAAAACCCTGAAGGGTCAGATTGATCTTATTATCAAGGTAACAAATATAAAAGAAAAACCAAGGTCCATGAATTTGGGAACCTCTGTGCCATTACACCTTTCTTATTTGGGGTACAAGGCTCTTCCAAGCCAAAGGAACCTATAAAAGCAAGTCACGTTAGCTGATGACTGACTGGTTGGTATTCCTGAAATGGACAGAGTTTTTACTTCTAAGATGACATATTTCTATGGCTTTTCCCCTACTATGAGAATTACTGAAACTTCAGTAGTGATCATTACATTTCCATATATACTGGAAGTTTTACACATACACATTTGTAAGTTAAAAATCTCTCTAACCTGTCTCAATCTGCTTCAGTTGCAATTTTAAATCAGCCACCTGCATAGTTAACCTCCTTACAGAAGCATCATAATTTAATATCCGGGCCTTCAGCTTTGCAGAATGCTCAGTCTGAAAAGATTTAAAGAAGGGAAGAAATCAATGTAAAAGAAATCCCAGTTCACTTCAAAAGGAACAAGTCTTTTATAGGGCTTATTCTCTTTTCCATTTTGCCCATTCTGAGCAGCTTCATGCCTGTGGTCCACAGGTCCCTAGAAAACAATAGAGCACACAAACAAGTTTGCCACCTCCATTTGCACTCATCTCTAAGAACAGTTCTATAAGGTAGGAGGCAGACACCAGAGTGTCAACAATTCTAAGTCACAGGGCAAGAATCAAGAGACATTACTAGAGGGCACAACCGAGACTGGGACAATTTCTGTTTATGAGTGCGCTTTCCTTGGGATTTTATTACTGTTATAAATATAGTTATATCATCACCCAAGAATTTCTCAGGTGAGAAGGTTACCTTAGAATAGTGGGGGATAATTTTTGATGTTAAAACCAATCTGATTTACACTGGTGTGACACACACCAAGCTTACATGTGTACACAGTGGATCAGACTAACACCCGACCAAATAAAGATCAGTACTCACTTCACTTTGCAGCTGTCTCTGCAGAGCCTCCTTGTGAGTTTCAAACTTCTTATGCCTTAACACGAAAGCAGCTCCTGCTTCCTTCAACTGTTTCTGCAAATTTACCAGTTCAGGAGGTGGTTGAGCTATAACTAAGAAGGTAAAAAAGCCTGGTGATTATCAACAGTAAGTTTTCCCATCTCACTTAGCAAAAGCAGCTAAAGATATTTTAAATTGTTCTTTCTTTTCTTTGTACACATGTAGTTAATACCATATTAATTCTATGGAATGGACTAAGAGCACAAATTTCAGAAGAGTTTAATGCATGCAGAGGCAAACTTCACTACTCTTTTCTAATGCAAATGAAAGAAATTCTTTCAAATCCTTTAACTAACCTGAAAGCCCACCTCTTTCCTCTATCACACACAGGAGGCATAAAAGGAGTTCTCCATCAAAACCTGTTAAGTACCCCTAGGTCTAATCTGATCTGTGCACCAGTCAGCAACACTCAGGGTTCAAGCAGACATCAGATGGAGTTCCACCATTTCAGTCACTGAAGAACCACTAAAGGGTGATTCATGTAGGTTAGCCACTAAGGGTGGTATTGTTCTCTGGCCTAGTAATCGGGCCATGCTGTTAACTCCGTGGGCCCAAAGTAGGAGTGGGGAAACTTTCTTCTGCCAAGGGCCATTGGGATATTTATTTTTAGTTAGTTATTTATTTTTAAATATATTTTATTGATTTTTTACAGAGGGGAAGGGAGAGAGATAGAGAGCCAGAAACATCGATGAGAGAGAAACATCGATCAGCTGCCTCCTGCACATCCCCCATTGGGGATATGCCCGCAACCCAGGCACATGCCCTTGACCGGAATCGAACCTGGGACCCTTCAGTCTGCAGGCCGACGCTCCATCCACTGAGCCAAACCGGTTTTGACATGGATATTTATAACATCATTTGCAGGTCATACAAAATTATCAACTTAATTAGCCTCCTATATTTGGTCAAACATTTAATTAACTCACCCCTAATGCCTTGGCAGGGCCAGATCAAAAGATTTTATGGGTCTTCTATAGCCTGTGGGCAGGACAGTCTCCACACTTGGCCTAAACCATCAGGGAGGGAAGAATTCCCAGAATTGGGAGAGAAAGATCTGGCACAGGCACAGAGCAATGGTGAGAGGTCATCCTGTAAGCACTGGATCTTGCCTTGCTGAGAGGCACAGGGCCAGCCCACAGCCAATATATACAGTGGGGGTGAGGATGCAATGGTGGAGAGGGAATAATAACCTCAACCTCACTCTCATTCCTCCTTCTCAATGGCCAAATCTGAGCAGCAGAAAGTGAGGGGAGATTTGTACAACCCAGAAGGCAGATTTGTAGTTTAAAGATACTTCTTAGTGACACTAATAATATACTATAGTAATAGCAAGCAAAAAAGGAAGTAACTTCAAATTGAGAATCTTAATTTTACAAAAATTTTCCTGATTGAAGCCTTCCTTACAGATACAAAGCATAGTGTCATAATATTAAGCTAATATGAATTACAAAGACATGCAAATCAGGAAAAAGACATACGGTTAAAAAGATGCAAGTTTTCATTTCTGCTCTCTTCCAGTTGTTGTTTAAGTAATTTATTTTGAGCCTGAAGCTCTAATTTCTCTTCTTTTAGAAGCGAATAGCCACTCATCTCTTTCATCTCTTCATTCAGCAGGTGGTTTTGCTTGGTTATTGCCAAGAACTGGGCCTTGAGAGATTCGAGTTCAAGCTGGAATTGAAAAAAAACTTGCATTTGAACAGTTACTGCAGTACTTCTTATGCAAAAACTGGCAGGCTGCTATAAACTGGGTGTCATAGTAAGTAAGGTCACTGGACAGAGGACTCATTCTCTGCAGTAAGAAGAACCTGATTCCAACATGGAAGCTCATCTTTTCCCTAGAAGGGGCGGGGGAAGTTCATCCAACCTTATACTTATGCAGAACCCTGGCCTACAAAGCAAGTGCTTCAGATTAAGTTTGTTGCCCATTTTCCAGATACAACTAAGGTCCCAATAGCAATCACAGACTGCAGCAATGTTTATAAAAATGAAAAGCTGAGCTATCACAAACATGCTGTGGTGCTTTCCTTTTTTTATACATTTCATGTTTACATACAAAAGTCTACAATGTTCTCAAATAAATAGATCATTACAGCTGCAAAAATACATTTTATGTGCAGGATATATCCAGGTACATCAAGTTCCAGCTCTGTCCTTCAGAGAGCACACGTGATGAACAGCAAGAAAATAAATGGCATGTGAAAAACACATCTCATTCTGTTTTATCCTGTAAGATCCCAATGTAATGACAGGAATGTTCACCTTCTGCTGATGGGAAGGAAGGAGAGGCTAAGGCAGAAACTAAAAGCACTGGCCACCTGCTATGGGCTAGGCACATAGGTCAGCTCACCACGGAACCTCAACCACCCCAATGATTAAGGAACTTGTTCCAGGCAACAAGCAGGAAGGACTAAAAGGAAGAACTACTAAATTAACTTAAGTTGGGCCTTCTTAGTCATAAAATAAACAGTCTAAACACATCAAGCTAAATAATGTATGGCTGAAACTAAAATTTCATCTACTGCCTTGAAGTTTTATCGACTTCAAAAAACAATAGGCTTAGCAATTACCTCAAGTTCTTTCACACGAGTTGCAGAATGATTGCATTCTTCTTCCTGTTTGAATTGGTAGCCATGGACTGCTCTTGCAAAAGAATAGGTTTTACTGAAAGAGAAAGCCAACCAATTAAAGATGTTTTTCTAGTGAATAAAAACTCATTTAATAATTTATGTACAATGTCAGACCTAATGACGATTATTTCATCATCTAAAATAGCAGGTGTCAGAGTCAAAAATCAGTAGGGAAAGTAAGAAATAAGTCCTATTACCCAACAGGTGATGGGAAGTCTTAATGGTCACATATATTGTGAACTTTCTTCCACTACACATACCAACCAGTTGCACCAGCTGCTCAGAGCCCTCATACCCAAAGATCTGAATTTCCTTAAATACAAAGATTTGTCTTATGATTTTAGTGTCTATTTCATCATTTTCACTTCATTCAATATGAGTCTATGCAGATATATCATTAAAAAAAAATTAGCTGACTACATGATGGTACTAATTCCTAAGAAGTATTAGTCTAGTTTTCACAAGATAGTCACAGAGGAGCAGCCACACACTGGGTGACCTTATGGGTCCTTATCAAGTACGCAGCTCTCGTTCCTTTGAAATTTCTACTTAAGTTCACTTCTTTTCATAGACAAGTTTCTACAAATATACTGAGACATAAAATATCAAGAGATTGAAAAATTATTCAACTTTCCTACTCCTGGGTTAGTTATAAAACAGTTTAGGAAGTTATATGTCAGGTAAAAATATCATGAGGCATAAACATATGTTACAAGTAAAAGAAATAAGGAAACAGGTCACAGGGAATGGAGAAGTTAAAATTTTCCATAAGTAAAAAATGAAGTCTCTCATGCTTAAAACCACAATGAGATATCACCTCCCACCTGTTAGAACAGCTATCATCAATAAATGAATAAATAACAAGTGCTGGCCAAGATGTGGAAAAAAGAGAACCCTCATACACTGTTGGTGGGAATGCAGATTGGTGCAGCCACTATGGAAAAACGGTGTGAAGTCACTCTCCCCACCCCCACCCCCCCCAAAAAAATAATAATAAGAACGGCCATATGTTCTAATAATTCTACTTCTCAGTATATGTAAAAAACAACAACATGCCAATTTGAAAAGACATACATGTGCACCCACATGTTCACTGCAGCATTACTAGTAACAGACAAGATTTGGAAGCAACCTAGACTACCATCAATAAATGAATGTGTGGATACAGAAGATGTGATATATTACTCAGCCACTGAAATGAATAAAATCTTGCCACCTGTGACAACATGGATGAATCTAAAGGATATTATGATGAAATAAGTTACAGAGAAAAACAAATACCTTATGATTTAACTTACATGTGGAATCTTAAGAAATAAAAATAAACAAAACAAAACAGACAGGCCCATAAATATTGATAACAAGCAAGTGGTGGTCAAAGGGGAGGGAGGAAAGTAGATGGGGGAAGAATAACCTCCTGAATACCCTACCTCTCTCAGGTTAAGGTCATTTTTGATACGTAAAATTAAAAGAACAAAATAATGATTAATTTTGTAGTAAAAGTAAAATGTAAGCTACACACACACATATAAATTTAGAACAGGCCCAATTTAGGAAGCTAATAACCTATACCAGAAATTTACAAATGCAGCTTTCTTCTCCACAAGAATCACCTTTATTCTTCCTGTCCTCTTCACCCAGTCTGTTAGATCTATCGATGTAGTCATCCTTTAGCTCAAGTTGATACCTGAGAATTAGAATGACCAAAATGATTTTCTTGTCACTTTCCAGAACAGATTCCTATCAATGTATGGGTTTCTGTGGCACCCGGGCACCTAAGGGCATGAACATGGCCATGCATAACTTCAAGGACTATCAGTACCAAAGCCCAGAGATGCAAATTCTGAATATAAAACCTGCTACAATCCTTTAATTTGGTCCCCAAAACTCGTTATCGTGAGGTTATTGAGAACAATTATTCCATGGTGGTCTGGATTGGCACACAAAAGTAAATTAAGTTCAATTTACACTGGTACAACTGACTCTAAATCCCAAGAACAAGAAGTCAGTCACATCCACCTGCCTTGCCTTGCACCCCATCCCCACCCCAAAGAACTTTTGCCCTCAAGGGCTGGGCATAGGGTTCGGGGCCAACTTCGACCACCCTCATATCTGGGTTAGCAATACCAAAAGCACACTTTCAAGTTTTACTTATCTCCACCAACTGCCACTAGCAGACGTTTCAGTTGAGAGAGATGGTGAGTATCCTGTGAATTCCCACCCTTGCTCAAGTCATAGAGGATACCCAAACCAGACAACATCAAACAGTACATGATCTGCGAAGCAGTGGGAAAATTAACATACACATTTACTCATTCATTTATTCCTAAGGGTTTAACAACTACAGACATGTCAGCACTTGCTATTACACTCGAGAAGCTGACATACTATATGTATGTCATCATTTCAAAATCTATACATGGAAAGGTACTATATTTTAATTAGAATTCTTTTAAAGAATAAGCTCAGTACTATGTAATGTAAGTACTATGTAATGTAATCTCATGACAAATTACGGGCAAGGCAGTAAAAAGAGACCACTTATTAAGACATACCAAAAGTTAGTTGAGTCATCTCTTCACCACAAATTCATTTACTCAATGAATATTATATGAACACCTGTGTGCTAGACACTACACTGAGCACTGTAGAGAAAAGTTACCATATGGGCTTGATGTCTGCACTGAGTAGTTAATCACTGCAACACATTAAAACTCAGATTATAGGGAAGTCATAGTAACCATAGTTATCATATTTTCCTTTTCCTGTATAATTTTTTTGCTCCATTGTTAATTTCCATTTATTTCTTTTGATTCTGGCTTTGCAGAATCTTGAAGGAATACAGGGCACATGTTACCTGATAAGCACTAAAACCACTAGGCAGAATAATTTATAAATTGATAGATACCTCCATCGTAGTGGCAAGTATGAGGCGGGAGAGGAAAAGAGAACTAAAAGGGATTATAATTCCCGCCCTGGTCAGCCTGATTCAGATGGTTGAAGCACTGTCCAGTGCATTGGAAGGTCATGGGATCAATTCCTGATCAGGGCACATACAGGAGGCAACAGATCAATATTTCTCTCTCATGCTGATTTTTACCTGTCTCTCTCCTTTCCTCCCTAAAATTATTTTTTTTTTTAAAAAAGTGAATTTTTAAAAAGTTGATCAACCTGTGGGTCGCGACCCCTTTGGTGGTTGAACGACCCTTTCACAGGGGTCGCCTAAGACCATCCTGCATAACAGCTATTTACATTACGATTCATAACAGTAGCAACATTACAGTTATGCAGTAGCAACGAACATAATTTTATGGTTGGGTCACAACATGAGAAACCGTATTTAAAAGGTCAGAAGGTTGAGAACAACTGCCTTAGATCAACCACTTTTATAGTTTATCTACAATGTGAGCTGAGCAACTCACAATGTGCCATAAAATGAAAGCAAATCACAGACCCTCAATACATGTTAGAAAAGCTATGAGTAAGAAAGAGCAGAGGATGCTATTCCCTATACTGTAACTCTGTAAAATTATCTTAAATATTCATGGGAAAGGCTTGACTGTCAATAAAAAACCCGTATTTTTTTTTAAACACTATCACCACAAAATGTTAAGTCTTATCTACTTCACTAGTATTGCTGTGTTTCCATCAACTTATTCCAAATCTATTACTTGTTTAAGAACACCAAACAATTTCTTTAGAATTTCATTCTTGAGCTTTTGGTCACAGGTCTCCTCCATGCTCTTTATATTCAGGATCCTGTCTCCTAAGTGCATCAGCCACACTTTTATGATTTTCTTCTGTAGCCTCTGATATTAGCAAAAATATAAAAAGCAAAAAAAAATAAAACTGTAATTGCTGAAGTAAAGACTTTAGGAGAAAAAAATAACATAATTTTAGCTCCACAAGCTAAAACTGTTATGTGACTGTCACTGCTGGGAAGTAACTGGAAAGAGCTGGAGTTCTCCATCTATTTTATGAACTGACCAAGTTATGTGGGATCTGAAGTAGCAGATGGAGCAGCATGGTGCACCAGGCTGCAGGGAGTGTGCAAGTTTCAAGACCAAAGTGCTTTTCATAGAAGATGATGAACACTTAAAAAATGATTGCAGGTAATAAATGGCCATAATAAATTCAGAGAAAAGCTACATACCAAACTTAAGTTAGTGTACTTTTGCTTTAGTACTTATTTCTTCAGTAAGATTATTTCTGTGAGGTTTAACTGATCAGCCCATAGGTATGAAAGACAAAAGATTTGTTTCTGATATTTAATAATCTAGTGATTGAATACTGAAGAGTGCTGAACAATAGAAAAAGATAGATAGGTCAATCAGAACTTCCAAATACTGAAGAATGGAATGGTCTTCCCTTGGATCGAGCCAGGTAAGTGCTAGGGAATGCTGACCATTCCAAGCAAAGGATAAAAGCTCTATGTGTTAGCACCCTCTGCTGACTAACATGTAAAGCAAAGGAGCAGTAAACAATACTTATTAGCTTACTAGATGCCTGGTGCACAAATTCATGAATGGCAGGGGTCCCTCCACCTGGCTGATCACGGTGGTCTCACACAGTCCTGATCTTCTCACCCAGTCCCAATTGGGGCTGGGGTGGGATCACAGGAGGGCTCCAGGGCAAGTCTGGTCCTGTCTTGCCTGGTCCTGATGGGCCCCACCCCAGCAGCAAGCAACTTACTGGTTGGAACATCTGCCCCCGGGTGGTCAGTGCAAGTCGTAGCGACCAGTCAGTTGACCACTCGGTCAGACACTTAGCATATCATGCCTTTATATATATAGGTTGTAACTCACAGCACAGAATGTTCAGCATGAACTTTCCCCTGCCCCTGGTCTTGGAGACCGCATGTTCTTCTAAGGCTCTGCTCACCAAATTCAGCTGCCACATGAAGTAAATTGCATTGTGTGCGTGGAAACCCTTTGTAGGCTCCATTGCTGTGTCTTTACTTCGTTGCAGTTCCAATTACTCCAACATAAAGACAGACACCCTCATTATCAGGTAACACCATCATGGTAAGACCCCTGCTCAGCCTACTGCAGTGGTTTTTAAACAGGCCATGGGTCGCCCCAGATGGTTTGGTAGAGTAGGTACAGCCGCAGCCTGCGAACTAAAGGGTCCTAGGTTTGGTTCCGGTCAAAGACACATTCCTGGATTGCGGGCTTAATCCCCAGTATGGAGCACATGCAGGAGGCGATGGATTCTCTCTCATCATTGATGTTTCTCTCTCTCTCTTTCACTCTGCCTTCCTCTCTGAAATCAATAAAAATAGTAAGTAGGCCATTAATCAAACGTTGCTGCTCTCCATCCAGTCCCCTCAAACCCTCTTTTGTCTTTGACCCTCCCCACACACACACTCTGCTGCGGTCTGTAAAATGGGGTCAGGATTTCTACTTCAACCAAGGGCAAAGCTTCCACATGGACCTCCTTCCCCGACTGTCTTTGCCCCCAGTCCTGTGTGGTTTCTCCCTCCTTCCCCTCCATCTAACTTGGTGGGCCCTGCTCTGCCCACTCCTCATGTGACCTCCTGTCCGCAGCCTCCCACTTTCTCCTCTGGGGGCAGAGCTCTCCAAAGGCTGTGTGGGAATGGAGTGGGCTGTGCAGAGTGGGGTGGGGCAGACAAGGCAGTACAGGGTGTGCAGTGGTGGAGAGCTCTGTGGGCCAAGTCCAACCTTTGGAGAAGAGCTGGGGTGACAGGTCACCAGGAGGAGGAGGGAGGGATGTAGACCTTGTCCCGTGGGAGAGGCACTGGGTTCCTGGGCTGTCCCCACACAGCAGCTTTTCTAGGCCCCTGCACAGCTATCATCCTCCACCTCTTGCTGCCTCCGCCTCAAGTTTTGGACTCAGTTTCTTTGACTCAGCCCCACCCCCGTCTCAGCTGCGTTCCAGGAGCCTGAGGCTGCACGTTGGCTTTGGGCAGCTATGCCTGGCCTGCCCCCTATAATGGTGTTACCCACTCTCCTGGAGTAGTTAGTGAAACTTAAATAAATATAAGCAGCTCTGAAGATTATAAATTGAGCACTGAGAAGGCCACAGGCTGCGGAGGGCTGCATAGTCCAGGCTCTCAGCATAGAAGCCTCCCCAGCCACCCGGTCCCTGCTGGCTCCCGCCCCCACCTGCCTCTGCCCAGGGCTCAAGACAAACCCCAGGAACTTCCTGACAGCTCTCACCTCACATCTCACTTTCCAGTCCAGCCCACCAGTGCCCACAGCAAGCTAACCTACTGGTCCGAGCGTCTGCCCCCTGGTGGTCAGTGCACGTCATAGTGACTGATCGACTGATCCAGTGGTCAAACTCACAGTGGAACTCCAGTAGAGGGAATAATTTGCATATTAGGCTTTTATTACGTAAGATATCAGCGATTTTCAACCTTATTTATCTCTGACACACATAAACTACTAAAATTCTGCAGCATGCCAAAAATATATTTGCCCATTTATAAAAAACACAACAGGTATATTTTTGAATCGTTCACAATGAACCGCTATTTTGTGTTGACTGTTGTCTTTTTTTTTTTTATTTGAAAATCTAAGGAAAAAGAGGTTAATGCCCTTGACTACAGTCAGGTATGTCATGTTTTATATATTCTTGCAGCACACCAGTTGAAAATCGATGGCTTATTTGTCACTTTCCTTTTCTGTCATGATCAATTTACCACTTCAGTACTGCTTAGAACAGAGTAATGTAGCAGAGATGAAAAATAAAATGAATTAAAGCCTATATAAATGATCTAACCACATTAATGAAGACCAGGGCAAATCCACTAAGGAAGTAAGAGTCAACTAACAGTAGAACCTAATGGAAATGAAACCTGTTTCATAAACTAGACTGGTGAGCTTGCCATTAATGGCAGGTACAATGTGAAGAATGAAATAGTGGTGAGCACTTAGTACACACACATCCATCACCCAGTACAAATCAAGTCAGAGCCACTGCATTGAGTTACTACATGCACATGGAACCGTTAGATCTCAATGACTAAACATAAGTGTGTGACTGAACATAATTTGTTAACAGTTGTGAGCTTCTTCAAAGTACTGGTCTGGTTTTAATGTAGCCTGATGATGGTGTCTCACTGCTTTTCATCCCAATAACTAATATTTCAAAAGCAAAATCCTAGTCTTTGTTTCTCTCAACTTATGCCTTTTAAAACTAGCCGAATGTACCTTTACAAGCAAGAACTCTACTTGGCAATTAGCATTAGAATAATTAGTAGTATTTGTTTTAAACTCACAGTCTCTCAATAGTCAAAATGAAAACATTACTTACAAATCAAAAGCTTCAATTCTTTGCTTCAGTTCTGCTTCTCTGCCTCTTAGGAAATCGGTATCTTTCAGTAGAAGCTGTATTTGAGCATAAAGTTCTTTTGTTTCCATCTGTAGAGGAAAGCATTAATTGTAGCAAGCAAGCTGAGGAAAATAAGACAGGTTTGAACTAATGGACTGCTTCCTACATTCCAGAGAACAAAGTACAGACATTTAGAGGAACAATTTCACTTTTAAAACATTCCATCTCAAGGTATGCATTTTGCCTATTCTAGTTACACAAGAACTTACCTCCTAGTCCAGGGGTGGGCAAACTTTTGGACGCGAGGGCCACAATGGGTTCTTAAACTGGTCCGGAGGGCCGGAACAAAAGCATGGATGGAGTGTGTGTGTGAACTAATATAAATTCAAAGTAAACATTATTACATAAAAGCGTACGGTCTTTTTTTCTTTTAGTTTTATTCATTTCAAACGGGCCGGATCCGGCCCGCGGGCCGTAGTTTGCCCATGGCTTCCCTAGCCCAATGACTGTTACGCTATATTACCCTAATATCCCTTGTGCAGAATATCCTGACACTTCCTTAACATTTTTGTAAGTTCTCCAGAAAAAAAAACACAAAAAACAAAATGGGGGAACTTAACAAAGTAGAATCCCCATGGTTCAATAGTCGTCTGAAAGTTTCAATTCATGGGCGGTTCTGACTCAGAATGAACAAGCTGGAATGAAACTGTGAAAAATAGATCACACTTACATTTGTGTGTTCACTGAGCAAGGATTTACTGAATATCATGTCAAAAAGCACAGTGAGCTGGATATGAAAAGATGAACAGCTACAGTCCCCATCTTTTAAAAAATTCACAATTTACTGAGGGAGAGAGAAATAATACTACAATGTGATAATTTCACAACCAGAGTCCAGTCTCCACGGCAGGAATGATGCCTAAATGAGTCTATCAATGGGATTCAGGGAAGGCGTCACCAGGAAGCATCATTGAAGCTAAAGTTTGAAGGACAGGACAGTTTTATCAGGGAGAGAAGGGGGTGAACAGTCGGGTGGCAGAGTAAAAGTATGGTGCCTTTTATGAGGATGCCAAGCTTCTCCAGTGCCTTCAGAGAATCTGACTGAATGGAGACAGGCTGTCAACTGGTTGATCTGATCTAGTCACTCACTCATTTTAAGGTTCAAAGTGTTAGTCTGAACACAACCCATCATCTCAAAGACCAGTGCTTCCATTTATTTTTATAGCTAAAATTAACCCAATTCCCAGAAATGCCAGAAAAAATTGGAGAGGGGGTGTGGTCATCATTAATAACTGGGTTTTACTGAGAAGCTCCAAGAAAGGTTGACACTGGGAGGAAGCCTTTTAACTTCAACCATCTCCTGGTATCAGTAGTCCTGGCTGAGGAAACCATGACCCCAACCTAGTTAGGTCTGACAACCCTTGGGAAAGGAACTGTTTTTCCAAAAGAAACAATCCAATCTCTTTTGCTGGCATGCACTCCCCACCATTCCTCAACCTCTTCATGTCCTGTAAAGTCATTTTCTGGGTGACAAGATCAAATGGCCACTGGATGACACTTATAAGCCCCAGACCCTTCTACTGCAGGGACCTTTGCCTTTGCTCAGATGGAAGCACATTGCATTTGGTTTCCAACTTCACCTAGAACCCCAACCTGCAACTCTGTCCTGTTGGTCCACCCTTATTCTTCCATCTGTCTGTATCCCCAGACTTACTCCTTGATGTCTGAGACTGCCACGTAGCTCTCCCTTCTCTCCTGGATTATTAGTCATCCACACTCTGCTCTGGTTCCGCTCACCATCATGCTGAACCCCAATGTCTTCAACTAAACAGGCTGCCTTTCTCAAATGAAATAAATTCAGCTCTATAAAGCTACACTCAACTACGACCATTTTTCTGCCCTCATTGACCTTCCAAATCCTCCCAAGAGCTGCAACAGAACAATCACCTACAACAAGCATGTCAAACGCATGGCCCACAGGCCGCACGTGGCCCACAATGAATATTTTTGTGGCTCAGCGAATATAACAGTATGTAGCGTTTTAATAAAAATTTCATAACCTGATTTTTACAATAACCTGTTTTACATAATTATTAATTACTAACTACATTTGCTAATGACTGATTATAATTGTGTTGCATTCATTTCCCTTATGTGCCTTATGCGCAGGCGTGCCATTTCTCTCCATTAATACTAGCAGACAATATTTTAGCACCCGATGGCCACATCATTAGTCTTGTACTGACTTGTTTGGTATGTGCAACAGGAAATACTTTGCTTTTGGAGAATGAGAAAAGTAGGTTTATTTGCATTGTGCTTATTAATCTGTCCAGTTATTCAGTGTCTGGGAAGTTAATGTTCAATGCAAAATACTGATTTTTATTAAAACGTTCTATTATTTTTTGTTAACGATTACTCATTTATTTCAGCCCTTTGTATTCAACATGTCTTTATCGAAATAAACCTTTCTATGAAAATTGAAGCTTTTGTTTTGCAGCCCACATAAACTTGGTTCGTGTTAGTGTTTGAAATTCTTGACCTACATGCACTTGGTCTGGTCTACTTCAATTCCAGGTTGCCCACTTCAGCAGTACCCTCAAAACAGCTCGAGAATCCTGTCAGCTTCAGAGAGCTGCTCTGCTCCTTCTGCAACCCCCCGCCACCCAGTGGCCATTCCTTACCTCTGGTCCTCTCCTCAAAGGTCACTTATCACTTAATTCTCACATCTGCTGCAATTTTAGTGAGGTTGTCTCATGCCCCTGACTCGGACATTCACTTCCACTCTTCCTTCCAGTAATCTCGAAAAAAGAAGTCTTAGTATCCTTTTCAAAGCTGATTCTTCCAGGTGTATTCTTGACCGCAGTCCCTACTAGTCCTCTAGGCCAGTGATGGCGAACCTATGACACGCGTACCATTTTGGGTGACACGCATCGACAGAGACAAAAAATTGCGTATTCATATATTTGTCTCTCGCAATGGCCAGAGCTGGGCATCACTCGAGTAATATTATTACTCATGTTACTCATGATCAATTACACAATTCTAAAACCAGATGTAAGCATGTACATCAGTGTTGCGTAGCAAAGATACATTGTGAAAACATCCAAGATACACTGTTCCAATATTGGCATTAATATAAAAAGGTTAAGAATTGCACTATAAAGAGATTAATCTTTACTCAAGACACTTTATTTTTACTCGAGTGACAAAACGCCCAATTCTGGAAACGGCCTCATTATTGTCAACATGTGCCTCGGGTAAGCTTCCTGTGCGTTTGGGTGCATTCGGCAAACGGACGCACTTGATCGCCATGTTCATTAGGGGACAGGAGTGGGAGGGTTAGAAGAAAAAGATATAAGGGGAGAAAAATGGCGGAGGTATAAACGGACGTGTCCTGTGCCTTGTCCTGGAGCAGATAAGGGTGAGCAGCTGAAACGGGTAACATACAGCCCGAATAGGCAGAGGATATTCAGCTGAGAGTCAGTCTGCAGCTGGGAAAGACAGAGAACTCCCAGAAAAAAAAGGACGGTTGGAGACTGCGGCTGAAACATCTCCCTGTGTGCCGGCTCAGCAGCGGAGACTGTGCCATCTTGAGTGGCTGTTACAGACAACCAGAGATCAGCTACTAACATGGAAACAAGGGATCTCAAGCAGCGTGACTGCGTGAACTCAGACGAGCACTGCTTCTTCTCACAGAAAGGTTAGACTTCCCCTAAAGGTGCGGTTTGCAATTCAGGTTGGAGAGAGAACCGCGAGGGGCGAAATCTGCGCCCCACAGAGTCCGTGGCCCTTGGGACCAGCGTGACCCTCAAGTGGCGAAGGGGCCCCACAGAGCAGCTGGCAGAAGGGAACGATAAAAATAAGCACATAGCTAGACTGGATGCAAAAAATCAGCCTCGGATTCTCCCAGTCTGCCGGGTGCTTGGTGCCAGGGGCGAGTGGGTGTGTGGAGACTGTGCGCAGATCTGGAAGGTGGAGGCTTGCAAATTCACACAACTTCTCAGGCTCTTGTTGTTACAGTTCCCCTTAGATCCGTGTGTTTGATTATTAAACCCAGTGGATGGGATTCCCCAGGTGGGGTCATTCACAGAGCCTGTAGGGGAAAGATCTTTTTGGGGAGCCTGGGAAAGAGAGCGGGGAGTAATGATTAAAGAACCAGCTCTGGGCAGTGGACTTTCCCAAACCAGTTTCAAGTAACATAGAGAAAATAAACCCTAACTACTGGATAGAGAGGACTTATAGCCTCGGAGGTCAATCCAGACACACTGCCACCCAGAGGCAGAGCCACGAACTGTCTCTTCTGTAAATACAAATAAAGGCAGTCTGGTAAACAAATACAACCTGCCTTAAAATCAGGACTGTGGTTTACAGCACAGAGGAACAGTGTATCGCAGGGAAATTCAACACTCTCCTAAATGCCTGGCAGGACTAAGGCGTGAAAAAAAGAAGAGTAGAAGATCTGAAGCACCTTCACTACTGTACATTTTTAACTTTTTTTCTTTTTAATTCTTTTTTCACCATTTCATAAAGAACCTATTATTATTTTTTTTCATCACCTGATTTTACCTTTGTAATTACATTTTTTAACCAGTATTATTGCTATCATTTTACCATTTTTTCAAGTGTCATTTTATTTTTTTTTTCATTATTTTATTTTGGAATTAGTGTTCTACACTCTATTTTCATCGTTCCTTTAGCATCATTTCTCTCTAACTCACCTTTACCCTTAAGCCATAACTCTTCCTCACTTTTCCCCTTTTGTTGTCCTGTTTCTATTACCCTATTCCTGCTTTAGATTTTCCCTATTCATTCTTTTTACCCACTGTCTAAATTTCACCCTACTGATATACCTAATTTCCAATCCCTTGCTCTAAATCCATATACACCTCTCTCTTATCGTTCTTCACTATCCAATTTTTTTTCTCTGTCGTTTTGCTAGTGTTTGCTTGATTTTGAGTATATTTTTTTTTATGCTTGTTTGGGAGATTGTTTTGTTTTACATTTTTATTTTTCTGTTTTGCTTTTTCTTTCTCTGGTTATTTTTGTGCTTCTGTTTTCCCTTGCCTCGCTTGATATTAGTGGTTGATTGTAGTTTGCATTAATCTCCAGGGATCTGCTGCTGGAATTCATTGGGATTATTTGTGGTTCTATTAGAGTTTTCTCCCAATACAAATAGCCTCTTCCCCACCTCTAATTCATTCTCTCACTTTTTTTTCTTCTTTCTTCTCTCCCTTTTCCCAATCTCATTTCGGCATTCCTTTTTGTTTTTTTCTTTTTCTCTTTAATCTTTTTCTCTTTTTTCTTCTTTATCCCCTAATTCTCTTCACTCAGTGGTCACCTTTATTTGGGGTTATTAATATCGTAAATACATTTGTTTTCAGTGCCTTGTATGTTGTGCCTTTTTGTGTTGTATTTTGTGCCTTTAAATCAACGCATCAGAAAGAGAACTACATAACCAAACACCTGGAGAAGAGAGATCATGGTGAAAAAAGAACCAACCCACATATGAAAGAAAAACAGGCATCATCAGAAAAGGAAGTAAACGAAATGGAGGCAATGGAGGAAAGCAACCTGTCAAAGAAAGAATTCAGAGAAATGGCCATAAGGTGGATGAAAAGAATGGAAGACAAATTCACCAATATGTGTAGGAACCAAGAGGAAATGAAGAAAAACCAAGAAGAAATGAAAAATGACATCACTGCTATAAAGAACTCAATAGAAAGCATCAACAGTAGACTAGAAGAAGCAGAGGACCACATCAGTGAGCTAGAAGACAAGGTAGGAAAAAATACCAAAACAGAACAGCTTCTAGAAAAAATAATTAAAAAGCATGAGGAGAGCCTAAGAGAACTCTGGGACAACACTAAACGAAACAACATCCGAATAACAGGGGTCCCAGAAGGAGAGGAAACTGAGCAAGGAATAGAAAACCTGTTTGAAAAAATAATAAGGGAAAATTTCCCTGAGATAGGGAAGGAAAAAACTCACACAAATCCAAGAAGCTCACAGAGTCCCAAACAAAATGAACCCAAAAAGACCGACACCAAGGCACATAATAATTAAATTGGCAAACACCGACAAAGCAAGAATATTAAAAGCAGCCAGAGAGAGATAGAAAGTTACCTACAAAGGATCCTCCATCAGACTAGAGACCGATTTCTCAACAGAAACACATCAGGCAAGAAAGGAATGGAATGAAATATACAAAGTCATGCAAAGGAAGGGTCTGAATCCAAGAATACTGTACCCAGCGAGGCTATCAATCAAAATTGAGGGTCAAATCAGGAGCTTCACAGACAAAAACGGTCTACGGGAGTTTATTACAACCGAACCAGCAATGCAAGAAATGCTAAAGGGTCTGCTGAAAAAAGAAAAAATAGGAAACAAAGAAGGAATGCAGCGGTAATGATCAAAAATGGTGACTAACAAGTTTCTATAAATAATAACTTTAAATGTAAATGGATTAAATGCCCCAGTAAAAATGCATAGGGTAAATGAGTGGATAAGAAAACATGACCCATATATCTGCTGTCTACAGGAAACCCACCTCAGAAAAAAAGACGCCCACAGACTGATGGTGAAGTAATGGAAAAAGGTTTTTTAGGCCAATGGAAGTGAAAAAAAAGCCGGGGTAGCAATACTTATATCTAACAAATTAGATCTCAAAGTGAAGGACATAAAAAGAGATAAAGAAGGCCACTTCATAATACTAAACGGAGGAGTCCAACAAGAAGAAATAACTCTGGTAAATACATATGCATCCAATATAGGAACACCCAAATACGTAAGAAAACTTCTGGAGGAGATCAAGGGAGAGATTGACAGCAATACAATCATAGTAGGGGACCTTAACACCCCATTATCACCATTGGACAAATCCTCTAAACAAAAACTCAGCAAAGAAACATCAATCCTAAATGACTCACTAGATCAGATGGAATTAATTGACATCTTCAGAACATTTCACCCCAAAGCCACAGAATATACATTCTCCTCAACTGCACATTTGTCATCTTCAAAGATAGAGCATGTACTGGGTCACAGATGAAGTCTCTTCAAATTCAAGAAAATTGAAATCATATCCAGCATCTTCTCAGACCACAAAGGCATAAAACTGGAAATCAACTACAACAAAAACAATCCAAGAAAATCAAACACATGGAGACTAAATAGCATGCTATTAAGCAACGACTGGGTTACCAGAGAGATCAAAGAAGAAATAAAAAACATCATGGCAACAAACAAAAATGAAAACACAACAATCCAAAACCTATGGGACACAGTGAAAGCACTCTTGAGAGGGAAGTTCACAGCTCTACAAGCCTACTGCAAGAAACAAGAAACAATGAGAATAAATGACCTAACTCTACAACGCAAAGAGTTAGAAAGAGAGCAACAAAAAAAGCCCACTCTAAGCAGAAGGAAGGAAATAACAAAGATCAGAGCGGAGATAAACAACACAGAGACCAAAAAAACAATACAAAAGATCAACAAAACCAAGATCTGGTTCTTTGAAAGGATAAACAAGATTGATACACCTCTAGCCAGGCTCACCAAGAAACAAAGAGAGAGGACCCAAGTAAACAAAATCAGGAATGAAATAGGAGAAATAACAACAGACCCCATAGAAATACAAAGGATTGTTAGAAAATACTATGAACTCTACTCCAACACACTAGACAACCTGGAGGAAATGGACATATTCCTAGAAAAATACAACATTCCAAAACTTAATCAGGAAGAATCTAAAAATTTCAATAGGCCAATAACTATGGAGGAAATCGAAGCAGTAATCAAAAAGCTTCCAGCAAACAAAAGCCCGGGGACAGACGGCTTCACAGGGGAGTTTTACCAAGCATTCAAGGAAGACCTAAAACCTATCCTCCTCAGACTATGTCAAAAGATCCAAGAGGAAGGAACACTTCCCATCTCATTCTATGAAGCCAGCATCACCCTAACACCAAAACCAGATAAAGACAACACAATGAAAGAGAATTATAGGCCAATATCCCTCATGAACATAGATGCCAAGATCCTCAACAAAATCCTAGCAAATCAGATCCAGCAGTACATCAAAAAGATCATACACCATGACTAAGTAGGATTTATCCCAGGGATGCAAGGATGGTACAATATCCGCAAATCAATAAATGTGATACATCACGTAAACAAATTGAGAGAAAAAAAACGTATAATCATATCAATTGATGCGGAAAAAGCATTTGACTAAATCCAACACTCTTTCTTGATAAAAACTCTCAGCAAGATAGGAATTGAGGGATCATACCTCAACATAATAAAAGCCATATATGACAAACCAATAGCCAACATCATAATCAATGGGCAAGAACTAAAATCATTCCCCTTAAAATCAGGAACAAGACAGGGATGCCCCCTCTCACCACTCCAGTTCAATACAGTACTGGAAGTACTAGCCATTGCGATCAGACAAGATGAAATAAGAGGCATCCAGATTGGAAAAGAAGAAGTAAAACTGTCCTTATTTGCAGATGACATGATACTGTACATACAGAACCCAAAAGACTCCATCAAAAAATTATTAGACTTAATAAATGAATTCAGCAATGTAGCAGGATACAAAATTAATGCTAAGAAATCCATGGCATTTCTTTACACCAAAAGTGAACTTACTGAGAGTGAAACTACAAAAGCAATCCCATTTACCATTGAACCAAAAAAATTAAAATTCCTAGGAATAAACTTAACTAAGGAGGTAAAAGACTTATATGCAAAAAAACTACAGGACACTGAAAACAGAGGTAGAGGAAGACAGAAACAGATGGAAGAACATACCGTGTTCATGGATTGGTAGAATCAACATCATCAAAATGTCCATACTACCCAAAGAAATCTATATATTCAATGCAATCCCCATTAAATTACCAATGGCATATTTCACAAATCTAGAACGAACGTTCCAAAAATTCATCTGGAATAAAAAAAAAAAAAAAAGATCCCGAATAGCTGCAGCAATCCCGATAAAGAAGAACAAAGTAGCCAAAACCGGTATGGCTCAGTGGACAGAGCGTCGGCCTGCGGACTGAAAGGTCCCAGGTTCGATTCCGGTCAAGGGCATGTACCTGGGTTGCGGGCATATCCCCAGTAGGAGATGTGCAGGAGGCAGCTGATCGATGTTTCTCTCTAATGGATGTTTCTAACTCTCTATCTCTCTCCCTTACTCTCTGTAAAAAAATCAATAAAATATATTTTTTAAAAAAAGGAGAACAAAGTAGGTGGGATCTCAATACCAGATATCAAACTGCATTACAAAGCCACTGTTCCTTTTTTTTTTTTTAAATATATTTTATTGATTTTTTACAGAGAGGAAGGGAGAGAGATAGAGAGTTAGAAACATCGATGAGAGAGAAACATCGATCAGCTGCCTCCTGCACATTTCCCACTGGGGATGTGCCCGCAACCCAGGTACATGCCCTTGACCGGAATCGAACCTGGGACCCTTCAGTCCGCAGGCCGCCGCTCTATCCACTGAGCCAAACCGGTTTCGGCTAAAGCCACTGTTCTTAAAACAGCTTGGTACTGGCACAAGAACAGACATATAGGTCAATGGAATAGAATAGAGACCCCAGAAATCGACACAAACCACTATGCCCAATTAATATTCGACAAAGGAGGCAAGAGCATACAATGGAGTCAAGACAGTCTCTTCAATAAATGCTGTTGGGAAAATTAGACAGATACATGCAAAAAGATGAAACTAGACCACCAACTCACACCATACACAAAATTAAACTCAAAATGGATAAAAACTTCAATGTAAGATGGGAAACCATAAAAATACTAGAGGAATCCACAGGCAGCGAAATTGCAAACATATGCCCAAGGAATTTCCTCTCTGATAATGCTCCTAGGGCAATGGAAACTAAAGAGGAAATAAACAAATGGGACTACATCAAAATAAAAAGCTTTTGCACAGCAACGGAAACCATCAACAAAACAACAAGAAGACCCACTGTATGGGAGAACATATTTGCCAATGATACCACCGACAGGGGTTTAATTTCCAACATTTACAGGGGTCTCATGAAACTTAACAAAAGGAAGATAAACAATCCAATAAAAAAATGGGCAACGGACCTAGATAGACACTTTTCGAAAGAGGACATACAGAAGGCCGAAAGACATATGAAAACATGCTCAAAGTCACTAATTATAGGAGAGATACAAATCAAAACGACAACGCGTTATCATCTCACACCTGTCAGAATGGCTATCATCAAAAAATCAACAAACAAGTGTTGGAGAGGATGTGGAGAAAAAGGAACCCTTCTGCACTGCTGGTGGGAATACAGACTGGTGCAGCCACTGTGGAGAACAGTATGTAGCCACCTCAAAAAACTAAAAATGGAACTCCCATTTGACCCAGTGATCCCACTAGTAGGAATATATCCCAAGAAACCAGAAACACCAATCAGAAAGGATATATGCACCCCTATGTTCATAGCAGCACAATTCACCATAGCTAAGATTTGGAAACAGCCTAAGAGCCCATCAGCAGATGAGTGGATTAGAAAACTGTGGTACATATATACAATGGAAAACTATGCTGCGGTAAAAAAGAAGGAACTCTTGCCTTTTGCAACAGCATGGGTGGAACTGGAGAGCATTATGCTAAGTGAAATAAGTCAGTCAGAGAAAGATAAATACCACATGATCTCACTCATTTGTGGATTATAGAGAACAACATAGACTGATGAAAAGGGACAGATCCAAAGACTGAGAAACAGCAATCAGGCTATCAATCCCCAGAAGGAAAGTAGGGGAGGGCGGGGGTAAGGTGAAGAGATCAACCGAAGGACTTGTATACATGTATATAAGCCAAACCAATGGACATGGACAACAGGGGGATGGGAGCACGAGTGTGCAGGGAGGTTGGGGAGGTTGGGGGTTAATGGGGGGGAAGAGGACACATTTGTAATACCTTAACTAATAAAAAAAAGAAAAAGAAAAGAAAAAGATATACAGTGCAACAGTGCTCGACGAGACATTCTGCGTGTCAGATAATTGATTACAGCACCATATATTTGTTGGTTATACATACTATTTTTGAATTGTTTTGCACCAGGAGTCAGTGCAACAACACTGCAAAAAGTTAACAGGTAAGAAAACTATCAACCTTTTGTAAAAAATGCCGTCATTTATATTCATTTTTGCAGCCTTGTGATGGAGAATCAAAAAAATAAAAAAGCAAGATTGAATGATAAGGGAAGTGGAAGTAGCAGTAGCCGACCCTTTCAAGACATATGCACCGAGATGTACGGGATTGTCAACAGAAACAACAATTCATTGTGCATACTGTTTAATGAAACAGTAGTAAGCAGAACGTGGAATGTAAAGAGACATTTTGAAACTAATCATTGTCAGTTCTTGAAAAAAAGTATTGATGAGAGGAAGGAATGCATTTCTAGGCAGCTACACCTCTATAAAAGTCAATCAAATTCCATCATTAAATTTGTAAGATGCTCTACAAATTTAATATCAGCAAGTTACTATATTGCTCTCTCCATAGCTCAGCATGGAAAAAGCCCTCAGTGACGGAGAATTTAGTAAGGAAACATTTCTAAGAGGTGCACCAGCTCTATTTCACGATATGAAAAAAAAGATGATGTTATTAAAAGAATTTCTAAGTTACCACTCAGTAGAAATACTATCAAAGGCAGAATAGCTCTCATAGCCAGTTAGCCTGGAGGCCAAATCACCCCCAGTATTGCCGACAACAATCAAGGCGTAACTACAACAAGACTGCACACAAAGACCACTAGGGGATGCACCAAGAAAAGATAAAAAAATGCGGAGACAAAGAAATAGGACGCAAATGTCAGAAATGGAAGATATAGAGCTCAAAACCACACTTTTAAGGTCTCTCAAGAACTGTCTAGAAGCTGCCGATAAACTTAGTAAGGCCCTCGGAAAGACTGGTGAGACCGCCGATAAATGTAGTGAGATCCTAAAGAAATCTAATGAGACCCTCGATGTTGTGATAAAGAACCAACTAGAAATTAAGCATACACTGACTGAAATAAAGAATACTATACAGACACCCAACAGCAGACCAGAGGAGCGCAAGAATCAAGTCAAAGATTCGAAATGCGAAGAAGCAAAGAACACCCAACTGGAAAAGCAAAAAGAAAAAAGAATCCGAAAATACGAAGATAGTGTAAGGAGCCTCTGGGACAGCTTCAAGTGTACCAACATCAGAATTATAGGGGTGCCAGAAGATGAGAGAGCGCAAGATATTGAAAACCTATTTGAAGAAATAATGACAGAAAACTTCCCCCACCTGGTGAAAGAAATAATCTTACAGGTCCAGGAAGCGCAGAGAACCCCAAACAAAAGGAATCCAAAGGGGACCACACCAACACACATCATAATTAAAATCCCAAGAGCAAAAGACAAAGAGAGAATCTTAAAAGCAGCAAGAGAAAGAAACTCAGTTACCTACAAGGGAATACCCATACGACTGTCAGCTCATTTCTCAACAGAAACTTTGCAGGCCAGAAGGGAGTGGCAAGAAATACTCAAAGTGATGAATACCAAGAACCTACAACCAAGATTACTTTATCCAGCAAAGCTATCATTCAGAACTGAAGGTCAGATAAAGAGCTTCACAGATAAGGAAAAGCTAAAGGAGTTCATCACCACCAAATCAGGATTATATGAAATGCTGAAAGGTATCCTTTAAGAAGAGGAAGAAGAAGAAAAAGGTAAAGATACAAATTATGAACAACAAACATGCATCTATCAACAAGTGAATCTAAGAATCAAGTGAATAAATAATCTGGTGATCATAATAGACTCAGGGACATAGAAAAAAAATCATACACCTATGGGTGAGGACAGTAGGGGGTGGGGGTAAGGGCAGAGGGTGGGGTGGGAACTGGGTGGAGGGAGCTATGGGGGGAAAATAGGGGAACAACTGTAATAATCTGAACAATAAAGATTTAATTTAAAAAAAAAAGGTAGAATAACAGATCTTGACAAAAACGTACAAAGTCAATTAAAAAAAGACTTAAATAGTTGTAAATATTTTTTGATTTCTCTTGATGAAACTACTGATGTCACATCATATGCTCAGTTAGCCATTATTGCTAGATATTCTGATGGTCTCACTATGAGAGAAGAGTTGATAAAGTTAGAATAAGAGCCAATGAGTACATCAGGAAACCAAATAGGTAAAGTTGTTATAAAAACATTCAGTGTCCTAAACATTGATATCTCTAAAATTGTGTCAGTCACGACAGACGGGGCACCAAAGATGGTGGGAAAAAAGTGGGATTCCTGAAATTGTTTATGGAAGCTATTAGACATCCACTTGCACCTTTTCATTGCATTATCCATCAGGAGGTGTTGTGTGCCAAATCGGGATTCTCTGAATTGAATGATTTAATGTCAGCTGTAACAAAAATTGTGAATTTTATAGCTTCTCGACCCCTTCACAAGCGAGAATTTTCTGTACTTTTACAGGAAGTTGATTCAACCTACAGTGGACTACTGATGTTCAATCGTGTGAGATGGCTAAGTCGAGGAAAACTACTTGAGCGATTTGTAGAGTGCTTTCAAGAAATTATGGTATTTATTGAGAATAAGGATCTGGCAAACTTTCCTCAGATCAATGATCATAAGTGGGTCAGCAATTTGATGTTTTTTACAGATCTCTCTGTTAATATGAATGAACTGAACTTAAAATTACAAGGTTTTGGCAAAAATATTGACGTTATGTTTGGATACATCAAATCTTTTGAAAGTAAACTTAAAATTTTCAAGCGAGATATTGAAACTAAAACTCGTATTTTCCTCAGATGAAAAAGTATTTCGAGAAGGCTACTACAAGTGTAATGGAGTCTATACTTATGTACCAGAATATAGTAAACACTTTCTTTGAACAGTTCAGTGAAAGATTCAACCAATTTAGAAGCCTAGAACAGACCATTAAAATAATTAAGTATCTGGATGTAGTTTACAGTACTTTGGAATTGAATAATTTCCAATGGATGCAAATTGATGATTTAGAGATGCAACTTGCAGATTTTCAAGGTAGCATTTGGACTCGTGTTTGCTGACTTAAGGTCGAAACTTGAAAATCTGGAACGAAATCGTTTGAAACATGAAGAGTGCAACTATGAAGAAGAAATTTTGAGTGCTTGGAACAGAGTTCCTGACACTTTTAGCAATATAAAAAACCTAGCGATGGCTTTGCTAACAATTTTTTCATCAACATATTTTTGTGAGACTTTGTTCTCAGCATTAAATAATATTAAAATGAACAAAAGGAACCGGCTAACATGATGTTAGTGGGGCTTGCTTGGCTTTGAAGTGCACCAAGTATGAACCTGCAATCGAAGAAATAGCAGACAAACTTCAGCACCAAAAAAGTCACTAATTTCTAGTTTTCGTACCATTTGATTATCATTGTTTTATTTTTAATTTTTTATTTATTTATTTATTTATTTATTTTAATTTATTTATTTTAATTTATTGCTTAAAGTATTACAAAGGGTATTACATATGTGTCCACTTTATTCCCCCGCCCTAGATAGTCCCCTAGCCTCCCCTATCCCCCAATGTCTTATGTCCACTGGTTATGCTTATATGCATGCATACAAGTCCTTTAGTTGATCTCTTACCCCCCTACCTCCTGCCCCCCAACCCTCCCCGGCCTTCCCGCTGCAGTTTGACAATCTGTTTGAGGCAGGCCTGCCTCTGTATCTATTATTGTTCAAAAGTTTATAATGGTCTCTATTATCCATGAATGAGTGAGATCATGTGGTATTTTTCCTATATTGACTGGCTTATTTCACTTAGCATAATGCTCTCCAGTTCCATCCATGACGTTGCAAATGGTAATGATTATCATTGTTTTTATTATTATTTTTTCTTAAATGTACATTGTTTTTCTGTTTTTGTTCATTTTATACATATTTTTTGGTTGATTTTTCTTTGTTAAATGGCATTTAAATATATAAAATAAATATCAAAAATATAAATCTTTTTTTATTATGGTTGCAAATATCAAAAAAAATATATGAATATTTCTATATGTGACATGGCACCAGAGTTAAGTTAGGGTTTTTCAAAATTTTTGACACGCCAAGCTCAAAACGTTCACCATCACTGCTCTAGGTCCTCAACTGTTCCAGCAAATGTCTCATCTCACCCCTGGACTTTTAGCAAATCTACAAGCAGCTGCAGGAAGGAGCCATCCAGTAAATGATTTTAAAATATTGCCTTCTGGTGCTTTTGAATTCTCTCAAGGAACATCTTTTCCCAAGAAGGCTTCCGATCTTGCTTGACAAGCTCTCCAACAACATTCCCAAACCACTAACTCCTCAGACTTTCCTTTCTCTTCCATTTTAATTTGTACTACTTCAGTATTTTTAAAATGCTTCAACTGCAAATTGACTACAAATCATTGTAAATAATAATACTAAACAATTAGTAACAAATTCTCCATGTTTAAGTTCAATATTCATTAATTATACAGGGTATCCCCCCCAAAATGTATACACACTCTAACAGCCGATAGCTCAATTGTGAAAATGTTGTTTAATATACACTGCCTTTATAATTATTCAAGGTGTGTTTATATATTTTTGGGACACCCTATATTTATAGTTTAATTCATCTTTGGTCTCATTAACTGTTTCTGTAAAACTCATTCAAAAGGCAAAAAGAAACAACAGCAAGTGGAAAGAAAAATCATAACATGCACAAGAGTATATATCATATTAACTATATAATAAAAGCCATATATGCAAATTGTCCCCTTCACCGGGAGTTCAAGCAGGGGCGGGGCTGGCCAACCACCTGCAGCCTGTCCCCTGAGACCAGCCCCACCTGGCAGCAGGTGGCCAGGGAAAGGGAGGCCCCACCAGCAGGTAGCTACTAGGGAACCTACACATGCACTGGGCCTCTAGTTTATTAAAGATTCTAGATATTTTCCTATATACCTAAGATTAAGAATGAAAAGATAAGCAAAAATACCACTTTTGTTAACAGCAACAAGATAAACTTACACTTTCATGCATTTCTGCCTGAAGCTGCTGTTCTAGTTCTCTCTTATATTCATTTAACTTTATTTCTAAAGTTCCTAATGTTGGATGCTGAGGGTAAGCACCTGAAAACTGATCATCAATATGTTGAAGCTTCTCAGCTATTAAAAAAACACAAACAGGGCAGAGGACTCAGGGTAGGTGAGCAAGAAGTCTGTTCAAAAGCAAAGAGTACAGGGATACGGACAGGGGGCATCTGCAATTTACTCTGAACCAATTCAAAAAATTGAGATAGATTACTGGATGAACAGAAAGTGATCAAGCAAACATAATACAAACTTACTGGTGAACTGTAAAACTTTCAACTTTTTTGAATGCTGGAAAATTTCCATCATAAAAGTCAGGGGAAAAGAAAGCAAAAGGTAGGTCAGAAAACAATGGCATCTTTTTCCAGTCTCCAAGTGCCAAAGAGTTCTTTTATGGTCTTTGGTGAAAGCTGAGTCACATGTTCAAAACACTGATCTTAAAATGAATCAGAGATTATTAGTTTTAAGTCTTCCATTTTACAGAGACACAGGTGCCCACACAGTGTAGGTGACTCCCAGAGGGCTTAGCAACTACACAATGGCATAACTGGGACAAAAGCCAGGTCTGCTATTTCTCTCATTCCAGTGCTCTCTGCAGCAGACCCGAAGCCCTCAAACCAAATGTGGATTAGAATCAAACATTAACAGAGTGCAAAACCCACACGAGAGTGCAATCTCAATCATGTAAACACCAGTGCCCACTAAAAAGTATGCACAGGAAAAAAAGACTGGCAGAATCAGATTAAGATATTTGAATTTATTGTCTAACAAGTTATTGCTTTTAATGAGTAAGGAGGAGCCAGGATTAATCACAGCATTTTAGCCACCTGTTTCCCTTCTGAGCATACGCCTAAAGGCAGGATGGTACTGTATGTAGAAAGGCTGTCCCATGGAAAAGGATCTGGATCATGGACCAGAAAACTTGGACTCCAGTATCACTTTTCCTTCATCTGGTGACCTTGGTTTCCTCAACTATAACATGAAGTGACGGGCCACTGACTTCTCTAGTTTTCCGCAATGCAAATAGTCTAGGATCTTCTCACGTTAATGGCTATACGATAAAGTTAGATGAGTCACAGGGAAGAGCCTCCCAGTTGAGGGGTTGACCCAACAAACAAGAACATGGGCCTTTGCATCCACCTGGTGATCACAGAGGGAGGGGCAGCACTGAAGATAGGACTGTGCTGACACAATGGGAAATGAGCACTCCACCTGCACACAGTTTAGGAACACACACAACATAGGAAAGCAGATCTTTTTCTTCATTCAAAAAGAAAATAGAAACCTGGAATCAGGAAAAAAGCCTGAAATTACCAAGAGAGTCTTTGCTAGGCAAAATTGCACTTGTCTGAGGGTCCATGTCACAAGTCTCTTTAGCCTGATGATATTCTGCCATTTCTTTTAAAAACTCCACGAGAAAACCTAAAGAACACAATGTACAGTTTTGTCTCACAACTTTCATTCAACCATTACTCAGTCACTTTATAAATTTTGGATTTATGACATTATCCTGTTGTACGTTATGTATCTCTTAAGAATAATTTCTGAAGGAAGTCCTTCCCAAGCATGATACAAAAATCTAGAAGTGATAAAGAGAAATATTTAATAACATAAAAATTAAGAACTTATATATGGCATGAAATAAAGTCAAAAGACAAATGACACACTGGAAGAAAATATTTGCTATAATGAGGAGAAAGCACACTAACTTTCATAATATTAAAGAGATCTAATAAATCAGTAAGACAATTTAATGTCGATAAACAAAATCCTAAGAAAATGCAAGTTAATACTAAAACAAAGGGGTCCTATTTTCCCAATAAGACTGCTAAGATTAAAACTCTGATCATACGTGAAGTGCTGGCAAGAAAGCAGGGAAGTCGGCAGGTTCAATCACTCAGGAGGGAAATTTGTTAGTGTTTGTGTATTCAAAAAGACATGTGTTCTTTAACCTAGTCTTTTCACCTCTAGGAATTCACACAGCTACACTTTCACAGGGAAACAAAGAGTGTACACTGCACACCGCTTCTAATGGCAAAACCCAAACAATAAAACAACAAAATCTCAATCAACAGGTGCTTAATTAACTATGTTCTTCACGATTAATTCATTTAAATATATAATACTAGAGGCCCGGTGCACAAAATTCATGCACGGGGTAGGGGGAAAGAGTGGGGTAAGGGAGTGGGGAGGGAGGATCCCTCAGCCTGGCCTGCACCCTCTCCAAATCAGGACCCCTCGGGGAATGTCCAACTGCCAGGAATGGGTCTAAACCGGCAGTCCAATATCCATCTCCCAATCTGGAACCGCTGGCTCCTATCCGCTCACCTGCCTGCCTGATTGCCCCAACTGCTCTCCCCTGCTTGCCTGATTGCCCCTAATTGCCTCTGCCTCGGCCCTCACCAACATGGCTTTGTCCAGAAGGATGTCTGGAAGACATCCAGTCTGATTAGAGTATTACCCTTATATTAGTACTAGAGGCCCGGTGCACAAAAATTTCTGCACTCGGGGGAGGGGGGGAAGAGGGGATGCCTCAGCCCAGCCTGTGCCCTCTCGCAGTCTGGGACCCCTCGGGAAATAACAACCTGCTGGCTTAGGCCTGCTCCCGGGTGGCAGAGGGCAGGCCCAATCCCTAGGTGCAGTCCCTGGTCCTGCTCAGAGCAGGGCCGATTGGGGGGTTGGGGCACCGCCCCCCGTCACACTCAAGGCAGGTCTGATGGGGAAGTTGCGGCGCCACCCCGTCACACACAGAGCCGGGACAATCAGGGGGTTTGGGCGCTGCCCACTGTCACGCACAGAGCAGGGCCCTAATCTGTGTGTGACAGGGTAGAGCCATAACCTCCCCATTGGCCCTGCCCTGAGTGTGACAGTGGCAGCGCCCCAACCCCCACATGGGCCCTGCTCTGTGTGTGACGGGGTGGAGCCGCAACCTCTCCATCAGCCCTGCCCTGAGTGTGACAGGGGGCAGCACCCCAACCCCCCAATCGGCCCTACCCTGAGCGTTACTTAGGGTGGCATCACAACCCCCTGATCGGCCCTGCTCTGTGTATGATGGGGGGAGCTCCCCAACCCCCCGATCGGCCCTGCTCTGTGCATGACAGGGGGGAGCTCCCTAACCCCCTGATGGGCCCTGCTCTGTGTGTTGACAGGGTACGGAGCCCCAACCCCCCTGATGGGCCCTGCTCTGAGCGTGACAGGGGGCAGTGCCCCAACCCCCCAATCGGCCCTACCCTGAGCGTGACTGGAGGTGGCATCACAACTTTCTGATCTGCCCTGCTCTGTGCATGACAGGGGGCGGCACCCCAACTCCCCTGTCTGCCCTGCTCTGAGCCCGACCAGGAGCTGCGGTGAAGGCATCTAGGGATTGGGCCTGCCCTCTGCCACCCGGGAGTGGGCCTAAGCCAGCAGGTCGTAATCTCCCGAGGGGTCCCAGACTGTGAGAGGACACAAGTGGGGCTGAGGGGCACCCCCCACCCCCGCCAGTGCACAAATTTTTGTGCATCCGGCCTCTAGTAACTATGTAATTGACTATTGCTCAGGCAAACTTAAATACAGCATATTTAAGTTTCAAGTTTTTCAAATACTAACACTGTTCAAGATTTCTTAAAACTTCTGAATAAGAAACTTTTGGACAACTACAGCTAATAGAAAGAGAATTAAAACATAGGGACAACATAAAGAGTGCACCCTAATGTTAATTATGGATTTTAGGTGACAATGATGACACCATGTAGGCTCATTGACTGTAAAAATGTTGATCATGGGGAAGGCTGTGCATGAAGGAGGAGGAGACATACAGAAACTCTCCGTTCTGTTCAATTTTGCTATGAAGCTGCTCTAAAATATTAAGTCAATTTAAAAAATATATGGAAAGTTTGCTATATCTGCCTTTAAGATAAAATGTAACTAATATGTTCAAAGGCAATGGTGTAGGAATATAGTTAAAATAATTAAGAAGTGGTAAACATATGTTTTAATACTTGAGGATTAAAACAGGTTTCAAAAAAATTAATGTATTCTTTATTTCTCTTATCTAAAGAGCACATTTTAGAGATCTAGATTTACTGCCCTGTGTTGCCATCTTGAAATCCTGTGACATTAAGCAAATTACCCACTTCTGCAGACTCTGGTTTCTCATGTGGGACACAGGTATACCTGCCTATTAAGAGGGCGCTCCTGCCCTGGCTGGCTTGGCTCAGTGAATAGAGCGTTGGCCTGGGGACTGACGGGTCCGGGTTCGATTCCAGTCAAGGGCACATGCCCAAGTTGTGGGCTCAATCCACAGTGGGGGGGCATGCGGGAAGCAGCCAATCAATGATTCTCTCTCATCATTGATATTTCTCTCTCTCTCTCCCTCTCCCTTCCTCTCTGAAATCAATAAAAATATGTTTTAAAAAGAAGAGGGCACTCCCTTCCACTGAAATGGTGGAGGACTTCCACTCAATACAGGGTGCATCAATTCGTGAATGACCTGCTTTCTCAGTTGTGTCTAGCTCAATGACAAAAAAGAAAAAAAAAACAACAAATGGGAACAAACTTTCAGGTTTGCTGCACTAGGAATACACAGATTTGCCACACAAATTAGAATCGTTTTATTAGAATTGTTTTATTTAGGCCTGCTCCCCGGTGGCAGAGGGCAGGCCCAATCCCTAGGTGCAGTCCCTGGTCCGGCTAAGAGCAGGGCTGATTTGGGAGTTGGGGTGCCGCCCCCTGTCATGCACAAAGCAGGGTGGATTGGGAGGTTGTGATGCCACCCTCAGTCACGCTCAGGGTAGGGCTGATTGGGGGGTTGGGGCACCGCCCCCCGTCACACTCAAGGCAGGTCTGATGGGGGAGTTGTTTTAGATCCATGGCCAAAAGTTAGTACTACTCTGCTGCACACTTTGTCTTACTCTATGAGATAAGCAGCCCATGGATTCTGGCCAGAGAAGCTGTTCTCACCTGCTTCCAAGTGAATTGCTGGTTAGTCAGAACACATGAAGACTCTAACTATCTTCCCCATGAGTCCATTTCAGCAGTCTTTGATTCAGATAGCATGTGTAAGAGAAAATTCTGTTGCTTCCTCAACTCTCTGTGGATTGATGAAGAATATGAAAATAATATTGGAAGAAATATTGGGTGCTGGTTTCAATTCTGGTCAAGGGCACATGTCCAGGTTGCAGGACTCCACCTCCAGTTGAGGGTGTGCAGGAGGCAGCTGATCAATGATTCTCTCTCATCATTCATTTTTCTATCTCTCTCTCCCTCTCCCTTCCTCTCTGAAATCAATAAAAATATATTTTTAAAAATGCACTTCCATATATATTATTTACATCTCAAGACACTGTGAAATACAGTAATTTTCCCACATTTTACAAATATGAAAACTTAGGTTCAAAGTGGGTAATTTTCTTCAAGGTTATAATGTGTTAGTTTTCCTTTGAGTTTTAAGAAAACCTCTAAATTAACTGAACTACTGAATATTGTCCTAATCTACTTTGCATATAATCTGGAAACATATTAACTGAGCAGAGCTCAAGACTATGTTGCCTATATCCACGCAACGTATTCATATCAATACTATACAAGCAGGAAACAAATAGAGTTGCTATACCTCTATCTTCTATCCTACACCTGAAAAGAACAAGAGTATATAACTACAAGTTCAGAACAGTACTTATACATCAAAAATCCTATAGTACAAAAGACATTTATACTGAGAAGAATACACATGCTCTGCCAAAGAGCCTTAAAAAAAAGTGCTTTGCCCTAACCCAGTGGTCAGCAAACTCATTAGTCAACAGAGCCAAATATCAACAGTACAACGATTGAAGTTTCTTTTGAGAGCCAAACTTTTTAAACTTAAACTATATAGGTAGGTACATTGTTATTAACGTAACTAGGGGCCCGGTGCACGAAATTCGTGCTCTGGGTGTGTGTGTGTGGGGGGAGAGTGTCCCTCAGCCCAGCCAGCTCCCTCTCACATACTGGGAGCCCTCAGGCGTTGACCCCTATTGCCCCCCGATCACTGGCTCTGGCCCCTGCCCAGGCCTGAGGCCTCTGGCCCAGGAATCATGCCTGGACAGGGGACCCCCATCTCCCTCTGATCGCTTGCTCCACCCCCCGCCCAGGCCTGACACCTCAGCCAGAGGAGTTGACCCTCATCACCCTCCGATCACAAATCACCGGATCGGCCCCTTGACCAGGCCTGAGGCCTCCGGCAGAGGTGTCAGGCCTCGGAAGGGGAACCCCAGCACCCCACGGTTGCAGGCTCCGCCCCTGCCCAGGCCTAATGCCTCTGGCCTAGGTGTCTGTCCCGGGCAGCGGGGACCTGCAGTGGCAGCGGGGGGCGCCGCGATCATGGGCTTCGCTTTAGGCCCAAGCAAGGGACCCCTAGCTCCCGGGACTACCAGCTTTGACCATGCCCAGCTCCCATCGCTGGCTCCACCCCTACTTCCTGCTATCACTGGCCAGGGCGGCAAAGGCGCCTGATTCTCCGATCATGGCTGGGAGGCAGGGCAAAGGGCTGCCCCTCAGCTCTTAGTTCCCCCGTGGGTTTCCGATCACTGTCAGTGGCAGGGGGCTTCTTCCTGCTTTCCCTTTCGCCTCCCTGCATTGTGCCTACATATGCAAGTTAGCCGCCATCTTGTTGACAGTTAATTTGCATATGGCCCTGATTAGCCAATAAAAACGGTATCGCCGTATGCCAATTACCATTGTTCTCTTTTATTAGTGTAGATTAGGATACTCCTAAGGCTTAGGAAGAGCCACACTCAAGGGGCCAAAGAGCCGCATGTGGCTCGCGAGCCACAGTTTGGCGACCACGGCCCTAACCGGTTTGGCTCAGTGGATAGAGCATCAGCCTGAGAACTGAAAGGTCCCAGGTTCGATTCTGGTCAAGGGCATGTACCTGGGTAGGGGGTGTGCGGAAGGCAGCTGGTCGATGTTTCTCTCTTATCGATGTTTCTCTCTTATCGATGTTTCTGACTCTCTACCCTTCTTCCTTCCTCTCTTTAAAAAATCAATAAAATGTATTTTTAAAAAAATGCTTATGGCCTTTTATTTTCCAGGACTAAAGGCCTGATGCAAGAAATTAGTGCATAGGTAGGGTCCCTAGGCCTGGCTGGCAATCACGGCTGATCAGGTTCCCTGCTTTCCTGCTCCCTCATGCACCACCACCACGCGGTTCCCCCCTCCCCTGTTCCTGCTTCCCCCTTTCCTTGCTCCCTCAGTACCCCGCCAACACCAGCTCGCTGCCTGCAATTTTCTGTGCGACCCCCCGATGGTCAGCCCACATCATAGTGAGCAATCGAATTCCCGGTCTCCCGGGCTAACCTCCAAGGAAACACTTTGCATATTAGCCTTTTCTATATAGACAAAGTCATACAAGAATGTAAGAATGCCACGTAACCTAGGCAAAAATGAGAAATGCAACTGAAGGATGCACAGACCTGGTTATAACCTATTCAGCATTTATATTTCAGATATACTTCTGAAATATATGTAGTAATGAAAACACATTTAAACCAATTCTATTCCTGATGTTACTTTACATGTAAAGTGTATTAGTAAATTATTCTCTGCCAAGATTAAACATTCACCAGGGACTTCTACATAAATTACCCATACATCCAATCATGGGACACTTAAATGGAGGGTTTCAAGGAACTTTTCGGGTCACAGGAAAATGCTCACTATACAACAGTGAACTAAGAATACACACACACACCACTGTGCCAATAATAGCTGAATCAGAAAAGACTCTCTTCCTCTATGTTTTTATGGGTTTTTCAGATAGGTATAAAGTGTTCTGTTTTGTTTTTTAAGTTACGAAAACAATGGGGGAGAAGGAAAAACTCAGTATTTCCCCTGATAAGTGTAAAATACACATCTAACTGTATATAGTAATGAAAACACACTTGAGGTAACCCTACTCCTTGCTGTTAATTCATACTAATACGTATGTGCTGCCCAAGTGAAACCTTCAGAGCTTTCATTATATTTTAAAGAAAAAAGCTGTCATTCTCCAGACTATTGTACTGTAAGCAGCACACAATGCTTATTATATTGTCTCAATATCCTTCATCCAAACATGACTATTACAAAACCACGTATTAATTCAAGAACCTACAAACCAGTTTCACAAAACTTGCCTTGTTGCTAAAATGTTTTCATTTTATACAGCTACTCGCTCCTACCTGAATGTCAGTCAATAAATCTATTTGAATATGAAGACCGGGCAAACTCTCAACCGTTTGAGAATGCTTTCCAGGATAACGAGTTCTACAAAACATAAAAGCGTCACTCCCCAATACCACCTGCATATCATATTATTTTTAAAACCAAGACCCAGTGGGTTTAAATGCGGACTCCCTGTCACCGCTTCCACTTGTAAAAGTTACAGAACAGATATGCCTCAAGCCGACACCTTGAGGGAGTCCAGGATACCTCGGCGCTTGAAGGTCTGGGACAGCTTTGTGCGTAGTTCGTCTTGACTCAACACGTCATATTTGGGGGGCACGGTGAGCTGGAAGAGAAGATGCCAACGGTTACCAGGCAGGCAGCGGGCACGGGAATTTCTGAAGACGGAACAGTGGCTGACCTGCGGGAAAGCGGGAAAGCACGAAAGCCCAGCGGGGACGGCGCTTGCACGACAACAAGCAAGAAGGTTCGCCTCCTCACCCGCGCACCGGGTTGGTGCTTTAACGGAAACAAACAAGATGCTACATCTCCTCACGTGTGCTCCCGGTACTTTTTCCTCACCTGTCCTCAGAGCCCAACCGCGGGCCGGGAATCAAGAGGAACGGGTATACCTCAAGGCTCTCCCGCCCACTCGAACTAGGAAATGGCGGATAAACACATTTCCTCCCCTCGGCTTGCCACGGTGAGCGGGTTGTGTACCGGGCGCGACTCTCACCAGCGGCTGGAGAGTAGAGATACGGAGCGAGGCTGTGAAACCCGCGGCCCTGGAAGTGGAGGCACCTCGCGGCGGGTGGGGGCCTCACAGCCGATCCCGCCCTCTCCCCGAGACCCAGCCAGCCCAGCACGGGAATCCGGGAATCCGGGAACCCAGAGCTTTACAGCCAAGTCAATGCCAACAACCGCCGGAAGCTCCGCCCACTTCTCGCGAGAGCTTGGCCTCCGAGTCCCACGAGGACCCCTGGGCTAGAGCGGGGATTGGAGGAGAAGCCATGTGCTCTGCACCACATCCGGGGCCTGCGGGATCTGGGTGTTAACCCTGTGTCTTCCTCCTGTTGCGGCCTAGGGCGCTGGACCCAACCTGGCTATCCCCTGGCCAGCTGGTCCCATCACAGCCCAGGCATTGCACCCAGCGAGCTCCCCCAGCTCGGGCTTTGCTTATTTTGCCTTTCATTAAGTCACTCAGTAACCGCGGCACTGTTGCCTTTTGGGACCCGAAAACCCTTTCTAGGGGGCTCCGTCTTGTGCACCGCCGGGTGATTAGCAGCATCCCTGGCCTCTCTGCCCACTAAATGCAGCGCCTCTTACCAGTTCTGACCTTACTGAATGTCTCAGACATTGCCTGATGTTCTTGGAGAGGCAAAAGTCACTGGTTGAAAATCAGTGAGCTAAACTTTAAGTATCTACCTTTTTATCGTTTTTTGGTTTTTGGTTTTCTTTGTACCTCTCCCAAGGAGTAAGGACATATTTTCCATTGATTTTAGAGACTGGAAGGAAGGGGGGGTAGCAGAGGGGGGGGGAGTCAGAAAAACACCAATGTGAAAGAGACATCTATAGGTTGCCTCCTGCAGCACCCCATTCCACTCCACTGTGGGCTTGGACTTGCAACCCAGGTATGTGCCCTTGGCCAGGAATCCAATAGGTGACTCTGCTGCTCAGGTTGATGCTCTAACCACCGAGCAACACAGGCCATGGCAAGTACCCACTCTTGTGCATACCGAGGAAGATAAAGGTAAGCTGGCTTACCAAGATGCTGTGGGTGAAAGGGGCCACATGGTAACCTGACAAGCTCAGGGAAGGCCTGTATGATGGTCTTGCAAACTCAAAGACCTGAAGTAACCACAAAGGACAATCTGAAATTAAACTTTAACCAAAAGCAGTAATAGTGGGTAGTTACATTCTAGGACAGTATCTTCACTGAGCCTATCTGTCTTTTTGCATCTATAATAACACTAGAGGCCTAGTGCATGAATTTGTGCACATTGAAAGGAAATTAATTAGAGGAAATATTTTAATATCCCTGTTCACCCTTTCTCAATAATAGAAGTGTCAACCAAATTCATGATCGACAATGACAGATTGAAATGCATGTGATTGCTGCCAATGAGAGCTTTATATGTATCACCCATGTGCGAGTCAACTTAGCCTTTTATAGATATAAAACAAACTTGTTAATTAGAGCTGCTTTCTGATTTAGCTAAACTTTTTTCAGCCCAGTGAAGCACTCCAACTTCTTTTCAGGTAATTGTCAGCAACACAGAAGTAAATATCAACACGAAGAAGCACATCATTATTGTAGATCACGCAGGGAGAACAAAGGGTAAAATATTTAATTTGCAGCAGTGTTTGACTATATTTTGTGCAGTGAAAAAACCTGAAGTCATTTTTAAGGTCCACCATTTCTTTTCTTTATTTCTTTTTGAGCGGGGGAAGGGGGGGGTGGGGGCCCACCATTTCTCAATTCTTTTCAGTTGGGTCGAGTTTCTAAACTTTCTAAATCTTCATTTTCTGTTTAATGAAAAGAAAATAGGATTCTACCAAGTCTCCGATCTACCTACTCCACGACTTGTGTGAGGATCAAATGAGATGAGGCACAGGAAAATACTTCACAGACATTTGGTTAACTGTGAATGTTTCTACCTGGCTATAAAGCAACTTGTGTTCCTGGGCTGAAGAAACTTCTAGGAGGCTAGTCGCTAGGGAGAGGAAGCTGGGCATTGCGACATAACGTATTACCCTGACAGCAGGACACTTAGCATATTAGTCTTTTATATAGATAGACTAGTAGCCCGGTGCACAAAAATTTGTGCACTCGGGGGTGAGGGTGAGGGGTGGGGTCAGACCCCTCAGCCCGACCTGCGCCTTCTGTCATGTTCCTGGACCCCAGCCACTCCTGGCCTAGGCACAGGCCTACAGGCTTGGGGCGGCCTGGCTCCCGAGGCCCCATTGTATTAAGAGAACAAAGTCGGCATTAGTTACTGCTCTCACTGAACCCAGTACACTGCATCTGTGCGTACAACTGCCTTGTTCATGTGCCTGCTTCGCCCTACTGAATTACTAACATCTTGAGGACATTGCTCTGTCTTATCCTGCTTCAACTTCAGTGCCTGGCCTGGTGCCAGGGACCTGAGAGGGTTTGCTGAGTGAGTGAGTGAGTGAGTGAATAATGGGTGAGTGAATGAGTGAATGAATGAGCGAGTAAGTGAATGAGCAAGCAGCTACGAGGCGGGAACTTCTAGCACATTGCCATGACAATGCGGCAGAAGTTCCCGCCCCGCTCCCAGCTGCCTGCTGCAAACCCAGGGAAGTTCCCGCCCTGCTCCCAGCTACCTGGTGCCCCTGTCCTGGCTGCATAGTTCTCGCCCCTCTCCCTGCTGCCTGATGCAAACCCCGGGAAGTTCCCGCCCTGCTCCCAGCGGCCGCAAACCCCTCTCCCAGCTGCATAGTTCATGCAGGGCAAAGGCGGCCCAGGTTCTCCACCTTTGCCCTGCCACCCGGCTCTTGCCTGCTGCCTGGGTTTCCGATCACTGTCAGTGTCAGGCAGCTTCCTCTGTCCTTCCCCTTTCGCCTCCCATCATTGTGCCTATGTATGCAAATTAACCGCCATCTTTGTTGGCAGTTAATTTGCATATCGCCCTGATTAGCCAATGGGAAGCATAGCGGAGGTACGGTTAATTACCCTTTTGTCTTTTATTAGCTAGGATAACCTTGAAATATCTGGGTAACTTGTAACTTCCCTTTTTCTGGGCCCCTTGTGGCACAACCTAATGTGCTTGGGCTCCCGGACAGTTACCACTAATTCCTTCATTGTTCTCATGTTAATTGTTGACTGTTGGCTATCCTACACCCTTCTAAGTATGTGTCTATCATTTTATTTTTTATCCAGTCCCACAGGTTCTCTCCCTCACCCCCAAGCCCCCTTTGGTTTCTCTCGCCTCTCTAATCTATCACCAATGAATTTCTTGTAACCTACCTATGTCTCCTCCTTTGGTTGTAATGTATAAAAATAGAAGAAAACCCGCCACTCTCCAGAGCACTTTCCCAATCCATTGAGGTACTGCTTCCAGGCACTTGTCGACAGTTTGCTCAAATAAACACAAAATTCTTTACAGGTTTGAATGTTTCTTATGTTAACATGGTAATAAAAACATAGCCAGAGAATGGTATAAGAACTAAGATGCACTGAAGCCTTGCGGGTGTTGTTCAGTGGTTAGAGAATTGCAGCATACCCAAGGGTCCTGGGTTCAATTCCCAGTCAGAGGTACCTACTTTGGTTGCAGTTTGCTCCTCTACTCCCCTAATCCCCAGATTGGGATAATGTGGGAGGCAACCAGTTGATGTCTCTCTCTCTCTGCCCTCACTCCCTCCTTTCTACTCTCAGAATCTTTCTCAGCACCAGGTCCTGGGAGTCACTACCAGTTGATTAGAACTGGCTCAGGAAAGGAAACCCATTTGCCATTCCTAGTCCACTCCCTTTTCCATTATGCAGCATATCCTCTTTACAGATGAGATGAAAAACAAAATAAAACAGTTTAAACATCCCCAGTTCCTTCACTAGCTTTAGTGCAGAATATTCCCTAGGCTAGATCCCACCCTTCTCCCATCACACAGTTCAGTTATTGATTCTTTTAAAATGTGATTCCCAGAACTGAGTATGGTCCCCAGGATGATATTATTTGTGAAGAGGACATTATCTTCTGTTAATGCAACTTAGAATTGCATTAAAGCTAATTGCATTAGCTTTTTGGGACCACTGTTTCAGACTGCTGCCTCTTGTTGAGCTTGCAATAAACGAAAATGTGTTTTTGTAGATGCACTGGTCTTAAACTAGGTTATCCTGTTGTGCAGGTTTTTTTTTTTTTAAGCCCTAGTACGAGACTTTATTTTGCATCCTATTAAATTCTACTTTGTTAATTCCCCACCTAATTCTGCTAGTAGGGGAGATATTTTTGAATCTTGACTTTTGCCATATAATAAATTTGTGGTCTTTAGCATGTTATCTTTGTTTTTTTCTGTTTGTTTATATTTTTACTAGTGGCCCGGTGCATGAAATTCATGCACGGGGGACAGTGTGTTCCTCAGCCTGGCCTGCACCCTCTCCAATTTGGGACCCCTCGAAGGATGTCCTACTGCCAGTTTACAGCAGTCACACATCCCTCTCGCAATCTGGGACTGCTGGCTCCTAACCGCTCACCTGCCTGCCTGCCTGCCTCATTGCCTCTAACCACACTGCCTGCCGGCCTGCTCGACCCCAGCTGACACCCCCCCCCCGCTGCTGGCCTGCTTGCACCCACATGCCCCCCCAACCCCCCACGAGCCTGATCACCACAAACTTCCACCCCTGCTGGCCTGCTTGTCCCTCCCTTCCCTCCCCACTGGCCTGCTCATCCCCAACGTCCCCCTGCTGGCCTGCTCACTCCAAACTGCCCCCCACCCCCGCTATCCTGATCACCTCCAACTGACCCCCACTGATGGCCTGCTTGCCCCCAACTGGCCCCCCTGCTGATCTGCTTACCCCAACAGCCCCGCCCCCCACCAGCCTGATCACCCACAACTGCCCTCCCCTCTTGGCCTCTAACCGCCTCTACCTTAGCCCCACCACCATGGCTTTGTCCAGAAGAACATCTGGAAGGTCTCCTGGAAGGTCTCCCAGTCTAATTAGCATATTGCTCTTTTCTTAGTATAGATATATTTGTCTGTAAATATGATTATGATTGCAGATATGAGTAGGACCAGGTAAGGTTTTATAGAATGGGCCTTTTATTACAGATGGTTTGCCAGGTATGCATTTTTTCTAAAGAAGTAAAAATTACTTTAGAAAATGTTTCAGGAAGACTTTGAGAAATTTACAGTATCTGCTTTTCTTCCAAGAAAGTTGTCACTTTTATGCCAGAGTGAGAATTATTTGTATGCTTTGTATGTCAGCATTGGGCCACTGTGAGTGGGGGGTCACTTAGCTTGACTTGAGAGTAATTGTCTTGCTCACTGGCTGGGAGGGAGGGTGTGTGGCAGAGGAGATAAATACTGGGTTCTGGATTACTCATAGATTGCTGATTTTCTGGATTGATTGTGCAAGCCCCTCCTTTTATTCATGTCCACCTTCTGTTGACAGACATCTACCCTGGGAGAGAAATTAGATGAAACTCTCTTTCTTGTCATTGTAAAAAGCATTTGATTTCCTAAGGTGTGATAAGGCCACCCAGCCATCCTCAGTCAAGGTACACATTTTCATGGAGGATGTTCCCACTCTTGAATAAAGTAAAACAATTATTTTTTCTTTTAATTTAAACTTTCTTCTATAACTGTTTTCTTGCTACTTAAAAGCTAGTTGTTGTTTTTTTTAAACTGCTTTCAAAGCTTTTCAAGCTGTATATGTCCTTGGAATGAATTTATAAATAAGAATTGAGCCCGGCCAGTGTGACTCAGTGGGTTAACATCAACCTATGAACCAGGAAGTCACAGTTTGTTTCCAGGTCAGGCCACATGTCTAGGTTTTGGCCTGATCCCTAGTACGGGGTGTGTAGGAGGCAGCCGACCAACGATTCTCTCTCATCATTGATGTTTTTATCTCCCTCCCTCTCCCTTCCTCTCTGAATCAGTAAGAATATATTTTAAAGAGAAAGAGAGAGAGAGAGAGAGAGAGAGAGAGAGAGAGAGAGAGAGAGAGAGAGATAGTGAGAGAGAGAGAGAGAGAGAGAGAGAGAGAGAGAGAGAGGGAGAGGAGTATATATGTTTATAAATAAAAAAAAAACATGTATTTGATGCTCTTAGAAAGTCTTATTTTCTTTCATTAAAACTGTTCAGTATAGGGAACTCCATAGATTCTCTTAATTTGAAGAAAGTTAGAGGGAAAGGTACTAATTCAGAGTTCCATGGGAAAATGTGTCACTTATATCCTGGGGAAGGCATCACTGGATGTGGAGGATGGGCCGTCTTTCCAAGGGAGGTCCTAGGTCCTGCTTGCAACTCCCAGCCAGGTTAGAATGTGCCTTCTTTAATCAGGACAAAACAATCACAGTGAGCAGAACATGACTAATGTTTTTTATAATTAACTAGAGGTCTGGTGCACGAAATTTGGGCACTCAGGGGTGAGGGGTCCCTCAGCCTGGCCTGCACCCGCTCACAGTCCGGGAGCCCTTGGGGAGTGGACCTAAACCATCAGTCAGACATCCTTAGCACTGCCATGGAGTCAGGAGAGGCTCCCGCCACTGCCACTGCACTTGCCAGCCATGAGCCCGGCTTCTGGCCAAGCAGTGCTCCCTCTGTGGGAGTGCACTGACCCCCAGAGAGCAGCTCCTGCATTGAGCATTTGCTCCCTGGGGTCAGTGCATGTCATAGCAACTTGTTGTTCCACCTTTTCGTTGATTTGCATATTAACCTTTTATTATATAGGATAGCTAGTCTTGAATGTTCTATTTCTGCCCCTAACAAAGTCACCCTAGCTACTCGAGACAGATGCTATCTTCCCCACAGGAGCCAGTCAGGGCTCCCCTACCTTTAGGCAACAGGCCCTGTCCCTTGTAATGAGGATTGCTTTATGTAAGGACCTTAACAACTTCAGCCGGTTCTCAAAAAGGTGGTGATAATTGTTCAAACACAGACTTCAGCTCTCAGGCCTGAGACCACCCCTTTCCTCCATGCCCTCAAAGGTCCTCAACTGAGCTAGTCAATCCCACCCTGCCTTTCATGCCAGCATTACCTCTGCCCTAATCTCAGGGTCATCTTATACTGTCTAAATTACAGTCCCCTCCTTGCAGCTGCATTCTGCAAACATTGAGCACTTATTATATCCTGGTCTCAGTGTTAGGGAATCAGGCTGGAAAAAAAACACAACGCTGTTCTTTTCCATACTCTTTCTCCATATTGCTGTAAGTAGCTCCACCTTGATGCAGCATTGTGCTCAGACCAACCTTTCTGACAAAGTGTTACAATCCATGTGCCATAGTAAATGAACTCCCTCTATCCTCACTTTCTTTTACCTTTTTGCTGACACTTCTTTAAATATTTTTTCCTCATGCCTGCAAGGTTTTTTTAAGCTTTGACATGTGTGTTAGTTATCTACTGCTGCCGTAAAAAATTATCACAAATTTAGTGGCCTGAAACAATGCAAATGTGTTACAGTTATTAGCACAGAAGTCTGGTGTGGGGCTCACCAGGCTGCAATCCAGGTATCAGGAGGCTGCATTCTCTTCTGGAGGCTCTTGGGGAGACTTTCTTTCCAGCTTCTGGAGACCACCCATATTCTGTGACTGGTGACCGCTTCCTTCATCATTAAAAGCCAGGAATATTGCATCTTGTGACTCTACTGAAGTCACATCTCCCCCTGATTTCCTCTCATACCTCCCTCCGCAACTTTGAAAGCCCCTTATACTTGAACTAGAGGCCCAGTGCACAAAAATTTGTGCACTGGGGGGGGGGTGGCTGGTCCCTCAGCCTGGCTTGTGACCTCTCACTGTCTGGGACCCCTTGGGAGATAATGACCTTCAGGCTTAGGCCTGCTCCCGGGTGGCAGAGGGCAGGCCCAATCCCTAGCTAGGTGCAGCCCCTGGTCGGGCTCAGAGCAAGGCTGATTGGGGAGTTGGGGCGCCGCACCCTGTCATGCACAGAGCAGGGTGGATTGCGAGGTTGCGATACCACCCTCAGTCATGCTCAGCGTATGGCCGATTGGGGGGTTGGGGCACCGCCCCCTGTCACACTCAAGGCAGCGTCGATGGGGAGGTTGCGGAGTCACCCCATGTCACGCACAGAGCAGGGCCCATCAGGGGTTTGGAAAGCTCCCCCCTGTCATGCACAGAACAGGGCCAATCAGGGGTTTGAGGAGCTCCCCGCTGTCACTCACAGAGTAGGGCAGATAGGGGAGTTGGGGCACCGCCCCCTGTCACACACAGAGCAGGGCGGATTAGGGGGTTGGGGCACCACATCCTGTCACACTCATGGCAGAGTCAATAGGAAGTTATGGCTCTACCCCATCACACACAGAGAAGGGGGGTTGGAGTGCTGCACCCCACACAGAGGGGCTCCATATGGGGCTCCATACCCTGTCACACACAGAGCAGGGCCAATCAGGGGGTTGGGGCGCCGCACCCTGTCACACACAGAGCCGCAGGGCGATCAGGGGGTTGGGGAGCTCCCCCCTATCAGGCACAGAGCAGGGTTGATCAGGGGGTTGGGGCGCCTTCCACTGTCATGAACAGAGCAGGGCAGATAGGGAGGTTGTGGCCACGCCCCCTGTCACACAAAGAGCTGCTGGGTGATCAGGGGGTTTGGGCGCTCTGCCCTGTCACGCTGATCCCAGTGCTGGGAGGCATATTACCCTTTTGCTATATAGGATAGCGGCCTGGTGCCCGGGTGGGGGCCGGCTGGTTTTCCCTGAAGGCTGTCCTGGATCAGGGTGGGGATCCCCACTGGGGTGCCTGGCCAGCCTGGGTGAAGGGATGATGGCTGTTTGCAGCTGGTCACACACCCTTCAGGGTGGGGGTCCCCACTGGGGTTCCTGGCCAGTCTGGGTGAGGGGCTGAGGGTTGTGTTCAGGCTGGCGGGTGACTGAAGCTCCCAACCGCTCCTTTTTGTTTTATACTGGGCCAGCTTTTGCTCTGATGTAGCATACTATTCCACTATGTAGATATACCAGAGCTTTTTAACCCACTCATCTGCTGACCAGCACTTAGGCTGTTTCCAAATCTTAGCTATTGTAAATTGTGCTGCAGTGAACATAGAGGTGCATGCATCCTTTCAGATTGGTAATTCTAGGTTCCTGGGATATATTCCTAGAAGTGGGATCAGTGCGTCAAATGGGAGTTCCGTTTTTAGTTTTTTGAGGAAACTCCATACTCTTCTCCATAGTGGCTGCACCAGTCTGCATTCCCACCACCAGTGAAGGAGGGTTCCTTTTTCTCCCCATCCTCACCAGCACTTGCCCTTTGTTGATGATAGCCATTCTGACAGCTGTTAGGTGGTATCTCATTGTCCTTTTGATTTGTATCTGTCAGATGATTAGTGACTCTGAGCATGTTTTCATGTGTCCCTTGGCCTTCCTTTTGTCCTCTCTGGAAAAGTATCTATTTAGGTCCATTGCCCATTTTTGTGATTGGGTTGTTTATCTTCCTTTTGTTAAGTAGTATGTGTTCCCTATAAATGTTGGAGATGAAACCCTTATCAGAGAGAACATTGGCAAATATGTTCTCCCATGCAATGGGCTTTGTTGTTGCCTTGTTGATGGTTTCTTTTGCTCTGAAGAAGCTTTTTATTTTGATGTCTTCCCATTTGTTTATTTTAAGTTTATTTTCTATTGCCCCAGGAGCTGTGTCTGTGAAGAGATTGCTTCCGTATATATCTGAGACTCTGCTGCCTATGGATACCTCTATTATTTTTATGGTTTCCAGCTTTATGTTCAAGTTATTTATCCATTTTGAGCTTATTTATATGCATGGTGTCAGTTTGTGGCCTAGTTTCATTTTTGCATTTGTCTGACCAAATTTCCCAGCACCATTTATTGAAGAGACTGTCTTATCCCCATTGTATGTTTTTGCTTCCTTTGTCAAATATTAATTGAGCTTGGTTGTTTGAATTGGTTTCTGGGTTCTCTATTCAATTCCATTGGCCTATATGTCTATTCTTGTGCCAGTGTCAAGCAGTTTTGTACACAGTAGCTTTGTAATACAGCTTGATATCTGGTATTGAGATCCCTCCTACTTTGTTCTTCTTACTCAAGATTGCTGCCACTATTCGTGATCTTTTTTTTTTATTCCAGATGGATTTTTGGAGAGTTCATTCTAGGTCTGTGAAATATGCTGTTGGTATTTTAATGCGGAGTGCATTGAATGTATAGATTGCTTTGGGTAGTATAGCCATTTTAATGATGTTGTTTCTACCAATCCATGAACAAGGTATGTTCTTCCATCTGTTTATGTCTTCCTCTATCTCTTTTTTCAACATCTTCTAGTGTTCTGATTGGAGGTCTTTTACCTCCTTAGCTAAGTTTATTCCCAGTTATCTTATTTTTTCTGGTGGGATGATGAATGGGATTCTTTTTTTAATCTCCTTTTCTGTAAGTTCACTATTGGTGTATAAAAATGCCATATATTTCTTGGCGTTAATTTTGTAGTCTGCTAAATTGCCGAATTCATTTATTAAGTTTACTAAATTTTTGAAGGACTGTTTGTGGTTTTCTATGTACAGTATCATGTCATCTTCAAATAATGACAATTTACTTCTTCTTTTCCAATTTGGGAACCATTTATTTACTTTTCTTGTGTGATCACTGTGACTAGGACTTCCAGTACTGTGTTGAACAGGAGTGGTGAAAGTGGGTGTCCCTCTCTTGTTCCTGTTCTAGAGGGAAATGGTTTTAGTTTTTGCCCATTGAGTATGATGTTGGCTGTAGGTTTGTCATATAAGGCTTTTATTATGTGGAAGGATGATCCTTCTATTCCTACTTTGCTGAGTGTTTTTATCAGAAAAGGCTGTTGCACTTGGTCAAATGCTTTTTCTGCACCAGATGATATGATTGTGTGGTTTTTCTCTCTCAATTTGTTTATGTGATGTTTCATGTGCATTGATTTGTGGATATTGTACCATCCTTGAATCCCTGTAATAAATCCACTTGGTCATGGTGTATGATCTTTCTAATGTAATGTTGTATCCGGGTTGTAGAATTTAGGTGAGGATTGCAGCATCAATGTTCATCTGGAATATTGGCCTGTAAATCACTTTCTTTGTGGTGTCTTTTTCTGGTTTTGGGATTATGGTAATGCTGGCTTCATGAAAAGAGCTTGGAAGTATGCCGTCCTCTTGAATTATTTGAAATAGTGTGAAAAAGATTGGTTTTAGTTCTTCTTTGAATGTTTGGAAAAACTCCCTTGTGAAGTCATCTGGTCCAGGGATTTTGTTTTCGGAAGCTTTTTGATTACTGTTTCAATTTTATCAGTAGTTATCGGCCTGTTCAGGTTTTTGCTTCTTTCTGATTGAGTATTGGAAGCTTGTATTTGTCTAGAAATGTGTCCATTTTGTCCAGGTTTTCCATTTGTTGGAGTAGAGTTCTTATAGTTTTTACAATCCTTTGTATATCTGCCGGGTTATTTGTTACTTCAACTCTTCCATTTCTGATTTTGTTTATTTGGGTCCCCTTTCTTAGTTTCTTGGTGAGCCTCCCTAGAGGTTCATCAATTTTTTTTTCTTTTTTTCAAAGAACCAGCTCTTGCTTTCATGATCTTTTGTATTATTTTTTTGGTCTCTATGGCTTTTATTTCTGCTCTGATCTTTATTATCTCTTTCTTTTTTGGTAATATGGGCTTTTATTGTTGCACTCTTTCTAATTATTTAAGTTGAAGATTACTTAATTTATTACCATTCTTTTCCTGTTTTCTAAGGTAGGCCTGTATAGTTGTGACCTTCCCTTGCAGGACTGCTTTCATTGTGTCCCATAGATTTTAGGATTGTGTGTTTTCATTGTCATTTGTTTCCAGGATGCTTTTCATTTCTTCTCTGATCTCTTTGGTAACCCAACCATAGTTTAATAGCATGCTATTTAGCCTCCAAGTGTTTGATTTTTTTCATTGTTTTTATTGCACTTGATTTCTAGTTTTATGCCATTGTGACCTGAGAAGATGCTTATTACGTTTTCTATCCTCCTGAATTTGAAGAGACTTTGCCTGTGTCCTAATATGTGGCCTATCTTTGAAAATGTCCCGTGTGCACTGGAGAAGAATGTATATTTGGTAGCTTTCGGATGAAATGTTCTGGAGATGTCAAGTCCATCTGAACTGGAGAGTCATTTAGGATTGCTGTTTGTTTGGAGGTTTTTTGTTTAGAGGATTTATCCAGTGGTGTCAGTGAGGTATTGAAGTACCCTACATTGATACTATTGCTATCTATCTATCCCTTGATACCTTCCAGAAGTTGTTTTTTGTATTTGGGCACTCCTGTACTGGGTGCATATATGTTTACCATAGTTATATCCTCTTGTTGATTTGCTCCTTTTAGTATTGTGTAGTGGCCTTCCTTATCCCTTGCTATGACCTTCATTAGAGTTCTATTTTGTTCAGATATAAGCATTGCCACCCCAGCTTTTTTCTCATTTCCATTTGTTGAAAATTTATTTTTCCCTCTTTCACTATCTGTGTGAATCCTTTGCTCTGAGGTGAGTCTCTTGCAGACTGCAAAATATGGGTTTTGTTTCCTTATCCATTCAGCTGCCTCATGTCTTGATTGGAGCACTGAATCCATTTACCTTTAATGTTATTATTGTAAGTACTTGTTTGTCATATTTATTCTTCATGTGTGTGCTTCTCCTTGCCTTTCTGTTTCTTCTTTTTACTTCCATCCCTCTAGCATTTCTTGCATTGCTGACTTGGTGGTAATAAACACTCATAGCCCTTTTTTGTCTGTAAATTTCCTTATTAGTTCTTCAATTTTGAATTATAGCCTTGCTGGGTATGGATTCAGCCCCTTGTTTTACATCACTTTGTATATTTCATTCCATTCCCTTCAGGCCTGGTGTGTTTCTGTTGAGAAATCTGTTGATATTCTAATGGGAGATGCCTTGTAGGTAACTTTCTGTCTCTGTCTGTCAACCTTTATGATTCTTACTTTTGCATTGATGTTTAATTATGATGTGGCTTGGTGTTGGTCTTTTTGGGTTCATCTTATTTGTGACTCTGTGTGGTTCTTGGACTTGCATAGTTATTTTCTGGCCTGTATCAGGGAAGTTTTCTGTCGTTATTTCTTCCAACATGTTTTCCCCTCCCCCATCTGACTGGAAGAACTGGCTGGGTCTATAGACCAAGACTGAGCACAGACCTGCTTAGAACCTGGATTGCGGTGAGTGATTGTCACCTAAATGTACACTCCTGATGTTTGCCCATGACCCTGATCATGTCCACCGCTGCCACACATAGAGTGGCATGTTCCCATTCTCCGGTGACTTCTCTAGGCACACTCCCATCAGGCTGGCCCAGGTGATGGACATGGGAGCCTTACATCAGGAACCAGTGCCTTGTTCTTGTGTCACCGTCCCATGACCCACTCAGAGATACGAGTGCAGGCGACTGATTCAGGCCTCAGATACTGAACATGGAGAAGGAAGTCAATTGATGGCCCCTTCCAAGGTCTCTTGTCTGGAGAGAGAAGTAATGAGACTTGGAAAGTGGAATGCTTCTGTAATTTCTTAAATTCTGCCGAACATGAGGAATTACTTTTACTCATCATCTTGACTCAGAATCCAGCTTCAGGTTCACAATGGCCAGCTATCAGACAAGTGTAAATGAGCAACATGGTTGTGACCAAAAAAAGGATGGAGAGGTCCCAGGGAAAGCCATGAGGCCAAAGAGCTTCACACTAAAGGATCTCTCCCAGATACAGGTGCCCACGTAGGCAGCAGGAAGGATGGGACCTTGGAAGCTTATCCAAAACTAGTAAGCAATGTGACAGTTCACCAGGGCATGGAAAAGACTCTCACTCTGTGTGGAAAATTGTATGAGCAGAAGACCCTCAAGCCATGTTTAAACTACTCTTGAAATAGTTTGCAAAGGCGCATGTCAGTGTTTAATTCTCAAATATTTAAAATCACAGGGTGCTAACTAGTGATTTTACTACTTTATTTATTTACATGTATGGTATGTTTATAACAGTTTTTTAATGTTGTGACATAACTCTGTAATAGCCATTGAAAAATAACAACTTTTCCTATGGTTATTAGGATTGCTGGGCAGGGTATTAGCTGGAGGTACTATTCTATGTGGGTTGCTCTACAGTGCAAAGCAAGACTAGTCTGTGATTTACTCATTTTGCATTTCATTTGTTTTGTTTGTTTGTTGGTCTCCTCAATCTAGTGAGGGTTGATGGCTCAGAGATACCCTGAGGAAGATCATGAACGTCTCATGAGGTGTCCGAGCTGATCACCCAGAATAGCAGTGGATGTACCCTTAGGCACTCAGTAAATTTTTTGGAGTAAATCAAGGATTGAAGAGCGAGGAGAGGTGTCTGGCTTTGGCAGGTGAGGATCAGCTGACCCGTGGACATCCCTGAGAAGATGTCCACTCTGTGCCAGTGCCTCCTGCCAGCCCTCACATAGGGCATAGAGGGATTTCCTGTCAAGTATGGATACAGAACTTTTGTGGCCATGAGTCTTATGGAACCGTCTCCAGGGGAACAATCAGCAGTAGAACGGGCTGTACAGCCTATAGCATCTGGTTTTCCTCTCAGCCACAATAGTCTTCCTCTGGCTTCGCGTTGGAGATTTAGGGTCAGTGGATGACAGGGATGCAGTAGCAGGAACCATTCTCTCCTTCTCTGGTCAGAAGCATAATTCTTACCATCTGATGAGGCAGAAGTGCAATCTTCACCAGAAGCATCCCTCTGCAGGCCTGAATGCCATGGTTGGGCCCTCCCTTTCCCTCTCGACCTCTCGTCTTCTTTGTGTCCAGGATCGGTGTGTGCCATTCTCCCCACCTTGCCCTGCACTCTCTATTGGAATGACCCAGTGCCTTTGGGGTTGGGATCTGGGAATGTCACTGGCACTTCATCTACGCCAGGCCAACCCTGCACCCCAACCCCTCCCCAACACCACCGCTGTCTGCATAATCTGGTAGATTATGTCTCTGATATTTAAGGGATGCAGATCACAGATTCAGCAAGACTGGCCCATGCTCTGCTGCCATTTCACTTTTGTGCCTCATGCTGGGTTCCTTATGGGATTCTCTGGGCCATTTTCTGCCCTGTCCCTCTAGCCCAGAGTGAGTGCTCTTCCTCATGCACCTCCCTTGTGCCTCTAGAAGCACTGCCCTTGGCATTAAATGGCTAGAGCCAGGCATGTCTTGGATATGAGGCATGTTCTCCTTGGGGAGCAAAAAAGAGGGGCAATCCCTTGTTTAGGTCTAGATGTCATTGGAACCAGGTCTTGTTGGGCACGGGCAGGGCAGGTAGTGCCAGCAGAGACTTGTGAGTCTGAAAAAGGCACAGAGGACAAAATATGTCAGGGTAGGAAGAGGTCTGACTGCAGAGGGAAAGAAGCCAGGTGGAAGGCTGTCTGCTCGAAGGCTGGGTTAAGAGAGCGGACGATGGGAAAGCCCATGCATGGGGACTGGTCCCCAGGGCCTCTGAAGGCCCATAGAGGCAGGGCTTGCTGTGGAACCCAGGAAGGGCATCCTCCTGCCTCTTTGGTGCCTCTTTGGATCCAGAAAGGCAGTTGGGATGTTGATTTTCCTCTGTACACTGTAGCTTGTCACGTTCTCCAAAACAGCTCAGAAGAATTGGGGAGAACTCCTGATTTCTGTTATCAGTGGGTGTCCCCAGCATGAGATTCCTGATGGGCTGACTGACATTCCAGGGATGCATAAAGAGGGTCCCAGACTTGGAGCACATTCTAAGGACCCCCTTTCTTCCAAAAAAGGTCACAAGGGCAGATGACCTGGGATCGCAGTAGGAATTTTGTGACTGGAGCAGGTTGCAAAGGACGGCCCTATTCGTGGGCTCAGAGGCTACTGTGTTCTGTACGTAAGTGAGGGCTATGATGAGAGCAGGTGGCAGGTGACCAGGATGTGGTGAAAACATCCCCCAAATTCATGTGTGGGTGCTGGGAGTCGGCAGGGCCTGTCCATTACTGGGCAGGAAGTTCTCCTGCCCACAGTGCCATAGCACATGCCCTGGGTAAAGCTGGCTCCGCATGGGGGGCGTGGATAGAGGAGTGTTTCTTGCTCATGAAGAAGGCATGTTGTGCTCAGATTTTGTTTCTAGGTCATTCTAAGTGGTCCATCCTGCCTCCCTGTATCTCCTGGACACTGGGATCTCATAGAGGCAGCCTGAGCTTGGGCTCCTATAATTTTCCAGTTTCTGCCTGGTGCATGTAATGTCTGTGTTAAAGAGAAAATCTCAGCCTCCAGGTGGCACCCTCAGGCTAAAATCCCATGATACCAAGTCTAGGCTCAACTGCTGAACTCATTACAGTTTGCACCTCTTCCAGAAACCTAAACAGCCAGTCTGAAATTTTCTGGTCAACACCACTGTGCTAATCTGTCATGTGGTCCCTCTGCCTGGAATATGAGAGTTGTTGGGGCATCACAATGCAGGGGGTACAGAAGAGCCTACAGAAAATCTGGGCCTCTCTGTCTCTTTGTACTGGGTCAGCACACACAACGCGCATCCATAGGGACTGGAACAAGTGGTTTCCAGTGAGCACCACCGAGGTACAACTTCTCTGGGGCTGTCACCGGTAACTAGTCCAGGCCCTGGTCTCCAACACTCCTCCCCAATTGCCTGTGGTGGCTCCATGGTAGGGCTTCCCTGTACACAAGTCAGGCCCCCAATACTGAAAGGGACATAAGCCTGTCAGGAACCCAGAGCCCTGGCCTCACCAGTCCATGCCTGTTATTCCCCTGGATCAAGGCCCTACTTGAACTCAAGTTCCTGTGGCCTGGAAACACATTTACATTCTTTTCAGCAAAATATTAAGCTGGCATAAACCTCTGCTTTGTTCTGTGTCCTGCCCTAGAATAGGACATCCTTTTGTAGAGGATGGTCTAATGTTCGAAGACTATCCCTCATGATCCTCCTTCCCATCAATCAAGGAGGTGGTAAAGCAACTCTCAGCCAGTGACAGGCCCTGGGTCTGAAGAGTGGACAACCCCAAGCCAGTTCCCAGAGAGCATTTAAGTGGACACAGGTGAAGGTCACACCGGGGAGATAGGGGTATGGAGGGCCACCCTGAGGGTCAATACAACCAAGTGAAAGGGAGATGTCCTAGTGTGCTGTTGGATCCCACAGTCAATGGACAGTTAGCTGGCCAGCAAGGAACAGGCTCCCTGCCCACCTGCCACTGCATTCTGGCCCTAGGCTGTCTCAGTTTGCTCACTGTGTGGCCTGCCAGAGGAGCACCTAGGGAGAAGGCCACACATCCAGGCCCAGGGGCAGGACTCCATTTGCCTGTATGTCTCCCTAATTGTGAGGAAGTCAGTCCTGCGTTTTCTACTTCTGCTCCTCATTCAGTGCCAGGCACTCATGTGCTTGCTGCTCTCTGCTGGGTTTCAGCAGTTCATAGCTTGTCACATACAGCACCTGGCCCTTCGTTCTCTTTTTATTGCTCTTCCTGTCTTTGTCTTCTACCTTCCAGTCTTCTAGCTTGGGCCCATCAGCGTAGGAGCTCATTTTCCCGTTTCTTAAGTACATTTTTTATTGATTTCAGAGAGGAAGGGAGAAGGAGAGATGGATAAAACACCAATAATGAGACAAAATCATTGGTTGGCTTTCTCCTGCACATCCACCTGGGGATCCAAACATAAACTCCGGCCCCTCCTCCAATTGATAATTGAACCATGTCCTCTTGGTTCATAGGCCTACTGAGCCACACTGGCCATCACACTCTGCTTCTTCTAGTGGGAAGAGAAAATGCTGAAGTCTCTGTAACAGTCTGTGAGCTCCCCACTCCCCCCAAAAAGAGGATAAGAGAACAAGGCTCAGAAAATGTGTATCTCTTACAGCAAACGCTCTCTTTCTCTTCCTCTCCCTCTCCTATTCCATCTCCCTCTCCCTGTCCCTCTGTCTGACATGCACCTTGTCTTCCCATCCCCACCTTAACAGGAAATAGTGTCCATAATGGGAATCAGAACCTCTGGAATTTGGGGAAAAGTATACAAATGGGCAGGTTCTTAGGGAGGAAGGACATAGGCAAAACATCCTGTGGTCTGGGTGTTAATTCCTCTGCACAAAGAGATCGTGCCCATTACCTTGTGTGGAGATTCACCTGTGGGGCCAACTTATGTAAAGCTCTTGTCAGCATGTCCTCCTCTAGAATTGCCCACTGTTATTAGCATTGATGGTATTTATTATCCACCAGATGCAAGATAAGGAAGAAAATGAAAGACAGTGCACACTGGCCAGTGTGTCTGGGCATTTTCCTGTGCACCAGAAAGTTTACTGATTTGATTTCTGGCCAGGGCACATGTCCAGGTTGCAGATTCAGTCCCCAGGCATCCAACATTGTTTCTCTCTCACAGGAATGCATGCTTCTGTGTCTGTCTGTCTCCATTTACCTCTCTCTAAAGAATTAATTTTAAAATCCCACCATATTAAAACACAACAAAAGAAAACTCATTGCTGCATGTTGCCTCTAAAACCAAGTGTCCTGCACTTGACTCTTTATTTGTTCTGGAGACCACAGTGAGAAATCTAGCAAAATTCTTTATTGGAATCCGGATTATTCTATAAAATATTCAGAAAAGCATAGTATTAAGGCAATGAGGCTGAGAAAGCTTAGATAGAGACTACATCTGTGAAGTTGGGCATAGAAGGGGCCTGGATAGGAGGTTACTGCTGGTGCACAGGCATCTTGTACATGAAGGCCCTTGGGCAGGGTCTCTAGCGCATCAGAAAGCAAGCAGGGAGAGTAAGGCACACATAATAGGTTCCTTACTACTAGAATGTACCCTAGAGTCCACCAATCTGCACCGCAGTCAGGCAGGCTGGATACAGGGCAGCTGGAGCACACGAATGTCAAAGGGAAGACTCTGAATAAAGAAGAGCCAAAGCCTGACATGCTTGGCTCATTGGATGAGTTTTGACCTGTGAACCAGGAGGTCAGGGTTCAATTCCCAGGCCGGGACATGCCCATGTCGTGGGCTCTTAGCCCAGTTGATGTCTTGTAGGAGGCAGCCAATAAATGATTCTCTCTCACCATTGATGGTTCTAACTCTTTCTCCCTCTCCCTTCCTCTGTGAAATCAATAAAAAAAAATATATATATCTTAAAGTATGTACATAGTTTAGGGTTTTGATACCCTGAATATCCATTTAGAAATACAAGAGAGCCTTTTGTCATGGTCAGGATTTATATGCTGTTCCTTCTTCCCCTTTAATGTTCCTTTCTAGTCCACTTCCCCATGGGATAGTATATAAAGTGATCTATTTCATGCTGGGACGTTTTGTATTGTTTGTCTTGTTGTATTTCTCTGTACCATAATACGTTATTAATACAAACCTACAGTGGAAAAATTAGGCTGAGTAAATTTGGCATCCAAATGGCTTTACTAAGTATTTCACCAATCCAGGTGCATGCCAGCTGGCAATGAAAAATGGGCTCACTGAGCCATGCCATTCATGGTTTGTTCCACCCCACAACGTGCGATCTGACAGGCTAGATTTTAAAATCCTTAAAAAGTTGAGGTCCCAGCTTCCAAAATTTTCAACTAATTTCACATACACTATTTCAATAAAATAATGTTAAAAAAACCACACATTATTGGGGTAATTTTTAAAATTGAAGTTGGAAGGCTTGTTGATAACTATACACTCAACAGTCCAAGAGGTGAGTTTTTAAAAACCTTTCCCATTCATGATGTTTGTTTATATTCACTAATAAAAATACTGAGGATTCAAGATAACTCAGAGTTTGAGTGATCATACCCTTTGTGGTACATTAAATGTCAAATAGTTGCAGAGAAAGTGCCTGAATAGTTCTCCAATAAAATACATATCACAATCTAGGGGCACTTTTGTTCACTCCGTTCAGAAGTATAGTCAGGAAGCTAACTGGTTCCATTTAAGTGGTAATCTCTGTTTCAATCTTAGTATAACCACTTCAGAAAGTGCTGATGTCACTTAAGTAAGCAAAAGGATGCCCACATTTAGACTTCTTCAAACTTGTATATCATTCCGTATGCAATATTTCCCTATTTCTACTATTCCTTTCAAGGTTGAGGACATACAAAATGTCACAGGAAGGAGGTCAAGAATTGTTTTGCAGCCTTGGTGGAGGTTCCCCAATCCTTTTTTCCATTTAGGTTTTCCAAGGAAAATATGTAAATTGTTTACCCTCCCTAACTGGAAACAGGGCAGCATGCCATGAAGAAGTAACACGCTGCTTCATTTATTTTTTTTTATCATTATTGTTCAGATTATTACAGTTGTTCCTCTTTTTCCTCCATAGCTCCCCTCCACCCAGTTCCCACCCCACCTTCTGCCCTTACCCCGACACTGTCCTCATCCATAGGTGTATGATTTTTGTCCAGTCTCCTCCCACGCTCCCCACACCCCCCACATCCCTTTCCCCCGCAAGAATTTTCAGTCCACCCCCTCTCTATGCCCAATTTTATATTATATTCACCAGTTTACTCTGATCAGATTTTTTACTCACTTGATTTTTAGATTCACTTGTTGATAGACATGTATTTGTTGTTCATAATTTTTATCTTTACCTTTACTTCTTCCTCTTCTTAAAGAATACCTTTCGGCATTTCATATAAAATAATATGGAATGCTTCACGAATTTGCATGTCATCCTTGTGCAGGGGCCATGCTAATCTTCTCTATATCGTTCCAATTTTAGTACATGTGGTGCCGAAACGAGCACAGTTCTCTTTCTTTTTTAATAAATATATGTATTATTTGGAAACATTAAGATCTAAGTATGTTTTTTAAAGAATGAATGAGTGCACTCTTTCATGAGCCAATAGTCTTCTTATTTTTTTTAAGTTTATAATAGTCTTTATTATCCATGAGTGAGTGAGATCATGTGCTGTTTTTTCTTCATTGACTGGCTTATTTCACTTAGCATAATGCTCTCCAGTTCCATCCATGCCATTGCAAATGGTAAGAGTTCCTTCTTTTTTACAGCAGCATAGTATTCCATCATGTGATGTACCACAGTTCTCTAATCCATTCATCTACTAATGGACACTTGGACTGTTTCCAGATCTTAGCTATGTTGAATTGTGCTGCTATGAACATATGGGTGCATATATCCTTTCTGATTGGTGTTTCTGATTTCTTGAGATATATTCCTAGAAGTGAGACCATAGCATCAAATGGGAGTTCCATTTTTAGTTTTTTGAGGAAGGTCCAGACTGTCTTCCATCGTGGCTGCACCAGTCTGCATTCCCACCAGCAGTGCACGAGTGTTCCTTTCTCTCCACATCCTCTCCAGCACTTGTCGTTCGTTGATTTGTTGAAGATAGCCAGTCTGACAGGTGTGAGATGGTACCTCATTGTTATTTTGATTTGCATCTCTCCGATGATTAGTTACTTTAATTATCAGGTTAGCAGATTGCCTTCAGCCATTTTGCCAACAGCAGGGTAATATAATGCGGATTTTCAGCCCTGCTGTTTATCAAAGTTCATTAGCCCTGTATCAAAAAAAAATAAAATATATATATATATATATATATATATATATATATATATATGTATATTTTACAGGCCCAGTGCACAAAAATTTGTGCACTCAGGGGAGAGGGGGTCCCTCAGCCCAGCCTGTGCCCTCTCGCAGTCTGGGACCCCTCAGGGGATGACCACCTTCTGGCTTAGGCCTGCTCCCTGGGGAATTGGGCCGAAGATGGCAATCAGACATTCCTCTGGCAGCCTGGCAGCCCTCGGGAGATGACCACTTGCCAGCGGGGAGAAGACCTAAGCTTCAGTCAGACATCCTTAGCACTGCTGACGAGTCTGGAGAGCCTCCCTCCACCACTGCTGTAATGGCAGCCATCAGCCTGGCTTGTGGCTGAGCAGAGCTCCTCCCATGTGAGAGCGACCTGACTACCAGAGGGCAGCACCTGCATTGAGCGTCTGCCCCCTGGTGGTCAGTGTGTGTCATAGTGACCAGTCATCCTCAGTCTTTCTGCTGTTAGGGTCAGTTTGCATATTACTCTTTTACTATATAGGATAGAAGCCTGGTGCATTGGAGGGGGCCGGCTGGTTTTCCCTGAAGTGTGTTCCAGATCAGGGTGGGGTCCCCACTGTGGTTCCTGGCCAGCCTGGGTGAGGGGCTGATGGCTGTTTGCAGCTGGTCACACACTCTTCAGAGTAGGGGTCCCCACTGGGGTTCCTGACCAGTCTGGGTGAGGGGCTAAGGGCCGTTTTCAGGATGGCAGGCGACTGAAGCTCCCAGCCTCTTCTTTTTATTTTTTATTCTGGGATTTATTTACCTTCTATTGCTGTCACTGGAGCTGAGAGCCGGCTGCAGCTTGAGGCTATGGCTGGCTGAAAGCAGGTATCTGGGTTTGTTTAGCTTCTATAATTGCAACATTGTTGCATCTGGAGCTCAGAGCAGGGCTGCCGCAGGTGGGGAAACTTGGCTTCCTCCGTCACTGGAGCAACCAAGCCTCATGTTCACTTCAGCTGCGTGGCTTCCGGCAGGCATCTTGATTGGGAGTTAATTTGCATATCTCGCTGATTAGCCAATGGGAAGGGTAGTGAAGTTATGGTTAATTCCCATGTTTATCTATTATTAGATAGTATATATATATACATATATAGGTATATATATATATATATATATATATATATATATATATATATACACACACACACACACACACACACATACATCTATACACACACACACACACACACACATACACACAGACACATACTACTGTTGGTCTTTATCTCCAGCACTTAACTCTGAGGTTTGACAGTGTGATCAGTGCTTCTTTGTGTCTAGATGTCTTGTTGTTCATCAGTTAATGTTGTTCATTATATTCCACAAATGAGTGAGAATGTGATATTTATCATTCTCTGAGTGGCTTAATTTGCTTAGTGTAATGCTCTCCAAGTCCATCCATGCTCTTTCAAATTATAAGAGTTCATTCTTTGTTACAGCAGTAGAGTATTCCATTGTATAGATGTATCACAGTTTATTCATCCGTGCATCTGCTAATGGGCACTGAGACAGTTTCCAAATCTTAGCTATTGTAAATTGGGCTGGTATGAACATACAGTTGCATATATCTTTCCTGATTGGTCTATCTCATTTCTTGGGATATATATGCCTAGAAGAGAGAATACTGGGTCAAATGGGAGCTCCATTTTTAATTTTTTGAGAAAACTCTACACGGTTTTCCACAGTGCTTGCATCAGTCTGCATTCCCACTAGCAGTGCACATGGATTCTTTTTTGTGTGGCTGTTTTCTTGGATCCAGGGCCTTAGGTATTACAGACATTTGATCCCCAATACGAATTAGGCATAATGCAGTTCGAATAAGAGCACACATAGTTCAAGATGACAAGGTCACTTGTTTTCCTTGAGCCTGAGTTCAGAGAGTACCTTTTGATATTTTTATTATTTTTTAATATTATATTTTATTATTATACCTGTCTTTGTTGTTTATTGTTACTGCATTAAGCATGCCTTTATTTTAAAGTCTATTTTGTCTGATGTGGGTATTGTTGCTTTTTCTCTGCATCCTCACCAGCACTTGTGGTTTGTTGATTTTTTTCTGACAGCTATTCTGACAGGTGTGGATTGGTAACTCATTGTCGTTTTGATTTGCATCTCTTGAACTGTTCGTGCCTTTGAGCATTTTTTTTGTATGTCTCTTGGCCTTTTGTAGGTCCCCTTTTGAAAAGTGTTAATTTAGGTCCTTTGTTTTGATTGGATTGTTTATCTTCCTATTGTTAATTTGTGTGAGTTCCCTGAAATCTTTGGATATTCAACACTTATCCGAGATACCATTGGGAAATATGTTCTCCTATGCTGTGGGCTTTCTTATTGTTTTGTTCAGGATTTTGTTTGCTGTGCAAAAGATTTTTATTTTGATGTAGTCAATTTGTTTATTTTCCCCTTTGTGTGCATTGCCTTTGAAGCTGTATCGGTAAAGATATTGCGGAGACATATCTGATATTTTGCTACATATGCAATCTTGTAAGATTTTTTATAGATTCTCATCTGATGTTTAAGTCCTTTATCCACTTTGAGTTTATTTTTGTGGATGGTGTAAGTTGGTGGTCCAGTTTCATTATTCTGCATGTATCTTTCTAATTTTCCTAACATTTATTGAAGAGAATATCTTGACTCCATTGTATGGTCTTGCCTCCTTTGTAAATTAATAATAGAGCATAATGACTTGGGTCCACTTCGGGGTACTCTGTTCTGTTTCAGTGGAGTATATGTCTTTTCTAGTGGCAGTAGCAGGCAGTTTTGAGAATGGTGGCTTTATATTATAGCTTAATATCTGGTATTGTGTGCCCGCCAACTTTTTTCTTCTTCCTCAGATTGCTCAGGCTATTTTTACTCCATTTCAATTTTTGGAGGATTTTTTTCTGTGTCTGTGATATATTTTGTTGCTATATTAATGGAGATTACAATTAATCTATAGATTGCTTTCGGGAGTATGGACATGTTAATGATGTTAATTCTACCAACCCATCAACATGGTATATTAGTCCATTGGTTGATATGTTTATCTCCATTTCAATGGCCTGTAGTTTTCCAAGTGCAGTTCTTTTACTTTCTTTATGAGTCAATAAAAATGTACAGTTTTTAATTATAAACCTTGTTTTCTATCAAAATTACTTCACGCGTGAATTTTAGGACACCCTTTACTTAGGTGACTCCGGTGAAAGGGCCATTTGACCCACAAAGGGGTCGCAACCCACGGGTTGAGAACCGCTATTCTAAAATGTCAATTAAATCTAATGGATCCAGTGTGTCCTTTAGAGGCTCTGCATCCTTGTTATTTTTCCATATGGAAGATCTATCCAGAGAAGTCAGAGGGGTGATAAAAGTCCTTACTGTGACTGTCCTGTTGTCACACTCTCTGTAAAAGTCTTCTAGAATTTTTGTTAGTTTTGATTTTTTGTTTGTTTGTTTGAGATATATATATTGAGGTGCTCCTCTGTTGGGTGAATATATGTTTACTAGGGTTATATTGTCTTGTTGGTTGGTCCCTTTAGTATCATGCAGTGACCTTTCTGTCTCTTGTGATGGCCTTTATTTTAAAGTCTATTTTGTCTGATACCCATATTGTTACTTCAGCCTTGTTTATTTTTTTCATTTCCATTTGCATGGAAATGTTTCCCATTCCTTCACTCTCATCCTGTGTGTGTCTTTTATTTTGAGGTGGTGTTCCTGTAGAAAGCATATACTTGCATCATGTTTTTGTATCCATTTTGCTCCAATACACCTTTAGATTGGAGCATTGACCTATTTACATTTAGGGTTATTATTGATAGGTATTTATTTCTTTCCATTTCATTTCTGTGTGGCTAACTTTCTGACTCTGTTTCTCCTTCTCATTACAGCAATCTCTTTAGCATTTCTTGTAAAGCTGGCTTGGAGATGATGTACTCCTTCAGCCTTTTTCGGTCTAGGAAGCTCTGTATTTGACCGTCTATTTTGATTGAAAGAATTGCTGGATATAGTAATCTTGGCCTCAGATCCTTACTTTCCATTAACTTGAGTACTTCATGCCATCTTCTTCTGGCCTGTAGAGTTTCTGATGAGAGATCAGGAGTCAGCCTTATGGGAACTCCTTCATAGCTAACAGTTTTGTCTTGCTGCCTTGAAGATTCTCTCTTTGTCTTTAATTTTTGGCATTTAAATTATGATGTGTCTGGGCACGGGTTTGTTTGGGTACTTCTTCTTTGGGGTTCTCTTTGGCTCTTGATCTTGTGTGGGATTTTCCTTTATCAGGTTAGGTAAGTGTTCTGCCATTGTTTCTTCAAAGACCTCTATGCCTTTCTCTCCTCTGCCTCTTTTGTCACTCTCGCTATTCTAATACTGTTAGGTAAGTGGTCCTCCTGTTTGTTTTTTTTTTTTAAATCTTATTTTTTCTGTCTTTTTTTTTATTGGGTGATATTTTTAACTTTGTTCTAATTCAGTGATTGATCCTCAGCTTTCCCTAATATCTGCCTATTCCTTCCAATGTGTTCTTTATTTGTGTTATGTCATTTTATATCAAGGACTGTTCTTTTCATAGTCACTATATCTTTTTTCATGCTCTTGAGCTCTTTTACCCTCATAACTCTGAAGTCAGATTCAGATAAATGTCTGCTCTGTGCTTCATCTATCTCTATATCTGAAGAATTCTCTAGTTCTGTTATTGGGGGTTGTTTCTTTGTTTCCTCTTTCTGTCTTTCTGTCTGGGTTTGTGGTGAGGAGCTAGGTGGATCCTATATGCCTCTCAGTCTCTAGTGCAGGACATTGTTAAAGTATGTTTCTGACTAATTCGGTCAGGCAAAGACTCAAAGACTCCAGAGATCTCCTCTGTCTATAGACTGATAGGATTCCAACTTCACTTGCCTCCAAGGCAATGGTCATCAGCTGTGACAAGAGTTTGTTTCAACAGGGTGGGGCAGTTGCCTCTGCCTGGAGGTTAATTGTTATTTATAATCTCTTAACTGCCCTCAGGGCACGGTGTTTACCAGTAGTGTGTGTTAATTGTGTCCCCTCCAGGAAAAGCAAATGTCTGCATGGGAGAGATTTTCTCTGCTGCATGAGGAAATGACTTCTCCCAGGAACTTGAAGTGTTTGTCTTCTGAGCTGGTAACCTTGACTCCCAGTTCTGGCTTTTTCCCTCACAGCTCCAGTCCGCTTCACCCTCCCTTTGCCAGGGCACAAGGTGTGTGGCTCCACAGGGAAGTTTGTGTGTTGGCCCTTTAAGAGGATGCCTGAATTTCCAGTTGTCTCTCCCTGGCAGACAGTGCCCTGCTGCTATTCACATCCACAGGTTATATGTGTACCCTCCTCAGTTCTGGTGCTCTCTGCTAGGAGGCGCAGCTTGGGGATTAGACCCAGAGTTCTCAGTGGCAGTCCTCCACAGCTGAGATATCTCTCCGAGACTTCAGTTGCTGTCTGTGGGTGTCAGGCCCGCCCCCTTCCAGCCTCCTCTCCTCCTACCAGTGTCTAAGTGGCCTCCACCTTCGGTCCTCGGGTGTCAGGGTTCTCTCCTGTGAGTTTTCCATTGATTATTCAGGAAGTTGTTCTGTATTTTAGTTGGAATATCAGTTTGTTCCTGGGAGCATGTCCTTGCAGCATACACTTATTCTGCCACCATTCTTTTTAAAAATATTTTTATTTATCTCAGAGAGAAACGGAGAGCAAGTGAGAGTTAGAAACATCAGTGATGAGAGAGATTCATTGATCAGCTTCCTCTTGCATGCCCCAGACTGGTGATTTATTCCACTCCCAGGTAAGTGCCCTTGACCTGAATCAAATCTGGGCCCTTCAGTCTGAAGGCCAGTGATCTGTCCACTGTTCCAAATTCGCTAGGGTTCTGCCACCTTTTTCAATCTTCTTCAGAATCCCTCTGCATTGTAAAGTCCCTGCTAACATTCTTGTCCAATAGGCTTCTCTTTCATGTGGTTTCAGGATGGAGTTGTGCATGAAGGCCCTAATGTCCTGTGAGTGCACATTCTGATCAATAGCACCATCAGGAAATGTGCATTGAGGCATGCTCAGTAGGCATATAGTAACATAAACCTGCCATGTCTCTTACTGTTTCTGTCTCTGTTTGGATCATGATGGATCCCAACTAAGGCTCTTGTTTCAAGTAGGGTTTGGCAGGATATACTCTTCATTTCAACACGTGTTCTTCTGAGAAACTTTGGTAATGGTGCCCTATTCTAAAATGTATTAGGCCATTCAATTATAAGGCCAGATCTTTTTATAAGGACAAGGCATTTATTTTTATTGAATGATAATTCTAAGAAACACATCTAATCTAATAAAAGATAAACATGGTAATTGGCGTACGACCGCTACCCTTCCCATTGGCTAATCAGGGCAATATGCAAATTAACTATCAGCCAAGATGGCGGCCGGCAGCCAGGCAGCTTGAACCTAACATGAGGCTTGCTTGCTTCAGTGACGGAGGACTCCAACGTTCCCCGCCGGCTGCTGCAGGCCTCTGAGCCTGCAGTTTCAAACATTGTAACAAATATAGACGCTAAACAAAACCTCAGCCAGCTGGGATCTCAGAGCTGGGGTTGATACAGAGTTTTGAGAACTAAAACAAACCAGATACCTGCTTTCAGGAGCAGAGGCCTAAGAGCTGGAGCCTCAGAGCTAAAGCTGGCCCAGAATTAGGAAAAGAAAAAAGGAGCAGTTGGGAGCTTCAGTCCCAGCCTGAAAACAGCCCTCAGCCCCTCACCCAGACTGGCCAGGCACCCCAGTGGGGACCCCCACCCTGATGGGTGTGTGACCAGCTGCAAACATCCCCTCATCCAGGCTGGCCAGGCACCCCAGTGGAGACCCCCACCCTGATCCAGAACACTCTTCAGGGCAAACCAGCCAGCCCCACCCATGAACCAGTTCTCTATTCTATATAGTAAAAGGATAATATGCCTCCCAGCACCAGGATCAGCATGACAGGGGGCAGCGCCCAAACCCCCTGATTGCCCTTCTCTGTGGGTGATAGAGGGCGGCGCCCCAACCCCACTGGGCCCTGCTCTGTGTGTGATGGGGTAGAGTCATAACCTCCCCATCGGCCCTGCCCTGAGTGTGACAGTGGTGGCGCCCCAACCCCCCTGATCGGCCCTGCTCTGTGGGTGATAGAGAGTGGCGCCCCAATCCCCTGATCCGCCCTGCTCTGTGTGTGACAGGGGGTGTTGTGCCAACTCCCCTATCGGCCCTACTCTTTTAGTGACAGGGTGATGCTCCCCAACCCCCTGATGGGCCCTGCTCTGTGCATGACAGGTGGGGGGGGGGGCGAGCTCCCCAACCCCCTGATCAGCCCTGCTCTGTGCGTGACAGGGGACAGTGCCCCAACCCTCTGATCGGCCCTGCTCTGTGCATGACAAGGGTTGGTGCCACCACCTCCCCATCGACCCTGCCTTGAGTGTGACAGGGGACGGTGCCCCAACCCCCCAATTGGCCCTACTCTGAGCATGACTGAGGGTGGCATCGCAACCTCCCAGTCCGCCCTGCTCTGTGCATGACAGGGGGTGGTGCCCCAAATCCCAGTGGGCCCTGCTCTGAGCCCAACCAGGGGCTGCACCGAGAGATTGGGCCTGCCCTCTGCCACCCGGGAGCAGGCCTAAGCCAGCAGGTCGTTATCTCCCAAGGGGTCCCAGACTGTGAGAGGGCACAGGCCAGGCTGAGGCCCCCCCCCCCCGGCCTGAGTGCACAAATTTTTGTGCACCGGGCCTCTAATAAGTATATAAAGATATACTTTGTGCTTCCAACAATCATATACGTATTGAGGAAATGTGGAGACCAAATAACTACAACTGAATCAATAGGATGCAATTACTGTAGTTCCTCACATTACATTGTTGACACGTTCCTGAAGTGGGATGTAATGCAATATTCGCGTAAGTCAGAACCCACCTACATAAGCACGTATGTCACTCACATGGAGTACACATACACAGCAGTAATGGCGTGAAACAGTAAAAAAAAAAAAAAAAAAAAAAAAAAAATTAAAAGAAAGATAACAATTCCTGACCTTTACTTGTGGTAAATGAAGAATAATAATAATAATAAAAAAAACCATGAAGCATATATGTACATACGTAGAAATGATCAAACTTTTTTAAAAAATAAATAAATGGGGTATGGAGACGTATCCAGAACCTATGTACTTTGAGTCCAACATAACCCAAGCAATGTCTACATTATCTCAACAGGCTGAAAAGTGACCAATGTGGATTCAGATGGTCTGTTTTTAATGAAAACAAGGTTGGGAAGGCACACTTCAAAGAGTCAGGCATTGCAAGTTCCAAATCAGAGCGTGCACATCGTTGTGAAGAAATAAGGTAAAAGTGACTTATTCATATTAGTAAAGAGATGTTTTAAAATCTAACACTGAGACCCTCACTATAATTTATGTTGGAAAATTGAAAGTATTGATAGCATCAGTGTAGTTAAGAAGAATATGCCTCTGCACTTGAATATAGACAAGCAGCCTGCCCATTTCAATTTTGGATGAGCTAGTGAGCAAAGAAAATTAGTGAAAGGCTCATTTAGTGGCATTAGTGGAAAGAATTAGCACTGAAACATAGTACTGTTTGTGGGAGATGTAATATTTCTCATATTTTGAAGGAGATTAGTGCCCTTCATATAAGCCATTAAATAATACCACTAAAGAGCAGTAAAATCTATATGGCCATCATTACCAAAATTCAGGTTATACCTTTAAATTATTCAGCATTAGAAGAGAACCATGCTAAATCGGTGATAAATAATAAAATGACTAGAGGCCCGGTGAACGAAATTCAAGCGCTGGTGGCGTCCCACAGCCTGGCCTGCGCCCTCACGCAATCTGGGACCCCTTGGGAGATGTGGGACTGCCAGGTTAGGTCTGACACCTCCTGAGGGATGTAGCGGTGCACAAAACGGCAGGCAGCCGGGCAGGAGCCCAAGCTGGAGCCAGGTGCTGTGTTCCCGCTCATCCAGGCCCCACTCCACCTGCCACCACTGGTTCGTAGCCTTGTCACATAGGCAGCAGAGGCTCAGGCTGTCACAGCTGCACTTTCCAGCCTTTAGCCCGGCTTCTGGCTGAGTGATGCTCTCGCTGTGGGAGAGTCTTGACCACCAGGGGGAAGCTCCTGTGTTGAGCGTCTGCGTCCTGGTGGTCGGTGTGCATCGTACCAACCACTCATAATGTTGCTTATGCTTATATATATATATATATATATATATATATATATATATACACACTAGAGGCCCGGTGCACAAAAATTTGTGCACTCGGGTGGGTCCCTCAGCCTGCCCTGTGCCCTCTCGCAATCTGGGGCCCCTTGAGGGCCCCTTCCCCTGGCTGCTGGCACCAGTTTTCTTCCGGCGCCTGGAACCCAGGCCTTCCCTCTTCGCCAGGAGGGGCGTGCACAGTGGGCTAGGGACTTAGCTCTTTTAAAAATACTTCTGAATGTTTGGTAAATAACCCTGTAGGAATCTCCTTTCTGAAACATGTTGGTTGTTAAGGGCTGATTTGGGTAATCAACAAAATGTATGTTAGAATCCTAATCTCCAGAACCTCAGAATGTACCTGTGTATAGAGATAAGATCTTTAAAGAGGGGATTAGATTAAATTGAGGCAGTTCTAGTGGGACCCTTAGCCCATCTCACTGAAGTCCTTATAAGAAGAGGAATGTTGGGGCCCTGCCTCAGTAGGTCCGGGGGTTCCCAAAGGTGTGGATGGAGTCGGCAACGAAGGAATGACACAGAGGCAGCATTCAGGTGATCATCATATCCAGGTTCTCTTTTTATTGTCCTGTTACATCTATATTTATACTATTTGATCCTAAAAGCATGCCTCTATAAGCTTTTTTTTTTGCCAAGGAGAGCATGGGGTCTGTTTATTGGGGGGTCAGTCAAAGGGGGAGCTGGCTAGGGTGGGGTAGGGCAGCTACTTGTCTGGCCCCCAGAAACCCAACTTGAGTCCAAAGCCTCGACCGCTTTGAAGCCAAAGTCTTCCTCCACCTTTATCTGCATGGGGGCCAGCTCCAGAGTCAGCGGGACTCACGCCTGGCCCCCTTCCGGTGGCACTCGCCGCCTCTTCCAACCCCTGGGCCCCTCGCCAGGGGCCAGGCTGCTGGCTTCTGCAGGCGCTGGCGTCCTCCTGGGCGGGGACAGCCCCTCTTTCTCTGGAGGCTGGTTCTCAGCGTTGCCTGGGGTGGGGGCATCTGTGCCCTGGCTGCCCTCATCCTCCAGTAAGATGGTGAACTGGCTGGCCCAGTAGTTGTCACCGTAGGAGTCCAGCACCTTCATGAGGAACCTCCTCTCCTGCTGGAGTCTCCATGTTATCCTCTATATCTGATGGAGCCTGTTCAGGACCCACTCCTTCGCCTGCTCAGTCTCCCTGCAGCGCCTGGTACTTCCTGCGATTAAGTTCCCTTTGGCGCCGCTGTTGCCAGCCTCAGGCTGCCTCCTCCTCTTCCTCTAGCTCCTGGAGGCTGGAGCTGCCCAGACCCCCAGACAGGAACTCCACTTCGGTCTCAAGCTCGCTCTCCAGGATGTGACCACCTTCAGCGGAGGCAGCGCCAGCTCCCAGCCAGGAGGTGCTGAGAACTCCTCAAAGCCCACGGCTGCCATGGACCCCTCTCTCTGCTCCAGCTCCGTTTCTCCCTGGCTCCAGGCGCAGAACTTCCAACCTTGCAAGCCTCTAGTTTAAAGTGGCTTGCAAAACTACAGCCCATTGGATTTCACAGCCAGGCACCCAGGCCCGGCTGCTAAGCCTCCTGTGAGTTGTAGTTCTCTATTTCCAGCTTGCCTCCCTGCCCCACCCCCACCCCAGTCCCAACTGAAAGGCCCTGCTGGCTGGACTAACCCTGTGGCCAGGCATCTGAGTCACCTCGGGTCTTTATTCCTGCCCCGACACCACGCCATCTGGCCATGGAGACTCTCCTCTTGGGAGGCCCCTGGGTCTCCTTCTGGGTCTCCTTCTCGGGCCTGGCTGCATCGCCCCCGAACCGGATGGCGTGCCCCAGCTGCTACACAGCCCCGGGCCCTGGGTCTCCTCAGCCTGGGCACCGGATCCTGTGCCCCAGCTGCAACGCAGCTCTGGGTCCTGGGTCTCCTCAGCCTGGGCACCGGATTTCTGACCCAGCAGCGATGTAGCCCCAGCACCCGGGTCGCCTTCTGGGTCTCTTGCTGGGGCCTGGCTGCTTCGCCCCTGGGGTCCAAATGGTGTCCCCAGGCAGCTATGCAGCCTGGCCTCTGGCCCCGCCTCTGGGTGTTCTCCCATCACTGGTGATCAGTGATCTGAGAAGCCACGCTGGGCAGGGAAGAGGCAGACATCTGCCTCTTCCCTGCCCCATCCAGCTTCTCCGATTACTGGCCCAGGGCCAGCAAAGGTGGCCAGGTCCTCCTATCACAGAAGCCAGCAAAGGCAGCCTGGCTTCTCTGAGCAAAAGCAGCTCGGTTCTCTGGCTCTTGGCTGCCACTGGGTTTCCAATTGCAGTCAGGGCAGGCGGCTTCTTCCCTCCTTCCCCTTTCGCCTCCTAGCATTGCACATATGTATGCAAATTAACTGCCATCTTTGTTGGCAGTTAACCTCCAACTTGGCTGGCAGTTAATTTGCATATCGCCCTGATTAGCCAATGGGAAGGGTAGCGGTCGTACGCCAATTACCATATTTCTCTTTTATTAGATAGGATAGATATGTGCAACCAATTTGGCATGTCCTGCCCAATAGAATATTACCATTCACGGATGATATCTTGCCACTATTAGAATACCAGTAGCCAGGTGCATGGATTCGTGCATGTTGAAAGGAAATTAATTAGAAGAAATACCTTAATACTGCTATTTGCCCTTTCTCTATAATAGCAGTGTCAATCAAATGCAGATTGACAATGACAAATTGAAACACACTCATGCAATTGGCGCCAGTAAGAGCTTCATATGTATCACACATGCACGAGTCAACTTAGCCATATATATATATATATATATATATATATATATATATATATATGGAATAAACTTGCTTAATTAGACCTGCAATCAGATTTAGCTAAACTTTTTTCAAGCCATTGAATCACCTTAACTTCTCCTCCAGGTAATTGTCAGCAACACAGCAGTAAATATCAACACAAAGCACATTATTATTGTAGTTCATGTGGGGAGAACAACGGCTAAAATATTTAACTGAAGCAATGTTTGACTTTATTCTGCACAGTGAGAAAACCTGAAGTCATTTTCAAGTTCCACCATTTCTTCCTTCTTTTCAGTCAGGTCAAGTTTCTAAGCTTGCAAAATCTCAGCTTTCAGGCTAATAATAGGATACCTCTGAGTCTACCAACTATCTACACCAGAGCTTTGAGTAAGTGGCAGGGCTTCGCAGGGTGACGCCCACTGCCCCATCTGTGATTAGAGGAGGCTTTTGTGGAGCCCACCCAGAAACAGCAGGCTGGGCCTGGCTAGGTGCCTTCTGTACCACATGCTCACATGACCAGCGCCTGTGCATGAGCCCACTGTGCCCCCACTCAGCACACCAGGGCCTGGTTGCATGCACCAGTGAGCAAGCACCTTGCCTGGACTCAGCAGGCTCTGCACCACCTGCTCCTTCACAGCACCAGTCTCAGAGCCAGGGGGCATCCAGAGTCAGGCTGTGTTGGGAGACTGAGGGGCTCCTGGGGGCAGCGCGCTTCCTCTCAGTTCCACTAGGGGGCCTTCAGCTGCAGGGCGCCTGAAGATTCACAGGGCTCCCCAGGGCCTTTGCACCAGGAAGGACAGGGCAAGGAGGATGATCCAGGAGGCTTTTAGCTTCACCTCGGTGCAGGAAAGTGTTGATACCCAGGACACAAGGGCACAGGAGGTTCAGAGGACAGCTTTGGGGCTGTAGTGGGAGGACTTCATGCAGGTGGGGGAGGCTGAGACCCTGGAGCGGAGGTTGGACACAGGCCAGGATGTTGGGCTTGATCTTCAGTGCAGGAAAGAGGAGGACTGGGTGTCTGAAGAGCAGTGTGTGCAGGGAGAGGAGAGTGAGGTGCAGCAGGGAACCCAGAGTGAGGAGCAAGGGGAAGACAAGGAGGGCCTGGGGGAGGTGTTCCAGGCACAGGCTCAGTTTATCCTGTGGACAGAGGGCCTTTTGCAGGTGGTGCCATGGCAGGCCAAGTGGGCAGGGAAGGAGGATTTCCCAGATCTGCAGCGGGGGGAGGCAGGAGGAGGTGGTGAGTGAAGAGCTGAGGCTGGAGGCACAGGTTCCAGGTGACCCGCAAGGGAGTGACCACCTGGAGGACGGGTGGATGGAGGAGCAATTAATTGCAGGAGAGCAGTTTTTCCTGCAGGGGGAGTGGAGGGCACCATGAAGGGAGTGGAACAGGTGGGAGAGGTGGAGCCTCAGTCCAAGCCCAAAGCAAAGCCAGAAGAAGAGCAGCCAGTGCAGCAGGAGCAGGCCCAGTCAGGGCCCAGGGCCAAGTTAACCTGGTCCCCTCTGGAGGTGCTCCAGGCCCTTCAATTGGAGATGGAGCCCATGAACGAGCAAGCCAGCAGGGCCTTCTCTCGGCTCAGGTGCAGGACTCGGCAGAGGCTCAAGCCCTATTTCAAACGGAGAAGCCTCAATATCCGGCGCATCCCTGGGTTCTGGCTCACAGCTGTATCCTTGAGGGTAGAGGAGCAGGATCACAAGGAACATGGGACAGTGCAGGAGAACCGTGTAAGCGGGGATGGTTCCCCTAGAAAAGAACATTGAGGACAAGCTAGGGGCAGTGCGCCCCGGTCTGGCCCAGGATCCTGGAGACACCCTCTGTCTTATACAGGCACCATAGAAGCATTACCAGGGTGTCCAGGGGCAGAGCTCCAAGGCAGAGGCACGCATACACCAGAGGCTGATGCCCACAGACAGGGCTGGGTTGCACGGGCTCTTCTGGGACTAACAGTGCCCTACAGGCCATCTGTATGTCCAGTTCCTCAGTCAGAAGCATGAATGTGTGATGTGTAACCTGTCAAACCCTCAGCACAACACAGTCTGGTGGGCATCAGGGTCTGTCAGGAAACAGAGTGGTGCTGTGCCCCTTTCTGCCCTTGATGGAGAAGGAGTGGCCTTAAGGGAAGGAGAGGCCAGGCCAGGCTGCTCTTTCTAGCTGGTCCATGCCCAGCTCCCAAGGTGCAGGTTGCTTGACCCACAGCAGTTTGTCAACCACCCAGAGTTGTCGGCAATGATCAGGGTCCAAGGTGAAAACATCCTTGGTCACATGATCAATTTGAAGGTCAGTCCACCTGCTCCAGGGAGTGGTGGAGGGCAGGTGGGGAAGTGGCCTTTCTCTGAAAACAGCTACAGGCTGGAGCCCTGGGCAGCGATTTCACTCCCTGGATCCACTTTCCTTCTGCAGGTGAGGGAAGTCAGGCATCCCTGGGGTTGCTGCACCATTAGCCTGTACTTCCGCAGCAACCCCTACTTCCACAACCATGTGATTGTGAAGGAGGATCTCATCACTCTCACAAGTAACAGGAGACTCCCTGTATGGGCTGCAGCTGGTGGTGGGCAGGGATGGAAGGCCATGTGCCCAGCTTCACATACCCCTCTCCTGCAGGATACAGGGTGTCCAGTGCCACTCCAATTCAGTGGTACCAGCATTGTGAATGAGAAGCCTACAGCCTCAGGCTCCAGGACAACAGCGCCAGCTTCTTCTACTGGTTCTCTGACAACAGCGTGGCAGGATCTGGCAGGATTGCTGAGGTGGGATGTCACTGGCCATGCCAGCATGCAGCTTCCTGTGTCCACCTGGTGCTTGCAATTCTATTCAGGTCCCTATGGTCTCCTGTTTGCCCTACCAGATCATCAGCAAGGACCTGTGGCTCAATCCCCTGGAGAACTATGAGAGGAAGATGGTCCCCAGAGTGGACAGGGCGGGTGAGGAGGGGCTGCCTGGGCTCTCCCCTGGTGTGCTGCCAGGTTCCTGGGCCATTAGTTTTCTCTCACAGGGACACCTGGATGCTGGGAGGGAAACAGCCTGTAACACCAGGGCTGTAGGGTGTGTGCCTGTGACAGGAACTACCAGTACAACAAGGGCAGTGCAATTCCAGCTCAGGCAGGGGGGCTTAGGCAGGCGGAGAGAGTGTGCATGTCCACTGTCACTCAGAGTCAAAGCAGATTACCTCAGCCCCTCCTCTGAACTCTCCCTCTAGGCCACCCACAGCACCTTCAGGCCTTTCCACCTGCCCCTCAACAGGGGCTGCCATGACATGTTCTTCCTATACTCCTTTCCACAGGTGTCTGTGAATCTTCCTCATGCTGAGGCCTAGGCTGCTGCGCTGCCACGCCACATTGCCCTATTGCTGCTCACCACCATCTCCTATTTCCCCAAGGTCTCCTCTTCCTCCTGGGGCCACTGGGATCGGCCTGCTCCTTATCAGTATCTTAGGGGGCAAAGTGTGGGCCACAGAGCTGGAGGAATCCTTGTTTTGCAGCCTTGTCAGAGGTTCTTCAATCCCTTTATCCATTTAGGTTTTCCAAGGAGAATACCTCATTTGTTTACCCTCCCTAACTGGAAAACAGGGCAGCATGCCATGACGAAATAACACACTGCTTCATTTTGTATACAGTTCACTTCATAGACTTTATGCACATATGGTCATAGACACCCTGGGAAATTTAGGGCCATGAATATAACTCACCATCCAAACAGATTGCTTTTATGTGTTTGTCATAAAATCAGACAAGAAATCCCATTTGCAGAACACTTTCTTCTGAAAATTTTTTGTAATGTTAGTGTTTAAGGTTTTACAAAAAGTAATATATATGTCTCTTTCTTTTTTTCTACTGACCTCCCCCTGGCCTCCCCTATTCCTAGTCACTTGTTCTCGTCACCCACTCCCAGTGTCTTTCCTCTGTTGGTCTGTTGGTTGTGCTTATATTCTGAATATTTTAACAATACAATATGTAAAATTTAAACATTTAAGTATATTGTAATTTAAATCAGCACTTATGAAACAACCTGGTATAATTCAAAACTTGCCTCCAATCCTGAAACTTCATAATGGTAACTAGAATTCTTGATGCTTCCCCCAAACCTACCATTTCCTTTTAGTCACCTTAAATAACAGAAGCCACATTCTTTACAATAAAATTTTGTCGGTACCTTATCATTTTTAATTTCAGTCTCTAATTCTTCTGTCACAGGGGCTTCCCCCCTGGCTCCCCAAGTGCCCAATCAGGTGAGCTACTGTACTGCATGAATCACTCTCTCTTGCGTACATGGTGTATCCTGTGATCGCCGCCAGCACCACACTCAGAACCTCTTACAGGAGTGTCTCGTCAGCTGCTGGAGTAATTGCCGTGCCCCCATCATATCCATCTCTTGTGTGGCTGTAATAATCATCACAGGGACTGGACCACCATAAGTCAGAGGGGGCCTTCGTGCTGGTGGTGCCCATTTTTTTACTGGGATGTTGATCTTGCTTTTGTTTAATTGGATGAGTTCAGTATGAATTTTGGAGAATAGGTCCTCATCGGATATAACATTGGCAAATATCTTCTCCCAGGCAGTGGACTTCCTTGTTTTGTTGTTGTTGTTGTTCTTGTATTTGTTGGCTTCTTCTTCTCTGCAGAAGTGTTTTAATTTGACTTCATCCCATTTGTTTCTTTTCTCCTCAGTTTCCATTGCCCTAGGAGCTGTATCAGTAAAGGTATTGCTGAGACAGATGCCTGCTATTTTGCTGCCTATGGATTCTTCTAAGATTTTCATGGTTACCCACTTATGTTTAAGTCTTTTATTCATTTCCAGTTTATACTTGTGTATGGTGTAAGTTGGTGGTCTAGATTAACTTTTTTGCATGTATGTATGCTATATGTCCAACACCAATTATTATTATGTTTTTATTTTAGCTTTGTAATATCTTCAATGAAACAAAATAAAATTTCCTCTGTTAATTGAGTCATGCTTTCTCTAAATCTTGCCTTTAAAAAAATCCCCTGGGGCACAATCCCATCCATTCTTTGATTTTCTTCCACTGATCCCAAACCTCGGTTGTAGTCTGCATCCTTTCAAAGGAAAAAAGCAGACACTGAGTCCTCAGAGCCGCCCACTGCACGCTCCTGCCCTTGGGAGGTGCAGCGCCCATCCCCATCTGGACCTGGCTGCCAGGGAGAGTCAAAGCCTGAGAATCAAAGTGGCAGCATATTATTGCTTTCTCTGGCCTGTCTCCAGCAGCACAAAACCAGTCCTCCCAGCCAGTGCTCTGGGGACAGACCGTCAGGGCGATGTGGTGGCGCTGTCCCCTGGCAGCCGAGCATCCCAGGCTTCTCTTTGGGCAGGCCTGGGCCAGGGCCTTCGGGGATCTCTGTGTCCATGGTATAAAACCGAGTGAGATCAGACACAATGTTATCTATGATTGGCTTGGTAAGGTCTCCACTAAATACGTGCCACCATGGCTTCTCGTCCTTAGCCTCGGCAGGCACCTGGACCCCATAGACCTGCAGGGCCAGGTGGAGCACCGCCACCGCTATGTGCTGAGCCTGGAACCGGAAGCACAGCCCCCCGCGGTAGCTGTCCCGCAGCAGGGCCCAGGCAGTGACGGAGATGGGGGTCCGTTGCCAGCTGTAAGGATTCAGCCAGTTCTTGAGAGAAATCAGGTAGTGGAGCAGGTACCTGTGTGGGTGCGGAAAGGAGACTTGGAAGCGCAGTACCCGCAGCACAAGGAGCTCGCACTGCACAATGCTGTCCCGGATCACCCAGAATCGGGAGTCCAGCTCCAAGGGCTCGCTGCCCAGGTGGAAGTACCTGTTGGACACGTTGATGATGTCGCGGGTTAGCAGGGGCTGTTCTTCCACTTTGCCAGCCACGTAAAGGGCAGACATGGCGACCAAATAGGGGTCATAGGCGTCCACGTTGATCTCGCAGAAGAACTTACAGTAAATGGCACAGGCGGTTGCGAGGGGAACGGACTGCATCCCTAGCTTGACACCTGCCTCCATGATGAACCTTGTCACTTGTAAGTGCACCCTCGCCTGGGGTGTGGGCCACCCCTTGGTGCCCGGCGCCTCATCCTCCTCTCTGCAGCTGTCCAGGCTAAGTTCCTACATGGGACCCAGCCCAGAGGCCCCAGACCTTGTGGGAAGGGCAATAGTCTCTCTGCCTGTGATAGCCTAGTCTTAGCCCAGTGCACAGCCACCCTGCCTCGCCCAGCCCCGCCAGTCCCCACCCTGCCTCGCGGACTCACCTGTCCCACCCCGCCTAGGCCTGATTGCCATCCAGGTTCCAACACCAATTATTGAAGACACTGTATGACTCCATTCTATGCTTTTGCCACCTTTGTCAAATATTAATTGAGTATAATGGTTAGGGTCGACTTCTATGTTCTCTGTTCTGTCCCATTGGTCTTTATGTCTGCTTTAGTGCCAGTAACAGGCAGTTCTGAGAATGGTGGCTTTGTAATATAGCTTGATATCTGGTATGGTTATCCCTCCAACTTTGTTCTTCTTTGTCCAGATTGCGGTTAACTCTTTGGGGTCTTTTTTTAAATCCATAGGAATTTTTGGAAACTTTCTTCTAGATCTGTGAGATACGCCATTGATATTTTAATGGGGAATACCTTAAAACTGTACATTGCTTTGGGTACTATGAACATTTTTAATGATGTTGATTGTACCAATCCATGAATATGGTATGTTCTTCTATTTGCTTTAGTCTTCCTCTATCACTTTTTTTCAATTTCCTGTAGTTTTCCAAGAACAGCTTTTTACCCCCTTAGTTAAGTTTATTCCTAGGTTTCTTAAATTTTTGTTGCACTGCTAAAAGGCATTTTTGTTTGTTTGTTTCCATTTCTGAGTTCATTATCCGTGTATCAAAAAGCCATAGAATTCTGGGTGTTAATTTTGTACCCTGCTACATTGCCAAATTCATTTGTTAAATCTCCTAGTTTTTTTGATGGAGTCTTTAGGTATTTCTATGGACAATACCATGCCATCTGCGAATTATGACAGTTTTACTTCTTCTTTTCCACTTAGCATGCCTTGTTTGACTTCTTCTTGTCTGACTGCATTGCCTAGCACTACCAGTACTCTGTCGAACAGAAATGGTGAGAGTGGGCATCCCTGTCTTGTTCCTCTTCTTAGAGTAATTGCTTTTGCCTATTGAGTATGATGTCTGTAGGTTTGTCAAATAAGGCTTTTATTATGTTGAAGTATGATCCCTCTATGCCCTGTTTGCTTAGAGTTTTTCTCAAAATTGGGTGTTGGATTTTGTCAAATGCTTTTTCTGCATCACTTTATATGACTATGTGGATTTTTACTCTCAGTTTGTTTATGTGATGTATCATGTTTATTGATTTTCTGATATTGTACCATCCTTGCATCCTTGAGAAAAATCCTACTTGGCCATGGTGTATGATCTTTCTGATATACTGCTGGATCTGATTTGGTAAGATTTTGTTGAGGATTCTGGCATCTTTGTTCATGAGGGATATTGGCCTGTAAGTCTCTTTTATTGTGTTGTCTTTACCTGGTTTTGGTATTAGGGTGATACTGGCTTCATAGAATGATCTTGAAAGTGTTCCTTCCTCTTAGATTCTTGTAGAAGTGTAAGCAGGATAGGTTTTAGGTCTTTGTTGAGTGTTTGGTAAAACTCCCCTGTGAAGCTGTCTGACCCCGGCTTTTGTTTGCTGGTAGCTTTTTGGTGACTGCTCTAATTTCTTCCATAGTTATTGGCCTTTTGAGATGATTTGATTCTTCCTGATTGAGTCTTGGAATATTGTATTTTTCTAGGAACATGTCGATTTCCTACGGGTTGTCTAGTTTGTTGGAGTTGAGTTGTCCATAGTATTTTTTAACAATCATTTATATTTCTGTGGGGGTCTGTTGTTATTTCGCCTCTATCATTTCTGATTTTGTTTATTTGGCTCCTCTCTCTCTGCTTCTTGGTGAGCCTGGCTAGAGGTTTGTCAATCTTGTTTATCCTTTCAAAGAACCAGCTCTTGGTTTCATTGATTTTCTGTATTTTTTTGGTCTCTATGTCATTTTTTTCTGCTCTGATCTTTATTATCTCCTTCCTTCTGCTCACTCTGGGGTTTTCATGTTGCTCTCTTTCTAGTTCTTTGAGTTGTAGAGTTAGATGATTTACTACCATTTTTCTTGTTTTTTGAGATAGGCCTGTAGAGCTATACACTTCCCTCACAGGACTGCTTTCATTGTGTCCCATAGGTTTTTTATTGTTGTGTTTTCATTGTCATTAGTTTCCAGGATGTTTTTCATTTCTTCTTTGATCTCATTGGTAACCAATCAATATTGAATAACATGCTATTCAGCTTCCAGTGTTTGAGTATTTTGGATGGTTTTTATTGTAGTTTATTTCTAATATTATGCCATTGTGGTCTGAGAAGATGCTTTCAATCTTCTTGAATTTGGGTAGACTTTGTGACACAATACGTGGTCTATTTTTGAAAATGTCCTATGAGCACTTCAGAAGAACATATATTCCCTGGATTTGCGGTGAAATGTTCTGAAGATGTCAATTAAGTCCATCTGATCTAGTGAGTCATTTAGGATTGCTGGTTCTTTGCCAATTGTTTGTCTAGAGGATTTATCCAGTGATGTCAGTGGTGTATTAAAGTCCCTTACTATGATTGTATTGTTGTCGATCTCTCCCTTGATGTCTTCCAGGAGCTTTTTTTTATGTATTTGGGAACTCCTGCATTGGGTGGATATATGTTTATCAGGGTTATAGCCTCTTGTATTGATCCCTTTAGTATTATGAAGTGGCCTTCTTTATCTCTTGTTATGGCCTTCACTTTGGGGTCTATTTTGTCCGATATAAGTATTGCTACCACAGCTGTTTTTTTTTTTTTCTTTCATTTCCGTTTGCCTGAAAGATATTTTTCCATCCCTTCACTTTCAGTCTCTGTGAGTCCATTCTTCTGAGGAGGGTCTCTTGTAGACAGCACATATATGGGTCATTGTTTTTTATCCATTCAGCCACTTGATGTCTTTTGATTGGAGCATTTAGTCCATGTACATTTAAAGTTATTATTGAAAGGTACTTGTTTGTAGCCATTTCTATTTTTTGTGCCTGTTTTCTTTCTTAGCTTTGTCTTTCTTCTTTTTTTCACCAGTCCTTTTAGCATTTTTATCATTGCTGGCTTGGTGGTGATAAACTCCCTTAGCCTTTTTTTGTCTGTGAAGCTTCTTATTTCCCCTTCAATTCTGAATGATAGCCTTGCTGGATATAGTATTCTTGGATTCAGTCCTTTGCTTTGCATCACTTTGTTAATTTCCATCCATTCTTTTCTGGCCTGATGTGTTTCTGTTGAGAAATCATTTGATAATCTAATGGGAGATCACTTGTATGTAACTTTCAGTCTCTCTCTTGTAGTCTTTAAGATTCTCTCTATGTCCTGAACATTTGCCATGGTGATTATGATGAGTCTTGATGCGGGTCTTTTTGGGTTCACATTGTTTGGAACTCTGTGCTTGTGTGACTTTTTTCTTCCCCACCTGAGGGAAGTTTTCGGATATTATTTCTTCCAATAGGTTTTCTAACCCTTGTTCCTCTTTCTGTTGTTCAGGAACCCCTATTATTCACATGTTGTTTCGTTTCATGTTGTTCCATTGTTCCCTTAGGCTCTCCTCCTGTCTTTGAATATTTTTTCTCCAATTGCAGTTCAGTTTGGGTGTGTTTTGCCTCCCTGTCTTCTAAGTCGCTAATTCAGTCCTCTGCTTCTCCTAGTCTACTATAGAAACTTTCAATGGTGTTTTTTATTACAGCTATAACACTCTTCATTTCTTCTTGGTTCTTCCATAATTTATTGATTTTTTTCATTCGTTTCTTTTTGATTCTTATATAAGTTGATGGTTTTTTTTTCTTCTGTTTCTTCTATGTTCTTGCATAAGTTGTTTATTTTTTCCTCCATCTGGTTTATGGATTCTAGCACCCTTAATCTGAATTCTTTGTCTGTCAAGCTACATGCCTCTGTTTCACTTAGCTGCTTTTCTGGTGAGTCCTCCTTTTCTTTCCTTTGTCTACCCATGTTTGATCTCACCGACATATCTAGATGTTGAGTCATTCAGGAGCTGCTCCTTGGGTGGCAGTGGCTCCTCGAGTTGTGGTTGCTCCTCAAGCAGTTGTGGTAGCAGTTGCTCCTCAGTTGGCAGCCGCTTCTCTGGTGGGTGCTGTTCACAGCTGTGGTGGTTCCTCTGCCTGGTGCGGGGAAGCTTCACACGCAGCTGCCGTTCCTCAGACGAACGATGTGCTGATCACGAGCTATCTGTTCTTTGGATGGGGGTGGGCTACACACGCAGCTGCTACTCCTTGAACTGGGGCGGACTGCTCACATGGCTGCTGATCCTTCGATGGGGGCTGGTTGCACGCTGCTGTTGTTCCTCTGATGTGGTGTGCTGCTTGTTGGGCTACTGCTCCTAGGACTTGGACAGGTTGATTGCAAGTCTTTTGCTCCTCAGACAGGAATGGGCTGCTTGCAAGGCTGCTGATCTTTGGACGGGCGTGAGCTACACGCGTGGCTGCTCCTCCTCGGATGGGGATGCGCCACTCACCCGTCTGCTGCTCGTCAGACAGGTGCAGGCTGTTGTGGCTCTGCTCCTCGGACCAGTGCGTGCTGTGTAGGACTGCCGCTCCTCAGACGTGGGTGGTCTGCTTGTGTCGCTGCTGCTCCTTGGACAGGGTTGGGCTGCTGCTCCTCGAATGGGGCATGGCCACTCACAGAACTGTTGCTTTTCAATGGGGGTGGGCTGCCCATACAGCCTCTGTTCCTTGGATTGGGCAGAGTGCTCGTGTGGCTGCTGCTGCTTGGACGATTCCAAGATGCTTCTGCAGCTGCTGCTCCTCAGACTACTGCAGGGTGTGCGCAGCTGCTGCTCCTCGGATGGGGGCGGGCTTCACAGGGCTGCTTTTCCTCAGATGTAGGAAGATTGCTCCAGTGGCTGCTCTTCCTTGGACAAGTCAGACTGCTCACATGTTTGCTGCTCCTCAGAAGGGGAAGCAGGCCGCTCACACAGCTGCTGCTCTGTGGACGGGGCAGGTCACATGAGGCTGCTGCCCTTAGGCTCGAGGCAGGCTGCTCATAGGGCTGATGTTTCCTGGACAAGTGCGTGCCACTCACGTGACTGCTGCTCCCGTGGTTGAAAAAATAATGTGAAAAGAAGTAGGAAATAAAGGAATAAACAAAAAAAAAAAGGAGAACAAAGAAAAATGCAAGAAAAAAGCTAACAAATAATAATAATAATAATAATATTAAAATGAAAAATTGAAATGTCATTCCTTAGGTTGGCTTAAGATCCCAGGTTTCAGAAATGTCTGTGCTTTTTGTTGTTGTTGTTGTTGTTGTTTTTGTTGTCATTGCTGGGACTGAAAGCCCTGCTATAGGCCAGACCCTGATAAGTCCCAGGGACTAATCATATTATTTTAATCCTTCATCTCATTCAGGGTGGAATCTGGATGTGGCTGTTCTCCTTGCCTGGGGCCTGGACGGAGGAATTATAGCCTCAGTAGAAAATGGTTGCCCAAGTCCTAGGCTCAGGGGTGACTCAAAACTCAATTTACTGCCACTTCTCCTGGCACACCTTCTCTTCCCAGCCTCTCCCCAGATTCCACTTGTCCTCACCTTCTCCCGCTCTTCAGCACAGGTGAGTGTCTGTATCCGAAATGTCCTATGAACAGGGTTCAGTGAAAACAAACAAACAAACTCCAGCCACAGAAACGGGGAAGGCTGAGTTTCTGTAAGCTCCTCTTTTACGGGCACGGCATGGTCTGGTCAACACTTCAGGCTGCCCCTTTAGGCTCAGTCCTCCGTAATTATGGAAACCAGATCTCAAATCTCCCTGCACCAACAGTCCCGCGGATCTCTTTTCCACAGTCAGGAGCTGTGCCTGTCCCAAGAGTCGCGGCTGTGTGCTGCGTGGTCTCCCTCCTACCCTCTGTGCTCAAAGGTGTGGCAAACTTTCCTGCCCAGATCCCTGGTTTTTACCTTACCAGAGGAACTCTGCCCTTCCCTGCTGCAAACTGTCTCACCACCTGAGTGTACTTCGCCAATTCGGGGTGGGTGTTACTAGTTTCAGCTGCTCACTCCATTTGCTCCAGGACAAGCCCTGGGAAGCTTCTGCTTATTCCACCACAATCTTGGCTTCTCGAGATTTATTTTTTCAAATATAATTATTGATCCCCTAGTTTCCCCCCCCCCCCGCGTTTGCCTGAAAAATATTTTCTCTCCTTCCACTTTCAGTCCGTGTGAGTCCCTTATTATGAGGTGGGTTTATCATGGACTGCATACATATGGGTCTTGTTTTATTATAATTTTAGCCATCCTATATCTTTTGAATGGAGTGTTTATTTCATTTAGGTTTAAGGTTATTTTGATAGGTACTGATTTGTTGCCACTTTTTTCTTTATGCCTGTTTTTCTTCTGTCTCTTCTATTCCTTCTTTTCACAACTTTCTGTTTAGCATTTCTTGCATTGATGGTTTCGTAGTGAAACATTCCCTTAGATTTTTTTTTTTCTGTGAAGAAACTGAATTCCTCTATAGTTTTGAATGATAGCCTTGCTGGATAAGTATTCTTGTATTCAGTCCCTTGTTTTGCATCACTTTGTATATTTCCTTTCATTCCCTTCTGGCCTGATGTGTTTCTGTTAAAAATCATTTGATAATCTAACAGGAGAGCGTTTGTAGGTGACTCTCTCTCTCTCTCTCTTGCAGCCTTTAAGGTTCTGTTTGTGTCGTTATTGTTTGCCATTATAATTACAATGTGTCTTGGTATAGGTCTTACTGGGTTCATCTTGTTTGGGACTGTCTGTGCTTATGTGACTTTTTCTTCCCAAGATCAGGAAGGTTTTGTGATTATTTCTTCTAATAGGTTTCCTAATCCTTGTTCCTCATCTTGTCCCTCTGACACATTATACACATGTTACTTTGTTTCATGTTGTCCCCAGTCTCCCTTAAGATATCCACCTGCTTTTTATTTTTTCTCTCCAATTGCTGTTCAGATTGTGTTGTTCAGGGTTGTTACTCTGCCTTGTCTCCTAAATCGCTGATTTAATCCTTTGCTAATTCTAGTCTACTATTGAAACCTTCCATCGTATATTTTATTGTAGCTATTATCAATTTTTTCATTTTCCTTGATTCTTACGTAAGTTGTGGATTTCCCATGCATCTGATGTATAAACTGTATGACCCTTATTCTGAATTCCTTTTAGAACATATTGTATGCCTCCATTTAGTTGCGTTTCCCTTCTCGGCAATTCCTCCTTTTCTCTCCTTTGGGGGTGGTTTGTTTGTCTCCCCATTTTAGCTATCATTGCAGAACCTTTGGTGCCAGGGTGCGAGGGGCCAATGGCCACAGAGTGGATCGGCAATTCAGTTGTGCACTCCAAGTCTCACAGGAGGCAGTGGCGTTGGTGGGGGGCTGAAGTCCTGGTGTCCGTGGGCCTGCTGCTGCCGTAAAAAGGTCTTTGGCCAGAGTGGCTCTAGGATCACAGGTGATGTCTGAGGCCCATCTGGGTGGAGGTGAGGCTGGGTTCCTAGTCATAGCAGCTCTCCCCTTCAAGATGGCTTGTTTTCTTAGAACCATATTTAACAAACAGTGTATAACATAAAAATACTAAAGATTGTGCAAGAAGCCAATTAAAAATACAATGGAGAAAAAAATCAGAACTATGTAAATACAGATTTTCAGTCATACTGGACATTTTTTTCTGTCATTTTAACTGAAGAAATAATAAAAGTAAGAAAACTGAGAGGGGGTAGAGGAGGAATAAAGTACCTAATCATTTTGAATGAATGATTGTTTGTTTTAAAAAATAGTTTATGTAAGCCGGGTGCACTGGAAAAAATGAAATAGATGTTGTCAAAACAAAAATGAAGTAACTGACACATTCTAAAAAGTAATCCACATTGCCCAGCAAGTATTGCTCAATGGTTGAGGATAGAATTGTGAACTAAGATGTCTCATCATCTATTCCTGGTCAGGAAAAATTCCCAGGGTGCTGGCTGATTCACCAGTTTGACACATTTAAGGAAGCCGCTGATCAAAATATTTCTCTTTTATCTATGTTTCCAACTCTCTATCCTTTTCCCTTTCTCTCTCTCCAGAAAACCAAGAATAAGCCTATTAAAAGACAAGAATGGAATGTATCTGTTTTCCCCTGGAATGTGAGACATTTTAGTGCTTATTACTAGAGGTCTTTGGAGGACTTTTATTAACCAACATATATGGTTCTGTGTTGAATACCTCAATGGAATATTGGTAATAATGAAGTGTTTCATACTTACCATGGAAAAGGACTCTATCATTTTTGAAGGAAATGCTTGGTTTGGGAGAAGAATTTGAGGTAGATCTTGATTTTAGTTGCAATAATTAGTAGGTTTCTAACAGTTGTTCACTTGTTCAGGTTAAATGTTATGTAATGTTGATATTATGTGTACTCATTTTAGTCTGTGGATGGAAAAACAATTGAAGTAGACTACACCAAGAAACCATCTTTTCAAAGTGGGGGTGGGCAGAGGGCACCACTTCCATAAAGAAATAGAGGTGATGTAAGAAGTCTGAGAAGTGGAAGAGGAGGAAGTAAGAGAAGGAAAAGGACATCCCTCAGGTGGAAAACACTTAGGTAATATTTCAAAATCTAGGGATGGTAGGAGATCTGACATAGGTAAACATATATTACAATATGAAAATGAGGTATCATAGACTTCTGTAGCTGAAGCCTATGTGATCATATTGACTCCTATAAGTTCAATAAAAAGTGCAGAAATGGTCAGTAACTCAAATGTTTTTAAAAAATTAAAGAATAAAGATATGAGCATGAAACCATTATTTATATGAAAACAGTACCATTGAATGAAGAGATACACCTCAATTTCATTTATATCTTTAGAAGCAAAAGAAATGATACCATTCATTAGATTGAGAATGTATACTGATGATCAGTAACATTTGTAATTGCTAAAGAGGCATAGCACTTATAATAATGAATGAAATATGTAATGTGTGAAACACTCCTAATCACCTTATAGGGATAGGATTTAAACCTCAAGCTAAATTCAGTCTATTTTAGCATTACTGTTTGCCTCTAGTCACTTCAATATTTCTCCGAAGAACTCAATTCTATTGATATAATGTTAGTATGTTACACTTTGGGAACGAGAAGCTATGTAGGTTTAAAATGAAGATTCATACTTACTGAACTACTAAGAATCTGTTCTGAAAGTACACTTCTTTCGTCTCAAAAAAAGCACATCAGTTCACCTTAGAAAATTCCCATTGAAATAAAAGTTACTCTAACTATATAAACTTCAAAGACACACACTTCATTTAGAATTGGATTTGAAATACTAGCTTTGAGTATAGGAATGTGCAACCCTGTACTGTGTAAAATAATCTCTATTATTATTTTGATAAGAGGATCTTGTACCTATATTTGGTTTAGAGAACTTTCCATTTGGAAACTACATAAGGGAAATGTCTATAGTATTAAATAGATTCACGAAGGGGTCTCTGACTCAGGAAAAGGCTAAAAACCAATGATTCACCAAGTTTATTGGTCTTTCTTTCTTTCTTTCTCTCTTTCTTTCTTGTATATGAGGAATATGAAACATGAATAAAAATGTTGATGAGCTATTTTCAGGGAAGTTGTCTTGTAATTAATTTATCTATTTACTTATTTTACTGACTATGAAAGGAAGGTATATTCATTTCAATATATCTGTAGCAGGAAAAGTTCGTTTCATATTAACCAGTTTTCCCAATTTCAAAGATTTAGTGTCCATTTGTGATAATTAGGTGTGTGACATTTCATGGGAAATTTCCTAAAGTGTTATTGCAGAGTTTGTGCAAGATGAAGGTGGATGTTCCTGTTTTTCCCACCGAGGTGATACTGAGAAGAGTTTGCCAGTTCATATTGGGCCACATATGAGGATGCTCATAGTTCTTCTTTCCCATGACAAATTACAGAATTGGAAGATAAGCCTATTTTCTATTTAAAATTGATAAGAGTGATTTTTAATTATGTATTATTCAACATGTTTACTTTAAATACTATTAAAATAGAGTATAGTATTCTGATCAAAGAATTATTTTATAAATGAACTGTAGGAATTATATGATAACATTCGTTAAATAACACTTTTTTGTAATGCATGTTTTGACTTTTTATATTTTAATTTTTAACTATGACGTTACACGTTTTAAAAGCTTTTATTGAGATGAAACTAATTTAAATACTAGTTGAGACTATTACCTTGTATCTTTAAAATAACTTCTTTCACTTACCATAACTGGATACGCTGCATTCAAATTCCGGTGTGTGTTTCTGTGTGTGTGTGTGTGTGTGTGTGTGTGTGTGTGTGTGTTGTTTTGTTTTTTGGCACATATATATAATGCTGCTTCAGTTCTTTCTCAGTTATCCAAACTGATTTTCAATAACTCTGAGCACTGTGCTGAAGACATGTAAAGATAGAATTTTATCATTTTGGGCTAACCAGCATGCTTATGACCATCATCCTGTTTGGTAAAAATTTATACACAATAACCAGACTTGATCATTTAACAAATGTTGACCCTACTCAAGTAGAATGATGTTATTTATAACAAAGAGGATGGCAGACATAAAATTAATCTTCACAGCAGTGGCTCCATGGGTGGGTTTCCTTCTACTGAAAAGGGCTCCATCTTCAAGAAGTTGGGATCCTCCACCAACAAGACCTGCCCATTCTGTTCCAAGGCAAAGCACTACTGGGATGGGAAGTCAAGGTAAATGGTACAGCCTCTCATGTATTAGAGTAATGAGCTGTTTTAAAAGGAATGCTGCACTTTAATTTCAGGAAGCCATGTGGAAAGTGAGTAGTGGATGGGCATCTGTACTGAACACTACCTTATTGTTTCATTGTTAGGAAATAATTCTTCATCTTCTGATTAGTGAGGTAAGAAGTAGATAACACCAGAGTGAGGAATGCATTCCTTTTAATCCATGTTGATACAGTGTCACTCTTTTTTATATTTACCTTTTTTAATATTTTAAGAAAAATGGTTTTAGTGTCATAATGTTACATTCAATAAATGTTAATATTTCCAGAAAAACTATTTTAAATGTAATAATTTTACATGTCATAAGCATTAACATTCCAAGATTAACAATTTTAAATATAATAATACTGGAGACCCAGTGTACAAATTCTTGCATGGGTGGTGTCCGGCATGCACACCCCAATCCCGGGTTGGCCATGGGGAGGCGATGCAGGTGTTTTGCTGGCTGGCCCCACCCCGATCGAGCGGGGGGTCAGGTGGGGGAAGGTGAAGGTCAGTGGAAGGGGCTGTGGGAAGCTTACTGGCCGGCGGGTCCTCGATCATTGAAGGGGGGTGGGGTGTTGGACAGAACAGTGTGGGACTGGCTAAAGGGTGCAGCTGGGGACAAATAGCTACACCGTCCCACCCCATGGTTGATCTCCTGGTCAAACTCCTGTTTGAAGGGACAATTTGCATATTGCTTTATGATATGCTTGCATATCATAAAAGCCTAATGCTTTTATGATATAGTGTTACATGCAATAAAAATTAATATGTTAAGAAAAAAATTAAATATATATTACCAAAACAGTGCAAACCTGTTTTATCACAAAAGTTGTAGAAATTACTAAATATCTGAAAATAATAGGATTCCTTCTATTATATTCTAAAACATATTTTTTTTTTACTCTGGCTCTGTTTTATTCATCTGTTTATTCTTTTATTTTTTGAAATATTTTTTACTGATTTCAGTGAGAAAGGGTGAAGGAGAGAGAGATATAGCAACATCAATGATGGGTGAGAATCATTGATCCCCTGCCCGCTGCATGCTTCAAACTGGGACCAAGCCCACAACCCAGACATGTGTCTTTGGCCGGAATCAAACCTGAGACCCTTCAGTCTGGAGGCCAATAATGTATCCATAGTTCCTAACCAGCTAGGGATAATTTTTCTTTATGGATTAAAGTATTACATATGTGTCCTTATCCCCCATTGGTCCCCCCTGCCTCCTACTCATGTCATCACCCCCACTGGTGTCTGTGCCCATTAGTCAGGCTTATATGCATGTCTATAAGTCCTTTGGTTGATCTCTCCCCCTAACCCCACCTTCCCCTACCTTCCCTGCAGCAACATTTTGCAGCAAAGATTCAGGATCTGGAAAAGTGGATGAACTCAAATGAATACACCTAGACAACAATTACAAATTTAGAAGGCATGGGGGATACAGGTAAAGACATTTCTCTCTATTGGAGAGGCTCTCTGAAACCCAGGACCCATCAGCTTTCATTTACTTGAATACACATTTGCCCTTGAGCAAAACAAACAGGCATATCAATGGTAAAGTTTGGTAAACAATAAAAGTATTATCATGGTAGGAGGTTGCTTTCAGCCATTTTGTCAACAGCAGGGTAACAAAATGCTGATTTTCAGCCATGCTGAATGTCAAAGTCCATTTGCCTTCTGTGGACTTCTCATATTGATATGTTAACTACTGTTGGTCTTTGCTCCAACACTTGCCCCTTTTTGCTTTCTTAATTAATTTAGAAAGGTGTATGCCATTTGCTGAGCTCACATCCTTTTAAGACTTTTCATTCTGCATCTTCAGACTGGAAGCAAACATAGAAGAACAAGAAAGAAAGACAATACTGGTTATTCTAAAAAGGAAATGTAGGGAGATTTGATGACAAGGATTGAGTTATTTCATGTCCTTTTAAATATTATTGTCAGGTATTTAAGGAATTCATTCATAGTAGGATTCTTTGGGGGCCATTAGTTTTTTATGGATCATTTTCCCAGTCACTGTTAGCTTGTGACATGACAGCAATGATGTTCAAGTACTGGATGGTGGACAAATGGTGAGAAATGACAATGCAGGTCTGCCCTTTTTTGGCTTTGTTATGGGGAACCTGCACCAATGCACAGCTGATGAGTGCTAGCATGGCAAGCCGTCTTCCCCATCCCCCATCTGGATGTTTCTCCTCTGACTCCTCAGCGTTTTGCTTGGGGCCACTGATATCTGTGGTTGGCGTAGTCTGGTCAGTTCCTCTCTCAGATTCATGCTGCAGGAATTGGAGGAGTTTTCTGGAAATAACACAAGTATATCCTCGACCAAAGGTTTATAAAGGGACCCTTCTATAAACCAGACTCGGTATCTTTCCATTTAACTAGAGCATTTTCCTTTAGCTTATTCTTTCACTAGTGTCTTTCCATGGGTGTCTTGCCATCAGCATTACAAGGGAAAAATTCAAAGTAATTAAGGCTTGGTGTAGTGTATTTACAGGAGATTTCTTCACAATTCCCCCACTTTCGTTTTTCATGTTGGGATTTAGAGGCCCTTGTAGCAGATATAATATGCAAGGGGGACATTTCTTGATAATCTGTTTTGCCTGCTGTACAATATTTTGGCAGACTAGTGTAAAAGTTGATGAGATTCCCCTGGCCTGTTTAATAAAATAACTAACTGATAGGCATATTCATTTCCTTTTGTTAAAGGACCAGGACTTGTTCAAAGAGTATAGATAGGCATCAGTCACTGAGCCATTTAAATTGAGTAGTTGCAGTTCTGTTTACCAGGCTGGCAGCATAGGCAGATAAGAGATAATATTAAGAGGCTTTTGAAAATCCTGCAAGTCAGTCTTGATCGTTTCTAATTCGATTCATTTTTTTTTTTAAGTTTAGGAATAATTCAGTTTATCGTTCCCAGTATATTGTTAGAAGGGTACAATGTTCATCAGGAAACAGTTAATGGGGGAAAACACAAAAAAAGCAATGTCCAGGTACCAAGATTGCAGTGCTTACCACTAAGGAATTTAACATTAGTCAAAAAGTCTTGAAATCTCTTGTCAATAGCCCAATAATTAATTAAACTGCTATAAATATATTCTCCCTCGCCCCAAAACTTTTTATTCTAAATATATTCAGTAAGAAAAGTTGAAATAATACAGTGAACACCTGTTTCATCTAAATCTAAGAGTTGTTAAGGTCTAGCCTGTTTGGCTCAGTGGATAGAGCATCGGCCTGCGGACTGGTCCTGCGTTTAATTCCAGTCAAGGGCACATACCCAGGTTGTGGGCTCAATCCCTAGTAGTGGGCATGCAGGAGGCAGCCAATCAATGATTCTCTTCTTACCATTGATGTTATTGATGTTCCTCTCTTTCTCTCTCCCTCTCCCTTCCTCCCTAAAATCAATAAAAAATGTTTTAAAAATAAACAAATAAATCTAACTGTGGTTACCATTATGCCATATCTGCTTATGTGGATGTGAGGGATTTGAGTGGGGGGTGCTGACTACCTGAAAATCCCCCACATCATGACTTCATCATGCATTTCCCCAAAATAAATATTCTCTCCTATACACCACAAAACCATCATCTTGCCTAAGAAAAAATTTTTCTAACATCGCCTAATATTCAGACCATTTGCAACTTTTTCAAATTTTCCCCAAAATGTTTTTTTAAGATAATTTTCTAGAACCAGGACTCAATCAAAGTTCACTCAAAATGGTGCAAAAAATATTGCATTTGGTGATGTCCTTTAGTCTCTTTTAACCTAGAATAGGCCCCACCTTTTTCCCCCCTCCATGACTCTTTTTTTTTTATTTTTACTACTGTTCTTTTTTTTTCTTTTTTTTAAAAAATTAATTACATCTTTATTGTTCAGATTATTACATTTGTTCCTCTTTTTTCTCCCCATAACTCCCCTCCACCCAGTTCCCACCCCACCCTCCTCCCTCACTCCCCATCCACTGTCCTCATCCATAGGTGCGCGATTTTTGTCCAGTCTCTTCCCACATCCCTGCCGGGGTCCAACCCCAGCGGGTCCAGGGGTCCCCAAAGGTGTAGACGGAGTCGGCGAAGAAGGAATGACACGGAGGCAGCGTTCAGTTGATCATCATAGCCGGGTTCTCTTGTCAGGGTCTCCTGCCAAGTTCTGGTCTGGATCTCCAGCGAAGTTCTGGCTAGGATCTCCAGCCAGGTTCTGTGTCCATGTTCTCTTGCTAGGTTCTCCAGCCAGGTTCTCCATATTCTCCAGCCAGGTTCTGTAGCCATGTTCCCTCGCTAGGTTCTCCAGCCAGGTTCTGTCCAGGTTCTCCAGCCAAGTTCAGTCACCAGGTTCTAGTCAGGTTCTCTTGCCAATTTCTGTAGTCAGGTTCAGTCCAGGATCTTTTGCCATGTTCTCTCCAGCGAAGTTCTTCTGTCTGTAGGTTCTGTGTAGGTGCTGTCTTCTTTCTGTCTCCTAAGTTCTGTCTCTTGCTGTCTTATTACATCTGTATTTATACCAGTTGATTCAATCCTATCAATCTCTATTACAAAGGTTAGGGCGTTTCTTATCTCCATTCCAGGGAGTAAAGATTATGTAGCTTAAGCATGATTGTTCATAGTTAAAGTGATTAATTACCCGCCTGGCACTTAGTTGAGGGGTTTTATTCCCTCCCTAACTTCAGGGAAAAATTCCTACCTGGGGAAACAACCTTTCTAGAAGAGGCATCCCCTCCCTGACTTCAGGGAAAAATTCCTACCTGGGGAAACAACCTTTCTCGGAGAGGTGACCTTGGTTAAAACACACAGCGCTAAGGGGAGCAAACATATTAAGAACAGTATGCTATATATGCCAGGTCCCTTGAAACAGCAAGAATGGACCGGCTCCCGGCAAATTCCCCCTTTTTTATTTTTTAAAAGCAGGCATTAAAAAGAAAAACCCCAAATGCTCTCTTGTATCCATTTTAAGAATAGGATTGGCGTTTTCCGCTATTACCTGAGTCCTGATCTATCACCCCAGGGAGAGCTTGCCAATCCTGAACTTTCCTGGGGTGGAAAGGCTGCAGTGGGGTTAAGGATAAGGCTCCTTGGGCCTACCTCCTCCCATGCCTTTACATTTACCTTTCCTTCCTCAGAAAAGCATGGACATACTTCTTATATAAAACGTTCTGTCTGACTGGGAGTAACCTTAATTCCTCTGCTAGCAAGCATATGTGTTAAAAGATCAATACAGAGTCTTATTTCTTTAGACTCAGTATGGCACATCTTCTTAATCTAAAGATCAATACAGAGTCTTCTTTCTTTGGACTCAGTATGGCACATCTTCTCAATCTAAGTTCTGTACTATCCACCTTCTTACCCTACTTATCCTCTATAGGGGGGTCTGTAGCACCCTGGTGGAGTCCTATCCGTCCCCAGTGTGGGGGTTCTCAATGGGGGGGGCTTACCTAAGGGAATCCTGTTCCAGGGGTTCCCAAAGGTGTGGACGGAGTCGGCGAAGACTATCTACCCTCTTCCTACGGTGGAGTCCTATCCGTCCCGAGTGTGGGGTGCTTACCTAGGGGTCCCTGTTTGGGCGCCATATGCCGGGGTCCAACCCCAGCGGGTCCAGGGGTCCCCAAAGGTGTAGACGGAGTCGGCGAAGAAGGAATGACACGGAGGCAGCGTTCAGTTGATCATCATAGCCAGGTTCTCTTGTCAGGGTCTCCTGCCAAGTTCTGGTCTGGATCTCCAGAGAGGTTATGCTGTTTATTGTTTTGTTACATCCATATTTATACCAGTTGATTTTAATCCTGTCAATTTCTATTACAAAGGTTAGGGCGTTTCTTATCTCCAGTCCAGGGAGTAAAGATTATGTAGCTTAAGCATGATTGTTCATAGTTAAAGTGATTAATTACCCGCCTGGCACTTAGTTGAGGGGTTTTATTCCCTCCCTAACTTCAGGGAAAAATTCCTACCTGGGGAAACAACCTTTCTAGAAGAGGCATCGCCTCCCTGACTTCAGGGAAAAATTCCTACCTGGGGAAACAACCTTTCTTGGAGAGGTGACCTTGGTTAAAACACACAGCGCTAAGGGGAGCAAACATATTAAGAACAGTATGCTATATATGCCAGGTCCCTTGAAACAGCAAGGATGGACCGGCTCCCGGCACATCCCCCTCACCCCTTTGCCCCCCAAGAATAGCCAGTCCACTCACTTTCTATGCCCCTGATTCTATTATAATCACCAGTTCATTCTGTTCATCAGATTATTCACTTTATTTTCAGATTCACTTGTTGATAGATGTGTATTTGGTGTTCAAAATTTGTATCTTTACCTTTTTCTTCTTCTTCCTCTTCTTAAAGGATACCTTTCAGCATTTCATAGAATACTGGTTTGGTGGTGATGAACTCCTTTAGCTTTTCCTTATCTGTGAAGCTCTTTATCTGACCTTCAATTCTGAATGATAGCTTTGCTGGATAAAGTAATCTTGGTTGTAGGTTCTTGGCATTCATCACTTTGAAAATTTCTTGCCACTCCCTTCTGGACTGCAAAGTTTCTGTTGAGAAATCAGCTGACAGTTGTATGGGCACTCCCTTGTAGGTAACTGACTTTCTTTCTCTTGCCGCTTTTAAGATTCTCTCTTTGTCTTTTGCTCTTGGCATTTTAATTATGATGTGTGTTGGTGTGGTCCTCTTTGGATTCCTTTTGTTTGGGATTCTCTGCGCTTCCTGGACTTGTAAGTCTATTTCTTTCATCAGGTAGAGGAAGTTTTCTGTCATTATTTCTTCAAATAGGTTTTCAATATCTTGCTCTCTCTCTTCTTCTGGCACCCCTATAATTCGGATGTTGGTACGCTTGAAGCTATCCCAGAGGCTCCTTACACTATCTTCGTATTTTTGGATTCTTTTTTCATTTTCTTTTCTGGTTGGGTGTTTTTTGCTTCTTCGTATTTCAAATCTTTGCCCTGATTCTTGCAATCCTCTAGTCTGCTGTTGGGAGTCTGTATAATATTCTTTATTTCAGTCAGTGTATGCCTAATTTCTAGTCGGTCCTTTATCGCAACCTCGAGGGTCTCATTAGATTTCTTGTAGACCTCATTAAGTTTATTGGCAGTTTCTAGAAAATTCTTGAAAAACCTTTAAAGTGTGGTTTTGAACTCTATATCCAATAGTTTGCTTTCCTCCATTTCTATCATTTGTGTCCTTCTTCTTTGTCTCCGCATTTTTTATGCTTCCCTGTGTTGATAAAGTGGTTTTCTGTGCTGAGTGTCCACTAGGGCCCAGTGGTTCAGCCTCCCCAATTACCTGAGGAGGACACTCTTGGTGCACCCCCTTGTGGTCTTTGTGCACAGTCTTGTTGTAGTTAAGCCTTGATTGTTGTAGTTATCACTGGGAGGAATTGACCTCCAGGCCAATCGGCTGTGAGAATCAGCTGTGTCTGCAGAGGGAGAACTTCTGTGCTGGACACACCTCTCTGGGGCAAGACTTGCTTCAGTGGGGCTTTGGTGCTCACTGAGTCTTCCCCCTGAGTGCAACCCAAGCATGTGCAATGACAGCAAATTAGATTTTTTCTTCCTTTCCCTTACTCTCTGAGTATTTTTACTATGAACTTGATTTTTATTTATTTAACACTTTGCAACCAAATATAATCATGTGCTAATATAGTCTTATAGCCTTAAATTTAAGTCTTATAAATTTTTTTGGCAATAACTAATTGAATTACTCAAGTGTTTAAATATTACCATTAAATGGATAAAGAACAGTGCAAAAAAATGATGATATAGAAAATAAATGAAATGTTTATTTCCCTACCATTATCTTCACTATATGTTAAAACATATATCTAGCTACTGGGATCATTATATATTGTTTTTATTATTTCTGTTAAATTTTAGGATAAAAGCTTTGGTTTTTTTAAAAAAAAAATTACTCAATAATCAATCAAATACTAAAATTCCAATCAACTCACCTGTTGAACAGGACTATCAACTGTAAAGGCCTTGTAAAGAGCCAATGCCTGGCTTTTACTTCCTTTGCTCCAGATCACCATATTTCCAGCCACATAGAGTTCCTCGTCATCATCCACTTCTCCAATTTCATTTCCACCTCTCCTTAACTGGCAGCTTTCCTTAAAAATTTACATATGTAAGACATGTTTACGCGGTTTTTATTTCTTTTGCAACATTATGGAGCAAGATTTATTAATTAAAATTGAACAGCAATCCAGATACAAGTCTCCTACTCTGTCTGTGGAGTAAGACTCAGTCCAAGCCCAACTCTTAGGTTTGGTGCCACTGATTAACAGAGGAGGGGGTGTGGGTGTATGTATCATACTGTATCTTACAGGATTTCAAAAATGGGAATTTACCTCAAGAATTCTCTATATTAAGTATTTTATTATTACATTACCATTTTATGCTGCCAAAAACATAAATAAACAAAAACTAGACCTTACCTATATATCAAAAAATTAAACCAACATTCTTGGGAGACTAAAGACATATTAAGCATATGCGGGGTGAAGCAGAGATGGCAGTGAAGTGCACATGGGACACTGGGGGAGCTTACCCACCATGCAGACTTCCCTGCTTCACAACTGCATATGCATTCACCTTCCTGCCCTTGTGCCAACCATCAAAATGAACAGGGCAGAGAAAGGTTTGGATTCCTAACTACAGACTTCCGCTCCTGGAAATTTTGGTATCCCAAAAGGGATACAGAAATGGAATTAAGATTAGAAAGACTGACTGTTTAACATGCACAGGGGAAGTATCTCATTCCCCTATTTAAAAACTAGTACTGTATCTACTTATGTGGCATTTCTTTTCTCCTCTAGAAACATGTAAGTTTTTGGCAGCAGGGACCATTGCTAACTCTACTATCTAACCATCAAATAACATGAAATCTGGTCCCACATACTAAGTGAAGAAAAAGAGATTTAAATGGACCATAATCATAGTGACTCTCATTATAAATCCCTGAGTTATATGTCTAAACAGCCATGACACTATAATACAATTAAGGTCATTATTTTTAGCTTTGACAAAAATGACCAAATCTTAACCTATACCCTAGAAGTAGCATCATACTCATTTCTCAGTTGCATCTGGGTAGCCTTAAATTACAGGTAGATCGAATCTCTCTACATTTCAAAAGCAAACTGAGAACCTTGATAAAACCTTCTGTTTTTCGTGGATTGGAACCTCCTGCAGGGATCCCACCAAGCCAGCAGCACCATCAGAGGACCACAACTCAGAGGCTGGGTGCAGCTGCCGAAGCTGAAGGTTCAAAGAATTAGGGTGGTGTCTGCAGTGGTCTCGACCAAAAGGAACAAATTCCTGCAAATCCCCAGCTGCAATCATTGTTTCCCTTTCTTCAGAGAAGTTCAACATGGCTTTCAGATATCAATATTATTTCTGTGTGAATTCAAACACATTCTGGACCGCTGTTGGAATCAAAACGAGAAGAAAATTATCAGAAGTTTACAGAAGAGCCATTAATCCTTAGATGAGTGTCATACAATCCTATCACATTGTAGGTGTACAAGTAATCATAACATCAAAGGGCATTCCAGATCTGATTCTTTCAGGTAATTAGTTACCATTTCATAGTTACCTTACACTATCAGAACATAATTAACATTACAGCTACATGTTAGTTGCTGACAAAATCAACTGTAGGAAATCACTGGGCTGAGAGATAAGCACTTATGTCTGACAATATTGACCCTACATTTCCTACTACTACTCACTAATTTCTCCACATTTCACATTTAAGGATTTAGACAAGTTTTACTTTATAGTAAATGGCTCTCAACATTTAAGGGCATTTCTGTTCAAATGCTGGAACAACATTTAAAAAGCACACCTAACAGATCACTGGCATATTGAAATGAAACAAACAAAAACAACATATCATTTCTAATTCATCAAAAGTTGAACCACTTGGTGCTTTAAGAAACTATTAAATGTCATCATTAATTTTGAGCCTCAATCTACCTAACCATATAATTGCAAGCAATTCCAATTTCTGGTGCAAACCCAAAAGACCAAGGCATGAATAAAATTACTGGCAATGGAACAGTCATGATTGTTTGCAAACTTAACAGTTCTAGCTTTGAAAGAACATAATCTACTACAGTTCAGCTTATTACTACAAAGAAGTGAATGAGCTGTGGGTGGAAACAGCCCTCACCCATTACCTCCAGAACATTTCTACGAACAGTAACTGACAGCCAGTCAAATTTGGCCACTGTAGAAGGTGGATTGACAACTCTTATAAGGAAAACGGTTTTGTGGCATAGAGGTTAAGCTGCAATCCTCAAATACAGGAATCAAAACAAACATTCATGTCAGCACTAGACAACCTTTAAAAACAGTGTTGGAAATGGCTTTCACATCACAAACAGTTTAATTTGACTTGGTTTCTCCTCTGAGGTCTTTTTGGCACCAGCAGCTTTCTTGGCTGAAATATCTGAGCCTGTGGTTCCCATGCAGCTCCTCTAGGGTTGCAGTTACGTTTTCTGTGAATTAAGTGTTATTCCTGAGAGAACGGGTATGTCACATTCATGACACTTTTTCCTCCTGATAAGTCAGTTTTGAGAACACTTAAACTTGGGCCATGACTGAGATAATGCCTGTGGGAGCCTAATCAGTGTACGCCGGATGTTCAAGGCCAATCTGAGCAGGAGAATCCTAATCAGGATGGTCAAGGCCAATCTAAGCAAGGACACAGAGATTGTACTGTACACACTGGGCAGGAGTACCTTACTATAACCCAAATACTGATGTCACTATTTGGCAGGAAGCCTTTGTGTCTAAGTTAGTATAAATGTGTTACTAACCAGCCAGTGGGTGGCTGCTTGGTATGGTTCCTGTTTGCTACTGTATTAGCAAGGGCTGCTTGGCGCAGCCACTGTGTGAAGCTACTTTGAAGAACTGTTTTGTCTGATGGTTCCTTGTTAGCAATGGCTACATGGCCTGCAAAAGAGACTCTCCTGCCCTAACCGGTTTTGCTCAGGAGATAGAGAACAGCCTGCAGACTGAAGGGTCCCAGTCAAGGGCATGTACCTTGGTTGCAGGCACATCCCCAGTAGGGGTTGTGCAGGAGGCAGCTGATCAATGTTTCTCTCTCATGATGTTTCTAACTATCCCTCTCCCTTCCTCTACGTAAAAAAAATGAAAATATTTTTTTAAAAAGACTCTCCTATATGCCTCTGTCTTCTCATGTCCTCTTTGTCTACTACCCGGCGTTCACGTGGGTACAGCCCCTGGCAGAGGACTGTGCACCCCACAGTGCCTTATAAAACTTACACCAAACACCCATAAAATCCAGCCGACCTTCCTATGTTCTAGTCAACGGGTTAACCAACATATTAACTCTGAGAGGAAGCCACAGAATCAGTAATTAAAGAATCGCCTGCACAGAACAATGACCACTTTGTGCTGATTAGTATATTTAGTTCTTTGCAGCCCCAACTGTGTGTGCGCTTCCCGGCGCCCTATAACAGCCCTGCGTTGAACTGATGCGCTCCCATGGAGACTGCGGCCTCGCTTCCTGGGAACACGGACCTTCCAAGAGCACATGAGGCGGTTCGGTGGGGACCCGAAGGCACAGGAGGCACCTGAGCCAGGTCTGGGCAGAAGGGCCGCGTCCAGGGCCTCAGGGTAGGCAAGACCTGCGGGCTGAGCTGGGGCCTCAGCAGCGCTGGCCATGGGGCAGGCCAGCCCAGAGCTGTGGCAGCAGGGACACTGCACTCAGCTGGGAAGGAGGCCTGGGGGAGGGGTTGGGGTGGAGCAGCGCGGGGAGGGGCGGCGCAGAGCCCAGCTCCCAGGCCAAGCCGCCCTGGGCGGTCGGGCACAGGGTCAGGGACATGGGGAGACCAGCAGCGCCACCGGCCAGGCCGCGCCTGAGTCACTCGGATGCACAAGGCTCAGGAGCCCAGCTGCGCCGCCCGGGGCCACAGCAGAATGGGTCACAGGGACTCCGCCTCCCCTGCAGCATTTCCTTGCCTTCTGTCCCCAGCTCCGGAGAACTGGCAAGCAGCAGCCAAGGACCCTGGGAGTTAGCTCCTGCTCTAAAACCAAAGGATGGGACTCAACTCTCTAATTCGATTCTTTGCACAGAAGTATGACTGGTCTGAATGACTTGGTCTGAATTCTTTGCATTATAAGCAGCTTTACCATGAGATGAACTATCAGTAAAAACAGTGACTGCTCTAGGAATAGGTTTCTGCCTATTTCAACTAAGTTCCACTGAATATTCTTTGATTTTCATTTGCTAATTTAAATCAGTCTAAAATAAGACTTATTTCCTAACTTCCTTTCTCACTGGGGACAGTAAATGAAACTAATAGGATTTCTGCTATCAGTCTTTGAGTATCTACACTAATAAAAGAGAAACATGGTAATTGGCATACGACTGCTACCCTTTTCATTGGCTAATCATCGAGATATGCAAATTAACTGTCAGCCAAGATGGCGGCAGGCAGCCAGGCAGCTTGAAACTAACATGCAGCTTGCTTGCCTCAGTGAGGGAGGATCATTGGAGGAAACCAACTTTCCCGCCTGCGGCTGCAGGCCTCGGAGCAGGCAGTTTAAGAAACATTGTAACAAATACCGCTGGACTTCAACCAGCAGATTCGCAACATTGTAAGCAAAGGCCAGAACCTACTTTCAGCCGCGGAGGCCTAAGAGCTGGAGCCAAGCCTCAAGGTAAAGCAGGCCCAGAATAAAAAAAGAAAAGAAAAGAAGGAGGGGTTGGGAATTTCAGTCACTCCCAGCCTGAAAACAGCCCTCAGCCCCTCACCCAGACTGGCCAGGCATCCCAGTGGTGACCCCCACCCTGATCCAGGACACCCTTCAGGGCAAACCAGCCAGCCCCACCCATGCACCAGGCCTCTACCCTATATAGTAAAAGGGTAATATGCCTCCCGGCACCGGGATCAGCATGACAGGGGGCAGCGCCCAAACCCCCGTTCGCTCTGAGGCTCTGTGTGTGACAGGGGGCGGGGCCCCAAGTCCCTGAGCAGCCCTGCTCTGTGCCTGATAGGGGGGAGCTCCCCAATACCCCCCCCCATGGGTCCTGCTCTGTGTGTGATGGGGTAGAGCCATAACCTCCCCATCGGCCCTGCCCTGAGTGTGAGAGTGGTGGTGCCCCAACCCCCTGATTGGCCCTGCTCTGTGTGTGACGGGGTCAGTGCCCCAACCCCCTGATTGGCCCTGCTCTGTGCGTGACAGGGGGTGGCGCCGCAACCTCCCCATCTACCCAGCCTTGAGTGTGACAGGGGACGGTGCCCCGACCCCCCAATTGGCCCTACCCTGAGCATGACTGAGGGTGGCATCACAACCTCCCAATCTGCCCTGCTCTGTGCATGATGGGGCGGTGCCCCAACTCCCCAATCAGCCCTGCTCTGATCCCGACCAGGGGCTGCACCTAGGGATTGGGCCTGCCCTCTGCCACCCGGGAGCAGGCCTAACCCAGCAGGTAGTTATCTCCCCAAGGGTCCCAGACTGCCAGAGGGCACAGGCAAGGCTGAGGGATCCCCCTCCCCACCGAGTGCACAAATTTTTGTGCACTGGGCCTCTAGTATTGACATAAGCTTTGTTTAGGGAGGCAGAATGGAAATTGTTTACTTTTCTTTTAGAGGCCTAATACATTTATTTTTAATTGCAGTTTTCTAGATATTTGAAGGGAATCTCCTCCTGTTTTTTCTTCCAGAGTAATTTCTAGGACACAATTTGGGAGTTTCTTTTAAAAAGCTTTTTTATTTCTTTTAAATAGAGCTACAAACTTAGTTCCTTTTAAGAAATACCTCTAAAAGAGAGGTATGCTGGCCAATACTGCAATGCATACAGATTAAGTAAAAGTAAGTCTCTTTTTTTATGGTGTCTTATTAATGGTGAGATTTAATATTTGAATAACTTTTTGTTTACCTTGTAAATAGTAGCAGAAGAGACTTAAAAATGTCTCCTTTTTCTTAAGCTTAAAATTTACTTTTAAACAGCATTCTTTTGGCTGGTGCTCATTTACATAGGTACACTCTGGACTCTGTTAGAACCAATTGCTAATAAAATATCTGCTTCCATATAACTGAGTTTATATGAGAACTTGATTATATTGTAAAAAGCTAATTTGTTAAGTGACTAAAGTATGCACCCTTATTGAGAAAGCAAAGTAAGTAAACTTATACATTTGACCTATGAACTACAGATGTTGCACTGCCCCCTGGCCTATCTAAAGATCAGGCTGTCAGGGCTCCCATCTTAAAATTCTGCTGCTGAATAGTCCCATGTTGCTTAAGAAGTATTCAGCAACTTTTTCCTGCCCTCCCTTAGAGGTTGAAACTTTTATAACATTTAAAATATGTGTATGTAAAGAGAACAAAGTTATTAATTTTTATTTGATGAAGCTGCAAGTGATTTCAAGTATATTAGTTTGGCGTAAATTGGTTTAAAGATATTTCTTTTCCTAAAATATTTCTTTTAAGAAGAGAGTAAACCCTTGAATTATTCCAGGGCACTTGAAAACTTTCAAAGCTATCTCTTGGTTAAAGTCTTGAAATTTAACATTGAAAGACTATCACAAATATGTGTAACCCAAACATTACATTATACATTTGTTGCAATTATTCTAAAATAGATCAATAAAATTTAAATTGGTTTTTATATTAAAAATTAATTTCAGACCATAGAATTAATCCTCTTTTTTAATCAGTCCAATAAAATATTATATATTAGTTTGAAATTTTACCACACATAGTACACATAAGGACTACAATATCTTTTTTACTACTAATATTTTCCAGAGAAATCACAAGAATTATTTTTCTTGATAATGAAATTCTAAACTTTATGCATTTTATCATTACAAGCATATAATTTCTGCCAATTGAATTTGAACTTTTAACTCTTGGAAGCCTTAAATTTTAGGTGGCAAGTTAAATACTTAGCATTTCTTAGATTAGTAATACCGTCACATTTTTAAGGATATATTTCCAATAAAATTAACAAAGACTTATTTAATTAATAGATTCATTTTGTGCTTTATTTTTTTCATTTTGGTACACTCAAAATAATATTTCAGTATTTTGTTATTTCAAAACATTTAGAGATTTAGTAAGTTTCATTCCTTAATGTAACCAACTCCAAATTTTTAAGTTACCAAAAATTTAAAAAATATGTTTAGAGATATGAGGTTGCCAAAGAAGTAGGGGAAGAAGGGATGAAGGCCTGTAGCCATTTGAATTTTAAAACCACCACATTTTTCATTCAGAGATAAAATATAAGGTTGCTCTACCTGGTTCTCCACTTTTACAGGGAGAAGATCCACTGGACCTTTCCACCAACAGAGATTGCAGTCAGCCCTCTCCTCAGTGACTACACCCTCACCATCAATATATTTATTTATAATTATTACTGGAAAGCTTTGCCACAAAGCCTTCATTTTAGTTATATCTATCTATTTAACTTTTAACAATTTTGAGCTTCCAAAGCCAGTTATCACCATCTAAGGCGCTTTACTTTGGCAAATTTTGCAGCAGAAAAAACTTACTGGCTTTCATTGGCTTTAACGTGAACCTTGGAATATGGTCCATTATTATTTAAGAACTGCCCCTTATTATGGAAACACTAATCTTATTGCCTAAACACAGCCTGTATATTTTCCTTGTGTCATTTCACCATCTTATTAAGAAAAACAGTCTTGTGTTTGTACTATAACATCTGTGAGGAAATGGGGGTCAGTCCAAGAGGCCATCCAAAATCAGGTGGGGTGTGACTTCTCTTAAGCTAGTGTTTTTCTCTTCACGGGTACAGAAATCCCAGAGATATCCCTTAAGTTGTGAGGAATGTCTCATAAATCCAAATTTCAAATGACGGTCTGGGAAATAAAAGGAGACTTTTAATAACACTCTCGAGAGTGGGCATACATGTTACAGGATCACCAAGAGACTAGTAATTAATGGGTTGGGAGGTGTTTTAGATGTTTAGTAATGGCCTGTCCATCTACTGTTTCTTTTCTTATTAAATTAAATTGAAGGCATGCTTAATAGACTGACAATAAACCACCAAGACAGATTGATAATAATCAACAGACAAGTGCCCATAACATAGAGACAAGGCTTAATGAATCAGAGTAGTTTTCATAGATATTATCCTATTCTGCTCTTCATGGCATTGGCTGTCCTCTAAAGTTATTTTAGCTAAAATCTGCCTGTCCCAAGGTGTCATATGGTAATTTTCAGACAAAGCATTAAAGAGTCCTTTTGTAAAATGACTGTTAACCCCGTTTTCTCTAGCTGCTGTGCCTTTCCACACTAGAGTGGAGGACCCAGGGCTTAGGTATTACAGACTTTTGATCCCCAATACGAATTAGGCATAATGCAGTGCGAACAAGAGCACACATAGTTCAAGATGACAATGTTACTTTTTTTCCTTGAGCCTGATTTCAGGGAGTACCTTTTGATATTTTAATTTCTTTATCCTTGAGCATACAAGTAAATGTTTACAATTATTTATTTATTTATTTTGCTTTATAATCAAACTTTCCTTCATTATAGCCTGGCAGAAATGAAAGATTTTCCGCCCACTTTTTGTTTCACTATTTCCAAAGCTGGCATGGGCTTTGTGCACAGAGAATTTTCCCCACCTTTTCAGTGCACTTCTCAGCTTTCTGGTAAAATGTCTTCATTTTTCACTCTGGTGAAATTTCTTCTCCAGATGCCCCCCATTGGGCGCCAGAATGCTGCAACCTTTTGCAGCAAGGATTCAGGATCAGGAAAAGGAGCTGAACACAAATGAATACACTAGACAACAAATATAAGTTTAGAAGACATAGGGGGGCCAGGGAGAGACCTTTCTCTCTAGCAGAGAAGCTCTCTGAACCCTAGCACCCATCAGCTTTTATTGACTTGGCTTTAGGTTTCTCCTATATGCCCTTTAGCAAAGCAAACAGGGTTATCAGGTTAGGAGATTACCTTCAGCCATTTTGCCAACAGCAGGGTAATATAATGCTGATTTTTCAGCCCTGCTGAATATCAAAGTTCATTGGCCCTCTAAGGGAGATACATGTACATATACATATACATATACATATACATATACATATACATATACATACATATATATACATATACGTATTTCTGTATATTTGTGTATATATACCTTCACACACACACACACACACACACACACACACACACACACACACATATAAATATATGTACTAGAGGCCCAGTGCACAAAAATTTGTTCACTGGTGCGGGGGTGTCCCTCAGCCCCACTTGTGCCCTCTCACAGTCTGGTACCCCTTGGGAGTTGCAAATTATAAGAGTTCATTCTTTGTTATAGCAGTTGAGTTTTCCATTGTATAGATGTTCCACAGTTTTTAATCCGTGCATCTGCTAATGGGCACTTAGATTGTTTCCAAATCTTAGCTATTGTAAATTGGGCGGGTATGAACATACAGTTGCATATATCTGTCCTGATTAATGTTACTCATTTCTTGAGATATATATGCCTAAAAGAGAGAGTACTGAACAAATGGGAGCTCCATTTTTAATTTTTTGAGAAACTCTATATGGTTTTCCACAATGGTTGCAGCAGTCTGCATTCCCACCAGCAGTGCACAAGGGTTGCTTTTTCTCTGCATCCTCTCCAGCACTTGTGGTTTTTTTATTTTTTTTTATAACAGCTATTCTGACAGGTGTGGATTGGTACTTCTCTCATTTTGATTTGCATCTCTTGGACTGTTAGTGCCTTTGAGCATTTTTTCCTATGTCTCTGGGCCTTATGTAAGTCCCCTTTCAAAAATTGTCCATTTAAGTCTATTGCCCGTGTTTTGATTGGATTGTTTATCTTCCTACTGTTAATTTGTGTGTGTTCCCTGTAAACATTGGAATTCAACACTTATCAGAGATACCATTGGCAAATGTGTTCTACTATGCAGTGGGCTTTCTTGTTGTTTTGTTCAGGATTTAGTTTGCCATGCAGAAGGTTTTTATTTTGATATAGACCATTTGTTTATTTTCCCCTTTGTGTGCGTTGCCTTCGGAGCTGTGTCAGTAAAGATATGCTAAGACATATGTGTAATATTTTGCTGCCTATGCAATCTTCTAAGATTTTTTTATATAGATTCCCAACTAACGTTCAAGTCCTTTCTCCACTTTGAGTTTATTTTTGTGTAAGGTGTATGTTGGTGGTCTAGTTTCATTTTCTTCCTTGTTTCTGTCTGATTTTCATCATTTATTGAAGAGACTGTCTTGACTCCATTGTATGCTCTTGCCTCCTTTGTAAATTAATAATAGAGCGTAATGACTTGGGTCCACTTCTGGGTTCTCTGTTCTATTTCAGTGGTGTATACATCTTTTCTAGTGGCAGTAGCAGGCAGTTTTGAGAATGGTGGCTTTATAATATAGCTTAATATCTGGTATTGTGAGCCTTCCATATTTTTTTCTTGTTCCCTGGATGGCTGAGGCTATTTTTACTCCATAGGAATTCTTGGAGAGTTTGTTCTTTGTCTGTGAATTATTCTGTTGATATATTAATGGAGATTACATTGAATCTATAAATTGCTTTGGGTAGTATGGACATCTTAATGATGTTAATTCTACCAACCCATCAACAAGGTATATTAGTCCATTGTTGATATCTTTATCTCCTTTTCAATGATCTGTCATTTTCCAAGTACAGTTCTTTTACTTCCTTCATTGAGTTTTTTCCTTAATTCTTTTACTGCAATGGTAAGTGGGATACTTTTCTTAGTTTCTCTTTTTATGAGTTCATTCTTGGTGTATCAAAAGACATATTTTTGAGTGTTAATTTTGTATACTGATACATGACCAAATTCACTAATTATGTGCTTTTCCGGTTGGGATGACTTTTATTTCTTCATGTCTGAACACTATGGGAGCACTTCCTGTACTATGTCGAACAGGAATGGTGAAAATTGGCATCACTGTCTTGTTCCTGTTCTTTTAGAGGAAATGGTTTTAGTTTTTGCCCATTGAGTATGATGTTGGCTGTGGGTTTCTCATATATGGCCTTTATCATGTTGAGGTATACTCCATCTATTACCAAGTTGCTGAGAGTTTTTATCACAATTGGGTGTTGGGTTTTTTCCAGTTCTTTTCCTGTGTCTATCGATATGATCACGAGATTTTTGTCTCTCAGTTTGTTTATGAGTTGTATCACGTTTATTGATTTGTGAATATAATACCAGCCTTGCATCCCTGGTGTATATCCCACTTGATAATGGCATTTGGTCCTTTTAATATAATGCTGGATGCTATTTGCTAATACTTGGTTAAGGACTTTCGTATCTGTCATCATCAGCTATATCGGCCTGTAATTCTCTTTCTTTGTAGTGTTTTTACTTTGTTTGGGAATTAGAATAATGCTGGCCTCATACAAAGAGTTTGGAAGTATTCTTTCCTCTGATTTTCTGAAATAATTTGAGGAGTATAGATTGTAGTTTTCTGAATGTTAGGTAGAACTACCTGTGAAGGTGTCCAGGCCGGAGCTTTTGTTGGTTGCAAGCGTTTTGATTACTGCTTCCATTTCATTAGTTGTTATGAGCCTATTCAGGTCTCTTAATTCTTACTGAATCACATTTGGTAGATTGCATTTTTTACTGACTTCATCTATTTCATCCACATTGTCCAGCATTTTGGCATATAGCTATTTATAGTATTTTGTTACAATCCTTTGAATTTCTGTGGTGCCAGTGCTTACTCCTCCACTCTTGTTTCTGATTTTACTTATTGGAATCATATGTGTTTGTTTCTTAATGAGTCTGGCTAATGGTTTATCAATTTTGTTTATCCGTTCATGGAACCAGCTTTTGGTTTCATTGAATTTTTTGTCTCTCTTATTTTTTCTGCTGTAATCTTTATTTTTTCCTTCCTTCTACTTACTCTGGGCTCTTCTTGTTGGTCTCTTTCTAATTCTTCAGTTGTAGGGATAAATAGTTTATTGCTGATTTTGTTATTTTTCTGAGATATGTCTATAGTGCTATGAACTTCCCTCTCAGAACTGCTTTTGCTGTTTCCCAGAGATTCTGTGTTGTTATTTGTTCATTTTCCTATTTTTCCAAATAATCTATGATATTTTCTTGATCTCACTGTAACAAGTTCAATTGTTTATTAGCCTTCTATTTAGTCTCTAAGTGTTTAAATGTTTTTGGGTGTTTTTACTCTATTTGATTTCTCATTTCACTCCACTGTGATCCAAGAAGATGCTTGATATGATTTAAAACTTCTTGAACTTGTAGGGACTTGTTATGTGTCCTACCATGTGGTCTATCTTTGGGAATGATCCATGTGCACTTGAGAAGAATGTATATTCTGCTCTGTTGGGGTGAAATGTCCTAAAATGTAAATTAAATCCATCTGATGCAGTGTGTTCTTTAGAGTCTCTGTATCATTATTTTGTCACATGGAAGACCTATCCAGTGAAGTCAGAGGAGTGATAAAAGTCTGCTACTATGACTGTCGTGTTTTCAGGCTCTCTTTTAAAGTCCCCTAGAAGTCTCTTTGTTTTTTGTTTGTTGGTTTGTTTGTTTGATATATATATCTACCTACCTGACTGACACCAGTCTGAACCCTCTTAGCCAATAGTTAAGAAATAAAGGAAGCCAAGATTATTCCACCCTATAGCTGCCTTTTGGGATATTGATTTTCAGCTCTTTATTTAGAAGCCAAAGTGTCAGAGAGAAACTTTGGGCAACCCCTACCCGCTCCTGCCCAAAAATTCAGAGAGAGAGACCTTCTTCAGAAGATTGTTGCCTTTGCCTGATTGGAATGAAACATGGTAAACAAGAGGGCTTCAGCAGATGTCTATTGGCTAGTTTGCCCTCCTCCCCTGTGACACCATCAATCAGGAGTGTGGGAGGGGTTCCCAGACATTGTTGGTCCCAGGAGGCAGGGTTATAAATTCCAGCAGCTGCAGTTCAGCTCACCCAGCACACCTCCTGAGCCACAGCTGGACAGGGAAGGGACTGGGTCCAGGCTGGCTGGGCCCAGGACCTGGAGAAGAGGGGGAAAACAGAGGGGGATGACTCAGATGAACCTGGAGCTGTGGGAGCTCCATCTGTCATTGGGCAGCTGGCCTTCAGCTGAGTGTTCCTCTCCAAACAACCAACCTCTAACCCAGAAGTTACTCTCATGGGGAGGGCTGTACCCTCTTCGAGTCCAGTCTCTTGGAGGCCCGAATCTGGTGAAGGGATGCCGCCCAGGGATGGAGGTTCCTGCCTTTCCCTCTGGGCTCCTGGATATTTACGCCAAAAGAATTTTCAAAAGGTGTGGTTCACAGAAATCGGGACACACACTGTGGCGAATGCACTCTGGCCACCCTGAATTCTCTCCGAGATCTTTCACATCGGCTAATCCTGCAGTGTACTGGGAGTGCAGAGGCCATTGCATGTGCCTGTTAGGAAATCAGGAGCCTATTGTACAGTGGGTGTCCTGGAAGCACAAGTCAGCCCCCAATGCCTTCCTGATTTGCCCTCCCTGCTTTGGACCCCTGTTTAATCTCCCTCGTCTTAGTGTCTTCACCTGAAAACAACTGACAGCATTAAAGTTCAAACTGTCATGGCATGAGTCAGACTACAACATCAAAAGGCTAAGTTTTCCTTAGTCTGTAAGGGCTGTATGATGCTTAGTTTGAGAATGCAGCTTCCTTCGTACTTAGGCTTACTGTAGGTGATTGTAGACAAAAGTATGTACCCCTTCCACCTCACCTCTATTTCATCCCCTCACAGGACAGGCTAGACTCAGCCTCTCTCAGCTGTGCAGGAGTGTGTGTATGCACACACACTCACACACACACACACACACACACACAAACACACAGCAGCTCCTTCAAAAGCATCCAGCTTCCCTCTCTTCCACTACGGAAGGGTTTTTAAGTCATGATCGTGATCATTATTATGCAGTGCTGGTTGACTGACACTTTTCATGTTTCTAAAATGAAAATACATCTTCACCACCAGTCCAGGAGAGGAAATTGTAATAAAGAACCCTGTAAAAAATACAGGAAGATATTTTACAATGACTAGCATTATCATTTTTAGTGGACATGTGGACTGCTTTAAGATATTCATAAATATGATTTGCTGATTTCCCAGGAGAGTAGGGCCCAAGAACGGTTAGTCCCTGTTCCTTATGCAGGCTTACTGTCACCTAGGAACATGGTGAACATTGTGAGGCAATGGGTGAAGCAATGGAATAAATGAATGTTATATTCACATTTAACTTTACAAGAATAGGGTTGCATTATGTAATCAGTCGGGTGGCCTGCATTTTGCTTTTGATATAACAGACCATGTCTTTTTAGTGCATCAACCTCTGCAATGCTGACAAACAACCGGATCATCATGAACATAAGGATGGACAAACTTCAAATAGATTCCCTTTGAATTTCACCTTCCCTGGATACATCCATTGCCCTCTCTGTCACTGTGCCCCAGTGTCTCTTGCATTCTCAAATTGGCTAAGCACTTTACTCTCTCAGAAATTGTGCAGTCTGTCCTCATGCCCTGAACAGGATCCTTCCAAGCCCCTGATGGCCCCTCCTTGTACAACTCTCAGGCAGAAGTCTACCTACCTCTGTACCTTTCCATACCAGCACCTTTGTTCTCTTGACAGAATTAGTTACAAAGAGCCATTTGTAGATAATGGTCTTGTTGGGTTTTGGTGTGTGTGTGTGTGTGTGTGTGTGTGTGTGTGTGTGTGTGTGTGTTTTCTATTGTCATCCTAAACTCTGTGAGGAGAGACTGTGTGTAGCTCTGAGCATGGGATAAGCAGCCACTCAGGAAAAAAATAGTTGCCAAATGCATCAAGGAGAGAGGTGCGAGTGCTATGCTGAATCTCTAGTTCCCAGGTGAAATAGTGGAGTTGTTTCTGTTTCTGTTTTTTATCTGCTCTGCTCTAGGTGACAAACCCAAATCCACTGAGGCTGAGTGCAGTGGCCTCATTTGTCCTCATTCCTCCATCTATGTAGTTGGAAGTCTTAAACTCTGCTAGTTCATAGGCATTGGGAACGTCTGGAGGAATGGTAGGGTAGGAACACACTAGAAGCCAGCCTTACCACCCTGCTGTTACGCTCCACCCCCCTGACCTCTCCACAGCCTATGGTGAAGAGATGCAGGATCACCTGCAGGACAGGGACACAGTGTCCTCAGCCCACTCTCCCTCTCAGATAAGGTCTCACAGTTTGCAGAGTCTGAATATTCCCCAAGTCTGAGTGTGGAAGAGAAAGGCAGCACAATGTGTCTGAGGCTGCCTGTGACTACTTGAGCCAAGTTAAGCAGAGACAGCGTTGAACCACACAATGACTGTTTACTCCAAGGATGCGGTCAGTATGGGGCGAGGAGTCGCTCACCCTGGAAATTCAGCTCTCAGCCTCTTGGGGAGAAGATAGCTACCTGTAGCTGCCAGCTGCAAGTGTGACATGCAAAGGGGAGGGGAGGGCCTGCTGTCTGGACCTTCAGGAGCTCAAAGGCTGACCACAAGGTGGCTAATCTTCTATGACCTTAGCAACAGCTCAGCCCCTTCCTGGGATGAGATTGGAATGGTCAGCCTTCCTAAGAAAGACCCCAGGAGGGGGTCAGGGTGCGGGCACAGCTGCCAAATCAAAGCCTGTCCTGTGCCTGGTCTCTTCCCAAAATGCAATTCTTTTCTGAGTAATGGGCCATGGAGGCAGCCTATGTTTTCAGTAGAGCCTGTTTCATCCTCCAGTGTCCCAGGGCCTGGTATTTATAGTTTGTAAGTAATGATTAAACAACTGCGGCTCTATTCTTATTACAAGCCCTTCCTCACTAAGAGAAGCTTATTTCCAAGGACGCCCAGGAGATGCCTCAGGCCAGCTTGGATGACAGGGCTGGGCCTCAGCTTTGCTCTTCCCCTCTCCCTCTCTCCTCACAAGCCTGGCTTTTGTCTCCTAAAGAGACTATGGAAAAGCAGGCAGCAAACCCTGTCAGACTGAGCATGCCAGGCCCCCTGTGTGCCCTGGAGGCGCCACCTGAGATTTGAACCCTGGGTTAAGGTTCAGCTAAGGGGCAGCTGTGCCAGCGCCTGAGCACCAGGCTGTGGCTGGTGCCTCCCCACCTCTCCTCACCTTTGTTGGCCTGCTCCTCCTCAGGAGCCTCCTGCCCACTCCTTCTGCTTTCAGGCCCAGGTGTGACTTTGCCAAAGGGATTTGTTGGTGAGAGGAGAACCCCTTCCTGAGGGAGCAGGAAGGCAGGGAGGCTGCCATCACCTGAAGGCTTAGGGGAGGTGAGCAGAGCAAAGGCTGGATTCGGGGCTTGTCAAAGAGCTCTGATGACCCAAACCCCAGGGGTAGACTGAGGAGGGCACCTGTGGAGAGAGACAATGTAATTGCATCTGGCCAGCTCTCCTCTGCCCCGGGGGTTACTAAAATGTCCCCATCCAGACAGTAGGGACAGTGGGCTAGCCCAGGGCAGGGCGCTCTTTTCTAGACAGAGGGCTGCGGTGGGGTGGGAGTGGGGCGCCAAGCCTGGCCAGGGAACAAGGTAGGTAAGTGGCAGCCACAACCACAGAGGGAAAGGGGTCCCCAGAAATACAGACAGGGTGTTGAGTGGGAGGTTAGCTGGGGGTCGTGGCCTCCTGTTTCTCCCTCCACATCGGGACCGCCCCCACCCTCATGCCTGGAAGCACAGGGTTTCCCTGACAGCCACCCACCCTCTGCCACCCCTTGCAACCTGGTGGGTGTGGCACAGGCGCCCCTGTCCCCACCTTCTCTGGGCCTGTTAAGACACGACCCCCCTCCAGCTCCCTGATCTTGGGTTGCTCCTGATCTCGTGATCTCGCGAGATTTCGCCCCCAAAGGAACCAGGGCGCAGCCCCAGGAAGCTTGCCAGGCAGCGACCCCCACTGCTTCCTTCCCTCCAGCCTCCCAACTTAGCTGGAGACCATGCTGTGAGGAGCGTGGCCTGTTGAAAAGGTAATCGCACACCCTGGGTTCTTGCTGTCTCCAGGGGTGAACTTTCTGTTGCGGGGGTGAACTGCTCTAGTCACTGGCAACCCCCAGCCCCTCCCGCCCCGGCTTTTTCCATCTGAAAATGAGTTCCCACCTGGTTGTCCTGAAGGCCTGAGGTCCAAACCTGGCTCGCTGGCGTGAGGCCTTCCGCTTGCTGCGCCAGAGTGGGAGCTCGCTGAGGTGACTTACACGCAACAATTCATGGAACTCTGGCGTCGGCCTTTATTGTGTGACCTCAGCTGGCCGAGTTTGCAGTTGACCAAGAGGGTCCCCACAGCCCTCGGCGCCAACTCCCCCGGAATCTGGGTCCTCAAGTCTGTGGGCTCTCAGGCCAGCCCAGCCCTGCTCAGGGCGTGGGAGACAGAGAGGGGGCAGAAAAGTGGCTGCTGGATAGTGGAGAGGGCGCTTTCCGCAGAGCACCAGGGCCGTCACTCATCATTGTCCTCTGGTTCAGCTGGTGAGAAAGCGCTGGTCAGGCTGGGACATAAGAGGTGATTCCCACTGAGAGCGGCAGAGCCCTCTCCTGGTGTGAGTGTGCAGGTGCCTGAGTGTGCGTGAGTGTTTGTGAATTCTCACCTGATGATATGTTCCTGGGTTCCTTTTCATTCTTATTACTAATTAAGGTATTACATATGTGTTCTTATCCCCCACTGCTCCCACACCCCCACCCCCACCCCGCAAGCATGTCCTCACGCTCACCACCACCCTTGGTGTTTGAGTCCATTGGCTAGGCTTATAGGCATGCATACAAGCCCTTTGGTTGATCTCTCCCCCTTAACCCCACCCTCCCCTACCTTCCCTCTGAGGGTGATGGTCTGATCCATGCTTCTCTGTCTCTGGATCTGGTTTTGTTCATCGGTTTATGTTGTTCATTATAATCCACAGATGAGTGAGATCATGTGATATTTCTCTTTCTTGGACTGACTGACTGGCTTTGCTTAGCATAATGCTCTGCAGCTCCATACATGCTGATGCAAATGGTCAGTGCCCCTTCCTTTTTTGTGGCAGCGTACTATGCCAGTGTGTAGATGTACCACGGCTTTTTAACCCACTCATCTGCTGACCAGCACTTAGGCTGTTTCCAAATCTTAGCTATTGTAAATTGTGCTGCAGTGAACATAGAGGTACATGTATCCTTTCGGATTGGTTATTCTAGGTTCCTGGGATATATTCCTAGAAGTGGGATCACTGGGTCAAATGGAAGTTCCATTTTTAGTTTCTAGAGGAAACTCCATACTGTTCTCCATAGAGGCTGCACCAGTCTGCATTCCCACCAGCAGTGAAGGTGGGTTCCTTTTTCCCCCCATACTCACCAGCACATGCCCTTTGTTGATTTGTTGATGATAGCCATTCTGACAGCTGTGAGGTGGTACCTCATTGTCCTTTTGATTTGCGTCTCAGATGATTAGTGACTCTGAGCATTTTTTCATGTGTCTCTTGGCCTTCCTTTTGTCCTCTTTGTAAAAAATATCTATTTAGGTCCATTGCCCATTTTTGTGATTGGTTTGTTTATCTTCCTTTTGTTAAGTTGTATGAGTTCCCTGTAAATGTTGTAGATGAAACCCTTATCAGAGAGAACATTGGCAAATATGTTCTCCCATGTAGTGGGCTTTGTTGTTGTCTTGTTGATGGTTTCTTTTGCTATGAAGAAGCTTTTGATTTTGATGTCATCCCATTTGTTTATTTTAAGTTTATTTTCCATTGCCCCAGGAGCTGTGTCTGTGAAGAGATTGCTTCCGTATATATCTGAGACTCTGCTGCCTATGGATACCTCTATTATTTGTATGGTTTCCAGCTTTATGTTCAAGTTATTTATCCATTTTGAGCTTATATTTATGCATGGTGTCAGTTGGTGGCCTAGTTTCATTTTTGCATTTGTCTGACCAAATATCCCAGCACCATTTATTGAAGACACTGTCTTATCTCCATTGTATGTTTTTGCCTCCTTTGTCAAGTATTTATTGAGCTTGGTGGTTTGAATTGGTTTCTGGGTTCTCTATTCAATTCCAATGGCCTATATGTCTATTCTTGTGCCAGTGTCAGGCAGTTTTGAGCACAGTAGCTTTGTAATACAGCTTGATATCTGGTATTGAGATCCCTCCTACGTTGTTCTCCTTTCTCAAGATTGCTGCCACTATTCGTGGTCTTTTTTTAATTCCAGATGGATTTTTGGAGGGTTGGTTCTAGGTCCGCGAAATATGCTGTTGGTATTTTAATGCGGAGTGCATTGAATCTATAGATTGCTTTGGATAGTATAGCCACTTTAATGATGTCATTTCTACCAATCCATGAACAAGGTATGTTCTTCCATCTGTTTATGTCTTCCTCTACCTCTTTTTTCAACATCTTCTAGTTTTCTGAGTGGAGGTCTTTTACCTCCTTAGCTAAGTTTATTCCTAGCTTTCTTAATTTTTTTGGTGGGATGGTAAATGTGATACTTTTTTCAATCTCCTTTTCTGTAGGTGTATTAAAATGCCACTATTGGTGTATAAAAAATGCCATATATTTCGTGGCGTTAATTTTGTAGTCTGCTACATTGCCGAGTTCATTTATTAAGTTTACTAAACTTTTGAAGGAGTGTTTGGGTTTTTCTATGAACAGTATCATGTCAATTGCAAATAATGACAATTTACTTCTCCTTTTCCAATTTGGGAACCTTTTCTTTCCTTTTCTTGTGTGATCACTGTGACTAGGACTTCCAGTACTGTGTTGAACAGGAGTGGTGAAAGTGGGTGTCCCTGTCTTGTTCCTGTTCTAGAAGGAAATGGTTTTAGTTTTTGCCCATTGAGTATGATGTTGGCTGTAGGTTTGCCATATAAGGCTTTTATTATGTGGAAGGATGATCCTTCTATTCCTACTTTGCTGACTGTTTTTATCAGAAAAGGCTGTTGCAGTTGGTCAAATGCTTTTTCTGCACCAGTTGATATGATTGTGTGGTTTTTCTCTCTTAATTTGTTTATGTGATGTTTCATGTTCATTGATTTGCAGATATTGTACATACTTGCATACCTGGAATAAATCTCACTTGGTCATGGTGTATGATCTTTCTAATGTAATGCTCTATCCGGTTTGCTAGAATTTAGGTGAGGATTGCAGCATCAATGTTCATCTGGAATATTGGACTGTAAGTCACTTTCTTTGTGTTGTCTTTTTCTGGTTTTGGGATTATGGTAATGCTGGCTTCATGAAAAGATCTTGGAAGTATGCTGTCCTCTTGAATTTTTTGAAATAGTGTTAGAAAGATTGGTTTTAGTTCTTCTTTGAATGTTTCGAAAAACTCCCCTGTGAAGCCATCTGGTCCAGTGCCAGCCACTCATGTGCTTGCTGCTCTCTGCTGGGTGTCAGCAGCTTCCTAGCTTGTCACACACAGCACCTGGCCCTTCGTTCACTTTTTATTGCTATTCCTTTCTTTTTCTTCTACCTTCCACTCTTCTAACTTGGGCCCATCAACGAGGGAGCTCATTTTCCCATTTTTAAGTACATTTCTTATTGATTTCAGAGAGGAAGGGAGAGGGAGAGATGGATAAAACATCAATAATGAGACAAAATCATTGGTTGGCTTTCTCCTGCACATCCACCTGGGGATCCAGTTGTGAACTCCGGCCCCTGCTCCAACTGAGAATTGAATTATATCCTCTTGGTTCATAGGCCTACTGAGCCACACTGGCCATCACACTCTGCTTCTTCTAGTGGGAAGAGAAAATGCTAAAGTCTCTGTAACAGTCGGTGAGCTCCCCACCCCCCCAAAAAAGAGGATAAGAGAACAAGGCTCAGAAAAGGTATATCTCTTACTGCAAACGCTCTCTTTCTCATCCTCTCTCTCTCCTATTACGTCTCCCTCTCCCTGTCCCTCTGTCTGACATGCACCTTGTTTTCCCATCCCAACCTTCACAGGAAATAGTGTCCATAATGGGAATCAGAACCTTTGGAATTTGGGGAAAAGTATACAAATGGGCAGGTTCTGAGGGAGGAAGGACATAGGCAAAACATCCTGTGGTCTGGGTGTTAATTCCTCTGCACAAAGAGATCGTGCCCATTACCTTGTGTGGAGATTCACCTGTGGGGCCAACTTATGTAAAGCTCCTGTCAGCATGTCCTCCTCTGGAATTGCCCACTGGTATTAGCATTGATGGTATTTATTAACCACCACATGCTAGATAAGGAAGAAAATAAAAGTCAGTGCACCCTGGCCAGTGTGTCTGGGCATTGTCCTGTGCACCAGAAAGTTCACCGATTTGATTTCTGGCCAGGGCACATGTCCAGGTTGCAGGTTCAGACCCAGGCATCCAACATTGTTTCTCTCTCACAGGAATGCATGCTTCTGTGTCTGTCTCTCTCCATTCACCTCTCTCTAAAGAATTAATTTTAAAAATCCACCATATTAAAACACAACAAAAGAAAACTCATTGCTGCATGTTGCCTCTAAAACCAAGTGTCCTGCACTTGACGCTTTATTTGTTCTCGAGACCACAATGAGAAACCTAGCACAATTCTTTATTGGAATCTGGACTTTTCCACCAAAATATTCAGAAAAGCATAGTATTAAGGCAATGAGGCTTAGAAAGCTTAGATAGAGACCACATCTGTGAAGATGGGCACAGAAGGGGCCTGGATAGGAGGTGACTGCTGGTGCACAGGCATCTTGTACATGAAGGCCCTATGGGCAGGGTCTCTATGCCATCAGAAAGCAAACGGGGAGAGCAAGGCACACACAGTAGGTTCCTTACTACTAGAATGTACCCCAGAGTCCAACAATCTGCCCAGCAGTCAGGCAGGCTGGATACAGGGCAGCTGGAGCACACGAATGTCAAAGGGAAGACTCTGAATAAAGAAGAGCCAAAGCCTGGCCTGCTTGTCTCAGTGGATGAGTTTCGACCTGTGAACCAGGAGGTCAGGGTTCAATTCCCAGGTCGTGACATGCCCATTTTGTGGGCTTTTAGACCAGTAGATGTCTTGTAGGAGGCAGCCAATCAATGATTCTCTCTCACCATTGATGGTTCTAACTCTTTCTCCCTTTCCCTTCCTCTGTGAAATCAATAAAAAAATATATATCTAAAAGTATGTACATAGCTTAGGGTTTTGATACCCTGAATATCCGTTTAGAAATACAAGAAGGAGCCTTTTGTCATGGTCAGGATTTCTTTTTTTTTTTTAGCAGTCTTTTTTTTTTTAATATATTTCATCGACTTTTTACAGAGAGGGAGGGAGAGAGATAGAGAGTCAGAAACATCGATGAGAGAGGAACATCGATCAGGTGCTTCCTGCACATTTCCCACTAGGGATATGCCCGCAACCAACGCACATGCCCTTGACCGGAATCAAACTCGGGACCCCTCAGTCCTCAGGCCGACGCTCTATGCACTGAGCCAAACCGGTTTTGGCGTCATAGTCAGGATTTTTATGCTGTTCCTTCTTCCCCTTTAATCTTCCTTTCTAGTCCACTTCCCCATGGGATTGTATATAAAGTGATCTATTTCATGCTGGGACGTTTTGTATTGTTTGTCTTGTTGTATTTCTCTGTACCATAATACGTTATCAATACAAACCTACAGTGGAAAAATTAGGCTGAGTAAATTGGGCATCCAAATGGCTTTATTAAGTATTTCACCAATCCAGGAGCATACCAGCTGGCAATGAAAAATGGGCTCACTGAGCCATACCATCCATGGTTTGTTCCACCACACAACGCGCAATCTGACAGGCTAGATTTTAAAATCCTTAAAAAGTTGAGGTCCCAGCTTCCAAAATTTTCAACTAATTTCACATACACTATTTCAATAAAAAGAATGTTAAAAAAACACACATTATTGGGGTAATATTTAAAATTGAAGTTGGAAGGCTTGTTGATAACTATACACTCAACAGTCCAAGAGGTGAGTTTTTAAAAACCTTTCCCATTCATGATGTTTGTTTATATTCACTAATAAAAATACTGAGGATTCAAGATAACTCAGAGTTTGAGTGATCATACCCTTTGTGGTGCATTAAATGTCAAATAGTTGCAGAGAAAGTGCATGAATAGTTCACCAATAAAATACATATCACAATCTAGGGGTGCTTTTGTTTACTCCATCCAGAAGCATAGTCCGGAAAGCTAACTGGTTCCATTTAAGTGGTAATCTCTATTTCAATCTTAGTATAACCACTTCAGAAAGTGCTGATGTCATTTAAATAAGCAAAAGGATGCCTGCATTTATACTTCTTCAAACTTTTATATCATTCCGTATTCAATTTTTCTCTATTTCTACTATTCCTTTCAAGGTTGAGGACATACAAAATGTCACAGGAAGGAGGTCAAGAATTGTTTTGCAGCCTTGGTGGAGGTTCCCCAATCCTTTTTCCATTTAGGTTGTCCAAAGAAAATATGTAAATTGTTTACCCTTCCTAACTGGAAACAGGGCAATATGCCATGAAGAAGTAACACACTGCTTCATTTATTTCTTTTATCATTATTGTTCAGATTATTACAGTTGTTCCACTTTTCCCCCCATAGCTCCCCTCTACCCAGTTCCCACCCCACCTTCTGCCCTTATCCTGACACTGTCCTCATCCATAGGTGTACGATTTTTGTCCAGTCTCCTCCCATGCCCCCCACACCCCCCCACATCCCTTTCCCTTGCAAAAATTTTCAGTCCACCCCCTCTCTATGCCCAATTCTATTATATTCACCAGTTTACTCTGATCAGATTTTTTATTCACTTGATTTTTAGATTCACTTGTTGATATGTATCTGTTGTTCATAATTTTTATCTTGACCTTTCCTTCTTCTTCCTCTTCTTAAAGAATACCTTTCAGCATTAATTATAAAAAAATATGGAACGCTCCATGAATTTTGATGTCATCCTTGCGCAGGGGCCATCCTAATCTTCTCTGTATTGTTCCAATTTTAGTATATGTTCTGCCGAAGCAAGCACAGTTCTCTTTCTTTTTTAATAACTATATGTATCATATGGAAACATTAAGATCTCAGTATGTTTTTAAAAGAATGAATGAATGCACTCTTTCATGAGCCGATAGTCTTCTTATTTTAAGTTTATAATTGTCTCCTTTTTTCTTTATTTTATTTTATTTATATTTTATTTTATTGCTCACAGTCTTACAAAGGGTATTGCATATGTGTCCCTTTTTTTCCCCCCGACCTTGACAATCCCCTGGCCTTCCCTACCCCCCAGTGTCTTATGTCCATTGGTTATGCTTATATGCAGCATACAAGTCCTTTGGTTGATCTCTTACCCCCCTCCCTCCTGCACCCCACTCCTTCCCGGCCTTCCTGCTACAGTTTGACAATCTGTTTGAGGCTGCTCTGCCTCTGTATCTATTATTGTTCAAAAGTTTATAATGGTCTCTATTATCCACGAATGAGTGGTATTTTTCCTTCACTGACTGGCTTATTTCACTTAGCATAATGCTCTCCAGTTCCATCCATGCCTTTGCAAATGGTAAGAGTTCCTTCTTTTTTACAGCAGCATGGTATTCCATCATGTAGATGTACCACAGTTCTCTAATCCATTCATTTACTGATGGGCACTTAGGCTGTTTCCAGATCTTAGCTATGGTGAATTGTGCTTCTATGAACATATGGGTGCATATATCCTTTCTGATAGGTGTTTCTGGTTTCTTGGGATATATTCCAAGAAGAGGGATCACAGGGTCAAATGGGAGTTCCATTTTTAGTTTTTTGAGGAAGTTCCATACTGTCTTCCATAGTGGCTGCACCAGTCTGCATTCCCACCAGCAGTGCACAAGTGTTCATTTTTCTCCACATCCTCTCCAGCACTTGTCGTTTGTGGATTTGTTGATGATAGCCATTTTGACAGGTGTGAGATGGGACCTCATTGTTGTTTTGATTTCCATCTCTCAGATGATTAGTAACTTTGAGTATGTTTTCATATGTCTCTTGGCTTTCTGAATGTCCTCTTTTGAAAGGTGTCTATTTAGGTCCTTTGCCCATTTTTTGATTGGATTTCTTATGTTCCTTTTGTTAAGTCGTATGAGTTCCCTATAAATTTGGAGATTAGGCCCTTATCAGATATGACATTTGCAAATATGTTTTCCCACACAGTGGGTTTTCTTGTTGTTTTGTTGATGGTTTTTTGCTGTGCAGAAGCTTTTTATTTTGATGTAGTCCCATGTGTTTATTTTCTCTTTAGTTTCCAATACCCTAGGAGCTGTATCAGAGAAGAAATTGCTTCGGCATATGTCTGAGATTTTGTTGACTTTAGATTCTTCTAGTATTTTTTATGGTTTCCTGTCTTACATTTAAGTCCTTTATCCATTTTGAGTTTATTTTTGTGTATGGTGTAAGTTGTTGGTCTAGTTTCATTTTCTTGCATGTATCTGTCCCATTTTCCCAACACCATTTATCTTGACTCCATTGTATGTTCTTGCCTCCTTTGCCACATATTAATTGAGCATATTGGTTCCGGCCGATTTCTGGGCTCTCTATTCCATTCCATTGATCTATATGTCTGTTCTTGTGGGAATACCAGGCAGGTTTGAGAACAGTGGCTTTGTAATACAGCTTGATATCTGGTAGTGAGATCCCACCTACTTTGTTCTTTCTCAGGATCGCTACAGCTATTCGGGGACCTTTTTATTCCAGATGAATTTTTGGAGAGTTCGTTCTAGGTCTGTGAAATATGCCGTTGGTATTTAATGGGAAGTGCGTTGAATTTATAGATTACTTTGGGTAGTGTGGACATTTTAATGATTTTGATTCTACCAGTCCAAGAACATGGTCTGTTCTTCCATCTGTTTATGTCTTCCTCTATCTCATTTTTCAACACACTGTAGTTTTCTGAGTAGAGGTCTTTTACCTCCTTAGTTAAGTTTATTCCAAGGTAGCTTAATTTTTTTGGTGCGATGGTAAATGGGATTATTTTTTTAGTTTCTCTTTCTGTAAGTTCACCATTGGTGTATAGAAATGCCATCCATTTCTTGACCTTAATTTTGTATCCTGCTACATTGCCGAATTCATTTATTAAGTCTAATAGTTTTTTGATGGAGTCTTTAGAGTGTTTTATCTCTAATATCATGTCATCTGCAAATAAGGAGAGTTTTACTTCTTCTTTTCCAATTTGGGTGTCTTTTATTTCTTCTTCTTGTCTAATTTCAATGGCTAATACTTCCAGTACTATATCGAACAGAAGTGGTGAGAGTGGGCATCCCTGTCTTGTTCCTGTTCTTAGGGGAAATGGTGTTAGTTTTTGTCCATTGAGTATGATGTTGGCTGTGGGTTTGTCATATATGGCTTTTATTATGTTGAGGTATGATCCTTCTACTCCCACCTTGCTGAGAGTTTTTATCAAAAATGGGTATTGGATTATGGCTAATGTTTTTTCTGCATCAATTGATATGACTATGTGGTTTTTTCTTTCAATTTGTTTATATGATTTATCACATTTATTGATTTTCGGATATTGTACCATCCTTGCATCCCTGGGAAAAATCCAGCTTGGTCATGGTGTATGATCTTTCTGATATACTGCTGGATCCGATTTGCTAAGATTTTGTTGAGGATTTTGGCATCTTTGTTCATGAGGAATATTGGCCTGTAATTCTCTTTCATTGTGTTGTCTTTACCTGGTTTTGGTATTTGGGTGATGCTGGCTTTATAGAATGATCTTGGAAGTGTTCCTTCCTCTTGGATTTTTTTTAGTAGTCTGAGCAGGATAGGTTTTAGTTCTTCCTTGAATGTTTGGTAAAACTCCCCTGTGAAGCCGTCTGGCCCGGGCTTTAGTTTGTTGGTAGTTTTTTGATGACTGCTTCAATTTCTTGCATAGTTATTGGCCTTTTGAGATGTTTTGATCCTTCCTGATTGAGTTTTGGAATGTTGTATTTTTCTAGGAATATGACCATTTCCTCCGGGTTGTCTAATTTGTTGGAGTTGAGTTGTCCATAGTATTTTTTAACAATCATTTATATTTCTGTGGGGTCTGTTGTTATTTCGCCTCTATCATTTCTGATTTTGTTTATTTGGGTCCTCTGTCTTTGCTTCTTGGTGAGCCTGGCTAGAGGTTCATCAATCTTGTTCATCCTTTCAAAGAACCAGCTCTTGGTTTCATTGATTTTATATATATATTTTTTGATCTCTATGTCATTTTTTTCTGCTCTAATCTTTATTATCTCCTTCCTTCTGCTCACTCTGGGGTTTTCTTGTTGCTCTCTTTCTAGTTCTTTGAGTTGTAGAGTTAGATGATTTACTACCATTTTTTCTTGTATTTTGAGATAGACCTGTAGAGTTATAAACTTCCCTCTCAAGATTGCTTTCATTGTGTCCCATAGGTTTTGGATTGTTGTGTTTTCATTGTCATTAGTTTCCAGGATGTTTTTAATTTCTTCTTTGATCTCATTGGTAAACCAATCAATATTTAATAACATGCTATTCAGCTTCCAAGTGTTTAAGTATTTTGGGTTGTTTTTATTGTCGTTTATTTCTAATATTATGCCATAGTGATCTGAGAAGATGCTTGGTATGATTTCAATCTTCTCGAATTTGGGGAGACTTTGTTTGTGTCCCGATATGTGGTCTATTTTTGAATATATCCCATGAGCCCTTGAGAAGAATGTATATTCCTTGGCTTTGTGGTGCAGTGTTCTCAAGATGTCAATTCAATCCATCGGGTCCAGTGAGTCATTTAATATTGCTGTTTCTTTGCTGATTTTTTTTCTAGAGGATTTAATCAGTGATGGAGGTGGTGTATTAAAGTCCCCTACTATGATTGTATTGTTGTCGATCTCTCCTTTGATATCTTCCAGGAGGTTTTTTTTGTGTGTGTGTGTGTGTTTTTGTTTTTTTTAATGTATCTGTGTGCTCCTGCATTGGGTGCATATATGTTTATCAGGGTTATATCTTCTTGTTTTATTGATCCCTTTAGTATTATGAAGTGGCCTTCCTTATCTCTTGTTATGGCCTCACTTTGAGGTCTATTTTGTCTGATATAAGTATAGCTACCCTAGCTTTTTTTTGTTTCCATTTACCTGAAAGATATATTTTCATCCCTTCAGTTTCAGACTGTGTGAGTCCCTTCTTCTGAGGTGGGTCTCTCATAGACAGCAAATGTATGTGTCATGTTTGGTTTATCCATTCAGCCACTCGATGTCTTTTGGTTGGAGCATTTGGTCCATTTACGTTTAAATTTATTATTGAAAGATACTTGTTGTAGCCATTTCTTTTTGTGTGTGGCTGTTTTCTTTCTGAGCTTTTTATTTCTTCTTTTTTGCACCAGTTCCTTTCGCATTTCTTGCATTGCTGGCTTGGTGGTGATAAACTCCCTTAGCCTTTTTTTGTCTGTGAAGCTTCTTATTTCCCCTTCAACTTTGAATGATAGCCTTGCTGGATAGAGTATTCTTGAATTCAGTCCTTTACTTTGCATCACTTGCAAATATCGTCCTTTTTTTTTTTTTTTTTTGCCTGATGTTTCTCTTGAGTAATCATTTGATAATCTAATGGGAGATCCCTTGAATGTAACTTTCAGTCTCTCTCTTGCAGCCTTTAAGATATTCTCTTTGTCCTGAACTTTTGCTATGGTAATTATGATGTGTCTTGATGTGTTTCTTTTCGGATTCACCTTGTTTGGGACTCTCCGTGCTTGAGTGTTTTTTTTCTTCCCCACCTCAGGGAAGTTTTCTGATATTATTTCTTCCAGTAGGTTTTCTAACCCTTGTTCCTCTTGCTATAGTCCTGGCACCCCTATTATTCGTATGTTGTTTCATTTCATGTTGTCCAATAGTTCCCTTAGGCTCTCCTTCTCTCTTTTAATTTTTTTTCTCCAGTTGCTGTTCAGTTTGGGTGTGTTTTGTTTCCCTGTCTTCTAATTTGCTAATTCGGTCCTCCATTTCTCCTAGTCTACTGTTGAAACTTTCAATGGTGTTTTTTTATTGCAACTTCATAAAGGGACCTTCTAGTCTTGCTTCTTCCCCAAACCCACCATTTGATTTCACCCATTCTTAAATAACAGAAGACCTACTTTTTAAAAATTAAATATCATCCATTTCTTAGTATCATTTTCAGTCTCTTTTGGTGCACTGGGATTTTCAGTCATTTTTTTTTTCATTCACTTTTTCTATGCTTTAATAAATCTTTTGCACAGGTAAGTACATTTAGTTGGAGCTATAAGACAACATCAAAACAGACAAAAAAGAGGCATTCTGTATCTTATCAAAATAACTATATTGAGGAAATTCTTGACTAAATCTTACCTTCAGAAATACTTCCACCCCTTCTCCCACTTAAAACAATTTGTAACCTTCCACTTACAATAAAATAATTTATAGTATAGTTAACCTTGAACATCGTTTTATATTCTTTAAAAGCATTACTTCAAAACCCAGAAAATTCTCCGAAAAATTCTACAAGTAAATAGCAAATGTTATTGTACCTGAGCTTATGAATTTAAAATTTTCAGTCACAGTGGCTGCAGAATTTTTTCAATGTTGGTTTTATAATATGTAGGCAGCATAATGTATCTGTGTGTTTTGTTGTTGCTAATCCAAGTAGAGGACCTTTTTCTATTGTTTTTTTTTTCAACAGAAAGCATGGAAGGGGAGGTGGGAGTGAGGAGAGAGAGAGAGAGAGAGAGAGAGAGAGAGAGAGAGAGAGAGAGAGAGAGAGAGAGACATCATGGTTAACATTACTTTGGAATGAGCATACACCATGACAAAGTGGATACGTTCTGGGGAAGTAGGATAATACAACATCCAGAAATCAATAAACATGATGCATCACGTAAACAAATTGAGAGATATTCATAGGAATTGATGCAGAAAAAGCATTTGATAGAATCCAACACCCAATCCTATATAATAAGACAGAAACATGCAACTTAATCATCCCTCTGCTATGCTCAAGCCACACCTACACGCCACACCCACAAGCCAATCAGGAGTGTGTTTACAAATTAACCCAACTAAGATGATGGTGGCCATGGAGCTGGAGTAAGCAGGAGGCTTGGGTTGCTCCCTGTGATGGAGGAAGCCAAGCTTCCCGCCTGCTCTGGCAAGCGCTTGGCTTCACTCAATGCTAGAAAGTTTCAATTATAGAAGATAAATAAATTCTGATACCTGCTTCCAGCCAACCTCTACTCAAGGACGGGCTAGGAGCCTGGGTTGCCAGGGACAATGCAGGTTTCCAGCCAGACCTGGGCTCTGCTCAAGGCTACAAAGTTTCAATTATAGAAGATAGCTAAATCCCAGAAAAAACAGAAAAAAGAGAAAAAGGAGAGGCTGGGAGCGTAGGTTGCCCAGGGACATGGCAGGCCTGGAAATGGCCATCAGCCCCTCACCCATGCTCGCCGGGAACCCCAGCGGGACTCTCCCACCCTGAAGGGGCTGTGAGCAGCCTGAAAATGGTTCTGAGCCCCTCACCCAGGCTGGCTACACACCCATGTGGTGACGGTCCCTACTGCGGGGCTCGGCCAGCCTGCAAATAGCCATCAGCACCTCACCCACAGTGGCCAGGCACCACAGTAGGGACCCCCCAACCCTGAAGAGGATGTGGCCAGCCTGAAAACAGCCCTCAGCCCCTCACCCAGGCGGGGCAGGCACCCCCACGGGTTGAGGATCCCCACTGGAGGGCTTCGACAGACTGCAAAATGCCATCAGCCCCTTACCCAGGTTGGACAGGCACCCCAGCGGGACCCCCACCCTGATCCGGACACACTTCAGGGCAAAACTGCCGGCCCCCACCCGTGCACCAGGCCTCTGTCCTCCTATATAATAAAAGGGTAATATGAAAATTGACCCTAACAGCAAAACGACTGGGAATTACTGGTCAATATGATGCACACTAACCACCAGTGGACAGACACTTAATGCGGGAGCTTCCCCCTGGTGGTCAGTACCCTCCCACAGGCGGAGCTCTGCTCAGCCACAAGCCAGGCTGACGACTGCCAGCACAGTGTTGGTGGTGGTAGCCTCTCCCGCCTCCTCATCACCGCTCAGGATATCCGATTGCAGCTTAGGCCTGCACCCTCTGGCAAGTGGCTATCCCCCAAGGGATCCTGGGCTGCCAGAGGGAGATCTGACTGCCAGCTTAGGCCTGATCCCTCAGGCATTAGGCCTTAGCCAGAAGGTGGACATCCTACAAGGATCCCAGACTGCAAGAAGGCATAGGCCTCAGGCCAGGCTGAACGACTCCCCCCCTCCATCCCCACCAAGTGCACAAATTTTTCTGCACTGGGCCTCTACTTTTGATAAAAATTCTCAGCAAACTGGGAACAGAGGGATCATACCCTCTATATGACAAACCTACAGACAACAACATACTCAATGGGCAAAAAACATTAAGAAGAGAAATAAGACGGGGATGCCCACTCTCACTTCTGTTTGACAGAGTACTGGTAGTGCTAGGCAATGCAATCAGACAAGAAGAAGTCAAACAAGGCATGCCCACTGGAAAAGAAGAAGTAAAACTGTCATTATTCACAGATGGCATGGTACTGTCCATAGAAATACATAAAGAATCCATCAAAAAACTAGGAGATTTAATAAATGAATTTGGCAATGCAGCAGGATACTAAATTAACACCCAGAATTCTATGGCTTTTTGATACACCAATAATGAACTTACAGAAATAAAAACTAAAGAAACCAAAACAAAACAAAACAAAAAATCTCATTTACATTTGCAACAAAAAGTTAACATACCTAGGAATAAACTTAACTAAGGAGGTAAAAGACCTGTTCTTGGAAAACTACAGGAAATTTAAAAGAGATAGATGAAGACAAAAGCAAATAGAAGAACACACCACATTCATGGATTGGTAGAATCAACATCATTAAACGTTCATACTACCTAGAGCAATCTACAGTTTTAATGTATTCCCCATTAAAATACCAATGGCATGTCTCATAGACCTAGAACAAAGTCTCCAAAAATTCCTATGAAATTACAAAAGACCCCAAATAGTCACAGCAATCTTGACAAATAAGAACAAAGTTGGATGGATCACAATACCAGATATCAAGCTATATTACAAAGCCACCATTCTCAAAACTGCCTGTTACTGGCACTAAAACAGACATATAGACCAATGGAATGGAATAGAGAACCCAGAAGTCAATCCAAGCAGTTATGCTCAATTAATATTTGACAAAGGAGGCAAAATCATACAATGGAGTCATACTGTCTCTTCAATAATTGATGTTGGACAAATAGCACAGATACATGTAAAAAAAATGAATCTAGACCACCAACTTACACCATACACAAAAATAAACTGAAAATGGGTAAAGGACTTAAAGGTAAGTGGGTAACCTTGAAAATCTTAGAAGAATCCATAGGCAGAAAAATAGCAGGCATCTGTCTCAGCAGTACCTTTACTGATACAGCTCCTAGGGCAATGGAAACTGAGGAGAAAAGAAACAAATGGGACGACGTCAAATTAAAATGCTTCTGTAGAGAAGAAGCAGCCAAAAAATACAACAACAACAACAAAACAAGGAAGTCCACTGCCTGGGAGAATATATTTACCAACGTTATATCCAATAAGGACCTATTCTCCAAAATTCATAATGATCTCATTCAAACAAAAGGAAGATTAATATTCCACTCAAAATGTGGGCATAGGATTTAGATACTTTTCGAAAGTGAACATACAGAAAACCAAGAGACATATGAAAACATGCTCCAAATCACTAATCATTCAAGAGATTCAAGTCAAAAGGACAATGAGATACCATCTCACACTGGTCAGAATGGCTATCATCAACAGTTCAACACACAACAAGTGCTGGCAAGGATGGGGTGTAAAAGGAATCCTCTTGCATTACTTGTGGGAATGCAGACTGGTGTAGCAACTATGCAGAATACTATGGAGTTTCCTCAAAAAATTGAAAAAATGGAGCTCCCATTTGAACAGCAATCCCACTACTAGGAACATATCTCAAGAAATGACAAACACCAATCCGAAAGAGCATATGCACCCACATATTCAGAAGAAAAGCCAGTGAGAATGAAAGAAATGTGATGCAGATAGCAAAGCAATGACCTGCAGGCCCAGAGAATGAGCCCTTTTCTTGGCTTTGTTCTCCTAAGCCTTGGATCTGCAAGAATGGAGGCTACAGCCCCCTATAGCCATAAGCCTTCCCCTTGGCTCCAACTTGGACCTCAGAGACCTTCCATGTTGAAGTGCCCTCTTACCTAGATCCTATGAACCTGTTTATTATTACATTTTTATTTCTCATCCCAGGATATGTTTACTGGTGAGAGGAGAGAGAGAGAGAGAGAGAGAGAGAGAGAGAGAGAGAGAGAGAGAGAGAGAAGAGATCCCTTGCTTCCCTTAATCACCCTGACCAGGAATCCAACACAAAACCGAGGTGAATTCCCTGACCTGCCAGACTAGCAACCTCTGGTGTTTGGGACCAGGCTCCAGCTCATGGAGACACCAGCCAGGACTGTGACTGTCCATTCTACCAGGGGCAAATGTGTACCAGTCTGTAAGTGACACAGAAAGCAAATTCGCCATGTGCAAACTCTGGCGCTTGCATCAATGCGAAGAGCAGGTGGTAACGGTCAGGAAAAGGACAGAGGATTATTTATACTTCAGAAGGGGGGTGCAAGGAGGAGTTTGCATGGAGGTTGGTGGCCTGCAGTGGTGCTGGCGAAGGGAGGGGCGGAGCAGAATGGGGCCAAGTGCAGTCTTGCTCACTGATTGAAGTTCATGTGCAAAGAGCATCTTGTGCATGGCCAGTGCACCCAGCATAGCTGGTGCATCCTCCTTTCCACGAGGAGGCCCCAAACCCCCTGTGTAGGAGACGCACCCTATGAAACCAAGACTATGCCTAAAGGATCCAGATAAGGGACCTGGGGACATGCAGTGAGCTCCAAGCACTGCCACCTGCTTGTTGGCATCTGCCCAGTTCAGGACCAGTGCCATCTGGAGGTGGGGGGTGGGGGGGAAGGGGCGGGTCCTGCTGGGTCAGTAGACTGCTGATCTCGCCAGCACTTTGTGTCAGAAGTGTACCCGCAAGGGCCCTTCGGGTGAACACAGGAGCTTGTGTGTACAGGTGCAGGGCGGGGCGTGGGAGGGACCACGCAACCCAGGGCAGGAGTGGTGGCGAGGTGACCTCCAAGTTAAGCGTGATGCTGTGCAGAAACCGAGGTCCTAGGAGGCGAGGGCCCAGGTGCTGCTGGGGCGGAGCAGCTACTGGACTTGGACCTTCTCTCCCAGGTGGTGGAAGCTGAGGCTGGGGACAAAATGAGTGCAGCAGAGGAGGCGGAGTCCCAAGTAGAAGCAGAGGCGAAGCCTGAGGAGCAGCGAGCAGAGCCAGGGCCCAGTGGGACAAGCACCCGGCCCACACTGGAGGTGCTGGCGGCCCTTCAGGTCCAGCTGAGCATTGAGAGTGCCCGAGCCAGCAGGGCCTACCTTCGGGTGAAGCGCAAGACCTCTCGGCGTAGAAAGCCCATTCTTGAGTGCAGAAGGGCCATCATCCAGTGCATCCCCAACTTCTGGGCCCAAGCTGTATCCTTGCCTGAGCCCTTCTGGCTTCACTGCTGACAAAGACCACAGGGAGTAAATGGAGGAGGAGCCAGGAGAAGGTGAAGCGGAGGAGGACAGAGGAAAGGGCCTCCACTCCCCAGTGGCACAGCACTGGGCAAAGCGATGGCCGGCTTCTAGGTGTCAGGTCAGGAAGTATGGGCACAACGTACCACACCGCAATCAGATAGTGGAAGGGCACCTTTTCTGGGCAGTGGAAAGATGCTTGGAGGTAGTGTTTTGTGTTTCTCCCTTTTTGACCAAAAAGCTCAGTGTAAACACTCAGCTCGTTTTAGCCAGGTTTAAGGCGAATGCTTCCAGTGTCCTCTCTCAACACATCAGATGCCCATAGGAATTCCAGGCAGGCTTCCTCCCTCCTTCCACAGACACACAAACACAGGTATACACAAAGGACCAGAGGTACACACACACACACACACACACACACACACACACACACACACCCTTTTATTGCAACTCGTGTGCAAAAAAAGGCTTATTTCCAACCCGGAATGCAGCCTTTGTGACCCACATGGACCTCTAGAAGATGTGTGCTGCCACTGTTTCTGGAGACCATACATTTCATGTAGGCGATCCCAAGGGACAAGGCCAGGGTACATGCAGACACCCTAAGCCAGTGGTTCTCAACCTTCCTAATGCCACGACCCTTTAATACAGTTCCTCATGTTGTGGTGACCCCCAACCATAAAATTATTTTCGTTGCTACTTCATCACTGTAATGTTGCTACTGTTATGAATCATAATGTAAATATCTGATAGACAGGATGTATTTTCATTGTTCGTGACCCACAGGTTGAGAACCGCTGCCCTAAGCACTGCGTCATCTGCACAGGCACACGGAGGACAGGGAGGGCTCAGAACATGTCTGGAAATGAACCCACGATTGTTAGGGCAGGTTCATGCTCAGGTGAACATGAACCCACAGGTACCATTATTGTGAGCATGTGTGAAGAAAGTGTAGTTGGTGAGGATGTTGGAACAGGGGCAATGTCTGCCATCCACGGCCAACTCTCGTATGCCCCTAGGATGGCTCCGTGTCTTTTAGCTGCCCATTTCGTTTCACAGCCTCTGAGAGCTCCTTGACCAAAAGCAGATCCGGAACCACCCGCAGATATCAGCCATCATCACTGAGGAAGATGAAGACCTGCTGAACTACTTGATCAATGTGGAGGTCAGACTGGGAGGCAGAGTGGAGCGTGGGATGAGGGCTTTGGCACCCAGTGGGACGTGTCCCAGCAGAAAGAAAGGGAGGGGAGGTGGGTGATTCCTGCAGGCAGGCTCACTCCAGAAGCTGGCAGACAAGACACTTTACTAGTTGCATCTCTTGGCAGGTGAAGGAAGTGAGCCTTCCCAAATACCGCTGCAAGTTGATGTTTTACTTCCGGAGCAACCCCTACTTCCTGAATGACCTGATCGTTAAGCAATATGATGTCAGCCTTGCAGGTGAGTGACAGTTCCCAGGATGGGCCTTTGGAAGAGCAGGAAAATGGTGGGTGGGTGTTGACATTGGACTGATGGGAATCCAGCCTTCCAACTTCCTTCCTGCAGGGTACAGGGCCTCCAGATCCACTCCAATCCTCTGGTTCTGGGATTATGAACGTGGAGCCCCCAGCCGCCGGAGAGATACAAGCAGCGTCAGCTTCTTCAACTCGTTGTCTGAACATACCCTGCCCGGGTCAGGCAAGATTGCTGAGGTGATTGATACTGCTCTGGCCACTGTCAGAAAATGTAATGGTGGAAGCCCCACGTGCTTGAAAAGCAGAGTAGCAGACTGGTCTGGTCCCCCTCTTCCCTGTGTTCCTTCCCAGATCATCAGCGAGGACCTGTGGCCCAATCCTTTGCAGTACTACCCCGCAGACTCAGGACCCAGAGGAGGGAGCTGCAGAGGGGACCTGTTGGAGAGGAGGAGCCCCCCTGCTGGGCATTAAAAGGTGAGTAGTTGCCCCTGTGAATCTCCTTAGAAAAGTGGATGTGGAAAACCGGGCCTGGGTAAATTGGAGGTACCCTAGTGCACCAGGAATGTGTGTGAGAGCAGCAAAGGGAAACTGGGAGTCCTGGTGCCCACAGAATGTAAGCAGATGGGGGCGCTGTAAGCACCATGGCTTTCAGGATGACTGGCCTCGGGCCCTGGGCAACAAACATGGTTCTTCATCATGTTTCTGCAATCCTGTTGTAGGTGCTTTCACCACCCACTTAGGCCTCTTGCCACTCCAGTGGAGTCCTACCTTCCCATGCCTTACCCGTTTTCAGTGCCTCTAATTCACGTTTCTTTGTTTTTATACCCACCGCTCAGTTCCGCTGAGCTGAGCCCACAATGTTGGCAATGGCAGCAGGATCTGGACGAGACTATTGAAGTCCTGGGGTAGGAAAGTTAAACAGGCCAGGAAAAGGCACGGTGTACTGACTGTGGACATGTGCTTCAGAGGGGCCCCACACACCTTCAGGCACATGCCAGTGTCTGTGAGTGTGGGTGTGTGTGTATAGAAGGGGACACTCCAGATTCAGAGGAGATGGAGCAGAACATCAAATATGGCCCCGAAGGACCGAAACGATGTGGTGTTTGGGCACACACCAAGGTTGGCTGAGGGATTCTGTCCATTCCCTTTACACAGGAGGAAAAGAGGAGAAAAGGATCGCCTGCGGAAGAGTCAGAGAGCATATGCCACCTAACATGAGTGTCACTGAAAGAACCATAAAGAAGCTTGCAAGGTGTTGCTGACTCTGCGTTGTTGGTAGCAGGGAAATGTAATAGTATTGGGCAAAGACCTCACAAGGGGCTGTGGGAGCAGCATCTCCAGCATTTCAGCCTGCCTGGAAAGTGGCAGGGCTACAGAAGAGGAGACACCAGGCCTCGGAAGGCCTTCTGATATTGTTCCCTTCTTTCAGGGTGTTGTCTGGGAGGAGGAAGGAAGAATGGCTGACTTCTGATGACAAGTATTATAATTTGGGCAGGAGTGCAGGGGGCGACTTTAGATCCTGTCTCTTAGGCTCTCAACTCCCTTGGCTTGGGCGGTCACTCACATAGACATGCCATGGTCAGACAGAAGACAGCTGGCCTTTTCAAGATGGAGGCACTGCTCAACAGAAGCCATGGGCCTGTCCTGTGAACGTGAAAGTTTACAGGTAGAGCCACCCTCCCTGTGTGGGGCAGACTTGCATGGAAGTGATGTGGGGTGTGGGGCAGAGGAGAGGAGTTACACGCCAGGGAGGGTGCTAAGGCCTGGGGTGTATGGAGGCAGGTGCGCACTGCAGCACCCTGCATGGGTTGCACTTGGGAAAGGGAAAAGGTCAAAACTCTGTCAGTAGACCAAAGCCTTCCTTGTACACAGACAACCGCATAAGCCAATCCGAACATTCTAGAGGGGGGAACCTCAACACAACAAAGTTTATTTTCCTGTCAAGCAAGAATGAAATGGGAAACCCATTCCCAAAGGAGGCAATCACATGAACAAAACTTGCCTTTTGTTGAAGTGGGGGCCTGGCGTGCCTTTCTCCATTCCAGTCTTCACACTCAGGTTTTGGGGAGGATTTTGGTGTGTGAAAGTGGGTGGGCTTCCTCAGGAACCTGGGGCTGCAGGGGCCAGGTTCATACACCAGGGCTGTGACTAAGGGGCGGAGTTGCGCAGGGTGACGCCCACTGCCCTGCCCTTGATTGAAGGAGACTTTTCAAGAGCCCATCCAGAGACTGCAGGCTGGCCTGGCCAGTTGCCTTCTGTACCACATGCTCACATGACCAGCGCCTGTGCATGAGCCCAGTGTGCACCCACTCAGCACACCAGGGCCTGGATGCATGCACCAGTGAGCGAGCGCCTTGCATGGACATAGCAGGCTCTGCACCACCTGCTCCTTCACAGCACCAGTCTCAGAGCCAGGGGGCATCCAGAGTCAGGCTGTGTTGGGAGACTGAGGGGCTCCTGGGGGCAGCGCGCTTCCTCTCAGTTCCACTAGGGGGCCTTCAGCTTCAGGGCGCCTGAGGACTCACAGTGCACCCCAGGGCCATTGCACCAGGAAGGACAGGGCAAGCAGGATGGCCCAAAGGCTTTTAGCTTCACCTCGGTGCAGGAAAGTGGTTATAGCCAGGACACAAGGGCACAGGAGGTTTGGAGGAAAGCTATAGGGCTGGAGAGGGAGGATTTCATGCAGGTGAGGGAGGCTGTGATCCTGGAGCTGAGGTTGGATGCAGGTAAGAAGTTTGGCTAGATCTTCAGTGGGGTGCAGGGGAGGACTGGGTGGCTGCAGAGCAGTGTGTGCAGGGAGAGGAGAGGGAGGTGCAGCAGGGAACCCAGAGTGAGGAGCAAGGGGAAGACAAGGAAGGCCTGGGGGAGGAGTTGCAGGCACAGGCTCAGTTTGTCCTGTGGACAGAGGGCCTTCTGCAGGTGGTGCCATGGCAGGCCATGTGGGCAGGTGAGGAGGTTTTCCCACATCTGCAGGTGGGAAGGCAGGAGGAGGTGGTGAGTGAAGAGCTGAGGCTGGAGGCACATGCTCCAGGTGACCGGCAAGCGAGTGACCACCAGGAGGAGGGGTGGATGGAGGAGTAATTAATTGCAGGGGAGCAGTTTGTCCTGCAGGGGGAGGGGAAGTGCACCATGGAGGCAGTGGAACAGGTGGGAGAGGTGGAGCCTCAGTCCAAGGCCAAAGCAAAGCCAGAAGAAGAGGAGCCAGTGCAGCAGGAGCAGGCCCAGTCAGGGCCCGGGGCCAAGTTAACCTGGTCCCCTCTGGAGGTGCTCCAGCCCCTTCAATTGGAGATGGAGCCCATGAACGAGCAAGCCAGCAGGGCCTTCTCTCGGCTCAGGTGCAGGACTCGGCAGAGGCTCAAGCCCTATTTCAAACGGAGAAGCCTCAATATCCAGCGCATCCCTGTGTTCTGGCTCACAGCTCTATCCTTAAGGGTAGAGGAGCAGGATCACAAGGAGCATGAGACAGTGCAGGAGAACGTTGTAAGCGGGGATGATTCCCATAGAAAAAAACATTGAGGACAATCTAGGGGCAGTGCACCCCAGTCTGGCCCAGGACCCTGGAGACACCCTCTGTCTTATACAGGCACCATAGAAGCATTACCAGGGGGTCCAGGGGCAGAGCTCCAACGCAGAGGCACGCATACACCAGGGGCTGATGCCCACAGACAGGGCTGTGTTGCACGGGCTGTTCTGGGACTAACTAATGCTGCCTTACAGGCCGTCTCTATGTCCAATTGCTCAGAAGCAGGAATGTGTGATGTGTAGCCTGTCAAAACCTCAGCACAACACAGTCTGGTGGGCATCAGGGTCTGTCAGGAAACAGAGTGGTGCTGTGCCCCTTTCTGCCCTTGATGGAGAAGGAGTGGCCTTAAGGGAAGGAGAGGCCAGGCCAGGCTGCTCTTTCTAGCTGGTCCATGCCCAGCTCCCAAGGTGCAGGTTGCTTGACCCAAAGCAGTTTGTCAACCACCCAGAGTTGTCGGCAATGATTAGGGTCCAAGAAGAAAACATCCTTGGCCACATGATCAATTTGAAGGTCAGTCCACCTGCTCCATGGAGTGGTGGAGGGCAGGTGGGTAAGTGGCCTGTCCCTGAAAAGAGCTACATGCGTGAGCACTGGGCTGTGATTTCACTCCCTGGATCCACTTTCCTTCTGCAGGTGAGGGAAGTCAGGCATCCCTGGGGTTGCTGCACCATTAGCCTGTACTTCTGCAGCAACCCCTACTTCCACAACCATGTGATTGTGAAGGAGTATCTCATCACCCTCACAGGTAAGAGGAGGCTCCCTGCATGGGCTTCAGCTGGTGGTGGGCATGGATGGAAGGCGATGTGCCCAGCTTCACATACCCCTCTCCTGCAGGATACAGGGTGTCCCGTGCCACTCCAATTCAGTGGTACCAGCATTGTGAATGAGAAGCCTACAGCCACAGGCTCCAGGACAGCAGCGCCAGCTTCTTCTACTGGTTCTCTGACCACAGTGTGGCAGAATCTGGCAGGATTGCTGTGGTGGGATGTCACTGGCCATGTCAGCATACAGCTTCCTGTGTCTGCCTGCTGCTTGCGTTTCTATTCTGGTCCCTGTGGTCTCCTGTTTGCCCTACCAGATCATCAGCAAGGACCTGTGGCTCAATCCCCTGGAGAACTATGAGAGGACGATGGCCCCCAGTGAGCAGACAGGACGGGTGAGGAGGGCCTGCCTGGGCTCTCCCCCGGTGTGCTGCCAGGCTCCCTCCTGGGCCATTACTTTTCTCTCACAGGGACACCTGTATGCTGGGAGGGATACAGCCTGTGACACCAGTGCCGCAGGGTGTGTGGCTGAGACAGGAACTACCAGCACAACAAGGGCAGTGCAATTCCAGTTCAGGCAGGGGGGCTTAGGCAGGAGGAGGGAGTGTGCATGTCCACTGTCACTCAGAGTAAATGCAGATTACATGCGCCACTCCTCTGAACTCTCCCTCTAGGCCTCCCACAGCACCTTCAGGCCTTGCCACCAGCCCCTCAACAGGAGCTGGCATGACATGTTCTTCCTATACTCGTGTCTCTGAATCTTCCTCATGCCGAGGCCTAGGCTGCTGTGCTTCCACGCCGCATTGCCCTATTGCTGCTCACCCCCATCTCCTATTTCCCCAAGGTCTTTTCTTCCTCCTGGGGCCAGTGGGAGAAGCCTGCGCCTTATCAGTATCTTAGGGTGCGAAGTGTGGGCCACAGAACTAGAGAAATCCTTGTTTTTCAACCTTGTCAGAGGTTCTTCAATCCTTTTATCCATTTAGGTTTTCCAAGGAGAATACCTCATTTGTTTACCCTCCCTAACTGGAAAACAGGGCAGCATGCCATGACGAAATAACACACTGCTTCATTTTGTATGCAGTTCACTTCAAAGACTTTATGCACTTATGGTCATAGACACCCTGGGAAATTTAGGGCTATGAATATAACTCACCATCCAAACACATTGCTTTTATGTGTAGTAAAATCAGACAAGAAATCCCATGTTGCAGAGCACTTTCTTCTGAAAATTTTTTGTAATGTTAGTGTTTAAGGTTTTACAAAAAGTAATATATATGTCTCTTTCTTTTTTTCTACTTACCTCCCCCTGGCCTCCCCTATTCCTAGTCACTTGTTCTCGTCACCCACTCCCAGTGTCTTGCTTCTGTTGGTCTGTTCGTTGTGCTTATATTCTGAATATTTTAACAATAAAATATGTAAAATTTAAACATTTAAGTATATTGTAATTTAAATCAGCACTTATGATACAACCTTGTATAATTCAAACCTTGCCTCCAATCCTGAAACTTCATAATGGTACCTACAATTCTTTCTTTTTTTATTTTTTATTAAATCTTTATTTTTCAGATTATTACATTTGTTCCTCTTTGTTCCCCCCATAACTCCCCTCCTCCCAGTTCCTGCTCCACCCTCCGCCCTAACTCCCCACCCACTGTCCTCATCCATAGGTGCATGATTTTTGTCCAGTCTCTTCCCGCATCTCCCACACCCCTTTCCCCCTCAAGAATAGTCAGTCCATTCCCTTTCTATGTCCCTGATTCTATTATGATCACCAGATTATTTATTCACTTGATTCTTAGATTCACTTGTTGATAGATGCATGTTTGTTGCTCATAATTTGTATCTTTACCTTTTTCTTCTTCTTCCTCTTCTTAAAGGATACCTTTCAGAATTTCATAGAATCCTGGTTTGGTGGTGATGAACTCCTTTAGCTTTTCCTTATCTGTGAAGCTCTTTATCTGACCTTCAATTCTGAATGATAGCTTTGCTGGATAAAGTAATCTTGGTTGTAGGTTCTTGGTATTCATCACTTTGAATATTTCTTGCCACTCCCTTCTGGCCTGAAAGTTTCTGTTTGAGAAATCAGCTGACAGTCGTATGGGTATTCCCTTGTAGGTAATTCAGTTTCTTTCTCTTGCTGCTTTTAAGATTCTCTCTTTGTCTTTTGCTCTTGGCATTTTAATTATGATGTGTCTTGGTGTGGTCCTCTGGGGATTCCTTTTGTTTGGGGTTCTCTGTGCTTCCTGGACCTGTAAGTCTATTTCTTTCACCAGGTGGGGGAAGTTTTCTGTCATTATTTCTTCTCATATTGTGGTGACCCCCCACCATAAGATTATTTTCGTTGCTACTACATAACTGTAAGTTTGCTACTGTTATGAATAGTAATGTACATATCTGATATGCAGGATGTAGTTCCATTGTTCCTGACCCAGAGGTTGACAACAGCTGGTAAACAAACATTCATGATACCTGCGCATGATTCACTTTCTCATCTATGGGTGCAAATCAAATATAAGGAGCAGTTTAGGGAGCCCGGAGCCTCACCCCACACCCCCGACACACACCCCACTTGGAGGTTTGCAGAGCCCAGAGACCTCTGCTCAGCACAAAACTTAGTGAGCCCTGGACTGAGGTTGGGGACACTGGGGCACAAACAAAGGTTCCCTGCTGTGTCCCTAATTGTGGCTGCAGCTGCCACACAGCCAAACAGAGCTGCAGCATCTACCCTTGCAGTGTCTTCCCTTGACCAGTGCTTGCAGCATCTCCCCTGGGACCAGTTTCACCAACAGCAGCCTTCCCCACCCCTGGAAACAAGGTACTCAGCCTTGTAGTACCTCCTGTGCTGCACATAGCAGATGGTCAGGGCCTCCCTGTCCAGTACGGTAGCCACCAACCCCATGTGATGATTAAGCCCTTGAAATATATGCAGTGCACTTGAGGAGCTGAGTTTTTATTTTAATGTATCAAGGTAACATATACTTTGTTTATTGTTTAGAACACCTTGAGTGTGTCAATGAATCTATTTTATCAAATGTTAGGGAATGCAAATACACACTCAGCATTCCTGATTTAAAAAGATACAATTTAGCACTCAATCCTTAGTGAGATGGCCTGTGAGAGACATCAAACTAAGAAGACTTTGTGCAAAACTTGAAGGTAAAATACCTCATTAACATTTTTTCCTTTTTTTTTGTTGCTTAAAGTATTACAGAGTGTATTACATATGTCTAATTTTTTCCCCCCACCCTTGACAATCCCCTGGCCTCCCCTACCCCCCAGTGTCTTATGTCCATTGGTTTTGCTTGTATGCATGCATACAAGTCCTTTATTTGTGGCTGCTTGGTTCTTCTAGGCCAGGCGAATAGACAAATTAACACACAGAGATAAACAGGAGAACATCAGGGGTTAGTACATGTGCAAGAAGGTTTCACATAGAATTGACGTAGCCATAAAATTACAAACTCATTGAAGCAACATTGGGTATATGACATTTTTAAAGTTTTTAAAGCAAGTTTTTTATTGCTATCAGAGAGGAAGGAGTGGGAAAGAGAGGTAGGAACATTAACGATGAGAGAGAATCATTGACCCTCAGCCTTCCGTGGGCACCACCCTGGGGATCCAGCCTGAAAACTGTCATGTGCCCTGATAGGAAAATGAATGCTGATGCCTGGCTCATAGGTCCATGCTCAACTACTGAGCCAGGCCGATTGGACTATGTAGTATATATTTTGAACAAAGGAGAACGGGGGGACATTACTTTTCAGAAGTGAGAATGGGCAATTTGCAGGTAGTTGAGGAAGAACAGAACACACGTGTCAGGAAAATTAAGAAACCATGAGACACGGGTTATCTAGCCAACTGACACCAGTCTGAACCCTCTTAGCCAACGGTTAAGAAATAAAGGAAACCAAGTTTCTGCCACCCTGAAGCTTCTTTTGGGGATATTGATTTTCAGCTGTTTATTAAGTAGCCAAAGTGTCAGAGAGCACCTTTGGGCACCCCAGCACCCTCCTGGCCAAAAGAGAGAGAGGGAGAGACCTTCTTCAGAAGATTGTTGCCTTTTCCTGATTGGAGTGAAACATGGTAAACAACAAGTCTTCAGCAGATGTCTATTAGCTAGATACCCCTCCTCCCCTGTCACCATCAATCAGGAGTGTGGGAGCGGTTCCCAGACATTGTTGGTCCCAGGAGGCAGGGTTATAAATTCCAGTGGCTGCTGTGTCCAGTGCTGGAATTGGTGGCAGTTCAGCTCACCCAGCACACCTCGTAGGCCCACAGCTGGACAGGGCAGAGGCTGGGTCCAGGATTGCTGGGCCCAGGGCCTGGAGAAGAGGGGGAAATGCAGAGGAGAAGAGGGGGATGACTCAGGTGAACCTGGAGGGGAGGGAGAGGCGTCAGTGCAGGCACCCACATGAACTTGCCTTGGGAACGGTCTCGTGTGTCCTGACGAGAAAGAAGGGAGTAGAGCCCAGGTCATGGGGGAGACCCCGCCAGGACAAATAATTGCCAAATGCATCTAGGAAAGAGGTGGGAGAGCTAGGCTGAATATCTAGTTCCAATCTACACTAATAAAAGAGAAACATGGTAATTGGCGTACGACCGCTACCCTTCCCATTTGCTAATCAGCGAGATATGCAAATTAACTGGCAGCCAACATGGCCGCCGGCAGGCAGGCAGTTGATGGGAACAGGGAGGCTTGCTTGCCCCAGCATGAGGATGCAAAGGTTCCCCATCTGCAGCTGGGGGGCTCTGAGCTCCTGAAGCAACAACTCCAAAAGATACAATGTTTTAATTATAGAGGCTAAAGGATGGCGGTTAATTTGCATACTCAGGCTGCAAGCTGAGCAAAGCCATACACCCCTGAAGCAGCAGGGCAGAGAGGCCTCAGGGCCCCGGGAACAGTGGAGCAGACAGGCCTCCTGGCCGGGGATAAGTGGAGCCAAGAGGCGTTAGGACCCCGGGATCAGCGGAGCTGAGAGGCCTCAGGACCCCAGGATGAGCGGAGCCCCGAGGCCTCAGGACCCGGGGATCAGCGGAGCCGAGAGGCCTCCCTGTCCAGGTTATCAGCAGAGCTGAGAGGCCTCCCAGCCCCTGGGATCAGCGGAGCCGCGAGGCCTCAGGACCCCGGGATCAGCGGAGCGAGAGGGGTCCTGGCCCCAGGGTCAGCGGAGCAAGGAGACCTCCCGGCACCGGGATCAGCGTGACAGGGGGAGCGACCAAACCCCTGATCACCCTGCAGCTCTGTGCATGACAGGGGGCGGCGCCCCAACTCCCCAATAGGCCCTGCTCTGTGCATGACAGGAGGCAGCACCCCAACTCCACAGTCGGCCCTGCTCTGAGCCTGACCAGGGTCTGCACCTAGGGATTGGGCCTGCCCTCTGCCACCCGGCAGCAGGCCTAAGCCAGCAGGTCATTATCTCCCAAGGGGTCCCAGACAGCAAGAGGGCACAGGCCGGCCTGAGGGATCCCCCTCACCCCTAAGTGAACAAATTTTTGTGCACCGGGCCTCTAGTATAAAATAATAGAGTTGGTTCTTGTTTGTTTGTTTGTTTGTTTCTGCTTTTTATCTGCTCTGCTCTAGGTGACAATCCCAGATCCACTGGGGCTGAGAGCAGTCGCCTCATTTGTCCACATTCCTCCATCTATGTAGCTGGAAACCTTAAACTCTGCTCATTCATAGGCATGGGGAACGTCTGGAGGAATGGCAGGGTAGGGACACACAAGAAGCCAGCCTCACCACCCTGCTGTTACGCTCCGCCGACACGACCTCCCCACAGCCTATGGTGAAGAGATGCAGGGCCACCTGCATGACAGGGACGCAGTGTCCTCTGCCCACTCTCCCTCTCAGATAAGGTCTCACAGTTTGCAGAGTCTGAATATTCCCCAAGTCTGAGTGGGGAAGAGAAAGGCAGCACAATGTGTCTGAGGCTGCCTGTCACTCCTTGAGCCAAGTTAAGCAGAGAGAGGGTTGAACCACACAATGAGTATTTATCCAAGGATGCTGTCAGTATGGGGAGAGCAGTCGCTCACCCTGGAAATTCGGCTCTCAGCCTCTTGGGGAGAAGATAGCTACCTGTAGCTGCCAGCTGCAAGTGTCACATGCAAAGGGGAGGGGAGGGCCTACTATCTGCCCTTCAGGAGCTCAAAGGCTGACCACAAGGTGGCTAATCTCCCAAGACTTTAGGAACAGCTCAGCCCCTTCCTGGGATGAGATTGGAATGGTCAGCCTTCCTGAGGAAGACCCCAGGAGGGGGTCAGGGTGCAGGCACAGCTGCCAAATCAAAGCCGGTCCTGTGCCTGGTCTCTTCCCAAAATGCAATTCTTTTCTGAGTAGTGGGCCATGGAGGCAGCCTATGTTTTCAGTAGAGCCTGTTTCATCCTCCAGTGTCCCAGGGCCTCGTATTTATAGTTTGTAAGTAATGATTAAACAACTGCGGCTCTATTCTTATTACATGCCCTTCCTCACTAAGAGAAGCTGATTTCCAAGGACGCCCAGGAGATGCCTCAGGCCAGCTTGGATGACAGGGCTGGGCCTCAGCTTTGCTCTTCCCGTCTCCCTCTCTCCTCACAAGCCTGACTTTTGTCTCCTAAAGAGACTATGGAAAAGCAGGCAGCAAACCCTGTCAGACTGAGCGTGCCAGGCCCCCTGTGCCCCCTGGAGGCGCCACCTGAGAGGAGAACCCTGGGTTAAGGTTCAGCTAAGGGGCAGCTCTGCCAGAGCCTGAGCACCAGGCTGTGGCTGGTGCCTCCCCACCTCTCCTCAGCTTTGTTGGCCTGCTCCTCCTCAGGAGCCACCTGCCCACTGGTTCTGCTTTCAGGCCCAGGTGTGACTTCGCCAAAGGGATTTGTTGGTGAGAGGAGAACCCCTTCCTGAGGCGGGAGGAAGGCAGGGAGGCTGCCATCACCTGAAGGCTTAGGGGAGGTGAGCAGAGCAAAGGCTGGATTCCAGGCTTGTCAAAGAGCTCTGGTGACCCATACCCCAGGGGTAGACTGAGTAGGGCACCTGTGGAGAGAGACAATGTAATTGCATCTGGCCAGCTCTCCTCTGCCCCGGGGGTTACTAAAATGTCCCCATCCAGACAGTAGGGACAGTGGGCTAGCCAAGGGCAGGGCGCTCTTTTCTAGACAGAGGGCTGCGGTGGGGTGGGAGTGGGGCGCCAAGCCTGGCCCAGGGAACAAGGTAGGTAAGTGGCAGCCACAACCACAGAGGGAAAGGGGTCCCCAGAAACACAGACCAGGGGTGGCGAGTGGGAGGTTAGCTGGGGGTCGCGGCCTCCTGTTTCTCCCTCCACTTCCGCGACCGCCCCCAACCTCATGCCTGGAAGAACAGGGTCCCCCTGACAGTCCCCCACCCTCTGCCACCCCTTGCAGCCTGGTGGGTGTGGCACAGGCGCCCCTGTCCCCACCTTCTCTGGGCCTGTTAAAACACGCCCCCCCTCCTGCCCCCTGATCTTGGTTTGTTCCTGATCTCGTGATCCCGCGAGATTTCGCCCTGGCAGGAACCAGGGCGCAGTCCCAGGAAGCTTGCCAGGCGCAGCCCCCCACCTCTTCCTTTCCACCAGCCTCCCTGCTGTGCAGGAGTCCACGTGGTGAGGAGCACGGCCTGTGGAAAAGGTAAGCGCACACTCTGGGTTCTTGCTGTCTCAGGGGGTGAACTTGCTGTCTCCAGGGGTGAACTTGCTCTAGTCACTGGCAACCCGCAGCCCCTCCCCAGTCGGCTTTTTCCATCTGAAAATGAGTTCCCACCTGGTTGGAGTGAAGGCCTGAGGTCCAAACCTGGCTCGCTGGCGTGAGGCCTTCCGCTTGCTGCGCCAGAGTGGGAGCTCGCTGAGGGGACTTACACGCAACAATTCATGGAACTCTGGCGTCGGCCTTTATTGTGTGACCTCAGCTGGCCGAGTTTCCAGTTGACCAAGGGGACCCCCACAGGCCCTGGCGCCAACTCCCCCGGGATCTGGGTCCTCAAGTCTGTGGGCTCTCAGGCCAGCCCAGCCCTGCTCAGGGCGTGGGGACAGAGAGGGGGCCGAAAAGAGGCTGCTGGATGGTGGGAACTTTCCGGGAGGGAGAGGTCGCTTTCCGCAGAGCACCAGGGCCGTCACTCATCATTGTCCTCTGGTTCAGCTGGTGAGAAAGCGGTGGTCAGGCTGGGAGATAAGAGGTGACTTCCACTGAGAGCGGCAGAGCCCTCTCCTGGTGTGAGTGTGCGGGTGCCTGAGTGTGCGTGAGTGTGAGTGTGTGAATTCTCACCTGATGATATGTTCCTGGGTTCCTTTTCATTCCTATTACTGATTAAGGTATTACATATGTGTTCTTATCCCCCACTCCCCCCACACCCCCACCCCCACCCCCACCCCGCAAGCATGCCCTCACGCTCACCCCCTGGTGTCTGCGTCCATTGGCTAGGCTTATAGGCATGCATACAAGTCCTTTGGTTGATCTCTCCCCCTTAGCCCCACCCTCCCCTACCTTCCCTCTGAGGGTGATGGTCTGATCCATGCTTCTCTGTCTCTGGATCTGTTTTTGTTCATTGGTTTATGTTGTTCATTATAATCCACAGATGAGTGAGGTCATGTGATTTTTCTCTTTCTCGGACTCACTGACTGACTAGCTTTGCTTAGCATAATGCTGTCCAGCTCCATCCATGCTGTTGCAAATGGTCACTGCCCCTTCCTTTTTTGTGGCAGCATACTATGCAGTGTGTAGATGTACCACGGCTTTTTAACCCACTCATATGCTGACCAGCACTTAGGCTGTTTCCAAATCTTAGCTATTGTAAATTGTGCTGCAGTGAACATAGAGGTACATGCATCCTTTCAGATTGGTAATTCTAGGTTCCTGGGATATATTCCTAGAAGTGGGATCACTGGGTCAAATGGGAGTTCTGTTTTTAGTTTTTTGAGGAAACTCCATGCTCTTCTCCATAGTGGCTGCATCAGTCTGCATTCACACCAGCAGTGAAGGAGGGTTCCTTTTTCTCCCCATCCTCACCAGCACTCGCCCTTTGTTGATTTGTTGGTGATAGCCATTCTGACAGCTGTGAGGTTGTACCTCCTTGTCCTTTTGATTTGCATCTCTTGGGTGATCAGTGACTCTGAGCATGTTTTAATGTGTCTCTTGGCCTTCCTTTTGTCCTCTCTGGAAACGTATCTATTTAGGTCCGTTGCCCATTTTTGTGATTGGGTTGTTTATCTTCCTTTTGTTAAGTTGTATGAGTTCCCTGTAAATGTTGGAGATGAAACCCTTATCAGAGAGAACATTGGCAAATATGTTCTCCCATGCAGTGGGCTTTGTTGTTGTCTTGTTGATGGTTTCTTTTGCTATGAAGAAGCCTTTTATTTTGATGTCGTCCCATTTGTTTACTTTAACTTTATTTTCCATCCCCCCAGGAGCTGCGTTGGTGAAGAGATTGCTTCAGCATATATCTGAGACTCTGCTGCCTATGGATTCCTCTATATATTTTTCTGGTTTCCAGCTTTCTGTTTAAGTCATTATCCATTTTGACCTTATTATTGTGCATGGTGTAAGTTGGTGGCCTAGTTTCATTTTCTGCATGTGTCTGACCAAATTTCCCAGCACCATTTATTGAAGAGACTGTCTTAACTCCATTGTATGGTTTGGCCTCCTTTGTCAAATATTAATTGAGCTTATTGGTTTGGATTGGTTTCTGGGTTCTCTGTTCTATTGCATTGGCCTATATGTCTATTCTTGTGCCAGTGTCAGGCAGTTTTGAGAACAGTGGCTTTGTAAAACAGCTTGATATCTGGTACTGAGATCCCTCCTACTTTGTTCTTCTTTCTCAGGATCGCTGCAGCTCTTTGGGGTTTGTTTGTTTTTTAAATATATTTTATTGATTTTTTACAGAGAGTAAAGGAGAGGGATAGAGAGTTAGAAACATCGATGAGAGAGAAACATAGATCAGCCTCCTCCTGCACACCTCCTACTTGATATGTGCCCTCAATCAAGGTACATGCCCTTGATCTGAATTGAACCAGGCACCTTTCAGTCCGGAGGCCGAGGCTCTATCCACTGAGCCAAACCTGTTTGGGCTCAGGGTCTTTTTTTTCATTACAGATGGATTTTTGGAGAGTTCATTCTAGGTCTGTGAAATATGCTGTTGGTGTTTTAATGCGGAGTGCATTGAACGTATAGATTGCTTTGGGTAGTATAGCCATTTTAATGAGGTTGTTTCTACCAATCCATGAACAAAGTTTGTCCTTCCATCTGTTTATGTCTTCCTCTATCTCTTTTTTCAACATCTTCTAGTTTTCTGAGTGTAGGTCTTTTACCTCCTTAGCTAAATTTATTCCTAGGTGTCTTAATTTTTTTGGTGGGATGATACATAGGATTCTTTTTTCAATCTCCTTTTCTGTAAGTTCACTATTGGTGTATAAAAATGCCATAAACGTCATTTATTTCTGTTCTGACCTTTATTATCTCTTTCTTTTTGTGTACTGTGGGCTTTTTTCTCTAATGGAGAGGCACTCTGAAGCCCAGGACAAAACAGCATTTATTTACTTGAATACACATTTGTCCTTTAGCAAATTTCTTGGCATTAATTATGTAGTCTGCTACATTGACAAATTCATTTAGTAAGTTTATTAAATTTTTGAAGGAGTGTTTGTGGTTTTCTATGTACAGTATCACGTCATCTGCAAATAATGACAATTTACTTCTTCTTTTCCAATTTGGGAACGATTTATTTCTTTTTCTTGTGTGATCACACTGACTAGGACTTCCAGTACTGTGTTGAACAGGAGTGATGAAAGTGGGCGTCCCTGTCTTGTTCCTGTCCTAGTGGTAAATGGTTTTTGTTTTGCACTTTGAGTATGTTGTTGGCTGTAGGTTTGTCATATAAGGCTTTTATTATGTGGAAGGATGATTCTGCTATTCCTACTTCGCTGAGTGTTTTTATCAGAAAAGGCTGTTGCACTTGGTCACATGCCTTTCCTGCACCAATTGATATGATTGTGTGGTTTTTCTCCCTCAAATAGTTTATGTGATGTTTCACGTTCATTGATTTGCAGATTTTGTACCATCCTTGTATCCCTGGAATAAATCCCACTTGGTCATGGTGTATGATCTTTCTAATGCAATGTTGAATCCAGTTTGCTGAATTTAGTTGAGGATTGCAGCATTAATGTTCATCTGGAATATTGGCCTGTAAGTCACTTTCTTTGTAGTGTCTTTTTCTGGCTTTGGGATTATGGTAATGCTGGCTTCTTAAAAATAGATTGGAAGTATGCCGTCCTCTTGAATTATTTGAAATAGTGTGAGAAAGTTTGGTTTTCCTTCTTCTTTGAATGTTTGGTCAAACTCCCCTGTGAAGCCATCTGGTACAGAGCTTATGTTTTTTGGAAGCTTTTTGATTACTGTTTCAATTTTATCAGTATTTATCGGTCTGTTCAGGATTTTTGCTTCTTCCTGATTGAGTTTTGAAAGCTTGTCTTTTTGTAGGAATGTGTCCATTTTATTGAGCTTGTCCAGTTTGTTGTAGTAGAGTTGTTCATTGTAATTTTTTATAATCCTTTGTATATCTGTGGGGTCGTTTGTTACTTCACCTCTATCATTTCTGTTTTTGTTTATTTGGGTGCTCTCTCTTAGTTTCTTGCTGAGCTTGACTAGAGGTTCATCAGTGTTGTTTATTCTTTCCAAGAACCAGCTCTTGGTTTCATTGATTTTTTGTATTATTTTTTTTTTTTCGTCCCTACGTCATTTATTTCTGTTCTGACCTTTTTTATCTCTTTCTTTTTGTGTACTGTGGGCTTTTTTCTCTAATGGAGAGGCACTCTGAAGCCCAGGACAAAACAGCTTTTATTTACTTGAATACACATTTGTCCTTTAGCAAAGCAAACAGACATATCAATGGTAAAGTTTGGTAAACAATAGAAGAATTTTCATGTTAGGAGGTTGCCTTCAGCCATTTTCCCCACAACAGGATAACAAAATGCTGATTTTCTGCCATGCTGAATATCAAAGTCCATTCGCCTTCTGTGGGACTTCTCGCATTGATATGTTAACTACTTTTGGTCTTTGCCCCATCATTTCCCCCTTTTTGTTTTCTTAATTAATTTAGAAAGGTGAATGCCATCTTCTGGGCTCAGATTCTTTTAAGACTTGTGATTCTTCTTCAGACTGGAAGAAAACATAGAAGAACAAGAAAGAGAGACAATATTGGTTATTCTAAAAAGCAACTGTAAGGAGATTCAATGAAAAGGATTGAGTTCTTTCATGTCCCTTTAAATATCGTTTTCAGGTATTTAAGTGATTTGTCCATAGTAGGCTTCTTTTTGGGCTATCAGTTCTTTATGGGTCCCTTTCCAGTCACTGTTCCCTTGTGACATGACAGCAATGATGTTCGAGTTCTGGATGGTGGGCAAACGGTGAGAAATGACAATGCAGGTCTGACCTCTTTTGGCTTTGTCAAGAGCCACCGGCACATAGGCACAGCTGATGACTGCTAGCGTGGCAAGGCATGGTCACCATCCCCCATCTCTGGATGTTTCTCCTCTGTCTTCTCAGCATGTTGCTTGGGGCACTGCTATCTGTAGTTGGAGTAGTTTGGTCAGTTCCTCTCTCAGATTCATGTTGCAGGAATCCACTCAGGCTTGGAGGAGTTTTCTGCAAATACACAAGCATATCCTTGACCAAAGATTAATAAAGGGACCCTTCCTTGAACCATACTCGGTATCTTTCCATTTAACCAGACCATTTTGCTTTGGCTTATTCTGACACCAGTGTAATTCTATGGGTGTCTTACCATCAGCATTACAAGGGTAAAATTTAAAGTAATTAAGGCTTAGTGTGGTCTACTTACAAGAGATGTCTTCACTATTCCGCCACTTTTGTTTTCCAAGTTGGGATTTTAGAGCCCTTGTAGTAGATGTAACATGAAAGGAGGGCATTTCTTCATAATCTGTTTTGCCGGCTGTACAATATTTTGGCAGGCTGATGTAAAAGCTTGTGAAATTCTGTGACTTGTTTAATAAAATAACTAACTGACAGGCATATTCATTTCCTTTTGTTAAAGGACCAGGACTTGTTCAAATAGTATAGAAAGGCTTCGGTCACCGAGTCATTTAAATTGAGTAGTTGCAGTTCTGTTTACAAAGCCAGCAGCATAAGCAGATAAAGAGATAATATGAAGAGGCTTTTGGAAATCCTGCAAGTCAGCCTTGATTGTTTCTAATTCGATTCTTTGCACAGAAGTATGACTGGTCTGCATGACTTGGTCTGAAATCATTGCAGTATAAGCAGCTTTACCATGAGATGAACTATCAGTAAAAACAGTGACTTCTCCAGGAATAGGTTTCTGCCTATTCCAACTATGTTCCCCTGAATATTCTTTTATTTCCATTTGCTAATTTAAATCAGTCTAAAACAAGGCTTATTTTCTATCTTCCTTTCTCATTGGGTGGGGACAGTGAATGACACTAATTGGATTTCTGCTATCAGTCTTTGAGTATATTGACATAATTTTTTTTTTAGGAAAGCATAATGCAAATTGTTTTCTTTTTGAGGCCTGATACATTTATTTTTATATGCAGTTTTCTAGATATTTGAAGGGAATCTCCTTCCGTTTCTTCTTCCAGACAAATTTTTAGGCCACAGTTATGGAGTTTCTTTTAAAAACCTTTTTCTTTCTTTTAAATAGTGCTACAAACTTGGTTTCTTTTCGGAAATACCAATAGGAGAGAGATATGCTGGCAAATGCTGTAATGCATACAGTTTAAGTAAAACTATCTTTTTACTTATTGTGTCTTATTAATGGTGAGATTTAATGCTTGAATGAGTTTTTTTGTGTTTTTTTTTAATATATTTTTATTGATTTTTAACAGAGAGGAAGGTACAGCGATAGAGAGTTAGAAACATCAATGAGAGAGAAACATCAATCAGCTGCCTCCTGCACAGTCCCCACTGGGTATGTCCCCGCAACCAAGGTACATGCCCTTGACAGTCTTCTTTTTTTGCTCTGGTGAGACTTCTTCTCCAGATGTCCCACATTGGGCGCCAGAATGTTGCAACATTTTGCTGCAATGATTCAGGATCTGGGAAAGGAGCTGCACACAAATGAATACACTAGACAACAAATATAAATTTAGAAGGCATTGGGGAGCCAGGCGGAGACCTTTTTCTCTTGGGGAGAGGCTGTCTGAAATGCAGCACCCATCAGCTTTCATTTACTTGGCTGTAGGTTTCTCATATATGCCCTTTAGCAAAGCAGACAGGCATATCAGTAGTAAACTTTAATTATCAGGTTAGCAAGATTGCCTTCAGCATTTTCCCAACAGCCGTTTAATATAATGCTGATTTTCAGCCCTGCTGAATATCAAAGTTCATGTCAAAGTTCATTAGCCCTCCATACACACACACACACACACACACACACACACACGTATACACACACACACACACATATACACACACCCATACTACTGTTGGTCTTTGCCTCAAGCACTTTACTCTAAGGTTTGACAGTGTGATCAATGCTTCTTTGTGTCTGGATGTCTTGTTGTTCATCAGCTAATGTTGTTCATTATATTCCACAAATGAGTGAGATAATGTGATATTTATCGTCCTCTGACTGGCTTAATTTGCTTACTGTAATGCTCTCCAAGTCCATCCATGCTGTTTCAAATTATAATAGTTCATTCTTTGTTACAGCAGTAGAGTATTCCATTGTATAGATGTTCCACAGTTTATTCATCCGTGCATCTGCTAATGGGCATTTAGACAGTTTCCAAATCTTAGCTATTGTAAATTGGGCTGGTATGAACATACAGTTGCATATATCTTTCCTGATTGGCCTTTCTCATTTCTTGGGATACATACCTAGAAGAGAGAACACTGGGTCAAAGGGGAGCTCCATTTTTAATTTTTTAAGCAAACTCTATATGGTTTTCCACAGTGGTTGCAGCAGTCTGCATTCCCACCAGCAGTGCGCAAGGGTTGCTTTTTCTCTGCATCCTCACCAGCACTTGTGGTTTGTTGATATTTTTCTGACAGCTATTCTGACAGGTGTAGATGGTACCTCATTGTCGTTTTGATTTGCATCTCTTGGACTGTTCGTGCCTTTGAGCATTTTTCGTATGTCTCTTGGCCTTTTATAGGTCTCCTTTTAAAAAGTGTTAATTTAGGTCCTTTGCCCATGTTTTGATTGGATTGTTTATCTTCCTATTGTTAATTTGTGTGAGTTCCCTGAAAACTTTGGAGATTCAACACTTATCCGAGATACCATTGGCAAATATGTTCTCCCTATGCAGTGGGCTTTCTGGTTGTTTTGTTCAGGATTTTGTTTGCTGTGCAGAAGGTTTTTATTTTGACGGAGTCCACTTGTTTATTTTACCCTCTGTGTGCATTGCCTTTGGAGCTGTATCAATAAAGATACTGCGAAGACATATCTGATATATTGCTACATAGGCAATCTTATAAGTTTGTTTTATAGGTTCTCATCTGATGTTTAAGTCCTTCATCCATTTTGAGTTTATTTTTGTGAATGGTGTAAGTTGGTGGTCTAGTTTCATTATTTTGCATGTATCTTTCTAATTTTCCTAACATTTATTGAAGAGACTGTCTTGATTCCATTGTATGCTCTTGCCTCCTTTGTAAATTAATATTAGAGCGTAATGACTTGGGTTCACTTCTGGGTTCTCTGTTCTGTTTCAGTGGAGTATATGTCTTTTCTAGTGCCAGTAGCAGGCAGTTTTGAGAATGGTGGCTTTATAATATAGCTTAATATCTGGTATTGTGAGCCCGCCAACTTTTTTCTTCTTCCTCAGACTATTTTTACACCATTTGAATTTTTTCAAGGATTTTTTTGTGTCTGTGCAATATTCTGTTGATATTTTAATGGAGATAACAATGAATCTATAGATTGCTTTGGGTGGTATGGACATGTTAATGAAGTTAAGTCTACCAACCCATCAACATGGTATATGAATCCATTGGTTGATATCTTTATGTCCATTTCAATGTCCTGTAGTTTTCCAAGTGCAGTTCTTTTACTTTCTTTATGAATCAATAAAAATGTGCAGTTTTTAATTATAAACCTTGTTTTCTATCAAAATTACTTCTTGCGTGAATTGTGGGACACCCTTTACTTAGGCGACTCCTGTGAAAGGGCCATTTGACCCACAAAGGGGTCGCAACCCACGGGTTGAGAACCGCTATTCTAAAATGTCACGTAAATCTAATGGATCCAGTGTGTCCTTTAGAGGCTCTGCATCCTTGTTATTTTTTCATATGGAAGATCTATCCAGTGATGTCAGAGGGGTGATAAAAGTCCCTTACTGTGACTGTCCTTTTGTCACACTCTCTGTTAAAGTCTTCTAGAATTTTTGTTTGTTTTGATTTTTTGTTTATTTGTTTGTTTGACATATATATATTGAGGTGCTCCTATGTTGGCTGAATATATGATTACTAGGGTTATATCGTCTTGTTGGTTGGTCCCTTTAGTATCATGCAGTGACCTTTATCTCTTGGGATGGCCTTTATTTTAAAGTCTTTTTTTTCTGATATGCGTATTGTTACTTCGGCCTTTTTTTTTCTTTTCCATTTGCATGGAAATTTTTCCCATTCTTTCACTCTCATCCTGTGTGTGTCTTTTGTTTTGAGATGGTGCTCCTGTAGACAGCATATACTTGCATCATGTTTCTGTATCCATTTGGCTCCACTACACCTTTAGATTGGAGCATTGACCTATTTACATTTAGGGTTATTATTCATAGGTATTTATTTCTTTCCATTTTGTTTCTGTGTGGCTAAGTTTCTGTCTCTGATTCTCCTTCTCATTACAGCAATCTCTGTAGCATTTCTTGTAAAGCTGGCTTGGAGATGATGTACTCCTTCAGCCTTTTTCTGTCTAGGAAGCTCTGTATTTGACCGTCTATTTTGAATGAAAGAATTGCCAGATATAGTAATCTTGGTCTCAGATCCTTGCTTTCCATTAACTTGAGTACTTCATGCCATCTTCTTCTGGCCTGTAGAGTTTCTGATGAGAGATCAGGAGTCAGCCTTATGGGAACTCCTTCATAGCTAACAGTTTTCTTTTGTCTTGCTGCCTTGAAGATTCTCTCTTTGTCTTTAATTTTTGTCATTTTAATTATGATGTGTCTGGTCACGGGTTTGTTTGGGTACTTCTTCTTTGGGGTTCTCTTTGGCTCTTGATCTTGTGTGGGATTTTCCTTTACCAGGTTAGGTAAGTGTTCTGCCATTGTTTCTTCAAAGACCTTCTCTATGCCTTTCTCCCCTCCTGCCTCTTTTGGCACACTGGCTATTCTAATACTGTTATGTAAGTGGTCCTGATGTTTGTTTGTTTGTTTGTTTGTTTGTTTTAAATCTTAATTTTTCTGCCTTTTTTTATTGGGTGATATTTTTAACTCTGTTCTATATCAGTGATTGGATCCTCAGCTTTCCCTAATATCTGCCTATTCCTTCTATGTGTTCTTTATTTGTATTATGTCATTTTATATCTAGGACTGTTCTTCTTTTCGTAGTCACTATATCTTTTTTCATGCTGTTGAGCTCTTTTACCTTCATAGCTCTGAAGTCAGATTCAGATAAATGTCTTCTGTGTGCTTCATCTCTCTCAATATCTGGAGAATTATCCAGTTCTCTCATTTGAGGATTTTTTATTTAATTCCTCTTTCTGGCTTTCTGTGTGGGTTTGTGGTGACAAGTTAGGCAGACCTGTCTGCCTATCAGTCTCTAGTGCAGAAAATTGTTAAAGGATGTTTCTGACTAATTAGGTCAGGCAAAGACTCAAAGCCTCCAGAGACCTCCTCTGTCTATAGACTGATAGGATTCCAACTTAACTTGCCTCCAAGGCAATGGTCCTCAGGTTATAGCAAGAGTTTGTTTCAACAGGGTTGGACAGTTGCCTCTGCGTGGAGGTTAATTGTTATTTATAATCTCTTAAGTGTCCTCAGGGCAAGGTGTTTCCCAGTAGCATGTGTTAATTGTCTCCCCTCCAGGAAAGGTAAATGTCTGCATGGGAAAGATTTTCTCTGCTGCATGAGGAAATGACTCCTCCAAGGAAACTTGAAGTGTCTGTCTTCTGTGCTGGAACCCTTGACTCCCCAGTTCTGGCTTTTACCCTCACAGCTCCAGTCCACTTCACCCTCCCTTTGACAGGGCACAAGGTGTGTGGCTCCACAGGGAAATTTGTGCGCTGGCTCTTTAAGAGGATACCTGAATTTCTAGCTGTCTCTCACTGGCAGACAGTGTCCTGCTGCTATTCACATCCACAGGTTATATGGGTACCCTCCTCAGTTCTGTGCTCTCTGCTAGGAGGCGTAGCTTGGGGATTAGACCCAGAGTTCTCAGTGGCAGTCCTCCATAGTTGAGATATCTCTCCGAGACTTCAGTTGCTGTCTGTGGGTGTCAGGCCCGCCCCTTCAAGCCTCCTCTCCTCGTACCAGTGTCTACGGGGCCTCCACCTTCGGTCCTAGGTGTCAGGGTTCTCTCCTGTGAGTTTTCCATTGATTATTCCGGAAGTTGTTCTGTATTTTAGTTGGAATATCAGTTTGTTCCTGGGAGCATGTCCCTGTAGCATCCACTTATTCTGCCACCATGCTTTTACATATATTTTTATTTCTCTCAGAGAGAAACAGAGAGCATGTGAGAGTTAGAAACATCAGTGATGAGAGTGATTCTTTGATCAGCTCCCTCCTGCAAGCCTCAGACTCGAGATTGATCCCACACTCAGGCAAGTGCCCTTGACCTGAATCGAAACTGGGGCCTTTCAGTATGAAGGTCGTTGATCTTCCCCTGTTCCCAACTGGCTAGGGTTATGCCACCTTTTAAAATCTTCTTCAGAATCCCTCTGCATTGTAAAGTCCCTGCTAACATTCTTGTCCAATACGCTCCTTTTCATGTGGTTTCAGGATGGAGTTGTGCATGAAGGCCCTAATGTCCTGTGAGTGCACATTCTGATCAGTAGCACCGTCAGGAAATGTGCACTCAGGCATGCTCAGTAGGCATATAGTAACAGAAACCTGCCATGTCTCTTACTGTTTGTTTCTGTTTGGATCATGATGGAGCTCAACTAAGGCTCTTGTTTCAAGTAGGGGTAGGCAGGATATACTCTTCATTTCAACCCGTGTTCTTCTGAGAAACTTTGGTAGTCGTGCCCTACTCTAATATGTATTAGGCCATTCAATTATAAGGCCAGATCTTTTTGTAAGGACAAGGCATTTATTTTTATTGAGTGAAAATTCTAATGAACACATTAATATATAAAGATATAATTTGTACTTCCAACAATCATATACTTATTGAAGAAATATGGAGACCAAATAACTACATCTTAATCAACATGATACAAGTCCAGTAGTTCCTCACGTTACATTGTTGACACGTTCCTGCAGTGGGATGTAATGCAATATTCGCGTAAGTCAGAACCCACCTACATAAGCACGTATGTCACTCACATGGAGACACATACACAGCAGTAATGGCGTGCAACAGTTTAAAAAAAATTAGAAGAAAGATAACAATTGCTGACCTTTCTTGTGGTAAATGAATAATAAGAAAACATAAAGCACATATATACATACGTAGAAATGCTCAAACTTTTTTTTTTAATAAATAAATGGGGAATGGCAACGTAACCACAAAACTTATGTACTTCGAGTCCAACGTAACCCAAGGAATGTCTGAATTATCACAACAGGCTGAAAAGTGATCAGTGTGGATTCAGATGGCCTGTTTTTAATGAAAAGAAGGGTGTAAAGGGACACTTGAAAGAGTCAGACACTGAAAGTTGCTACATCAGAGCGTGCACATAGTTGTGAAGAAATAAGGTAAAAGTGACTTATTCATATTAGTAAAGAGATGTTTTAAAGTCTAACATAGAGACCCTCACTATAAATTATGTTGGAAAATTGAAAGTATTGATAGCATCAGTGTAGTTAAGAAGAATATGCCTCTGCACTTGAATATAGACAAGCAGCCTGCCCATTTCAATTTTGGATGAGCTAGTGAGCAAAGAAAATTAGTGAAAGGCTCACTTAGGGGCATTAGTGGAAAGAATTAGCACTGAAGCATAGTACTGTTTGTGGGACATGTAATAGTTCTCATATTTTGAGGGAGATTAGTGCCCTTCATATAAGCCATTAAATAATACCGCTAAAGAGCAGTTAAATCTCAATGGCCATCATTACCAAAATTCAGGTTATACCTTTAAATTATTCAGCATTAGAAGAGAACCATGCTAAATCGGTGATAAATAATAAAATGACTAGAATCCCGGTGAACGAAATTCAAGCACCAGTGGTGTCCCACTGCCTGGTCTGCACCCTCACACAATCTGGGACCCCTTGGGAGATGTGGGACTGCCAGGTTAGGTCTGACACCTCCTGAGGGATGTAGCAGTGCACGAAATGGCAGGCAGCCGGGCAGGAGCCCAAGCTGGAGTCAGGTGCTCTGATCCCGCTCATCCAAGCCCCACTCCACCTGCCACCACTGCTTCGTAGCCTTGTCACATAGGCAGCAGAGGCTTTTGCTGTCACAGCTGCACTTTCCAGCCATTAGCCCGCCTTCTGGCTGAGTGATGCTCTCGCTGTGGGAGAGCCTTGACCACCTGGGGGAAGCTCCTGTGTTGAGCGTCTGCGTCCTGGTGGTCGGTGTGCATCGTACCAACCAATCATAATGTCTCTTACGCTATTATATATATAGATATGTGTGACCAATTTGGCATGTCCTGGCCCAATAGAATATTAGTATTCACAGATGATATCTTGCCAGTATTAGAATACCAGTGGCCAGGTGCATGGATTTGTGCACATTGAAAGGAGATTAATTAGAAGAAATATTTTAGTACTGCTATTTGCCCTTTCTCTATAATAGCAGTGTCAACCAAATTCAGATTGACAATGCCGATTTGAAACACATGCATGCAATTGGCGCCAGCAAGAGGTTCAAACTTATGGCACATGCACGAGTCACCTTAGCCATATAAATGTGTGTGTGTGTGTGTGTGTGTGTGTGTGTCTGCGTGTGTGTGTGTGTGTGTGTGTGTGTGTGTGTCTTTAGATAGATAGAGAATAAACTTGCTTAATTAGACCTGCTTTCTGATTTAGCTCAACTTTTTCCAACCCATTGAATCCCCTTAACTTCTCTTCCAGGTAATTGTCAGCAACACAGCAGTAAATGTCAACACAAAGCACATTATTATTGTAGTTCATGCGGGGAGAACAACGGGTAAAATATTTCACTGCAGCAGTGTTTGACTTCATTCAGCACAGTGAGAAAACCTGAAGTCATTTTCAAGTTCCACCATTTCTTCCTTCTTTGCAGTCAGGTCAAGATTCTAAGCTTTCAAAATCTCCATTTTCTGGCTAATGAAGAGATAAGAGGATACCTCCGAGTTACCATCTACCTACACCAGAACTTTGAGTGAGGGGCGGGGTTGCGCAGGGTGACACCCACTGCCCTGTCCGTGATTGGAGGAGGCTTTTGAGGAGCACAACCAGAAACAGCAGGCTGGGCCTGGCCAGGTGCCTTCTGTACCACATGTTCACATGACCAGCGCCTGTGCATGAGCCCAGTTTGCACCCAGTCAGCACACCAGGGCCTGGTTGCATACAACAGTGAGCAAGCACCTTGCCTGGACTCAGCAGGCTCTGCACCACCTGCTCCTTCACAACACCAGTCTCAGAGCCAGGGGGCATCCAGAGTCAGGCTGTGTTGGGAGACTGAGGGGCTCCTGAGGGCAGCGCGCTTCCTCTCAGTTCCACTGGGGGGCCTTCAGCTGCAGGGCGCCTGAGGATTCACAGGGCTCCCCAGGGCCATTGCACCAGGAAGGACAGGGCAAGCAGGATGATCCAGGAGGCTTTTAGCTTCACCTCGGTGCAGGGAAGTGGTGATAACCAGGACACAAGGGCACAGGAAGTTCAGAGGGCAGCTTTGGGGCTGGAGTGGGAAGACTTCATGCTGGTGGGGGAGGCTGAGACCCTGGAGCTGAGGTTGGACACAGGCCAGGATGTTGGGATTGATCCTGAGTGCGGGAGAGGGGAGGACAGGGTGGCTGCAGAGCAGTGTGTGCAGGGAGAGGAGAGTGAGGTGCAGCAGGGAACCCAGAGTGAGGAGCAAGGGGAAGACAAGGAGGGCCTGGGGGAGGAGTTCCAGGCACAGGCTCAGTTTATCCTGTGGACCGAGGGCCTTCTGCAGGTGGTGCCATGGCAGGCCAAGTGGGCAGGTGAGGAGGTTTTCCCAGATCTGCAGGTGGGGAGGCAGGAGGAGGTGGTGAGTGAAGAGCTGAGGCTGGAGGCACAGGTTCCAGGTGACCCACAAGGGAGTGACCACCAGGAGGAGGGGTGGATGGAGGAGCAATTAATTGCAGGGGAGCAGTTTGTCCTGCAGGGGGAGGGGAAGTGCACCATGAAGGCAGTGGAACAGGTGGGAGAGGTGGAGCCTCAGTCCAAGGCCAAAGCAAAGCCAGAAGAAGAGGAACCAGTGCAGCAGGAGCAGGCCCAGTCAGGGCCCGGGGCCAAGTTAACCTGGTCCCCTCTGGAGGTGCTCCAGGCCCTTCAATTGGAGATGGAGCCCATGAACGAGCAAGCCAGCAGGGCCTTCTCTCGGATCAGGTGCAGGACTCAGCAGAGGCTCAAGCCCTATTTCAAACGGAGAAGCCTCAATATCCGGCGCATCCCTGGGTTCTGGCTCACAGCTGTATCCTTGAGGGTAGAGGAGCAGGATCACAAGGAGCATGGGACAGTGCAGGAGAACGGTGTAAGCGGGGATGGTTCCCCTAGAAAAGAACATTGAGGACAAGCTAGGGGCAGTGTGCCCGGGTCTGGCCCAGGATCCTGGAAACACCCTCTGTCTTGTACAGGCACCATAGAAGCATTACCAGGGTGTCCAGGGGCAGAGCTCCAAGGCAGAGGCACGCATACACCAGGGGCTGATGCCCACAGACAGGGCTGTGTTGCACGGGCTGTTCTGGGACTAACTAATGCTGCCTTACATGCCGTCTCTATGTCCAATTCCTCAGTCAGAAGAGGAATGTGTGATGTGTAGCCTGTCAAGCCCTCAGCACAAAACAATCTGGTGGGCATCAGGGTCTGTCAGGAAACAGAGTGGTGCTGTGCCCCTTTCTGCCCTTGATGGAGAAGGAGTGGCCTTAAGGGAAGGAGAGGCCAGGCCAGGCTGCTCTTTCTAGCTGGTCCATGCCCAGCTCCCAGGTTGCAGGCTCCTTGACCCAAAGCAGTTTGTCAACCACCCAGAGTTGTCGGCCATGATCAGCGTCCAAGATGAAAATATGCTCGGCCATGTGATTGATTTGAAGGTAAGTGCACCTGCTCCAAGGAGTAGTGGAGGGCAGGTGGGGAAATGGCCTGTCCCTGAAAACAGCTACAGGCGGCAGCACTGGGCTGCGATTTCACTCCCTGGATCCATTTCCTTCTGCAGGTGAGGGAAGTCAGGCATCCCTGGGGTTGCTGCACCATTAGCCTGTACTTCCGCAGCAACCCCTACTTCCGCAACCATGTGATTGTGAAGGAGTATCTCATCACCCTCACAGGTAAGAGGAGGCTCCCTGCATGGGCTGCAGCTGGTGGTGGGCAGGGATGGAAGGTGATGTACCCAGCTTCACATACCCCTCTCCTGCAGGATACAGGTTGTCCCGTGCCACTCCCATTCAGTGGTACCAGCATTGTGAACAAGAAGTCTACAGCCACGGGCTCCAGGACAGCAACGCCAGCTTCTTCTGCTGGATCTCTGACCACAGTGTGACATCATCTGACAGGATTGCTGAGGTGGGATGTCACTGGCCATGCCAGATTCCTGTGTCCGCCTGCTGCTTGGGTTTCTATTTGGGTCCCTGTGTTCTCCTGACCAAGCTCTGTTTGCCCTACCAGATCATCAGCAAGGACCTGTGGCTCAATCCCCTGAAGTACTATGAGAGGACGATGGCCCAGAGTGAGCGGACAGGACGGGTGAGGAGGGGATGCCTGGGCTCTCCCCTGGTGTGCTGCCAGGTTCCTGGGCCATTATTTTTCTCTCACAGGGACACCTGGATGCTGGGAGGGAAACAGCCTGTAACACCAGGGCCGCAGGGTGTGTGCCTTTGACAGGAACTACCAGTACAACAAGGGCAGTGCAATTCCAGCTCAGGCAGGGGGGCTTAGGCAGGAGGAGGGAGTGTGCATGTCCACTGTCACTCAGAGTCAAAGCAGATTACCTCAGCCCCTCCTCTGAACTCTCCCTCTAGGCCACCCACAGCACCTTCAGGCCTTTCCACCTGCCCCTCAACAGGGGCTGCCATGACATGTTCTTCCTATACTCCTTCCACAGGTGTCTGTGAATCTTCCTCATGCTGAGGCCTAGGCTGCTGTGCTGCCACGCCACATTGCCCTATTGCTGCTCACCACCATCTCCTATTTCCCCAGGGTCTCCACTTCCTCCTGGGGACACTGGGATCGGCATGCTCCTGATCAGTATCTTAGGGGGCAAAGTGTGGGCCACAGAGCTGGAGGAATCCTTGTTTTGCAGCCTTGTCAGAGGTTCTTCAATCCTTTTATCCATTTAGGTTTTCCAAGGAGAATACCTCATTTGTTTACCCTCCCTAACCTGAAAACAGGGCAGCATGCCATGACGAAATAACACACTGCTTCATTTTGTATACAGTTCACTTCATAGACTTTATGCACATATGGTCATAGACACCCTGGGAAATTTAGGGCCATGAATATAACTCACCATCCAAACAGACTACTTTTCTGTGTTTGTATTAAAATCAGACAAGAAATCCCATGTTGCAGAACACTTTCTTTTGAAAAATTTTTGCAATGTTAGTGTTTAAGGTTTTACAAAAAGTAATATATATGTCTCTTTCTTTTTTTCTACTTACCTTCCCTCCGGCTTCCTCTATCTCTAGTCTCTTGTTCTTGTCACCCACTCCCAGTGTCTTGCCTCTGTTGGTCTGTTGGTTGTGCTTATATTCTGAATATGTTAACAATACAATATGTAAAATTTAAACATTTAAGTATATTGTAATTTAAATCAGCACTTAGGAAGCAACCTTGTACAATTCAAACCTTGCCTCCAATCCTGAAACTTCATAATGGTACCTACAATTCTTGATGCTTCCCCCAAACCTACCATTTGCTTTTTGTCATTCTTAAATAACAGAAGCCAAATTCCTTACAATAAAATATTGTCTGTACCTTATCATTTTTATTTTCAGTGTCTAATTCTTCTGTCACAATTCTTCTGTCACAGGGGCTTCCCCTCTGACTCCCCGAGTGCCCAATCAGGTGAGCTACTGTACTGCATGATTCACTCTCTCTTGCGTACATGGTGTATCCTGTGATCGCCGCCAGCACCACACTCAGGACCTCTTACAGGGGTGTCCCATCGGCTGTTGCAGTAATTGCCATGCCCCCATCATACCCATCTCCTGTGTGGCTGTAATAATCATCACAGGAACTGGGCCACCATAAGTCAGAAGGGGCCTTTGTGGTGGTGGTGCCCAGTTTTTTATTGGAATGTTGATCTTCCTTTTGTTTAGTGGATGAGTTCAGTATGAATTTTGGAGAATAGGTCCTTATCTGATATAACATTGGCAAATATCTTCTCCCAGGCAGTGGACTTCCTTGTTTTGTTGTTGTTGTTGTATTTGTTGACCGCTTCTTTTCTGCAGAAGTGTTTTAATTTGATATCGTCCCATTTGTTTCTTTTCTCTTCAGTTTCCATTGCCCTAGGAGCTGTATCAGTAAAGGTATTGCTGAGACAGATGCCTGATATTTTGCTTCTTCTAAGATTTTCATTGTTACCCACTTACGTTTAAGTCCTTTATTCATTCCCAATTTATACTTATGTATGGTGTAAATTGGTGGTCTAGACTAATTTTTTTGCATGTATCTGTGCTATAAGTCCAACACCAATTATTATTATGTTTTTTATTTTGGCTTTGTAATATCTTCAATGAAACAAAATAAAATTTCCTCTATGTTAATTGAGTCATACTTTCTCTAAATCTGGCCTTTAAAAAAATCCCCTGGGGCACAGTCCCATCCGTTCTTTGATTTTCCTTCCACTGATCCCAAACCTCGGCTGTAGTCTGCGTTCTTTCAAAGGACAAAAGCAGACCCGGAGTCCTCAGAGCTGCCTGCAGCACCCTCCTGCCCACGGCACCCTCCTGCCCACGGGAGGTGCAGTGCCCATCCCCATCTGGACCTTGGCTGCCAGGGAGAGTCAAAGCCTGAGAATCAAAGTGGCAGCATGTCATCGCCTTCACCTGCCGGAAGGCGGTCCATCCTTGCTGCTTGACACAGTCGCTGCAGGAAAGAAATATCTGCACAGCATATGTTTCAAGGGACCTGGCGTATATAGCATACTGTTCTTAATATGTTTGCTCCCCTTAGCGCTGTGTGTTTTAACCAAGGTCACCTCTCCTAGAAAGGTTGTTTCCCCAGGTAGGAACTTTTCCCTGAAGTTAGGGAGGGGATGAAACTCCTTAACTAAGTGCCAGGCGGGTAGTTAATAACTACAAACAATCATGCTTAAGCTACATAATCTTTACTCCCTGGAATGGAGATAAGAAACACCCTAACCTTTGTAATAGAAATTGATAGGATTAAAATCAACTGGGATAAATACTGATGTAACAAGACAATAAACAGCAGAACCTCTCTGGAGATCCAGACCAGAACTTGCCTGAAGATCCTGGCTAGGCTGCTGATCAACTGAACACTGTCTCCGTGTCATTCCTTCTTCGCCGACTCCGTCTAACGCCTTTGGGAACCCCTGGACCTGCTGGGTTGGACCCCGGCATTCACTGGCCTGTCTCCAGCAGCACAAAACCAGTCCTCCCTGCCAGTGCTCTGGGGACCGGCCCTCAGGGCGATGTGGTGGCGCTGTCCCCTGGCAGCCGAGTGTCCCAGGCTTGTCTTTGGGGATCTCTGTGTCCATGGTATAAATGCAAGTGAGATCAAACACAATGTTATCAATGATTGGCTTGGTAAGGTCGCCACTAAACACTTGCCACCATGGCTTCTCGGCCATGGCCTCGGCGGGCACCTGGACCCCACAGACCTGCAGGGCCAGGTGGAGCACCGGCACCGCTATGTGCTGAGCCTGGAACCGGAAGCACAGCCCCCCGCGGTAGCTGTCCCGCAGCAGGGCCCAGGCAGTGACGGAGATGGGGGTCCGTTGCCAGCTGTAAGGATTCAGCCAGTTCTTGAGAGAAATCAGGTAGTGGAGCAGGTACCTGTGTGGGTGCTGAAAGGAGACTTGGAAGCGCAGTACCCGCAGCACAATGCTGTCCTGGATCACCCAGACTAGGGAGTCCATCTCCAAGGGCTCGCTGCCTGGGTGGAAGTACCTGTTGGACACGTTGATGATGTCACGGGTTCGCAGGGGCTGTTCTTCCACTTTGCCAGCCAAGTAAAGGGCAGACATGGCGACCAAGTAGGGGTCATAGGCGTCCAGGTTGATCTCGCAGAAGAACTTATGGTAAATGGCACAGGCGGTGGCGAGGGGAATGGACTACATCCCTAGCTTGACACCTGCCTCCATGATGAACCTTGTCACGCGGAAGTGCACCCTCGCCTGGGGTTCGGGCCACCCCTTGGCGCCTGGCGCCGCGTCCTCCTCTCTGCAGCTGTCCAGGCTAAGGTCCTCCATGGGGCCCTGCTGGGAGGCCCCAGACCCCGCGGGAAGGACAAGAGTCTCCAGTGCAGTGCCTGTGCCAGCAGAGTCCTAGCCCAGTGCGCAGCCGCCCTACCGCGCCCCGCCCCGCCACGCCCCGCCCCGCCCCGCGCCGCCCCACCTACCCAGCCCTGCCTAGGCCTGACTGCCATCCAGGTTCCAACACCAATTATTGAAGAGACTGTATGACTCCATTCTATGCTTTTGCCTCCCTTTGTCAAACATTAATTGAGCATAATGGTTAGGGTCGACTTCTATGTTCTCTGTTCTGTCCCATTGGTCTTTATGTCTGTTTTAGTTCCAGTCAGAGGCAGTTCTGAGAATGGTGGCTTGTAGTATAGCTTGATATCTGGTATTGTGATCCCTCCAAATTTGTTCTTCTTTGTCCAGATTGCTGTAACTATTTGGGGTCTTTTCTTAAATTCATAGGAATTTTTGGAAACTTTCTTCTAGGTCTGTGAGATACGCCATTGACATTTTAATGGTTAATACATTAAAACTGTACATTGCTTTGGGTACTATGAACATTTTAATGATGTTGATTGTACCAAACCGTGAATATGGTATGTTCTTCTATTTGCTTTAGTCTTCCTCTATCACTTTTTTTCAATTTCCTGTAGTTTTCCAAGAACAGGTTTTTACCTCCTTAGTTAAGTTTATTCCTAGGTTTCTTAAATTTTTGTTGCACTGCTAAATGGCATTTTTGTTTGTTTGTTTCTATTTCTGAGTTCATTATCCGTGTATCAAAAAGCCATAGAATTCTGGGTGTTAATTTTGTACCCTGCTACATTGCCAAATTCATTTATTAAATCTCCTAGTTTTTTTGGTGGAGTCTTTAGGTATTTCTATGGACAATACCATGCCATCTGCGAGAATTATGACAGTTTTACTTCCTCTTTTCCACTTTGCATGCCTTGTTTGACTTCTTCTTGTCTGACTGCATTGCCTAGCACTACCAGTACTCTGTCGAACAGAAGAGGTGAGAGTGGGCATCCCTGTCTTGTTCCTCTTCTTAGAGTAATTGTTTTTGCCCATTGAGTATGATGTTGTCTGTAGTTTTGTCACATAAGGCTTTGTTAATGTTGAGGTATGATCCCTCTATGCCCAGTTTGCTTAGAGTTTTTATCAAAATTGGGTGTTGGATTTTGTCAAATGCTTTTCCTGCACCAATGGATATGAATCTCTCTCAATTTGTTTATGTGATGCATCACACTTATTGATTTCTGGATGTTGACTCATCCTACTTCCCCAGAATATATCCGCTTTGGCATGGTGTATGCTCATTTCAATGTAATGTTGCATCGCATTTGTTAGAGTTCTGTTGAGGATTGTAACATCCATGGTCATCAGAGATATATTGGCCTGCATTTTTCTTTCTTTGTGTTTTCTCTATCTGGCTTTGGGATTAGAGTAATGCTGGCTTCATAGGAAGTGTTGGGAAATGGTACTTCCTTTGAATTTTATGGAATAGTCTGAGGAAGAAGGTTTTAGTTTTTCTTTGAACACTTGGTAAAAGTCCCTGTGAAGCCGTCTCGCCCAGGCTTTTGTTTGCTGCAAGTTATTTTTGTGACTGCTTGAATTTTCTGAGTAGTTATTGGTGTGGTCCTATGTTTTATTCTTCCTAACTGAGTTTAGGAAGATTGTATTTTTCTAGGAATATGTCCATTTCTTCAGGGTTGATCAGTTTGTTGGAGTAGAGTTGTCCATAGTATTTATTTACAATCCTTTTTATATCTGTGGGGTCTTTTGCTATTTTGCCTCTTTCATTTCTGATTTTGTTTACTGGGGTCCTGTTGGTGAGCCTAGCTAGAGCTTAGTCAATCTGGTTTATCCTTTCAAAGAAATAGCTCATGTCTTTATTAATCTTTTGTGCGGTTTTTGGTCTCTATGTCATTTATTTCTGCTGTGATCTTCATTATTTCCTTCCTGCTGCTCAGTTTGGGCTTTGCTTGTTGCTCTAACTTTTTAAGTTGTGGGGGTTAGATAATTTGTTAACTGTTTTTCTTGTTCTTTGAGTTAGGCCTGTAATGCTATGAAGTTCCCTCTAAGGACTGCTTTCAGTGTGTCCCATAGATTTTGGACTTTTATTTTTAATTTTCATTTACTTCCAGGATGATTTTAATTTCTTCTTTAATCTCTTCGGTAACCCAGTTATCTATCTTTGTACATAAAAGCCCTGTGACCGGAATGGCAGAATGACCAGAATAGCTGGTGGCTATTACTTGCATTGCGGCAGCCAAGCAGTCTTTTCTGGGCCCCAGTCGGCCATATCCCTGACCAGCCTTGCTTCCCATCTGCCCCCAATCCTCCATTTGGGGCAGAACTGATAAGAAAACCACTCACAGCCTTTCCCCTGGTCAGCCCCACCCCCTATATGCGCTAACGCCCAGATTGGAGGCATGGCCTTCTGGTTAACCGCCAATGGCCACTAACTGCTGCAGGCCTGGCCCCATGTGCCCCCATCTGGGGAGGCCAACCAGACTGCTTCCATACAGGAATTCATACCCTGGGCCTCCATTTATTTAATAAAAGACTATTTAGCCTCCAAGTATTTGAATTTTGTTATATCTTATTGTAGTTTATTAGCAATATAAGAGGCCCAGTGAACGAACTTTGTACACTTGGCGGAGTCCCTCACCCTCTGGCAGCCTGGGAGACCTCAGGGGATGTCCGAATGATGGCTTAGGCTTAATCCCAGTTGCCAAACATGCTTAGCGCCTCTGTGGAGGTGGGAGAGATTCCTGCCACTGCTGCTCCACTGGCCAGTCGTCAGCACAGGATCCAGCTGAATGGCGCTGCCCTGTGGGAGCTCACTGATCCCCAAGGGCAGCTCTTGCATTGAGAGTCTACTCCCTGGGTGGCAGAGCACATCATAGCAATCGGTCTTATCTCTTTTTTATGACCTTTACTTTGAGATTTCTTTTTTCTCTCTTTTCTAAATTGTTTTATTGCTTAAAGTATTACAAAGGGTATTACATATGTCTCCTCTTTCTACCCCGCCCAGACATTCCCCTGGCCTCCCCTAACTCCCAGTGTCTTATGTCCATTGGTTATGCTTATATGCATGCATACAAGTCTTTCGGGTGATCTCTCACTCTCCCCGCCTACCCCCCAACCCTCCCCTGCCTTCCCGCTGTAGTTTGACAGTCTGTTCGAAGCTGCTCTGCCTCTGTATCTATTTTTGTTCATAATTTTATAATGGTCTTTATTATCCATAAATGAGTGAGATCATGTGGTATTTTTCCTTCATTGACTGGCTTATTTCATTTAGCATAATGCTCTTCAGTTCCATCCATGCTGCTGCAAATGGCAAGAATTCCTTCTTTTTTACAACAGCATAGTATTCCATCGTGTAGATGTACCACTGTTTTCTAATCCATTCATCTGCTGATGGGCACTTAGACTGTTTCCAGATCTTAGCTCTGGTGAATTGTGCTGCTATGAACATAGGGGTGCTTATATCCTTTCTGGGCTCAGAGGTGTGGCAAACTTTCCTGCCCAGATCCCTGGTTTTTACCTTACCAGAGGAACCCTGCCGTTCCTGGCTGCAAACTGTCTCACCACCTGAGTGTACTTTGCCAATTCCGGGTGGGTGTTATTAGTTTCAGCTGCTCACTCCATTTGCTCCAGGACGTGCCCTGGGACATGTATGCCTATTCCATCACCGTCTTGGCTTCTTGAGATTTATTTCTTCAAATATAATTATTGATCCCCTAGTTGTTTCCCCTTCTTTGCCTGAAAAGTATTTCTCTCCTTCCACTTACAGTCCATGTGAGTCCTTATTCTGAGGTGGGTCTCTCATAGACAGCATATATATGGGTCTTGTTTTATTATAATTTTGGCCATTATATATCTTTTGAATGGAGTGTTTAGTCCATTTAGGTTTAAGGTTATTTTGATAGGTACTGATATGTTGCCACTTTTTTTTTTATGCCTGTGTTTCTTCTGTCTCTTCTATTCCTTCTTTTTACAACAGTCCCTTCAGCATTTCTTGCATTGATGGTTTAGTAGTGAAACACTCCCTTAGATTTTTTTTTTTTCTGTAAAGACACTGAATTCCCCTATAGTCTTGAATGATTGCCTTGCTGGATAAGTATTCCTGGATTTGGTCCCTTGTTTTGCATCACTTTGTATATTTCCTTTCATTCCCTTCTGGCCTGATGTGTTTCTGTTAAAAATCATTTGATAATCTAACAGGAGAGCCTTTGTAGGTGACTCCCTGTGTCTCTCTTGCAGCCTTTAAGGTTCTGTTTGTGTCATTATTGTTTGCCATTATAATTACAATGTGTCTTGGTATAGGTCTTATTGGTTTCATCTTGTTTGGGGCTGTCTGTGCTTGTGTGACTTTTTCTTCCCAAGATCAGGAAGGTTTTGTGATTATTTCTTCTAATAGGTTTCCTAATCCTTGTTCCTCATCTTGTCCTTCTGACACCCTTATTATACACATGTTATTTGTTTCATGTTATCCCCAATCTCCCTTAGGATATCCACCTGCTTTCCATTTTTTCTCTCAAGTTGCTGTTCAGATTGTGTTGTTCAGGGTGTGTTACTCTGCCCTGTCTCCTAAATCGCTGATTCAATTCTTTGCTACTTCTAGTCTACTATTGAAACCTTCCATCGTATTTTTTATTGTAGCTATTATCAATTTTTTTCATTTGTCCTTGATTCTTATGTAAGTGGTGGATTTCCCATGCATCTGGTGTATGAACTTTATGACCCTTATTCTGAATTCCTTTTCGAACATATTGTATGTCTCCATTTAATTGAGTTCCTCTTCTGGCAATTCCTCCTTTTCTGTCCTTTGGGTGTTGTTTGTTTGTCTCCCCATTTTAGCTATCATGTCAGAACCCAGGTGCCAGGGTGTGATGGGCCAATGGCCACAGAGTGGATCCGCAATTCAATTGTACACTCCAAGACTCACAGGAGGCAATGGCAGTGGTGGGGGGCTGGAGTCCCGGTGTCCGTGGGTCTGCTGCTGCCGTAAAAAGGTCTTTGGCCAGAGTGGCTCTCAGGTGATGTGTGAGGCCCATCTGGGTAGAGGTGAGGCTGGGTTCCTAGTCATAGCAGCTCTCCCCTTCAAAATGGTTTGTTTTCTTAGAACCATATTTAACATCAAACAGTGCAGTAACATAAAAATACTAAAGATTGTGCAAAGAGCCGATTAAAAATAGAATGGAGAAACAAATCAGAACTATGTATACAGAGTTGCATTCATACTGGACATCGTTTTCTGTCATTTTTACTGAAGAAATAGTAAAACTAAGAAACCTGAGAAGCGGTAGAGGAGGAATAAAGTACCTAATCATTTTGAATGAATGATTGTTTGTTTTAAAAAATAAATAGTTTATGTAAGCCGGGTGCACTGGAAAACATGAAATAGATGTGTCAAAACATAAATGAAGTAACAGACACATTCTAAAAAGTAATCCACATTGCCCAGCCAGTATTGCTCAATGGTTGAGGATAGATTTGTGAACCAAGATGTCTCATCATCTATATCGGGTGAGGACACATGCCCAAGGTGCTGGCTGGTTTGCCAGTAGGAGCCATTTAAGGAAGCCGCTGATCAAAATATTTCTCTTTCATCTTTGTTTCCATCTCTCTATCCCTCTCTCCATATAACCAAGAATAAGCCTACTAAAAAACAAGAATGGAATTTATGTGCTTTCGCCTGGAATGTGAGACATTTTCATCCTTATTACTAGGGGTCTTTGGAGGACTTTTATTAACCGACATACATTTTAGTCCTTATTACTAGTGGTCTTTGGAGGAATTTTATTAACCAACATATATGGTTCTGTGTTGAATACTTCAATGGAATATTGTTAATAATGAAGTGTTTCATAAACTTACCATGAAAAAGGACTCTGTCATTTTTGAAGGAAACACTTGGTTTGGGAGAAGAATTTGAGGTAGATCTTGATTTTAGTTGCAATAATAAGTAGGTTTCAAACAGTTGCTCATTTGTTCAGGTTAAATGTTATGTAGTGTTGATATTATGTGTACTCATTTTAGTCTGTGGGTGGAAAAACAACTAAAGTAGACTACACCAAGAAACCATCTTTTCAAAGTGGGGGTGGGCAGAGGGCACCAGTTCCATCAAGAAATAGAGGTGATGTGAGAAGTCTGAGAAGTGGAAGAGGAGGAAGTAAGAGAAGCAAAAGGACCCTCAGGTGGAAAACACTTAGGTAATGTTTCAAAATCTAGGGATGGTAGGAGATCTGAGGTAGGTAAACACATAATACAATATGCAAATGAGGTATCATAGACTTGTGTACCTGAAGCCTATGAGATCATATTAACTTCCATAAATTCAATAACTTTAAATTCATAAAGTTACTGTCAGTAACTCAAATGTTTTTAAAAAATTAAAAAAAGATATGAGCATGAAACCATTATTTATGTGAAAACAGTAACATTGAATGAAGAGATACACCTCAATTTCATTCATATCATTCAGAGCAAAAGAAATGATACCTTTCATTAGATTGGGAATGTATACTGATGATCAAGATGATTTGTAATTGCTAAAGAGGTATCGCACTTCTAATAGTGAATGCAATATGTAATGTGTGAAACACTCCTAATGACCTTACACGGATAGGATTTAAACCTCAAGCTAAATTCAGTCTATTTTAGCATTACTGTTTGCCTCTAGTCACTTCAACAGTTCTCTGAAGAACTTAATTCTATTGATCATATTTTAGAATGTTACACTTTGGGAACAGGAAGTCAAGTAGGTTTAAAGTGAAGATTCATACTTATTGAACTACTAAGAATTTGTTCTGAAAGTACCCTTCTTTCGTCTCAAAAAAGGACATCAGTTCACCTTGGAAAATTCCCACTGAAATAAAAGTTGGTCTAACTATATAAACGTCAAGGACACACACTTCATTATTTAGAATTGGATTTGAAATACTAGTTTTGAGTATAGGAATGTGCAACCCTGTACTGTGTAAAATAATAATCTCTATTATTAAATTGATAAGATGATCTTGTACTTACGTTTGATGTAGAAAACTTTCCATTTGGAAACTACATAAGAGAAATGTCTATGGTATTAAATAGATTCACAAAGGGGTCTCTGACTCAGGAAAAGGCTAAAAACCAATCATTCACCAAGTTTATTGGTCTTTCTTTCCTTCTTTCTTTCTTGTATATGAGGAATATGAAACATGAATAAACATGTTGACGAGCTATTTTCAGGGAGTTGTCTTTTAATTAATTTATCTATTTACTTATTTGACTGACTATGAAAGGAAAGTATATTCATTTCAACATATCTGTAGCAGGAAAAGTTGGTTTCATATTAACCAGTTTTCCTAATTTCAAAGATTTAGTGTCCATTTGTGATAATTAGGTGTGTGACATTTCACGGGAAATTTCCTAGTGTTATTGCAGGGTTTGTGCAAGTTGAAGGTGAATGTTCCTGTTTTTACCATCTGGGTGATACTGAGAAGAGTTTTCCAGTTCATATTTGGCCACATATGAGGATGCTCATAGTTCTTCTTTCCCATGACGAATTACAGAATTGGAAGATAAGCCTCTTTTCTATTTGAAAATGAAAACAGTGATTGTTAATTATGTATCATTCAACATGTTTTCTTTAAATGCTATTTAAATAGAGTGTAGTATTCTGATCAAAGAGTTATTTTATAAATGAACTGTAGGAATTATGTGATAACATTCGTGAAATAACACTTTTTTGTAATGCATCACGTTTTGACTTTATATTTTAATTTTTAACTATGACATTACATGTTTTAAAAGCTTTTATTGAGATGAAATTAGTTTGAAGACTAGTTGAGACTGTTTTTTTGTATTTTTAAATAACTTCTTTCACTTAGTATATCTGGATTCTCTGCATTCAAATTCTGGTGTGTGTGTGTGTGTGTGTGTGTGTGTGTGTGTGTGTGTGTGTTCTGTTTTGTTTTATTGGCATGTATATATAATTCTGCTTCAGTTCTTTCTCAGTTATCCAAACTGATTTTCAATAACTCTGAGCACTGTACTGAAGACATGTGAAGATAGAATTTTATCATTTTGTGCTAACCAGCATGCTTATGACCATTATCCTGTTTAGTAAATATTTATACACAATAACCAGACTTGACCATTTAACAAATGTTGACCCTACTCACGTAGAATGATGTTATTTATGACACAGAGGATGGCGGACATACAATTAATCTTCACAGAAGTGGCTGCAGGGTGGATTCCCTTCCACTGAAAAGAACTCCATCTTCAAGAAGTTGGGATCCTCCACCTACAAGACCTGCCCATTCTGATCCAAGGCAACGCATTACTGGGATGGGATTTCAAGGTAAATGGTACAGTCTCTCATGGATTAGAGTAATGAGCTGTTTTAAAAGGAATGCTACACTTTAATTCCTGGAAGCCATGTGGAAAGTGAGTAGTGGATGGGCATCTGTACTCAACACTATCTTATTGTTTCATTGTTAGGAATAATTCTTCATCTTCTGATTAGTGAGGTAATAAGTAGATAACACCAGAGTGAAGAATGCATTCCTTTTAATCCATGTTGATACAGTGTCCCTCTTTTTTATATTTACTTTTTTAATATTTTAAGAAAAATGGTTTTAGTGTCGTAATGTTACATTGAAGAAATGTTAATATTTCCAGGAAAACTATTTTAAATGTAATAATTTTACATGCAATAAGCATTAATATTCCAAGAAAAACAATTTTAAATATAATAATACTGGAGACCCACTGTACAATTCATGCATGAGTGGTGTCCGGCCTGCACACCCCAATCGCCAGGTTGGCCAGGGGGAGGGGATACAGGTGTTTGGCCGGCTGGCTCCACCCAGATCGAGTGGGGGATCAGATGGGGGAAGATGAAGGCCAGGGGAAGGGGCTGTGGGCAGATTACTGGCTGGCGCGTCCTCGATCATTGCGGGGGTGGAAGGGGGCCATGGACAGAACAGTGTGGGGCTGCCTGCAGGGTGCAGCCCTGGATGCTAGCCAGTCTGTCCCACCCCATGGTGGATCTCCTGGTCAAACTCCTGTTTGAAGGGACAATTTGCATATTAGTCTGTTATAATATAGTGTTACATGCAATAAACATTAATATGTTAAGGAAAAATATTAAATATAATATTACCAAAACAGTGCAAACCTATTTTATCACAAAAGTTGTAGGAATTATTAAATATCTGAAAATAATAGGATTCCTTTTATTATATTCTAAAACATATATTTTTTACTCTGGCTCTATTTTATTCATCTGTTTATTCTTTTATGTTTTGAAATATTTTTTATTGATTTCACTGAGAAAGGGAGAGGGAGAGAGATAGCAACATCAATGATGCGTGAGAATCATTGATTCTCTGCCACCTGCATGCCTCACACTGGGGACCAAGCCCACAACCCAGGCATGTGTCTTTGGCCGGAATTGAACCTGGCACCCTTCAGTCTGGAGGCCAATAATCTATCCACAGTGCCTAACCAGCTAGGGCTATTTTTTTCTTTATTGATTAAGGTATTACATATGTGTCCTTATCCCCCATTTGTCCCTCCTACCTCCTCCTCATGTCATCACCCCCACTGGTGTCAGTGTCCATTAGTCAGGCTTATATGCATGCCTCAAGTCCTTTAGTTGATCTCTCTAACCCCACCTTCCCCTACCTTCCCTGCAGCAACCATTTGCAGCAAAGATTCAGGAACTGCAAAAGTGTATGAACTGAAATGAATACACTATACGACAATTACATATTTAGAAGGCATGGGGGAGCCAGGTGAAGGCATTTCTCTCTAGTAAAGAGGCTCTCTGAAACCCAGGACCCATCAGTTTTTATTTACTTTAATACACATTTGCCCTTTAGCAAAGCATACAGGCATATCGATGGTAAAGTTTGGTAAACAATAAAAGTATTATCATGGTAGGAGGTTGCTTACAGCCACTTTGCCAACAGCAGGGTAACAAAATGCTGATTTTCAGCCATGCTGAATATCAAAGTTCATTCGCCTTCTATAGGATTCTCGCATTGATATGTTCACTACTGTTGGTCTTTGCTGGCCTGACATTTCCCTCTTTTTGCTTTCTTAATTAGTTTAGAAAGGTGTCTGCCATTAGCTGGGCTCAGATCCTTTTAAAACTTTTCATTCTGCATCTTCAGACTGGAAGCAAACATAGAAGAACAAGAAAGAAAGACAATAGTGGTTACTCTAAAAAGGAAACGTAGGGAGATTCGACGACAAGGATTGAGTTCTTTCATGTCCTTCTAAATATTATTGTCAGGTATTTAAGGAATTCATTCATAGCAGGCTTCTTTTGGGGCCATTTGTTTTTTATGGATCCCTTTCCCAGTCACTGTTAGCTTGTGACATGACAGCAATGATGTTCGAGTTCTGGATGGTGGACAAACGGTGAGAAATGACAATGTAGGTCTGAATTTTTTTGGCTTTGTCATGGGCAACCTGCACCAATGCACCGATGATGAGTGCTAGCATGGCAAGGCGTCTTCACCATCCCCTATCTCTGGATGTTTCTCCTCTGACTCCTCAGCGTTTTGCTTGGGGCCTCTGCTATCTGTGGTTGCAGTACTCTGGTCAGTTCCTCCCTCTGGTTCATGTTGCAGGAACCATCCAGGCTTGGAGGAGTTTTATGGAAACACACAAGTATATCCTCGACCAAAGGTTAATAAAGGGACCCTTCTATAAACCAGACTCGGTATCTTTCCATTTAACCAACTATTTCGGTTTGGCTTATTCTGACACCAGTGTAATTCTATGGGTGTCTTGCCATCAGCATTACAAGGGAAAATTTTAAAGTAATTAAGGCTTGGTGTAGTCTACTTACAGGAGATTTCTTCACTATTCCCCCACTTTTGTTTTTCAAGTTGGGATTTAGAGGCCCTTGTAGCAGATATAACATGCAAGGGGGACATTTCTTGATAATCTGTTATGTCTGCTGTACAATATTTTGGCAGGCTGATGTAAAAGTTGATGAGATTCTGTGGCCTGTTTAATAAAATAACTAATTGATAGGCCTATGCATTTCCTTTTGTTAAAGGACCAGGACTTGTTCAAATAGTATAGATAGGCATTGGTCACAGACATTTAAATTGAGTAGTTGCAGTTCTGTTTACCAGGCCAGCAGCATAGGCAGATCAGAGATAATATGAAGAGGCTTTTGGAAATCCTGCAAGTCAGCCTTGATCGTTTCTAATTCGATTCTTTGCACAGAAGTATGACTGGTTTGAATGACTTGGTCTGAATTCTTTGCATTATAAGCAGCTTTACCATGAGATGAACTATCAGTAAAAACAGTGACTGCTCCAGGAATAGGTTTCTGCCTATTCAACTAAGTTCCCCTGAATATTCTTTTTTTTTCATTTGCTAATTTAAATCAGTCAAAAATAAGGCTTATTTCCTAACTTTGTCATTGGGTGGGGACAGTAAATGACACTAATAGGGTTTTTGCTATCAGTCTTTGAGTATATTGACATAAGCGTTGTTTATGGAGGCAAAATGCAAATGGTTTACTTTTCTTTATGAGGCCTAATACATTTATTTTTAATTCCAGTTTTCTAGATCTTTGAAGGTAATCTGCTCCTGTTTTTTCTCCCAGAGTAATTTCTAGGCCACATTTAGAGAGTTTCTTTTAAAAACATTTTTTTTTCTTTTAAATATAACTTGGTTCCTTTTCAGAAATACCAATAAGAGGTATGCTGGCCAATTGTGCAATGCATAAAGATTAAGTATAAGTAATTCCCTTTTTTCTATGGTGTCTTATTAATGGTGAGATTTAATGCTCCAATAATAACTTTTTGTTTTCCTTGTAAATAGTAGCAGAAGAGATTTAAAAATTTCTCCTTTTTATTGAGCTTAAAATTTACTTTTAAACAGCATTCTTTTGGCTAGTGCTCATTTGTAAAGGTACAGAAATTTTACTCTGGACTGTGTTAGAACCAGTTGCTAATAAAATATCTGCTTCTCGTATAACTGAGTTTATATGAGACCATGATTATATTGTAAAAAGCTAATTTATTTAGTGACTAAAGTACACATCTTTATTGAGAAAGCAAAGTAAGTAAACTTATACATTTGACCTATGAAGTCCAGATGTTGCACTACCCCCTGCTCTGTCTAAAGATCTGGCTGTCAGGGCTCCCATCTTAAAATTCTGCTGCTGAATAATCTGATGTTGCTTAAGAAGTATTCAGCAACTTTGTCCTGCCCTCCCTTAGAGGGTGAAACTTTTATAACATTTAAAATACATGCATGTAAAGAGAACACAGTTATTAATTTTTATGTGATGAAGCTTCAAGTGATTTCAAGTATATTAGATTGGGGTAATTTGGTTTGAAAATATTTCTTTTCCTAAAATATTTCTTTTAAGAAGAGTAAACCCTTGAATTATTCCAGGGCACTTGACAAGTGTCAAAGCTACCTCTTCGTTAAAGTCTTGAAATTTAACATGGAAAGACTATCACAAATATGTGTAACCCAAACATTACATTATAAATTTGTTGTAATTACTCTAAAATAGATCAATAAAATTTAAACTGGTTTTATATTAAAAATTTGGTTCAGACCATAGAAATAATCCTCTTTTTTAATCAGTCCAATAAAATAGTATATCCTAGGTTGAAATTTTACCACACATAGTACACATAAGGACTACAATATATTTTGTGCTACTAAGTTTTTCCAGAGAAATCACATGAATTATTTTTCTTGATAATGAATTTCTAAACTTTATGCATTGTATCATTACGAGCATATAGTTTCTCCCAATTTAATTTGAACTTTTAACTATTGGAAGCCTTAAATTTTAGGTGGTAAGTTAAATCCTTAGCATTTCTTAGTTTAGTAATACCTTCACATTTTTATGGATATATTTCCAATAAAATTAACAAAGACTCATTTAATTAATAGATTCAAATCTGTCCTTTGTTTTTTCATTCGAGTCAAACTCAAATAAATATTTCAAAATTTTGTTATTTCAAAACATTTAGAGTTTTAATAAGTTTTATTACTTAATGTAAGCAACTCCAATTTTTTAAGTTACCAAAGACTTTGGAAAAGTATGTTTAGACATATGAGGTTGCCAAAGAAGTAGGGGGAGAAAGGAAGAAGGCCTGTAGCCATTGGAATTTTAAAACCACCACATTTTTCCTTCAGAGATAACATCTAAGAGTGCTTTTCCAGGTTCTCTGCTTTTACAGGGAGAAGATCCACTGGCCCTTTCCTCCAACAGAGAGTGCAGTCCGCCCTCTCCTCAGGGACTGCACCCTCACCATCAATATATTTATTTATAACTATGGGCCCGGTGCACGAAATTCATGCACTGGGGCGAGGAAGGATAGTGTCTCTCAGCCCAGCCTGCCCCCTCTCACTTACTGGGAGCCCTCAGACGTTGACCCCCATTACCCTCCAATCGCAGGATCGGCCGCTTGCCCAGGCCTGACACCTATGCCAGAGGTGTCAGCGGAGGTGTCAGGCTTGGACAGGAGACCCACATCTCCCCCCATCACTGGCTCTGACCCCTGCCCATGCCTGATGCCTCTGGCCCAGGAATCATGCCTGGGCAGGGGACCCTCATCTCCCTCTGATCGCTTGCACCACCCCGCGCCCAAGCCTGACGCCTCTGACACAGGCTTCAGGCCTAGCCAAGGGGAACCTCATATCCCCCCCCCCATCACCGGCTCCACCTCCCTCCCAGGCCTGATGCATCAGGCCTGGGCAGAGGACCCCCGGCCCCCTACAACTGCTGGCTCCCCCCCCCCTGCCCAGGCCTGATGCCTCGGACAGAGGAGTTGACCCTCATCACCCTCTGATCACCAATCGCCAGATCGGCCCCTTGCCCAGGCCTGAGGCCTTTGGCCGAGGTGTCAGGCCTGGGCAGGGGACGCCCAGCTCCCCACAGTTGCATGTGGCTCTGCCCCTGCTCAGACCTAACACCTTTAGCCAAAGGCAGTAGGCCTGGGCAGGGGACCCGCAGCTCCCTACGATCTCCCACTCTGCCCCTGCCCAGGCCTAATACCTCTGGCCGGGGCATTAGGCCTGGGCAGGGGACCCCGAGCTCCCCACGATCTCCCGCTCTGCCCCTGCCCAGGCCTAACGCCTCTGGCTGAGGCATTAGGCCTGGGCAGGGCATCCCCAGCTACCCACCATTACAGGCTCTGCCCCTGCCCAGGCCTAACGCCTCTGGCCAAGGCGTCTGGCCTGGGCAGCGGTGACCAGCAGCGGCAGTGGCCCTGTGATCGCAGGCACTGCTTTAGGCCCAGGCAAGGGACCCCTAGCTCCTGAGACTGCCAACTTCGCCCGTGCCCAGCTCCCCTCACCGGCTCCAACCCTACTTCCCGCTATCACTGGCCAGGGTGGCAAAGGTGCCCAATTCTCCGACCATGGCTTGCGGGCAGGGCTCTTAGCTCCCCCCTGGGTTTCTGATCACTGTCAGTGACAGGGGGCTTCTTCCTGCTTTCCCTTTTGCCTCCCTCCATTGTGCCTACATATGCAAATTAATCGCCATCTTTGATGGCGGTTCAGTGTCATCTTAGTTGGCAGTTAATTTGTATATCGCCCTGATTAGACAATGAAACGGTAGTGGTCGGACGCCAATTACCATTTTTATCTTTTGTTAGATTAGATTATTACTGAAAAGATTTGTCACAAAGCCTTCATTTTAGTTATATCTATCTATTTAACTTTTAACAATTGTGAGATTCCAAAAGCCAGTTATCACCATCTAAGGGTGTTTCACTTTGGCAAATTTTGCAGCAGAGAAAACTTACTGGGTTTTCATTGGCTTTAATGTTATCCTTGGAATATGGTCCATTATTATTTAAGAACTGCCCCTTCTTATGGAAACACTAATCTTATTGCTTAAACACAGCCTGTATATTTTCCTTGTGTCATTTTCACCATCTTATAAAGAAAAACAGTCTTGGGTTTGTACTATAGCATCTATGAAGAGATGGGGGTCAGTCCAAGAGGCCACCCAAAATTGGGTGGTGTGTTACTTCTCTTAAGCTAGTGTTTTTCTCTTCATGGATACAGAAATCCCAGAGATATCCCTTAAATTGTGAGGAATGTCTCATCTATCCAAATTTCAAATGACGGTCTGGGAAATAAAATGAGACTTTTAATAACACTCTCGAGAGTGGGCATACATTTTACAGGATCACCAAAAGACTAGTAATTAATGGGTTGGGAGGTGTTTCAGATATTTAGTAATGGCCTCTCCATCTACTGTTTCTTTTCTTATTAAATTAAATTGAAGGCATGCTGAAAAGACTAACAATAAATAACCAAAACAGATTAATAATAATCAACTGACATGCGCCCATAACATAGAGACAAGGCTTTATGAATCAGAGTAGTTTTCATGTATATTATCCTATTGTGCTCTTCATGACATTGGCTGTCCTCTAAAGTTATTTTACCTAAAATCTGCCTGTCCCAAGGTGTCATATGGTAATATTCAGACAAAGCATTAAAGAGTCCTTTTGTAAAATGACTGTTAACCCCGTTTTCTCTAGATGCTGTGCCTTTCCACACTAGAGGTGGAGGACCCAGGGCTTAGGTATTACAGACTTTTGATCCCCAATATGAATTAGGCATAATGCAGTGTGAACAAGAGTACACATAGTTCAAGATGGCAATGTTACTTTTTTTCCTTGAGCCTGATTTCAGAGATTACCTTTTGATATTTTAATTTCTTTATCCTTGATCATACAAGTAAATGTTTACAATTATTTATTTAATTTTTTGCTTTATAATCAAACTTTCCCTCATTATAGCCTGGCAGAAAAGAAAGATTTTCCGCCCACTTTATGTTTCACAATTTCCAAAGCTGGCATGGGCTTTTTGCACAGAGAATTTTCCCCACCTTTTCAGTGCACTTCTCAGCTTTCTGGTGAAATGTCTTCATTTTTCACTCTGGTGAAATTTCCTCTCCAGAAGCCCACATTTGGCGCCAGAATGCTGCAACCTTTTGCAGCAAGGATTCAGGATCTGGAAAAGGAGCTGAACACAAATGAATACACTAGACAACAAATAGAAATTTAGAAGACATGGGGGAGCCAGGCAGAGACCTTTCTTTCTAGCAGAGAAGCTCTCTGAAACCCAGCACCCATCAGCTTTTATTGACTTGGCTTTAGGTTTCTCATATATGCCCTTTAGCAAAGCAAACAGGCATGTCAGCAGTCAAGTATGCTAAACATTAAAAGGGTTATCAGGTTAGGAGATTTTCTTCAGCCATTTTGCCAACTGCAGGGTAATATAATGCTAATTTCCATCCTTGCTGAATATCAAAGTTCATTAGCCCTCTCTGAGAGATACATATAGATATGTATATCTATATCTATATATCTATATCTATATCTATATCTACACACATATACATATATATATGTATGTATGTATATGTGTGTGTGCATATCCTATCTAATAAAAGAGAAACATGGTAATTGGCGTACGACTGCTACCCTTCCCATTAGCTAATCAGGGTGATATGCAAATTAACTGCCAGCCAAGAATGCGGCCGGCAGCCAGGCAGCTTAAACTGAACATGAGGCTTGCTTTCTTCCGTGCCAGAGGACTGCAACATTCCCCGCCTGCCTTGCCGGCCTCTGAGCTTGCAGTTTAAGAAACATTGCAACATATAGAAGCTAAACAAAACCCCAGAAACCAGCTTTCAGCCGGCTGGGATCTCAGAGCTGGAGTTGATGCAGAGTTTCGAATATAGAACCCAAAAAAACCAGACACCTGCTTTCAAGAGCGGAGGCCTAAGAGCTGGAGCCTCAGAGCTAAAAGTGGCTCAGAATAAAAAAAACAAAAAACAAAAAAAAGGAGCAGTTGGGAGCTTCAGTCCCAGCCTGAAAACAGCCCTCAGCCCCTCACCCAGACTGGCCAGGCACCCCAGTGGGGACCCCCACCCTGAAGGGTGTGTAACCAGCTGCAAACAGCCATCATCCCCTCATCCAGACTGGCCTGGCACCCCAGTGGGGACCGCAACCCTGATCCAGGACACCCTTCAGGGCAAACCAGCCAGCCCCCACCAGTGCACCAGGCCACTATTCTATATAGTAAAAGGGTAATATGCCTCCCAGCACTGGGATCAGCAGAGCCAAGAGGCCTCCGGGCACCCGGATCACTGTGACAGGGGGCAGCGCCCAAACCCCCTGATCTCCCTGAGGCTCTCTGTGTGACAGGGGGCGGGGCCTCAACCTCCCTCTCCACCCTAGTCTGTTCCTGACAGGGTAAGGTGCCCCACCCCCTTATCGGCCCTGCTCTGTGCATGATAGGGGAAGCTCCCCAACACCCTGATCTTCCCTTATCTGTGTGTGAAGGGTCGGTGTCCCAACTCCCCTATCGGCTCTACTCTGTGAGTGACAGCGGGGAGCCCCTCAACCCCTTGATGGGCCCTGCTCTGTGCGTGATAGGGGGAAGCTCCCCAACCCCCTGTTCGGCCCTGCTCTGTGTGTGACAGGGTATGGAGCCCCAACCCACCTGATGGACCCTGCTCTGTGCTTGACAGGGGGTGGCGCCACAACCACCCCATTGACCATGCCTTGAGTGTGACTGAGTGTGGCATTGCAACTTCCTGATCCACCCTACTCTGTGAGTGACAGGGGGGAGCCTGGCCAGTCTGGGTGAGGGGCTGAGAGCTCTTCTCAGGCAGGTGGGTGACTGAAGCTCCCAACCTCTCCTTTTTTTAATTTTTTTATTCTGGGATTTATTTATCTTCTATGGCTGTCACTGGAACTGAGGGCTGGCTTTAGCTCTGAGGCTCAGCTCCAGCTCTGAGGCCTCGGCTGCTGAAAGCAGGTATCTGTGTTTGTTTGGGTTCTGTTATCGAAACTCTGTTGCAACTCCAGATCTGCTGGCTGGCTGAAAGCATGGGTTTGTTTAGTGTCTATAATTGCAACATAGTTGCTTAGAGTGCAAGCTCACTTTCCAGCAGTGGCAGGCAGGGAACCATGGCTTCCTCCTTCACTGGAGCAAGATAGCCTCCTGTTCGCTGCAGCTGCCTGGCTGCTTTTTCTCTGCATCCTCTCCAGCACTTGTGGTTTTTTATTTTTTATTTTTTTCTGACAGCTATTCTGACAGTGGTGGATTGGTACTTCTCTCATTTTGATTCACATCTCTTGGACTGTTATTGCCTTTGAGCATTTTTTCCTATGTCTCTTGGCCTTATGTAGGCCCCCTTTCAAAAAATGTCCATTTAAGTCCTTTGCCCATGTTTTGATTGGATTGTTTATCTTCCTATTGTTAATTTGTGTGAGTTCCCTGTCAACTTTGGAATTCAACACTTATCAGAGATACCATTGGCAAGTATGTTCTCCTATTCAGTGGGGTTTCTTGTTGTTTTGTTCAGGATATAGTTTGCCGTGCAGAAGATTTTTATTTTGATGTGGACCATTTGTTTAATTTCTCCTTTGTGTTCATTGACCTCAGAGCTGTGTCAGTAAAGAGATGCCAAGACATAAGTCTGATAATTTGCTGCCTGTGCAGTCTTCTGAGATTTCTTCAAATAGATTCCCAACTAACGTTCAAGTCCTTTATCCACTTTGAGTTTATTTTTGTGTATGGTGTAAGGTGGTGGTGTAGTTTCATTTTCTTGCATGTGTCTGTCTGATTTTCATCATTTATTGAAGAGACTGTCTTTTTTTTAATTTTATTGCGTAAAGTATTACAATGAGTATTACATATGTGTCCTTTTTGTTTCTCCGTCCTTGACAATCCCCTGGCCTCCACTTCCCCCCCTGTGTCTTATGTCCGTTGGTTATGTTTGTATGCATGCATACCAGTCCTTTGGTTGATCTCTTACCCCTTTCCCTTCTGCCCCCCAACCCTTCCCGGCCTTCCCGCTGCAGTTTGACAATCCGTTTGAGGCAGCTCTGCCTCGTATCTATTATTGTTCATAAGTTTATAATGGTCTTTATTTTCCATGAATCAGTGAGATCATGTGGTATTTTTCTTTCACTGACTGGCTTATTTCACTTATCATAATGCTTTCCACTTCCACCCATTCTGTTGCAAATGGTGAGTTCCTTCTTTTCTACAGCAGCATAGTATTCCATCGTGTAGATGTATCACAGTTTTCTAATCTATTCATCTACTGATGGGCACCTAGGCTGTATCCAGATCTTAGCTATGGTGAATTGTGCTTCTATGAACATATGGGTGCATATATCCTTTCTGATTGGTGTTTCTGGTTTCTTGGGATATATTCCTAGAAGTGGGATCACAGGGTCAAATGGCAGTTCCATTTGTAGTTTTTTGAGGAATCTCCATACTGCCTTCCGTAGTGGTTGCACCAGTCTGCAACCCACCAGCAGTGCACGACTGTTCATCTTTCTCCACCTCCTCTCCATCACTTGTCGTTTGTTGATTTGTTGGTGATAGCCAATCTGACATGTGTGAGATGGTACCTCATTGTTGTTTTGATTTGCATTTATCAGATGATTAGTGACTTTGAGCATGTTTTCATATGTCTCTTGACTTTCTGAATGTCCTCTTTTGAAAGGTGTCTATTTAGATCCTTTGCTCATTTTTTGATTGGATTTTTTATCTTCCTTTTGTTAAGTTGTATGAGTTCCCTATAAAGTTTGGAGATTATGCCCTTATCTGATATGACATTGGCAAATATGTTTTCCCACGCAGTGGGTTTTCTTGTTGTTTCATTGATGGTTTCTTTTGCTGTGCAGAAGCTTTTTATTTTGATGGAGTCCCATTTGTTCATTTTCTCTTTAGTTTCAAGTGCCCTAGGTGCTGTATCAGTGAAGAAATTACTTTGGCATATACCGGAGATTTTGTTGCCTTTGGATTCTTCTGGAATTTTTATGGATTCCTGTCGATCATTTAAGTCCTTTATCCATTTTGAGTTTTTATTTGTGTATGGTGTAAGTTGGTGGTCTAGTTTCATTTTCCTGCATATATCAGTCCAATTTTCCCAGCACCATTTATTGAAGAGACTATCTTGACTCCATTGTATGTTCTTGCCTCCTTTGTCAAATATTAATTGAGCATATTCGTTCCGGTCGAATTCTGGGCTCTCTATTCTATTCCATTGATCTATATGTCTGTTCTTGTGCCAGTACCAGGCAGTTTTGAGAACAGCGGCTTGGTAATACAGCTTGATATCTGGTATTGAGATCCCAACTACTTTGTTCTTTCTCAGGATTGCTGCAGTTATTCGGGGTCTTTTTTTATTATGGATGAATTTTTGGAGAGTTCGTTCTAGATCTGTGAAGTATGCCCTTGGTGTTTTAATGGGAAGTGCATTGAATTTATAGATTGCTTTGGGTTTTGTGGATATCTTAATGATGTTGCTTCTACCAGTCCATGAACAAGGTATGTTCTTCCATCAGTTTATGTCTTCCTCTATCTCCTTTTTCAATGTCCTGTAGTTTTGTGAGTACAGGCCTTGTACCTCTTGACTTAAGTTTATTCCTAGGTATCTCAATTTTTTTGGTGCGATGGTAAATGGGATTGTTTTTGTAATCTCTCTTTCTGAAAGTTGACTATTGATGTATCGAAATGCCTCAGATTTCTTGGGGTTAATATTGTATCCTGCTACATTGCCAAATTCATGTATTAAGTCTAGAAGTTTTTTGATGGAGTCTCTAGGGTTTTGTATGTATAATATCATGTCGCCTGCAGATAACAGTTTTACTTCCTCTTTTTCAATTTGGTTTCCTTTTATTTCTTCTTCTTGTCTAATTGCAATGGCTAATACTTCCAGTACTACGTTGAACAGGAGTGGTGAGAGCTGGCATCCCTGTCTTGTTCCTGTTCTTAGGGGAAATGGTGTTAGTTTTTGTCCATTGAGTATAATGTTGGCTGTGGGCCTGTCATATATGGCTTTTATTATGGTGAGGTATGATCCTTCTACTCCCACCTTGCTGAAAGTTTTTATCAAAAATTGTTTTGCGTATTGTCAAATGCTTTTTCTGCATCAATTGATTGGACCATGTGTTTTTCTTCTTTCAATTTGTTTATGTGATGTATCACGTTTATTGACTTGCGGATACTCTACCATCCTTGCATCCCTGGGATAAATCCAACTTGGTCATGGTGTATGATCTTTCTGATGTACTGCTGGATCCGATTTGCTAACATTGTATTGAGGATTTTTGCGTGTATGTTCATGAGGGATATTGGCCTTTAATTCTCTTTCATTGTGTTGTCTTTACCTGGTTTTGGTATTAGGGTGATGCTGGCTTCATAGAATGAGCTTGGAAGTGTTCCTTCCTTCTGAATTTTTTGTAGTAGTCTGAGGAGGATAGGTTTTAGTTCTTCCTTGAATGTTTGGTAAAATTCCCCTGTGAGGCCATCTGGTCCTGGGCTTTTGTTTGCTGGAAGCTTTTTGATGACTGCTTCAATTTCTTCCATAGTTATTGGCCTGTTGAGATTTTTAGATTCTTCCTGATTGAGTTTTGGAATGTTGTATTTTTCTAGGAATTTATCCATTTCCTCCAGGTTGTCTAGTTTGTAGGAGTAGAGCTGTCCACAGTATTTTTTAACAATCATTTGTATTTCTGTGGTGTCTGTGGTTATTTTGCCCCTATCGTTTCTGATTTTGTTTATTTGGGTCCTCTCTCTTTGCTTCTTGGTGAGCCTGGCTAGAGGTTTGTCAATCTTGTTTATCCTTTCGAAGAACCAGCTCTTGGTTTCATTGATTTTCTGTATTATTTTTTTGGTCTCTATGTCATTTATTTCTGCGCTAATCTTTATTATCTCCTTGCTTCTGCTAACTCTGATTTTTGGTGTTGTTGTTGCTCTCTTTCTAATTCTTTGAGTTGTAGAGTTACATGATTTACTACCATTTTTTCTTGTTTTTTTGAGATAGGCCTGTAGAGCTATAAACTTCCCTCTCAGGATTGCTTTCTATGTGTCCCATAGGTTTTGGATTGTTGTGTTTTCATTGTCATTATTTTCCAGGATGTTTTTAATTTCTTCTTTGATCTCATTGGTAACCCAATCAATATTTAATTATGTGCTCTTCAGCTTTCAAGTGTTTGAGTATTTTGGGTTGTTTTTATTGTAGTTTATTTCTAATATTATGCCATCATGGTCTGAGAAGATGCTTGGTATGATTTCAATCTTCTTTAATTTGGGGAGACTTTGTTTGTGACCTAATATGTGGTCTATTTTTGAATGTGTCTTAAGAGCACTTGAGTAGAATGTATATTCCTTGGCTGTGGGGTGAAGCATTCTGAAGATGTCAATTAAGTCCATCTGATTAAGTGGGTCATTTAGGATTGCTGTTTCTTTGCTGATTGTTTGTCTAGAGGATTTATCCAGTGATGTCAGTGGTGTATTAAAGTCCCCCTCTATGATTGTATTGTTGTCAATCTCTCCTTTGATATATTCCAGGAGTTTTTTTTTTTTGTTTGTTTGTTTGGTTTTTTTTTGTATTTGGGTGCTCCTGCATTGGGTGCATATATGTTTACCAGGGTTATATCTTCTTGATGTATTGTTCCATTTGGTATTATGAAGTGGCCTTCTTTATCTCTTGTTATGGCCTTCACTTTGAGGTCTATTTTGTCCGATATAAGTATTGCTACCCCAGCTTTCTTTTCCTTTCCATTTGCCTGAAAGATAATTTTCCATCCCTTCACTTTCAGTCTGTGTGAGTCCCTTCTTCTGAGGAGGGTCTCTTGTAGACAACAAATGTATGGGTCATGTTTTTTTTTTTTTTTTTTTTTTATCCATTCAGCCACTTGATGTCTCTTGCTTGGAGCATTTAGTCCATTTAAGATTAAAGTTATTATTGAAAGGTACTTGTTTGTAGCCATTTCTTTTTTTGTGTGTGGCTGTTTTCTTTCTGAGCTTTTTGTTCCTTTTTTACACCAGTCCCTTTAGAATTTCTAGCATTGCCGGCTTGGTGGTGATAAACTCTCGTAGCCTTTTTTTGTCTGTGAAGCTTCCTATTTCCCCTTCAATTTTGCATGATAGCCTGGCTGGATAGAGTATTTTTGGATTCAGTCCTTTGCTTTGCATCACTTTGTAAATTTCCGTCCATTCTTTTCTTGCCTGATGTGTTTCTGTTGAGAAATCATTGGATAATCTAATGGGAGATCCCTTGTATGTAACTTTCCATCTCTCTCTTGCAGCCTGTAAGATTCTCTCTTTGCCCTGAACAGTTGCCATGATAATTATGATGTGTCTAGTGTCGGTCTTTTCGGGTTCACCTTGTTTGGTACTCTCTGGGCATGTTTGACTTTTTTCTTCTCCACCGCAGGGAAGTTTTCTGATATTATTTCTTCCAATAGGTTTTCTAATCCTTGTTCCTCTTTCTGTTGTTCTGGCACCCCTATTATCCATATGGTGTTTCGTTTCATGTTGTCCCAAAGCTCACTTACGCTCTCCTCCTGTCTTTTAATTTTTTTCTCCAATTGCAGTACAGTTTGGGTGTGTTTGCTTCCTTGTCTTCTAATTCACTAATTCGGTCCTCTGCTTCTCCTAGTCTACTGTTGATACTTTCAATGGTGTTTTTTATTGCAGCTATATCACTCTTCATTTCTTCTTGGGTCTTACTTAAGTTGTTGATTTTTTCATCTCTTACTTCTTGATTCTTGCTTAAGTAGTTGATTTTTTCATCTGTGTTTTCTTGGTTCATCTATATGTTTTTCATTTTTTCCTCCATCCGGTTTATGCACTCTAGGACCCTTATTCTGAATTCTTTTCTTCTCATGTTGCTTGCCTCTGTATCACTTAGCTGGTTTTCTGGCGAATCCTCCTTCTCTTTCCTTTGGGGGTTTCTTTGTATACCTATGTTTGATCTGACTGACATATCTAGACGTTGAGTCATTCATGAGCTGCTCCCTGGGTGGCAGTGGCTCCTTGGGCTGCGGTTGCTCCTCGGGCGGTTGTGGTAGCAGCTTTTCCTCAGTTGGCAGCTCCTCTTATGTGTGCTGTTCACAGCTTTGGTGACTCTTCTTGCTGGTGGGGGGAGGCTTCACATACAGCTGCTGATCCTCAGAGGGTATGGTGATCAGGAGGCTGCTACGGCTTGGATCTGCTGCGTTGATTTAAGGGCACATAATGCAACATGTCAAGGCACAATGTAACAGGCACTGAAAACAAATATATTCACAATATTAATAACCCCAAATAAAGGAGACTGCCCAAATTAAGAGGATTAGGGGATAAGGAAGAAAGAAGAGAAAAAGATAAAAGAGAAACAAGAAAAGAAAAGTAAGAATAAAAAAAAGGAGTTCAAAAATGAAATTGGGAAATAGGACGGGGAAAAAAGGAAAAAATATTGAAAAGAGAGAACGAAGTAGAAGAGGGGAAGAGACTATTTACATGAGTAGAAAACTCTGATAGAACCGCCACTAATCCCACCAGATTCCAGCAACAGATCACTGGAGATGAATGCAAACTACAAATAATCAATAATATCAAGAGAGGCAAGGGAAAACTGAAGCACAAAAATAACTGTCGTGGAGCGGGGGTGGAGAGAGGGGAAAAGCCAGCAAAAGAAAAATAAAAGGAAAAAGCAAAACAACCTCACAACCAGTCCTAAACCACACACACACACACACACAAACACACACACACAACAAACAAACAAACAAGAAAAAAATACTCAACAATCAAGCAAACAGCAACAAAAAAATAGAAAAAACAAGGGAAAAAATTTTGGATAGTGAAGAAAGATAAGGGATAGGTGTATAAGGATTTAGAGCAGTGGAGTGGAAATAGGGTATATAATTAGGGTGAAATTTTGACAGGGGGAAAAAAGAAGGAATCAGGAAAATCTAAAGCAGGAATAGGGTAAGAGAAATAGGACAACAAAAAGGGAAAAGTGGGGAAGAGGGTTTTAGCATAGAGGTAAAATTGAGGTAGGGAAAATTGATGCTATAGGAACGATGAAAATAGAATGGAGAACACTAATCCCAAAATAAAATAGAGAGAAAATCAAATGTCACTTTAAAAAAATGGTAAAATGGTAACAGTAATAATAATGGTTAAACATAAAAATGTGGTAATTTAAAGGGTAAAATCAGCTGATGGAAAAAGAAGAAAAAAACTGCTTTCTTAGTTATTAGGTGATAAAAGAAAAAAAAATTGCAGTAGTGAAGGTAATTCGGTTCTTCTACTCTTCAGTCTGGCTCGCCTTGGTCTTGCCAGTTATTCAGGAGAGTGTTGAATTTCCCTGCGATACACAATTCCTCAGTGTTGTAAACCATAGTCCTGATTTTAAAGCAGGCCGTATTTGTGTCCCAGACTGCCTTAATTTGTGTTTAGCTGAGATTAAGTTTGTGGCTCAGCCTCTGGGTGGCAGTATTTTTGGGTTGGCATCTGAGGCTATACAGCGTCTCTATCCAGTAGCAAGGGTTTATTTTCTCTATTGCACTTAAAACTGGTTTGGGGAGGTCAACTCCTCAGAACTGGTTCTTTAATCGTTGCCCTGCTCTATGTTATTGCTGGGACTGAAAGTCCCTCTATAGGCCAGACCCTGTTAACACACAGGGACTGATCAGATTATTTTAATCCTTCATCTCCTTCAGGGAATAATCTGGGTGTGGCTGTGCTCCTCGCCTGGGGGCTAGGTGGAGGAGTCCCACACTCCGGAAAGAATGGCTGCCCTAGTCCTGGGCCCAGGGGTGTCTCAGCACTATATTCGCTGGCACCTCTCCCGGCGCCCCCTTTCTCCCCAGCCTCTCCCCAGATTCCACTCATCTGCACCTTCTCCCTCTCTTCAGCAGAGGTGAGTGTCCGTATCTGAAATGTCCTATGAACAGGGTTCAGTGAATATAAACAAACAAATGCTGGCCACAGAAACGGGGAAGTCTGAATTTCTGTAAGCTCCTCTCTTACCAGCACTGCATGGTCTGTTCAGCTGTTGAGGCAGCCCCCTCTAGGCTCAGTCCTCCGTAATCACAGAACCCAGATCTCAAATCCCCCTGTGCCAGGAATCCCGTGGATCTCTTTTCCCCAGTCAGGGGCTGTGCCTGTCCCAGTGCCATGCGGTCTCCCTCTAACCCTCTGGGCTCAGAGGTCTGGCAAAGTTTCCTGCCCAGATCCGTGGTTCTTTTACCTTTCCAGGGGAGCTCTGCCCTTCCCTACTGCAAACCGTCTCATCAGCTGAGTAATTTCCCCAATTCGCGGTGGGTGTTATTAGTTTCAGCTGCTTACTCCATCTGCTCTGGCACAAGACCTGGGACGCGTCTGCCTATATCGCCGCCATCTTGTCAAAATCAAAGAGACTGTCTTGACTCCATTGAATGCTCTCGCCTCCTTTGTAAATTAATAATACAGTGTAATGACTTGGGTCCACTTCTGGGTTCTCTGTTCTTTTTCAGTGGTGTATATGTCTTTTCTAGTGCCAGTAGCAGGCAGTTTTGAGAATGGTGACTTTATAATATAGCTTAATATCTGGGATTGTGAGCCTTCCATATTTTTTTGTAGTTCCCTGGATTGCTGAGACTATTTTTACTCCATATGACTTTTTGGAGAGTTTGTTCTTTGTCTGTGAAATATTCTGTTGGTATATTAATGGAGATTACATTGGATCTATAAATTGCTTTGGGTAGTATGGACATCTTAATAATGTTAATTCTACCAACCCATCAACACAGTATATTAGTCCACTGGTTGATATCTTTATCTCCTTTTCAATGTTCAGTCATTTTCCAAGTGCAGTTCTTTTACTTCCTTTATTGAGTTTTTTCCTTAATTCTTTTATTGCAAAGGTAAGTGGGATTCTTTTCTTAGTTCATCTTTTTGGGCGTTCATTCTTGGTGTATAAAAAGACATATATTTTTGGGTGTTAATTTTGTATCCTGATTATTGACCAAATTCATTTATTATGTGCTCTTCTGGTTGGGATGACTTTTATTTCTTCATGTCTGAGCACTATGGTAGCACTTCCTATACTATGTTGAACAGGAATGGTGAAAATTGGCATCACTGTCATGTTCCTGTTCTTTCATGGGAAATGGTTTTAGTTTTTGCCTATTGAGTATGATGTTGGCTGTGGGTTCCTCATATATGGCCTTTATCATGTTGAGTATGCTCCCTCTATTACCACATTGCTGAGACTTTTTATCAAAATTGGGGGTTGGCTTTTTTCCAATTCTTTTTCTGTGTTATCAATATGATCACGTGCTTTTTAACCTTCAGTTTGTTTATGAGTTGTATCACATTTATTGATTTGTGAATATCATACCAGCCTTGCATCCCTGGAATATATCCCACTTGATCATGTCATTTGGTCCTTTAATATAATGCTGGATGCGATTTGCTAATACTTGGTTGAGGATTTTAGTATCTGTCATCATCAGCTATATTGGCCTGTAATTCTCTTTCTTTGTAGTGTCTTTACCTTCTTTTGGAATTAGAATAATGCTGGCCTCATACAAAGAGTTTGGAAGTATTCTTTCCTCTTTGATTTTCTGAAAAAGTGTGCGGAGTATAGACTGTAGTTTTCTGACTGGTAGAACTCCCCTGTGAAGCTGTCCAGACCTGAGCTTTTGTTGGTTGGAAGTGTTTTGATTACTGCTTCTATTTCATCAGTTGTTATGAGCCTATTCAGGTTTCTTAATTCTTTCTGAATCAGTTTTTGTAGTTTGCATTTTTTACTGACTTCATCTATTTCATCCACATTGTCCAGCATTTTGGCATGTAGTTGTTCATAGTATTTTCTTACAATCCTTTGAATTTCTGTGGTGCCAGTGCTTACTCCTCTACTCTTGTTTCTGATTTTACTTATTGGAATCATGTGTGTGTTTCTTAATGAGTCTTGCTAATGGTTTATCAATTTTGTTTATCCTTTCATGGAACCAGCTTTTGGTTTCATTGAATTTTTTGTCTCTGTTATTTCTTCTACTTTAATCTTTATTTTTTCCTTCCTCTACTTACTCTGGGCTCTTCTTGTTGGTTTCTTTCTAATTCTTCAGTTGTAGGGATAAATAGTTTATTGCTGATTTTTGTTATTTCTGAGATAGGTCTATAGTGCTATGAACTTGCCTCTCAGGACTGCTTTTGCTCTTTCCCAGAGATATTGTGTTGGTATTTGTTCATTTTCCTTTTTTTCCAAAAAGTCTTTGATATTTTCTTGATCTCATTGTAACAAATTCATTGTTTAATAGTGTGCCATTCAGCCTCTAAGTGTTTAAATGTTTTTGGGTGTTTTTACGCTAGTTGATTTCTCATTTCATTCCACTGTGATCCAAGAAGATGCCTTATATGATTTAAATCTTCTTGAACTTGTAGGGACTTGTTATGTGTCCTACCATGTGGTCTATCTTTGGGAATGACCCCTGTGCACTTGAGAAGAAAGTATATTCTGCTCTGTTGGTGTGAACGTTCTAAAATGTCAATTAAATCCATCTGATGCAGTGTGTCCTTTAGAGTCTCTGAATCATTGTCTTGTCACATGGAAGATCTATCCAGTGAAGTGATAGGAGTGATAAAAGTCTGCTACTATGACTGTCCTGTTTTCAGGCTCTCCATTAAAGTCTCCTAGAAGTCTCTTTGTTTGATTTTTTTTTGTTTGTTTCAGATGTATAAGTAATTCTTTCTGAATCAATTTTGGTAGTTCAGATTTTTTACTGACTTCATCTATTTCATCCACATTGTCCAGCATTTTGGCATATAGCTTTGAATTCGCATGTATATACTAGAAGCCCGGTCCACAAAAATTTGTGCACTCGGAGGGGGGGGGGAGGGGGGTCCATCAGCCGGGCCTGTGCCCTCTCACAGTCTGGGACCCCTCAGGAGAAAACGACCTGCTGGCTTAGGCCTACTCCTGGGTGGCATAGGGCAGGCCCAATCCCTAGGTGCAGCCTCTGGTCGGGCTCAGAGCAGGGCTGATTGGGGAGTTGGGGCGCCTTCCCCTGTCATGCACAAAGCAGGGCAGATTGGGAGGTTGCGATGCCACCCTCATTCATGCTCAGGGTAGGGCCGATTGGGGGGTTTGGACACCCCCTCCAGTCACACTCACGACAGGGCGGATCAGGGGTTTGGGCACCGCCACTGTCACCCTCAGGGCAGGGCTGATGGGAGGGTATGGCTCTTCCATGTCACACACAGAGCAGGGCCCATGGGGGGAGGAGAGGGTTGGGGCACAGCACCCTGTCAAACACAGAGCAGGGCCGATCAGGGGTTTGAGGCGCCGCACCCTGTCACACAACAGAGTCGTAGGGCGATCAGGGGGTTGGAGAGTTCCCCCCTATCAGGCACCGAGCAGGGCTGACCAGGAGGTTGGGGCGCCTTCCCCTGTCATGAACAGAGCACGGCGGATAGTGAGGTTGCGGTCCCACCCCCTGTTACACACAGAGTCTCAGGGCGATCAGGGGGTTTCGGTGTTGCCCCCTGTCAGCTGATCCCCGTGAGTGCCGGGAGCCCTCTCAGCTCTGCTGATCCCGGTGCTTGGAGGCATATTACCCTCCAAGTATAGGATAGAGGCCTGATGCATGGGTGGGGCTGGCTGGTTTGCCCTGAAGGGTGTCCTGGATCAGGGTGGGGGTCCCCACTGGGGTGCCTTGCCAGCCTTGGTGAGGGGCTGACGGCTGTTTTCTGGCCGACTGAAGCTCGCAACTGCTTTTTTTTTCTTTTTTTTATTCTGGGCCAGCTTTAGCTCTGGTTCCAGCTCTGAGGCCTCTGCTGCTGAAAGAAGGTATCTGGTTTGTTTGGGTTCTATAATCGAAACAATATATAACTCCAGCTCTGAGATCCCGGGCTCACTGAAAGCACGTTTCTGGGGCTTTGTTTAGCTTCTATATTTGTTACAATGTTTCTTAAACTGCAAGCTCAGAGGCCGGAAAGACAGCCTGGGAACGTTGGAGTCCTCTGTCACTGAAGCCAACAAGCCTCATGTTTGTTTCAAGCTGCCTGGCTACCAGCCGCCATATTGGCAGGCAGCTAATTTGCATATCTTGCTGATAGCCAAAGGGAAGGGTACCGGGTGTATGCTAATTACCATGTTACTCTTTTATTATATAGGATATATATGTGTATATATATATATATTCCTATGTTGGGTGAATATATGTTTACTAGGGTAATATTTTCTGCTGGTTGATCCCTTTGGTATCATGCAGTGAGCTTTCTGTCTCTTGTGATGGCCTTTATTAAAAAGTCTATTTTTTCTGATATGAATATTGGTACTCCAGCCTTGTTTTCTCTTCATTTGCATGGAAATTTTACCATTCCTTCACTCCAATCCTTTGTGTGACTTTTGTTTTCAAATGGCACTCCTGTAGACAGCATATACTTGCATCATATTTTTGTATCCATTTTGATACCCTATGCCTTTTGATTGGAGTATTTACCTATTTATATTTAGAGTTATTATTGATAGGTATTTATTTCTTTCCATTTTCTTTCTGTATGGCTAAGTTTCTGTCCTGTTTCTCCTTCTCATTTCAGCAATCCCTTTGCATTTCTTGTAATGCTGGTTAGGTGACAATTTACTCTTTTAGCCTTTTTCTGTCTATGAAGCTCTGTATTTGACTGTCTATTTTGAAGGAAAGAATTGCCGTATATAGTAATCTTGGTCTCAGATCCTTACTTTCCATTAACTTGAGTACTTCATGCTAATCTCTCTGGCCTGTAGAGTTTCAGATGAGATATCAGGACTCATCCTTATGGGGACGACTTCGTAGCTAACAGTTTTTTTTAATTGCTGCCTTGAAGATTCTCTCCTTGTCTTTAATTTTTGGCATTTTAATTATGATGTGTCTGGACACGGGTTTGTTTGAGTACTTCTTCTTTTGGGTTCTCTTTGGCTCTTGACCTTGTGTGGGATTTTTCTTTACCACGTTAGGAAAGTGTTCTGCCATTGTTTCTTCAAAGACCGTCTCTATGCTTTTCTCCCCTCCTGCCTCTTTTGGCACACTCGCTATTCTAATACTGTTATGTAAGTGGTCCTCCTGTTTGTATTATGTCATTTATATCTAGGACTGTTCTTATTTTCATAGTCACTATATCTTTTTTCATGCTGTTGAGCTCTTTTACCTTCATAACTCTGAAGTCAGATTCAGATAAATGTCTTCTCTGTGCTTCATCTCCCTCTATATCTGGAGAATTCTCTAGTTGTCTTATTTGGGGGTTGTTTCTTTATTTCCTCTTTCTGGCTTTCTGTGTGGGCTTGTGGTGACAAGTTAGGTAGATCCTCTGTGCCTCTCAGTCTCTAGTGCAGAACATTGTTAAAGGATGTTTCTGACTAATTAGATCAGGCAAAGACTCAAAGCCTCCAGAGACCTCTCTGTCTATAGACTGATAGGATTCCAACTTAACTTGCCTCCAAGGCAATGGTCCTCAGGTTATAGCAACAGTGTGTTTCAACAGTGTGGGGCAGTTGCCTCTGCGAGGAGGTTAATTGTTATTTATAATCTCTTAAGTGTCCTCAGGGCAAGGTGTTTCCCAGTAGTGTGTGTTAATTGTCTCCCCTCCAGGAAAGGCAAATGTCTGCATGGGAAAGATTTTCTCTGCTGCATGAGGAAATGACTCCTCCCAGGAAACTTGAAGTGTTTTCTTCTGTGCTGGAACCCTTGACTCCCCACTTCTGGCTTTTTCCCTCACAGCTCCAGTCCACTTCACCCTCCTTTTGCCACGGCACAAGGTATGTGGCTCCACAGGGAAATTTGTGCGCTGGCCCTTTAAGAGGATACCTGAAATTCTAGCTGTCTCTCCCTGGCAGACAGTGCCCTGCTGCTATTCACATCCACAGGTTATGTGGGTACCCTCCTCAGTTCTGGTGCTCTCTGCTAGGAGGCCCAGCTTGGGGATTAGACCCAGAGTTCTCAGTGGCAGTCCTCCACAGCTGAGATATCTCTCCGAGACTTCAGTTGCTGTCTGTGGGTGTCAGGCCCGCCCCTTCAAGCCTCCTCTCCTCCTACCAGTGTCTAAGTGGCCTCCACCTTCGGTCCTCGGGTGTCAGGATTCTCTCCTGTGAGTTTTCCATTGATTATTCAGGAAGTTGTTTTGTATTTTAGTTGGAATATCAGTTTGTTCCTGGGAGCATGTCCCTGCAGCATCCATGATTCTGCCACCATTCTTTTAAATATATTTGTACTTATCTCAGAGAGGAAAGGAGAGCTAGTGAGAGTTAGAAACATCAATGATTAGAGAGAATCATTGATCAGTCCCTCCTGCATGCCCCAGACTGGAGATTGAGCCCACACCATGGCAAGTGCCCTTGACCTGAATCAAATCTGAGCCCTTCAGTCTGAAGGCCAGTGATCTGTCCATTGTTCCAAACTGGCTAGGGTTCTGCCACCTTTTTCAATCTTCTTCAGAATCCCTCTGCATTGTAAAGTCCCTGCTAACATTCTTGTCCAATAGGCTTCTCTTTCATGTGGTTTCAGGATGGAGTTGTGCATGAAGGCTCTAATGTCCTGTGAGTGCACATTCTGTTCAATAGCACCGTCAGGAAATGTGCACTGAGGGATGCTCAGTAGGCATATAGTAACAGAAACCTGCCATCTCTCTTACTGTTTCTGTCTCTGTTTGGATCATGATGGAGCCCAACTAAGGCTCTTGTTTCCAATAGGGTGTTAAAGGATACACCCTGGATTTCAAGCCATGTTCTTCTGAGAATACTTTGGAAAGGTGCCCTACTCTAAAATTTATTAGGCCATTTAATTATAAGGCCAGATCTTTTTATAAGGATAAGGCTTTCATTTTTTAATTTTTTTTTTTTTTATTGCTTAAAGTATTTCAAAGCGTATTAGAGATGTGTCCTTTTTTATTTTTTTTTCTCCCCTTGACCAACCCGGCTTCCCCCCCACCCCAGTTTTATTTCTTATTGAATGAATAGTCTAAGAATCACATAAATATATAAAGATATACTTTGGACTTCCAAAAACCATGTACTTAATGAGGAAATATGGAGGCCAAATAACTACATCTTAATCAAGAGAATATAAGTAAAATAGGTTCTCATGTTACATTTAAGATCTATTCCAGCAGCACGTCATAATGATTTTTGCCGAAAGTCAGAACCCACCTAGATAAGCATCTACATCACTCACATGGAGCACACATACACAGCAGTAATGAGGTGAAACAATGAAAAAAAAAATATAAAAGGAAAAAATTAAAAGGAAAATAACGATTCCTGACCTTTACTTGTGCTAAATCCTATCTAATAATAGACAAACAGGGTAACTGACAGTATCTTCCCTTAACCTCCCATTGGCTAATCTGCAAGATATGCAAATTAACCACCAACAAAGTTGGCTGTTAATTTGCATAAGTAGGTGCCCAATGGCTATAGGCTATTGGAGCCTGCAATCAGAGCTGAGATGTCACCTGCCAAGGCCTGGTGCCTTGGTCAGAAGCTTTAGGCCTTGGCAAGGGAGGAGCTGGGATGGTGGGTAGCAGTGTGTAAGCCAGCGATGGTGGAGAGCAGGAGAGGAGTTGGCGTTGGTGGGAGCTGGGTGTCCTCTGCCCAGGCCTAATGCCTTTGACAGAGGCATTAGGCCTGGGCAGGGTTGGAGCCGGTAATTGCAGGGGTACTATTGGTCCCTTCCCAGGTCTAATGCCTTTGCTAGAGGCGTTAGTTTTGAGCTGGGGTGGAGCCTGTGATTGAGGGGAGCATGGGGTCTCCTGCCCATGGCATTAGGCCTTGGTAGGGGTGGAGCTGGCAATCCTGGGGAGTTGGGGGTCCCCTGCCCAGGCCTAATGCCCCGGCCAGAGGCATTAGCCCTGTGCAGGTGCAAAGCCATCAATTTCAGGGAGCAGAGAGGCAGCTGGCCATGGCCGTAAGCAGGGGCAGAGCCAGTGATCATGGGGAGCAGGGTCTGAGCAGACGATTTAGGGAGTTGGTGGTTCCCTGCCCAGAGCTAATGACTGGACCACAGACATTAGGCCTGGGCAGGGACCAAGCCGGCAATTGGTGTGAACTCCAGAGGAAACACCTTTTCTGACTGCTCATTGGTTAAGCTCCCTCTATGCCACTGGTAATATTCTTAGTAAATTGGGTAATAAGAATCAAAATAGGTGATGTAGGGTTTTTTACCGCACTCCTGGAGAAAAAAGGAAGGTCCACTGCTGGAGGGGTAAGAAATGTCATATCCTATCCTTGATGGTTTTGCTGAGTGGATAATGCCTTGGCCTGCCCACTGCTGAGTCTTGGTTCAATTCTGGCTAAGGGCATGTACATAGGTTGCAGGCTCCTCCCTGGCCTGGGCCCAGGTCAGGGCTCATGCAGGCGGCAACCAATCAAAGTGTTCCTCTCACTTTGATGTTTCTCTCTGTCTTTCCCTTTCTCTTCCACATTCTTTAAAAATCAATGGAAAGATATCCTCAGGTGAGAAGGAAGAAAGGAAGGAAGGAAGGAAGGAAGGAAGGAAGGAAGGAAGGAAGAAAAGAAAGAAAGAAAGAAATGTCATATCCTATGAAAGACACATCTTGAGAATGCCTAAAAAAAGTTGTCATTTTTTCATAGTAAAGGGAATGGAGTCCCTGTTGATGAAAACACCTTGGTGGCTCAGCTTGACTGGCAGTGGCTGCAACAGCGGGGTGATTGAGATGATGTCTTCGCCTGATCAGCCCGGTCAGCACCCACAAAGGGAGGCCAGGCTGTGGCTTAGGCCCACTCCCCAAAGGGAGCATGGAGCAGGGAGTAGGACATCCCCTGAGGGCTCCCAGTATGTGATAGGGGCCAAGCTGGGCTCAGAGGCCCCCTCCAGTGCACAAATTTTTGTGCACCTTGCCTCTAGTAAATAATAAAAAACATAAAGCACATATTTAAATACATATAAATGATGGAAGTTTTTTTAAAATAAATACTCAGAGGATGGCACTGTAACCACAAAATGATGTACTTTGAGTCCAATGTAACCCGCGGACGGTCTGCATTTTCTCAACAGACTGAAAAGTGATTAATGTTGGTTCTGATTGTGTTTTAATGAAAACAAGGGTGGGAAGGCACACTGAAAGAGTCAGGCATTGCCAGTTCCAAATTATTGCATGCACATAGTTGTGAAGAAATCAGGTAAAAGTGACTTATTCATATTAGTAAAGAGATGTTTTAAAATCTAACATAGAGACCCTCACTATAAATTATGTTGGAAAATTGAAAGTATTGAGAGCATCAGTGTAGTTAAGAAGAATATATCTCTGTACTTGAATATAGACAAGCAGCCTGCCCATTTCAATTTTGGATGAGCTAGTGAGCAAAGAAAATTAGTGAAAGGCTCACTTAGTGGCATTAGTGGAAAATTAGCACTGGAACATAGTAATATTTATGGGAATGTAATATTACTCATATTTGAAGGTGATTCAGTGCCCTTCATATGAGCAGTTAAATACAGCTAAAGAGCAGTAAAATCTCAATGGCCATCATTACCAAAATTCAGTTTCTACTTTAAAGTATTCAGCATTAGAAGAGAACCATGCTAAATGGGTGATAAATTATGAAATGATTAGAGGCCCGGTGAATGAAATTCAAGCACTGGTGTCATCCCACAGCTTGGCCTGCGGCCTCACACAATCTGGGACCCCTTGGGAGATGTGGGACTGCCAGGTTAGTTCTGACATCTCCTGAGGGATGTAGCAGTGCATGAACCGGTAGGCAGCTGGCCAGGAGCCCAAGCTGGAGCCAGGTGCTGTGTTCCCGCTCATCCAAGCCCCACTCCACCTGCCACCACCGATTGGTAGCACTGTGGCATAGGCAGCAATGGCTCCTGCTGCCACAGCTGCACTCTCCAGGTATGAGCCTGGCTCTGCCTGAGCAAGGGTCCCACTCTGGGAGCTCCCTGACCACCAGGGGGAAGCTCCTGTGTTGAGCATCTGCCACCTGCTGGTCAGTGTGCATTATAGCAACGATTCATAATGGTCCCTTAGTCTTTTGGCCCAATAAAACCTTACTATTCACAGATGACATCTTGCCACTATTAGAATACTAGTGGCCCTAATTAATTAATTAATACTAAGGAAATACTAATTAATACTAAGGTATTAATTAGAAGAAATATTGTAATGCCGCTATTTGCCCTTTCTCTATAATCGAAGTGTCAACCGAATTTAGGATTGACCATGACAAATTGAAACACATGCATACCATTGGCGCCAGCAGGAGCTGCATATGTTTCGCACATAGGCAGGTCAACCTAGAGTGACAGAGAGAGAGCGAGAGGGTGTAAACTTGCTTAATTAGACCTGCTGTCTAAGGTAGCTAAATTTTTTCCACCCAGTGAAGCAGCGCAACTTCTCTTTCAGGTAATTGTGAGCAACACAGCAGTAAATTTCAACACAAAGCAGGTTATTATTGTAGCTCACTCAGGGAGAACAAAGAGTAAACCATTTAACTGCAGCAGTGTTTGACTATATTCTTCACAGTGAGAAAGCCTGAAGTCATTTACAAGTTCCATCATTTCTTCCTTATTTTCAGTCAGGTCAAGTTTCTCAGCTTTCTAAATCTCTGTTTTCTGGCTAATGAAGAGAAAATAGGATACCACCGAGTCTACCATCTACCTATTCCAAGACTTCTGTGAGGATCAAAAGACACACGGGAAAATGCTTCACAGACATTTGGTTAGTGTAAAATATTCCCACCTGGCTCTAAACCAAGTCGTGTTCTAGGACTGAAGAAACTGCAAAGAGGTGAGTTGCTGGGGAGAGGAAGCCGGGCATTACTACATGATGTCATTACCCAGATGGACACTTAGCAATTTGCCTTTTATAAATGTAGATTGCCAGTGCACATCATGTATACTGGCTGTGGGTCTGATGGTCACAAAGACATACAGTCAGTCACTTAGTCTTTTATATATAGACTAGAGGCCCGGTGTACAAAAATTTGTGCACTCGAGGTGGAGGGTGGGTCCCCTCATCCAGGCCTGTGCCCTCTCCCAGTCTGGGACCGTTCGGGAGATAACGACCTGCTGGCTTAGGCCTGCTCCCAGGTGGCAGAGGACAGGCCCAATCCCTAGGTGCAGCCCCTGGTCCGGCTCAGAGCAGGGCTGATTGGGGAGTTGGGGCGCCTTCCCCTTCACGAACAGAGAGGGCGGATAGGGAGGTTATGGCCCCGCCCCGTGTCACACACAGAGCCGCAGGGTGATCAGGGGGTTTGGGAGCTGCCCCCTCTCACGCTGATCCCAGTGCCGGGAGGCCTCGAGGCTCGGCTGATCCCGGTGCTGAGAGGCATATTACCCTTTTACTATATAGGATAGAGGTCTGGTGCACGGGTGGGGGCCGGCTGGTTTGCCCTGAAGGGTGTCCTGGATCAGGGTGGGGGTCCCCACTGGGGTGCCTGGCATGCCTGGATGAGGGGATGATTGCTGTTTGCAGCTGGTCACACACCCTTCACGGTGGGGGTCCCCACTGGGGTTCCTTGCCAGTCTGGATGAGGGGCTGAGGGCTCTTTTCAGGCTGGCAGGTGACTGAAGCTCCCAATTGTTCCCTTTTTCTTTCTTTTCTTCTTTTTCATTCTGGGCCAGCTTTAGCTCTGAGGCTTGGCTCCAGCTCTTAGGCCTCTGCTGCTGACAGCAGGTATCTGGTTGGTTTGGGTTCTATAATCGAAACACTGTTTCAACTCTAGCTCTGAGATCCTGGCTGGCTGAAAGCAGGTTTCTGGGGTTTTCTTTAGCTTCTATATTTGTAACAATGTTTCAAACTGCAAGCTCAGAGTCCGGCAGCGGAAGGCGGAGAATGTTGGAGTCCCCCGTCACTGAAGCAAGCAAGCCTCATGTTCGCTTCAACCTGCTTGGCTGCCGGCCGCCATCTTGCCTGTCAGTTAATTTGCATATCGCCCTGATTAGCCAATGGGAATGGTAGTGGAGGTACGGCTAATTACCATGTTTCTCTTTTATTAGATAAGACTAGAGGCCCGGTGCATGAAATTCATGCACGGGGGTGTCCCCTCGGTTTAGCCTGTACCCTCTCCAATCCAGAACCCCTTGGGGGATGTCAAGGATTATGCCTAAACTGGCAGTCTGACCTCCCTCTCACAATTTGGGACTTTTGGCTCATAACTGCTCACCTGTCTCCTGCCTGATTGCCCCTAACTGTCCCACCCTGCCAGACTAATCATTCCTAACCACCTCTGCCTGCTGGCCTGGTCAGGCCTAATTGCCTACCCTGCCAGCCTTGTCACCTCCAACTGCCCCCTCCACTGGCCTGGTCGCCCCTCTCCGGCCACCCTGCAGCCTGGTTGCCCCACGCAGCCTGCTGTTCAGTTTTTTGGTGTCCCTCACCAGCCCTCTGCTGGCCTGATCTCCCCACACAGACTGCTGTTCAGTCATTTGGCCATGCCTCACTGCTCCCCTTGTCTGCCTGGTCACCACACGCAGCTGCTGTTTGGTGGACAGGTGGTTTTGGTCGTCACAGTCACTGGCTTTTTATATATATAGACTAGAGTCCCAGTTTACAAAAATTTGTGCACTCTGAGGGTTCCCTCCGCTCGTCCTATGCCCTCTTGCATCTGGGACCCCTCAGAGGAAGTCCACCTGCTGGCTTAGGCCCACTCCCTGGGCAATCAGGCTCAAGCTGGCAGTCAGACATCCCTCTGGCTGCTCAGCAGCCCTCGGGGCATGTCAACTTACCATTGGGGAGCAGATCTATGCTCCAGTTGGACATCCTTAGTGCTGCTGAGGAGGTGGGAGGGGCTCCTACCACCACCGCGGTGCTGGCAGTCATTAGCCAGGCTTGTGGCTGAGCACAGCCCCCCCTGTAGGAATGCACTGACCAGGGGGCAGCTCCTGCATTGATGATATGCCCCCTGGTGGTCAGTGTGTGTCATAGTGACCACTCATTCCCAGTCATTCTGCTGTTACGGTCAATTGGAGGGTAACCTTTTATTTTATGGGATCGAGGCCTGGTGCACAGGTGTGGGCCTGCTGGTTTGCCCTGAAGGGTGTCGCAGATGACGGTGGGGGTCCTTCTGCTTCCCCTAGCCAGCTTGGGTGAGGGGCTGATGGGTCTTTGCAGGCTTGTAACACTCCCGTCAGGGTGGGGGTGCCCATTGGAGTGCCTGGCCAGCCTGGATGAGGGGCTGATGACTCTTTCAGGCTGGTCAAGCCCCACCCCAGTGGATACCCTAACTCCATGAAGGTTTGGCCAGCCTGGATTAGGGGCTGAGGGCTGCTTTTAGGTTGGCCAAGACCCTGGCGATGGAAGCTCCCAGCCTCTCCTCTTTGTTGTTTTTGTCTTTGTTTTTTTATATTCTGGGATTTATTTACCTAGTATAATTGAGTGTCGCTCAGAGCCAGCCAGGACGGGCGGGAGGCTTGGCTTCCTCCATACCAGGGGCAGCCCAAGCCTCCTGCTCGCTCCAACTCTGAGGCCACAGCCAGCTTAAAGCAGGAATCTGGGATTTATTTATCTTCTATAATTGAAAATTTGTTGCCTTGAGTGGAGCTGAGATCCGGCCATGGCAAGCAGGAAGCTTGGCTTCCTCCATCACTGGGGCACCCAAGCCTCCTGCTCGCTCCAGCTCCATGGCTGCCAGCTGCCTTATTGGTTGGTTTAATTTGCATATAGTCACTCTGATTGGCGGGTGGGCATGGCTTAGGTGTAGTGAAGGTACAGTCAATTTGCAAGTTTGTCCTTTACTAGTGTAGACTAGAGGCCTGGTGCACAAAAATTTGTTCACTCGGGGAGGTCCGTCAGCCCAGCTTGTACCCTCTTGCAGTCTGGGACTCCCTCAGGGGTTGTCCATCTGCTGGCTTAGCATGTCCACCTTAGCTGGAAGTCAGACATCCTTCTGGCCACCCGAGAGCCCTCAGGAATGTCCACTTGCCAGCAGGGAGAAGGCGTAAGCTGCAGTAGGACGACCTTAGCACTGCTGAGAAGGCTGGAGAGGCTCCCAACACCACCACTGCGCTGGCCCCCATCAGCCTGGCTTGTGACTGAGTAGAGCTCCCCCTGTGGGAGGGCTCTGACAACCAGGGGGGCCGCTCCTGCATTGAACATCTTCTCCCTGGTGGTCAGTGTGTGTAATAGTGATCAGTCATTTCCAGTTGTTCTGCTGATAGAGTTAATTTGCCTATTACCCTTTTGTTATATAGGACAGAGGCCTGGTGCACCAGTAGGGGCTGGCTAGTTTGCCCTGAAGGGTGTCCCGGATCAGGGTGAGGATCCTGCTGGTATGCCTGGCCAACCGGAGTGAGGGTCTGTGGGCTGTTTTTAGCCCCCTGGTGACCCAAGCTCCCAGACTCTCCTTTTTTTATTTTTTGGGGGATTTATTGTTTTTGGGGGGTAGTTTATAATTGAAAATTTGTAGCCTTTATCGGAGCCCATGGCCAGTCAGGGCATGCGGGAAGCTTTGCTTTCCTCATCACCAGGGGAAACCCAAGCCTCCTATTTGCTCCAGCTCTGTGGCCACCGCCATCTTAGTTGGATTCATTTGTATAGTTCCTCCCGATTGGCAGGTGGGCGTGGCTTGTGGGTGTAACAGAGTGATGGAATGATGGTTGATTTGCATCTTTCTGTTTTATTAGTGTAGACTAGAGGCCTGGTGCACAATATTTTTGCACTCTGAGGGGGTCGCTCAGCCTGGCCTGTGCTCTCTTGTGGTCTTGGACACCTCGGGATTGTCCACCTGCTGGCTTAGGCTCACTCCCCAGGAGACTGGGCCTAAGCTAGCAGTCAGACATCCTTCTGGCAGCCCGAGAGCCATCAGGAATGTCGACTTGCCAGTGTGGAGTAGGCCTAAGCCGCAGTCGGACATCCTTAGTGCTGCTGAGGTGGCAGGAGAGGCTCCAACCACCACCGCTGTGCTGGCAGCCATCAGCCAGGCTTGTGGCTGAGCAGCACTCCCCCTGTGGGAGCACAGTGACCACTGGGGGCAGCTCCTGCATTGAGCGTCTGCCCTCTGGTGTTCAGTATGTGTCGTAGGGACCAGTCATTCCCAGTTGTTCTGCTGTTAGGGTCAATTTGCATATTACCCTTTTAGTATATAGGATAGAGGCCTGGTGCTTGGGTGGGTGCTGTCTGGTATGCCCTGAAGGTTGTCCCGGATCAAGCTTGGGGTCCCACTGGCATGCCTGGCCAGCCTGGGTGAGGGGCTGAAAGCCATGTTCAGGCTGGCCACGCCCCCCGGCTTCCCAAGCTCCCAGACTCTTCTTGAGTGGAAACCAGCGCTGGCTGGAAGCAGATATTAGGGATTTATTTATCTTCTATTAGTGAAACTTTGTAGACTTGAGCAGAGCCCATGGCCAGCCAGGGCAGATGGGAAGCTTGGCTTGCTCCATCGCCTGGGGAAACCCAAGCTTCCTGCTTGCTCCAGCTCTGTGGCTGCTGTCATCTTTGTGACACAGTGATGGTTAATTTGCATATTGTTTTTTTATTAGATAGGATATATAGATATACCCAAGTGCACAACAAGAGCACAAGGCTTGTCCTCTGTCCAAAATGTTTTTGAAAGTACACCATGAAATGTTCTTAGATAAGTGAGGAAGTTGATTTTGAAATTGAATGTGCATTACTTGGCATATTATGGACTTCCGGGAGCAATGGAAAGTGTTTTCACCGAGAAACTAATAATTCAATACTTGCATAATGAAGGAATTATTAGTTCATAAGTGAAAGTGCATGGTGAGTGAGTGTAGCAGGACGATTAAGAATCTTTTAGTAATGTCGACAAGAGATTGTGAGAAAGACAGTGCAAAGTAGAGAAGGAGAAAAGTTGACAAATCCGTATCAAGATATAGGAAGGCACTGATAAATATGTATGTGGACATCATGGAAATTGCTTGCACTTTGCTCAGGAGTGGACAGGTTTTTCCCACCGATGGTAATTTAAGAAATTAAGGAAGATATAGAGGGAGGACAAGATGTCAAAAGATAATACATTCCAGAATAACATTCTACAGTGCATTTAACCATGAGCTTATTGGAGTCTTAGAGGAAATGTAAACATTTTCATTGAAAGAGGAAATAAAGTGGTGCTTTGAATAGTTGCTTTTTCTTTAAAACATTGATCTCCATTGTGATACCCTCACGTAAGTATTTGTCATTTACAGGACCGCTGTCATGTGTGAGAGAGAATTATGCAAGCGTTCCTTGCAAAGAGAAAACCCCTTCCAGGAGAAATTACAATTTGTCTCCAAGAAATTATGATGGCACTACTAGTTATAGGTAACCGGCAACAAAACATAAGGACACGTAATGTATGCTAGGTACTGTTGTTGGTGAGGTGAAATTCATCTATCATAACACTAAATATTTACCATTGACCAACTAAGTAGCATGTAGTATATTCAGAGTCCTAATTTCCATTATTTTAACAGCAGCCAGACCTTGTCACCTTTCTGTTCCTTGTGCACAGGATTCCAGTTGTTCTAAATCTCCAACATTTCCTGATGTTTTCCTCTTCGAACATTGGAACCTACTTAGGAATAAAGTATCTCATTTTAGTTGATTGGCACTTCCCTAATGACCCATCCTTTCATGAGCTTGTTAGCTGTATGTCTATCTTCTTTGGAGAAATGTCTCTTGAAGCCTTCTGCCCATTGGCATTTTCCTATCTGTGTAGTCAGAGTGTGTCCCTGTTCTGTATCTTAGAAGGTGATTTAAAAATACTTCTGCTTTATTTCCTTCAGTTATTCCGGCAGAGGTGATCCAGGTTCCCGAGTCAGGAAGCATTATGGCCCACCATCTAGGGAGGGTGCACACTGTGACCATGGCCTTTCAGGTTCTGGAGATGAGCACTCCTGTAGGAGACACAGGTGTTTAAAAGCCTTCTCTCTTTTTATCTAGTAGCACACTGCAGTTGTTAACTTGGACAAAATTAATACCGTGTTTTTTTAACGTAGTGATTGTGATGGCTGTGGCAGCAGTCCTGGTAGATATTATTCTGAATATCGAACTGCAGGCTCTTACAGAGGTTCATGTGAGAGCTATGGTAAGTGTCCAGACAGACTGTGTGTAAGTGACAGGATTGGATTTAACAGGCCGCCTTGTGATTTACTCTAATTTTACTTCCATTTGCCACAGGGAGGACTATATGCAGTATGGGTTTTGTATTATCTGGGAGGTCTTGTTTTCTTTTGTTAGCAGCTCATTTGGAACAGTGCAATTCTTTCAGGGGTGAAGGATCACACTCATTTATTGTCTTTATTAATGAAACAAAGTACAGCATTTTCTTTTCTTTTTTTTTTTTCTCACCTGAGGATACATATCATTGACCTCGGGAGAGTGGTACGGAGGGAGTGGGGCTGAGAGAACTCTACATCAATGTGAGAGAGATACTTTGATTCACTTCTTCATGTACAATCCCCATTGAGGGACAGGAATGGACCCTGAAAACCAGGGTCATGACCTTGCCTTGGAATCAAACCCAGTATCCTGCAGTGCAAAGGCTGGTGCTCGACACACTTAGGCACAACATCCAGGGGGTTCTTTTCACTTTTTTCTTTTTCAGAAGGAGAATTTGACAGTGTGAAGCATAGAAATAATACGAAGGTCAGGATTTCAGCCTGTTTCCAGAAAATGTGCCTTCACATATATTCATAATCAATTATTTCAGTTAAAACATTATTCTTCAGCTGTATTTCAGATAAATGTAAGCTCCCTTGCCTGCCTCAGCAATACTGACATATTTTTAGCACAGGTGTATGTATAAAATCATAGGTTTTCCAACTATTTAAGGCTTTACAAGGGTCATGTCATACTGACTTAAAATTATTCGTTAAGATGTGAAAGTATTGTTATCTGGTCACTGACTTTCCAGGAAGCTCAGGTGGAGCACCACCAACATGAGGGACCCTCTGACTTATGGTGGAAGGAGTCGCTGGGATGATTATTACAGCCGCAGACGAGATGCATATGATGGAGGGGGAATAACAATTACTGCAACAGCCGATGGGACACCCCTGTAAGAGGTCCTGAGCGTGGTGCTGGCGGGGATCATAGGATTCACTATCTACACAGGAGAGAGTGAATCATACAGTACAGTAGGTAAACTATTGGACTCCTCTGGAGGAGTCATAGGGGAAGCCCCTGTGACAAAGGAAGTAGACACTGAAATAAAAAATAATGCTAAGGTTTGGTTGACATTTAATTTGTAAAGACATTGTCTTCTGTTATTTAAGAATGACTAAAAGCAAACGGTGGGATGGGGAAGAAGCAAGAATTATCGACCCTTTATGAAATTTCTTTATAGAATGCAAAATTTGAATTATTCAAGGTTTTTTCATAAGTGTTAATTTAATTACAATATACTTAAATGTTTAATTTGAATACTTGTTGTGTTAAAATTTTCAGAATAAAATTTCCCACAAAATTGAATTTGTCTGACTTTACTACAAACATACAAAGCAATGTGTTTGGATGGTGAGTTATATTCATGGCCCAGATTTCCCAGGGTGTCTAGGACCATACATACATAAAGTCTTTGAAGTGAACTGCATACAAAATGAAGCAGTGTGTTATTTCATCATGGCATGCTGCCCTGTTTTCCAGTTAGGGAGGGTACACAAATGAGGTATTCTCCTTGGAAAACCTAAATGGATAAACGGATTGAAGAACCTCTGACAAGGCGGCAAAACAAGGATTCCTCCAGCTCTGTGGCCCACACTTTGCCCCCTAAGATACTGATAAGGAGCAGGCCGATCCCACTGGCCCCAGGAGGAAGAGGAGACCTTGAGGAAATAGGAGATGGTGGTGAGCAGCAATAGAGCAATGTGGTGTGGCAGTGCAGCAGCCTAGGCCTCGGCATGAGGAGGATTTTCAGACACCTGTGGAAAGGAGTATAGGAAGAACATGTCATGGCAGCCCCTGTTGAGGGCCAGGTGGCAAGGCCTGAAGGTGCTGTGGGTGGCCTAGAGGGAGAGTTCAGAGGAGTGGCTCAAGGAATCTGCTTTGACTCTGAGTGACAGTGGACATGCACACTCCCTCCTCCTGCCTAAGCCCCCTGCCTGAGCTGTAATTGCACTGCCCTTGTTGTACTGGCAGTTCCTGTCTCAGGCACACACCCTGCAGCCGTCACAGGCTGTAACCCTCCCAGCATCCAGGTGTCCCTTTGAGAGAAAAGCAATGGCCCAGGAACCTGGCAGCACACCGGGTGAGACCCAGGCAGCCCCTCCTCACCCGTCCTGTCCGCTCACTGAGGGCCATCGCCCACTCATAGTTCTTCAGGGCATTGAGCCACAGGTCCTTGTTGATGATCTGGTAGGGCAAACAGACCTGGGTTAGGAGAGCACAGGGACCCGAATAGAATCCTAAGCAGCAGACGGACACAGGAAGCTGTATGCTGGCATGGCCAGCAACATCCCACCTCAGCAATCCTGTCAGATGCTGCCACACTATGGTCAGAGAACCAGTAGAAGAAGCTGGGGCTCCTGTCCTGGTGCCTGTGCATGGAGGCTTCTCATTCACAAAGCTGGTACCACTGAATGGGAGTGGCACGGGACACCCTGTATCCTGCAAGAGAGGGGTCTGTGAAGCTGGGCACAGCACCTTCCAACCGTGCCCACCACCAGCTGCTATTTTCATTGGGCTTGGAAATGACCTGGAGAGACCCAGCATGAAGCAATGCAGATTTCTGCTAGTGCTGGATCTTGGGTTGTTTTTAACGTTTTTTTCTGATGCCAGCTGCTGCTTGTTTGATAGGTGTTAGAGAGTCAGAAGCCTGAGCCAGGCCAGGCCATGCATATGGAAAAGCTGCTACAAACAGCTTGGCTGGAGCTGCTAATTAGATGGGGTGCGGACTCAGGAAACCACTAAGGTGGAGGAAAAAGTGTGGGCCATATATATTGATTATTAAAAGTTATGCAAATGCCCCCTAGAAATAAGCAAAGTTTTACATGTCTCCCATATGATGAGAGATTACATGCATTGCCCTCTCTTCATTTTTGCATTGTCAGCTTTTATTCATTTTAAAGTGTGCCCAGGTGGTCTACAAGTGTGTACTAGCTTGGAAATAAAGTATTGAATCATTCATTCAGAGTGATTTGTTATTTTACTTATAGTCTGTATTATTTTTATTACTTCTCCTGTTAAAATGCCAGAAGTAAAAATTCTCCATTTGAATTGCATTCTTTGCTTACAGTTTAAAATGATTTCATCTCTTCTATTATGAAATGGAATCATTACATAATCTATAGTATTTTTACATTAGTCAGCTATTTTTACTCAAATGGGTCTATGAATATAACATTTTAAAACGTAGCATTTTCATTATCATAAATGCTTAAATTCGCTGATGTCCCAAAGTCAAATTGGCTGTGTAAACATAACTGATGGGATAGTAACTGATGCACATAAACAACTTCAGAAGGAAAATTTGGTATTACTTTTGTAAACAAATCCCAATAAAATTTCTGCCACACAGGGGCCCTGATACAGAGTGACAGCCAGAAGAGCCATTCACATATTCTGGGTCTAAAATATTCCCTCGAGATCTACGCACCTCTGCCACATCCCCAACATTCAAGATTTAGGTAGTACCCCTTGGTTTCCTTGATTTTTTATGAATAAAAGCGTTTTCAAGTGCCCCCACTGATTCCGCCTAAATTACCACCCTTATTTTCCTTCTCAACATTCTTGTGCATAATAGTACTTACTTTCTTTTCCTTGAATATCTGTTGTCTTTACCACAAAACTCATTGCTGAATAAAATATGGTGTTTCTCATACTTAGCACTCAGAAGGCACACGTGTAAATATCTGTTGAAAGAAGAAATTGAGGAATAACGTCTACACAAACTACATTCTCTTGTGCTTAGAAAGTAGAAAAAAGGGAATGACCATCAATTATTCTTCATAAGTCAAATAAATGGATCTTTGAACTCAACAAAAATTATGAGGCAAATCTAATTATTAGCTACTACAAAACCCTAAATATGAATGTAGAGTATAAAGGTCAATATGTAAAGAGCGCCTTCAACATACCAGAAACCAAAAGGACATTGAGCAAATTAAAAGGACAATGAGGAATCACCTCACTCCTGTCAGAATGGGTACCATCGACAAATGACAAGTGCTGGCAAGGTTGTGGAGGAAAGGGAACCCTAGCACACTGATGATGGGAAAGCAGACTGGTGCAGCCATAATGACAAACAAAATGGCATGTCCATAAAAAAATTGAAAACGGAACTCCCATATGACCCTGCCATCTCACTTCTAGGAATATATTTTAGGAAACCCAAAACACACATCAGAAAGAATATATGTTTCCCTATATTCATAGCAGCCCAATTTACAATTGCTAATATTTGGAAAGCACCTAAGTGCCTATCAACAGGTGAGTAGATAAGACAAACAAACTGCTGTACATTGACACAATGGAATACTACTCAGCAGAAAAAAAAAGGAAGAACTCTTTCATTTGCTAAGCATGGGTGGACCTATAGAACATTATGCTCAGGGAATACGCCAGCCAGAACTACACAGGTATGATATGATCTCACTCTTATTTGGAATCTCATGAACAAAATACATTGATTTAAAAAACATGGAGGCGGAGACATGGAAGCATGGACAGGCTGTGGAAACTCACAGGGAAGGCAGGGGAGGGTGAGTGGTTGATGGCTGAGACATAACCAACCAAGGACCTTGTTTGAATGTATGCACATCCCACAGAAGCAGGCAATGGGGGTGGTCAGGGCCTGGGGAAGGGAGCTGGAGTGGCCTGGAAGGGTCGCTGGGGGGAAGGAAACAGACATATGTAATACATTCAACAATAAAGATTTTTTAAAAGTAACTGCCATGAAAAAAACATGGAAAGAAAAAGGACATGTTATACGTTTTCAGGGGACAGGGGCTGTGTACACTTCAGGAGGACAGGGGCCTGATATTAGCTCCCGATCCATAGGTTCTCAATACCTTTGACTTGGGTAGTCACTGACATTGCAATTTTCTCAGACACCTACCCTTGTCAGCACAGAAGACAGGTGACGTTTTCAAGTTGCCATGACTGCTAAACCAGAAGCCGTGGAACTAGACCCAGATGGTAGCAACCCTGATCATCATGGTTCACTGGCTTGTGGATAGCTGACATGAGCTAACCTCTAGGCCAAGCTCCATGGGATTCTCATTACCCAGAGACCTGTGGGGAGTCGATAGTTCCATGCTCTGTCAGAGGTCTTCTCTGGGCAACTGAGGTGGCTTCCATCCCTTCTAAGTTCCAAGGTGTTCCTCCCAAGGTGGGGAAACCATTAATGAGAGGGTGCTGATGACACATCTCAAAATGGACTGGGGTCTGTGCGAAGGTATATCCTTGCTTTCAAAGAAGAAAGGCTTTACCATGGGTGACACATCTTTGCCCAACATAAGACTTTCTGGCGGACTTTAAAGGATCATGAATTGGATCAGAGGGGCCCGGGCCCTGGTCATGAGCTGGGGGGGTAGGACAGGAGTAGGAGCAGAGCATGGTGCTCGGTATTCACTATCTAAGGCCGCAAGGGGTCAGCAAGGGCCTGTAGTTGGGAAAGGTACTTTCCTTGTTATCCTTTGCTGTGTAGAGTCTCATTAGCTGCATGCTGAGCCATTCCTAAGTGGGACACAAAGAATGTTTCCTGTTTATATCAATGTTGATTGTGTCAGGATAATTCCTTTTCTGGAAGTGCCAGTAAGCATCTCCCAACAGAGCGGGATCAAGAAGGGGTTGAGGGAGAATTTCCAATCTCCAGCTCTGCCCGTGGTCCCCGAGAAGGGCAGGATTTGGATCGCCCTAACCCCAGCCATCCTGTGATGTTCTTGTTACCTTTGTCCCACACAGCAATGGGGGATGTCCTAGGATTCCTCTGCCTTCAGCACTGTAACTCCTGCAGTAGGAAAGTAAGGACACCCTAAGGCGGGCTTGATTCCCTCGGCTCTGTCATTGGGCTCCGTCTGTCCTGACTCAGAAACACACGGATGGGGCACAGGCAGGTTTACAGCTGTGAGTATGGGAAACACAGAGTTTATGCCTGTATTATTATTTATTAATCATGGTATTCTTTTCCACATGAACGACTGTTAAGATACTTTTGCTCCACCCTGGATATATAAAATAGGCTCTCACATGGTTATTGATTACTGAGGCAGGAAAGTCCCAGGAGCTGCCCACTAAGCTACAGAGACAGGAAAGCTGGTGTTGCCACTCAATTTCACTACAAAGGCCTGAGAACCAGGGGAGAAGATTATGTAAATTTCAGTCTGCGGGCAGGAGAAGGTGAGATGAGATGTCCCCATTCAATCCATGAGACACAGGGGGGGTCAGATCCTTCTTACCTGGCCTTTTGTTCTTCTCAGATGCTCAGCGGGTTGTTTGAGCTCAATCTCACGGGAGGGCAATGTGTCTGCTAAACTGAGTCAGCCAGTGACATGTCTGTCACAGCCAGGAACACCCTCACAGATACAC